>NC_083692.1:65992857-66629285 GCF_033118175.1 Dama dama
AAAGAAGGGAGCCTTCGGAGTGGGGGCAGCTGCAGACAGAGTGACAGACTGCAGACCCCAGCCGCCTCTGGGAGGAAGCCCTTTGCCAGCCTGGGGCCTGCAGTGGGGGAGGCTCAGCAGGTGGGAGGGGAGGGGAGTGTGGCATGCCTGCCTGCCCCCTGCCTGCCTCAGCTCCATCGCCTGTCAGCCTTCAGCTCCCTAAGCGACAGCTTCTAATTCCGGCTGTTGGTGCCTCTGTGCTCCAAAGCAAAGTCTCGGCTTTTTTCATCGTTGCTATTTCTTTTCTGCTCAGAACATGCTGAGCCCACAGGGAAGTCAGAGCAAAGGCTTTAGGGCATGAGACCTGGCATCGCCCTCCCCCCCATCCCACCCCCCTCCCCCCCATCCTAGCCCACCTCTACACCATCCCGCCATAGGCCTCACTGGGCTGGAGCAATGGAACTGCTGCTCCTCCCGTAGTGTACCCAGCACAGCCAGAGAGAGGCCTTGCCTCAACTCCCCTTCTTCCTTCGAACTCTCTTCATCTACCACAGAGAAAAAGGACGGAAATGAGGCTGGGTGGCCCAGGGAGGAGAGGCATGGCTCTTTGGGACCAGTGCCCCTTCTGTGTTCTAGCTGCTTCTCTCCTCCACCTGGGGGTGTCAGGGCCTGGCTTGTCAGGCTGGCCTGCCACACAGACTTCTGGGATACTCCCTCCCTTAGTCCTGGAAACAGAGAAAGAAGAGAAGACAGCAATTTCCTTCATGCCGAAGAAAAGGGAAATTGAGTCATGAAGAGAGGAATACCTTTCTTCTGCAGCCTGAGAAAACAGGGAGATCATTCCTGTGTTCTTGCTAGGGTTAGAGAGTCTATTCCTACCCCCCCCAACCCCGCGCCCTGGTCTGGGGGGTGGGATTGGACTTTCTGCCCTCTAACTGAACAGTTCTTTCCCTGACACTCTCTAGCTTGCTGTTGCTTGCAGGCAGGGCTGGTGTTGCAGATGAGAGTATTGGGCCTGGAGCCACACTGCGAGTGAATGCCTTCAAGCTGGGACAACTCTACTGTCAAATACTGTGCCCTTTCTGTGACACCTTGAGAGAAAATCAGCAGATCCCAGAGTAGGGGGATTAAAAAATGCAAAAAGTAAAAGGGGAGGTTTCATGGTGTGTGCAGGCATACATCACATGCTCCCCCCAGGCAAGAGGGGAGTTGGGAGCCCCTGCTCCATGACTGGCCCCGATGCCAGGTGGACATCTCAGAAGTCTGGGAGCTGGAGAGAGGTGAGATGCTTAGGGGATGCAGGGCCAGGCATCCACTTTGCCACTCAGCCATATGGGCCCATTGGCTTTTCCTAGAGACAAATCTTCTCCCTGCCCATACCTTTCCCCAGGCAGGTTCTGCTGCAAAGCTTCTAGTCACTGCTTTGCCCAGGCTGACGACAAAACAGTCTTCAGCCTGGACTTCATTCTTCCTTTATTTTCCTGTCTTTCATATAAAAGGACCCTGTAAAACAGCCCTCAACACTGTCCCCTAAAGGTGTTTTTCCTGTCTCCATGCCCTGGCCTCAGCAACCCCATCCGGATGTCTACCTCACTTCTTAGCAGCCAGATTCCATCTCAGAAGGCCTATCCTGGGAAGATCCTAGGGCCTGCCCCTTCTCCACAACTCCCTTTTTTCCCTCAGGGACTGTCTCAGTTTTGTATTTTACCTACCTATTCCGCCCCGGGGCCATAAACTCGACTTTTTATGTTCTGGTCGTGTCTTCCAGCTTGAGAGGGGAGGTCTCTTCTCTCCGGGACCAAATTTCCGCCTCTGTATTTCCCACACCTGGGAACACACAATACTTGGCTCACTAAAAGTCTCAGTGAATTCTGTAGTGGATTCCTGACTCACTTCTTACCTCACAAATATTCATTCCACCCTACACACCTCCACCCCCAGCAGATCTTAGGCGCTCGGACTCCGCACCGCCGAGGCCTGCACACCCCTCCCTGGATGCCCAGGGTGGAGCAGCGGGCCAGAGGGAGAGAGGGAATGGTGGTTTCCCCACACTCTGACTCATGCTCTCTTCCTCTCGGAAGAGGTCAGCTAATGGTAAAGGTCAGAGTCCTGTGGTCTGGGGGTGGTTTTGTGCTCAAGAGGGAGACGGGGACCCTGGGGCGAGGCTTGCATGTCCCTTGCACTTTCCCGGGTAGCGACGGGTCCTGAAGCAGCCGGGAAGCTGTGCCGAGGAGTTGCTAACACGGTTGCCGCACTCTGGGATCTTAAGACGCCCGCTCCGGTCGCCGCGTCTCCGCTCCACCAGCTTCTCAGCCGCCGGGAGCTGGCGGGCGGGCGCTTTGTCGGGGTTGAAACGTCTGAGATTGGAGAGCGCACTCCCCCTCCCACCCCCGCGCCGAATGAGCGTGTGCAGGAGGAACGATTGTGTGTGTGCGCGCGTGATTCGCTAACACTTCCAGTGGCCGTTCCCAGCCAGACCGAGCGGCCCCAGCCCCGCGCAGCGCAGGTACCCCCTCCCCGGATTTGGAGAGTGATTTACTCCCAGTCCGCCTTTCGCCTCCACCCCCAGCTCGCTTATGGTCGAGTTCTGCTCTCATGGGGCTCCATTTCCTTCCACCCACACCGCTGGGGGTAGCTCTCTGCTTCCCCGACGGGCTCAGGGTCCCGCCAGTTTCTAAGGAGCCCAGGGAACCAACTCTGGTGGGGGCGGAGGGTGGGGATAGCAGACTGTGACACTGAGATTGGCCAGGTTGGGTGCGCAGAGCCCCCGACGAGCTGCCCCCGCCCCATCTCCGCTGCCGCAGTCCCGGGGAAGGGCGGAGGAGGAGCTGCTCCCCGACATCGTGGCCCACGAAGGGGTGGGTGGCGGTCAGAGGCGGTCTCCCCCGCCGGGTCCGTTTCGGCCCAGACCGCTCAGCCCGCTTCCAGGGCAGCCATTGTCATGGACACCCCCAAGGCTATAAAACCAGGTATCCAGGCGGGCGGCAGCTCCCGCGCCGCCGAGCCCCCCAAGTAAGGAGCAAGCGCCCTGGCGTGGCCCGGCCCCCGCGAGAGGGGAGGAGGCGGAGGAGCGGCGCCAGCAGATGAGAAGCGGCGCGCCCCGCCAGGGCTAGAGGCAGGCGCGCACGGCGGGCGCCACCGTCTCTTCGGGGGAGCGGGGCTGCCCCGGGTGCGGGTGAGTGGCGCGGCTCCCAGCCACGAGGGACTGAGAGGCGCCGGACACCGGGAAAGCAGCGGGAGAGTCAGGAGGGGCCTGAGTTTCGGTTCCCGTCGTCTGGTGGCGGGCCAGGTGCGGAGCCCGGAGTAGCAAGCAATCTACACCTTCAGGCGGGAAGCTCAAGAAAGGAGCCGCGAGACACCAGGGTTGCAGCCCAGGAGCGGCGGGGCAACTGGGGACCGAGCCGGAACCTCAGGACCCTCCGCTGCAGCCGCCCACGCAAGGAGGGGGCTATACCAGAGCGCCCGGGAGCCCGGCGGGGCGCGGGAGCAGGGGCGCCCCCGCGCGGAGCTGCCTGGCCGCCTGGGCGCGGCGGCCGAGGCCATGCTTAAGCCCAAGGACCTGTGCCCCCGAGCGGGTACGCGCACCTTCCTGGAGGCCATGCAGGCGGGCAAAGTGCACCTGGCTCGCTTTGTCCTGGATGCGCTGGACCGTAGCATCATCGACTGCCGCGCGGAGCAGGGCCGCACGCCGCTCATGGTGGCCGTGGGCTTACCAGACCCCGCGCTGCGCGCGCGCTTTGTGCGACTACTGCTGGAGCAGGGTGCGGCAGTGAACCTGCGGGACGAGCGCGGCCGCACAGCGCTCAGCCTGGCGTGCGAGCGCGGCCACCTGGACGCCGTGCAACTGCTGGTGCAGTTCAGCGGCGACCCCGAGGCGGCCGACTCGGCAGGCAACAGCCCGGTGATGTGGGCGGCCGCGTGCGGCCACGGGGCGGTGCTCGAGTTCCTGGTGCGCTCCTTCCGCCGCCTAGGCCTACGCCTCGACCGCACTAATCGGGCGGGCCTCACGGCCCTGCAGCTGGCGGCCGCCCGCGGCCACGGGACCTGTGTGCAGGCCCTCACAGGGCCGTGGGGCCGCGCAGCCGCCGCTGCCGCGGCCCGGGGCTCCAACTCTGACAGCCCCCCTGGCCGTCCGGTCCCCGCGCCCAGCCCGGAGCGCCGACGACCCAGCCCCCGCCGCCTACCGCGGCCTCTCCTGGCGCGCTTTGCCCGAGCGGCGGGCGGCCATGGTCACGGCGGCGAGGCTGGCTCGGGGGGTAAGGGCTTCGGTCGGCATCGGGCACAGGGCTGCGAGCGGCCGGAGCTGGGCCGGAGCATGAGCCTGGCGCTGGGTGCCGTGACCGAGGAGGAGGCGGCGCGACTGCGAGCGGGAGCCCTGATGACCCTACCGCACTCGCCCCAGTCCTCGGGGGCTGGGCGGTGGCGGTCGCAGGAGGTGCTGGAGGGAGCGCCCCCAACCTTAGTGCAAGCCCCCATTGGTCTTAGCCCCCACCCCGAAGGCGATCCCGGCTCTGGCCGCTTGGGTTTGCGCCGACGCTCCACAGCTCCAGACATCCCCAGCCTGGTCGGGGAGGCATCTGGGCCAGAGAGCGGCCAAGAATTAGAGCCCAATGCTCTGCCACATTCGGTGCCCGGGCCTCAGCCTTGGCAGGGGGGCACGGAGGCCGTGGTGCTGCACGCTCAGCGGTAAACAGCCTCGAGGCTGAGTCCTGCTCCCCCCACCTCCCAATCTCTGCTCTACTGGGATTTCTTTTTCCCAGGCCCGTCACTTTCCTGCCAGTTTCTTACCCACAGAGCCTAGAACTTGTCCCTACTGCTGAGATGAGACCTCCCTCCCTCAGCCCTCTCTCTGAAAGGGACCCCATCTTATTTCTTTTTTGTGCTTGTTGATACTCCCTAAGTCTCACATTCTCTGAAGGCTTGCTGTTCCTGTTGTGAAAAAGCAAGGAGTAGAAGACTGAATCCATAGGCTACAACCTTCCAACTGGACTTCCTTCCCTCCTTGCTAAGGTGCAGTCCAGAGTCCTTCTGGCTCCCGCAGGGTTTCCTTCCCCTTGGAGGGTTTTCTCACACCCGCATCAGCCAGGCAGAGATGAGTTGACCTGTAGAACAAAGGCCTAGTCTCCCCACTCCAACTCCAATGATGCTGACAATAATGCCCCACACCACCTAAATCTCCCTTCCCCTTAAGTGCTGGAGTGTTGGAGAAGGGGAGCCCTTCTGGACAGAAGGGAAGGAATCTGGAAGTTTGGTTTTTCTGGGGAGAAACTCCTGCCTCAAGACACTGAAAGCAGCTTTTGAGGGTGGCAGGAATGCCAGTTGTCCCTTGAACCAGCAGCTAAGTAATTTTAGCTCCCTCTGCCTGAGCCAGATCCAAAGATTCAACTTCATTGACAATGTGGGGTCTTCCGCCCCCTCCCCTTGCCCAGCCCACTTCTGGGCTCTTGAGTTATTTCCTCTCACTTTCAGAGACCTGAAATGAAAAGAACGTAGCCCTTCCCCCGTCCCCACCTCCTCCCAGCTCCCCTGTCCCGCACGTGGGTGCTCCCGCAGGGTGGAACGGTAGCGAAGGCTTTGCTTAATTGTATTGCTTCCAATCCTCAAAGAACTCATGTTCTGAGTCTTTGTATGTGAAGCAGAAAGCAGCGGGTCTGATCCGAGGCTTAAGAACCTGACAATGTCTCTTTAAATAGAAGCTCCGCGAGGGGGATAATTGACTGAAGTGTTTGCCACGGTAAACGGCTGCGGCGCGAGGGAGTCTGAAGCCCACACGAGCCTCAGGTCCGGGTTTAAATTATATCAAACTGGCGAGAGCTAGAAGGAGGCTGTTAAACGGTTCCTGCTTCTTGCTGGGCCGTTAATGGAGGGCAGGGCAGGGCAGATGATGGATGCTAGAGGTCGAGACCAAGGACCCCTGCCTCTGCCCCAACGCGTGGGACGCAGGCTCGGCCCAGCTTCAATACTGGGCAGATTAGTGAGTCAGAGGCAACTGTGGAGAGGTGGTTAAAGGCCTTTTCTTGGCATGGCCCTTGGCCCTCTCCATCCTCGCCCCCGCCCTCTTTGTGTCAGCCAAGTGGGAGGGGTCCGGAGGATCTGGCGAATCGCGTGCCCTGCGGAAGCGCCAGCACACGAACCCGCGCGCCCAGCGGTTCGTGGTAGCGGGGCGTGGGGGAGTTTTTTTGTGAATCCCTGAGGTTGAGTTTGCAGCCACTCACCCGCCGGCAGTGGGGTCCTTTCAAGACGTCGATCTGTTCATCTTTGCAGAACGGAAGGGTTATCGCCAGTAACTCTAAGGAAACTGCCCAGAGCGAGAATAACCTGTGATGAGAAATTGGGCCTGCGGTGAGGGGTGGGTGATCAGAGGCCCGCCTCGTATAGGTGTCAGACGCTTCCGCAGGGCTTCCACCCCTCCAGGGTCCGCGAGGCTGCCCGGGCCCAGACTCTGGACGTGATCTCTGGTGCCCCCTGGTGGCAACACTGCGCTCTAGTTGCCCCCTGGCTCGGAGTTCAGACTTCTGGTTTTGTTTGAAATCAACGCTGTGTACTTCTCCGTTCCTGTGCACTTACCCGTGGAATCCTCTTCCTCTTGTAGTATGTTAAATCCGGATACTTGAAGTCATTTCACAGGGACAATGAACAAAAAGCTCGCATGTGGAGTAGCAGGAACCCAGACCCTTCACTTAGGACCCCAAGATCTTCCAAGGCTGCATGTGGAGAGCTCCTGCTGACTTCTGAGAGACTGAGAGCTTCCAAGCGGTCCCTTGTGATTTCTGAACCTACTGTTAAGAATCAGTGGGGCCTACTGATTCTGTACTGTTTTCTTCTGATAAGATTTGCTTTCGTTTCTGGGGTGTTTTGCCCTTTCCCCCACTCTTCTCTCCCTGAATATCTGCCTCTCCTCAGTCCCACTGTCTGAGTGGTGGGTTAACTGAAAAGTTCTGAAAAAGCACCTGAAAAGCCAGAGGGAGAAGATCTGGGGTGGGATAGGGGGTGGTAACTGGATGTGCCAAGTGCAAACTCCTTTTTTCCCCTGATCCTTGCTTGCTCACTTATCCAACTGTGTTTAATTTTTATGAAGTTTTTAATGGTGTAAGAATATAAGTATTTTGGCTTCTTCAAAACACCACATTGAAGACGTGGGTCTGCGTTGCATGTTGTGTTGAAGGTGCTGTCGTGTTTTAAGTGTTGCTGACACGGGGATTTCTGGTTGAAGGTCACCCTAGGCCCTCTCTATTGGGTAAACAACTTCGAGGGCTCCTCTCTGTGGAGTTGCCAAGGGTTTGATGGTTGAAAGTGCTGTTTCTAAAAAACCACAGCAGATCTTTCCTGTCTGAACTAAATTGTGTATTTTGACTGCCTTGCTGTTCTTGCAGACTTCTTACCTGGCCCAGCTCTGTGCAAAACTTTGACGTTTCACCACAATTCGCTCTCCTGAACTTCCTCTCATTGTCAGCTCCAGAGCATTGAGGCTGGGGTCCTCTTGAGCTCACTCTGGTCTAGCAGAGACTTTTTGAAACATTTTGCTTTTCCAATTCTTGTTGCTTTCATCCTTGTGAAGTCACCTGTGCCGCTGGAGCTGATGTAAGCTCAGAACTGGTCTGTGTGTGAGGCTAAATGACACAATGCACATGTTTTGGGAATGACACTGCAGTGGAAGGACTCTTAGAACTCAAAAGAACAGTTAATAAATCCAGTGTTCTTCAGTTAAGAGGACTGGTGTCTTTTTGCCTTGTCAACCACTCCTGACTGTGGGCACCCGTTGGGAGGGGGAAGGTCCTGCCTTCTCTCAGCCTCCTTCTCTGCCCAGCCCACTGTGGCTGCCTCCTGGAGGTAACAATCAGGTGCTGCTGAGCTGGTGGGACTGGGACCCTCAGACCAGGGCAGCTGTCTACGTGGGGTTGTGGTAGGGAGCTGTGGGGAGAAAGTCTGTGGGACTCCTTGCTCCTCCTAGGTAAGAGGTTTCAGTGACCCTGACAGAGAGAGGGTAGGATGAGACCTCAGGAAGGAAGTGCTAGAATCAGTGTCAGAGCTAGAAGTTTAAAGACCCAGGTTTCTTGATTTCCCGTTGTGTTCTTCACAGCTCCTCACAGTCTCCTTCCTCTCTGAGAACCAAAACAGAGACTGCTTTCTCACTAGAGGCATTTCCAGGCCACTTCCTGTAGACGTCTTGAGGAGAGCCACAACTGACTTGGGAGAAGCAAACGGGGAAAGGGAGATGCTGCTCCAGAAAGTGGTCACTATCCCTGGTGGCTGCCCCAGAGCCCCCGTGGTGGCAAGCACGGCCCATGGCCCTGGCTTTCTGGGTTGAGTTCTTCTCCCCTGGGAAGGAGCCTTGTCTGTTTTTCAGCTCATTCAGCCCCAAGGGCCTTTCACTTCCTGTTTCCCTCCTTCTCGGCCCTCGTTGCCACCAGAGAGTTGGATTTTCTGTGAATCAGAATGACCATTGGGGAACTCACATCAGGGAGGAGGGGGGACCACCCTGGACACCCATTATAGTGTGTCTAGTTTGAAGACAGCTTGGCTACACTCCCAGAGACAACAGGGAGGCCAGAGGTTTTGAACACTCAGTTTAATTTAAAACAGGCACAAGTGCAAACAATTCACAAAAGGGAAGATGCTTTTGTTTTTTAAAACTCTGACCCTTAAAAAAAAGTTCTTGCAATTTTTTCTTTTTGCCCCAAAGCAGGGCTCTAGGGACAGAGGAATCTAAAAATATTATCTAGATAGGATCCGGACACCTGGAGTTCTTCCCTGGGATTCCCTGTCTCACAACAGCCCTGAAGGCTGGGAGGACAAGGAGACAGGTGTATGAGGAGGAGTTAGGGGTGGGTGGTATGCACAGGTGGGGTGCCCACTCCAGTGACATGATGGCCCCTGGGAGCTGGTTCACCTCCCCCCAGACCAGGATTTTGAAATGAACTGGTCCCCCAAGCACACACAAAAAGGAGCGGGTCCCTGATGACCTGGTTGTTGAGATGAAGCTCACAAAGTCTGTTCTCTCACCATTCTGGTCCCTGGCTCTCAGACTCCACAGTACAGGAGAAAACTGCCAAGCACCTGGGTTATGTTTGACTCAATATAGACCTCTTCATTGGTCAGGTAGAAACCCGGGACTTAAGTGATAGGAGGCCAGGCAGGTCGCCTTCAGAGCAGAATTTAGTGGGGAGAAGATGGAGAAGCCCAACCAAAGCCAGCCGTGGGTGACCTTCCTCCCCGCCCACACGCACACCCTGTAAAGTGAGACCACCTTTACTGCCAGTTGCCTCCTTCCTCTTTCACCCAGAAAACTCCCCTCCCTCATCCATGTCCTCTGAGCAGGCTGTTCACACCCGGGCGCTAGCTGTGCTAGGGGTGTGTTGTCATCACAGGTGGGTCAGGAAGCCAGTGGCAGGTGAAACTGCAACTTCAGGAAGTCAGACACAAAGGGAGGAAGATGGATTCGGGCAATAAACGCCTTCCCGGTGGCTCTCTCAGACCCCAGGGTTTGGAGCTGGAGCTGAGAACAGCAAGCATCCTAGTGAAGACAGGCAGTCTGCCTCTTGGGTGACCTGGGATGCTCGATTACAACTACCGTTATTTATATATATATATATATAAAAAAGAACCACAGCAGCCTTTTCTGCTGTGTTGGCCACCATG
The DNA here is from genome assembly GCF_033118175.1 of Dama dama. Taxonomy (NCBI): domain Eukaryota; kingdom Metazoa; phylum Chordata; class Mammalia; order Artiodactyla; family Cervidae; genus Dama; species Dama dama. The sequence goes on from NC_083692.1 coordinate 66,002,476, forward strand.
GCCAGAAACGCTGGTCTCCATGTTTCATAGAAATATCCCTGTGCAAATAACAAAGGGTCATCCCGCAGAAGGGGTCTCCATCATCCCAAAAGCAACTGGGCACTCCTGGGAGGGAGAGTGACCGAGGGGCAGGTCCGGCCTGGCCCAGTGGGCTGAGGGGAAGGAGGGTAGGGTGGGGCTTCACATTCAATCTTTGGAGAGAATACTGAGAGTGAGGCAGGCAGGCAGGCAGGCCTGTTGGCAAGCTGGCGGCCCAGTGTCTCCTGCCTGTGGGCACAGGTGGCAGGCGCACTCTGGGGCTGGGCTCAGCAGTTGGAGGTCTGCTTGCGGTAGAGCTGGATCAAGGGCACCAGGCACTCGGGCAGCCCGGTCTGTAGCAGGAAGGGGTGGTCCAGGAGCTCCTGGGCCGTGGCTCTCTCCTGGGGGTCCCGCACCAGCATCCGCTCCAGGAAGTCTCGCAGCACTGGGGAGACCTGTGGAGGCAGGGCAATGAGAGGAAGCCACAGCTGGTAGCCACTTGGGGGTGACCCAATTTGCCTGGCTCCACCACCATATGAAAGCCTTATATTCTCTTGTTTCTTACTTCCTGGTTCCTCCCAGGCTCAGCACTTTTTGGATTATCAGGTAGGTAAGCCTGGCAAGCTACAGTCCATGGGATCGCAAGAGTGGGACATGACCTAGCGACTAAACAACAAAAGAAAATCAGCATCTGTCCAGGAAAAGTGGCCAGTTCACCTATAGGGGTGCTGTTGAGCAATGGAATTAGGGTACCTGGAGAGCTGGGCTCCCAATACAGCCCATCTACCACGCTGCTTCTCAGGGCTCTCAGTGTTCAGACTCTGTGGAAAGGTACCAGTGATCCAGTTCTGGGTCTATCCCTGATCCCTTGACAAGTTGTACTTTCTCTACAGCTCAGTTTTCTCATCTGTAGAATGGGCTAATGATAATATCTGCTTGCCTTGTCTTTCACATAGGGCTTTAGTGAAGATTAAAGAAAAAAAGGTCAGGGATGAAGAAGTGTTTTGAAAACTAGAAAAGAACAAAGTGAGACCTGGAAAGAAGATTCCTTTGTTGCTCGATGCCTTAGAGTCTAAGTCAAGGGCTTGCCTCAGTTTATTCTGAGAAATATTTTAGGATAAGGCTGAGTCTTAGGCTGCTTATTTAACTTATATGCAGAGTACATCATGAGAAACCCTGGGCTGGAAGAAGCACAAGCTGGAATCAAGATTGCCGGGAGAAATATCAATAACCTCAGATATGCAGATGACACCACCCTTATGGCAGAAAGTGAAGAGGAACTAAAAAGCCTCTTGATGAAAGTGAAAGAGGAAAGTGAAAAAGTTGGCTTAAAGCTCAACATTCAGAAAACTGAGATCATGGCATCTGGTCCCATCACCTCATGGGAAATAGATGGGGAGACAGTGGAAACAGTGTCAGACTTTATTTTGGGGGGCTCCAAAATCACTGCAGATGGTGACTGCAGCCATGAAATTAAAAGACGCTTACTCCTTGGAAGGAAAGTTATGACCAACCTAGATAGCATATTAAAAAACAGAGACATTACTTTGCCAACAAAGGCTCGTCTAGTCAAGGCTATGGTTTTTCCAGTGGTCATGTATGGATGTGAGAGTTGGACTGTGAAGAAAGCTGAGTGCTGAAAAACTGATGCTTTTGAACTGTGGTGTTGGAGAAGAGTCTTGAGAGTCCCTTGGACTGCAAGGAGATCCAACCAGTCCATCCTAAAGGAGATCAGTGCTGGGTGTTCATTGGAAGGACTGATGCTGAAGCTGAAACTCCAATCCTTTGGCCACCTCATGCAAAGAGTTGACTGGTTGGAAAAGACCCTGATGCTAGGAGGGACAAGGGGACGACAGAGGATGAGATGGCTAGATGGCATCACCAACTCGATGGGCATGAGTTTGGGTAAACTCCGGGAGTTTGTGATGGACAGGGAGGCCTGGTGTGCTGCGATTCATGGGGTCGCAAAGAGTCAGACACGACTGAGCGACTGAACTGAAACTGAGTCTTAGGCTGTTACAGAAAGCTGTATCCTCTGGGGAATTAGCTAATTAGAACTATCCGCTAGTTTAGGGGTCAGGAGTGCAGGCTCTAAGGACCATTTGTCTCAAAGTATTTCCTGTCTGTCCTCTCATCCAGCTGGGCTACGAAACCATTTTGCCATTTAGGCACCCGGCTTCAACCCTCTGGGACATTTCTTACTCAGGCCACCAGAGGGCAGTGCCATGTTGCAGCTCTGTGTTGAGCTGGCCACCAGCAGGGGGTACCCACAGGTAAGGACTGGGGGTTGGGGTGGATTTGGCAGAAAAAGGTTCAACAGGCGCACGTGCGCGCGCGCGCGCACACACACACACACACACACACACACACACACACATGAACATTGTTTTGAAGGGAAAACTGGCTTAGATGTGGTTAGGATATACACTGGCGGGGAGGGCAAGCCAATTCTCTGTGATGGACTGGGAACATGTGCTGTGGTATGGCTCCCCAACACATGGGATAGAGGGGGTTCCTGCTCAGTTAGCTTCTCTAGATTCTTTTCCGGGACATCAGGGTTTCCCACAGCCTTGCTTCGTTTTCTTCGGCCCCCGTCATTGCCTGCAGGTGGAAACTTGTCAGAGTGACCGTAAGAGGTTGTGACTAGGCTCCACACCCAGGTACAGCTGGTCCTGAGAGCCAGGCTCTGGTCCTTGAAGCCTCAGGAAGAACGGGGCCTGCAGGCTCACACCTGTGTGCTGACTGACCTTGTGGGAGTTCTTCAGCTTGGGTGGGGGGCTGTCCCGGAGCCTCTTCATGGCTTGCACCGGGGAGTCACTGAAGTAGGGGGGCTCTCCATCCACCATCTCAATCACCATGATGCCCAGAGACCAGATATCTACCTGCAAGAGGAGAATGTCCCTGACTCCACTGGCCCGAGTCTGGCCCCTTGGTAGTGAGCAGCGTGCTGCAGGTGGAGAGGAGCGGCTGGTCCCAGGTCTACCTGTTGAGTTGGCTTCCTTCCTGGCCACCCACCCAGTGCCCTGCTTCAGTGACCACTGACTGCAGGGTCAAGCTGTCAGCCACTCTCTTAAAAAGGCCATCACACACAGGGAAGCCTGGCCTGCCCTTGAGCTTCAGGCACACCCCAACCTGCCCTTGAGCCTGGGGGAGAGCATTTGGGGGGCCAGCTTGTGGCAGCAAAGTCATAGACCAGAGAAGAACCAGCCAAAAGGGGCCAGTGGACAGCACTGACCAAGCGGGAACCTAAGAACCAGGGGCAATCTTTGGTGGGAGGCTTTGGGGAGGACCACAAGTAGAAGAACCATGTGTCTCCAAGCCCTTCTGGGAGGACTGGGGGCTGGAGAGAGTGGTTACCTCAGTTGCATACAGAGACCTGGAGATCACTTCCGGAGCCATCCAGTAGGGGGTTCCCACCAGGGACTTCCTCTTAGGGACATCTTTGCTGATCTGTGCACAGAACCCGAAGTCCGAGAGTTTCACCTGGAGTTACGGTGACAGGGAGGAAAGGGAGTGAGAGGTGAGGGAGCGGGGAAGGGGGTGGTGGGTGTGCCAGGGTGGGCAGGGCTTACCCTGCCGTCGAGAGTCAGCAGGATGGAGTCGCTCTTGATGTCCCGGTGGATGACACCCTGGGCGTGCAGGTAAGCCAGAGCCTGTAGCACAGCCTCACACACGGTGGCGATCTGCTCCTCATTCAGCCTGGATGTATAAGGCATGGCCACCAGCAAAAGAGAATGTTAGCTTTGGCAGGGCAACTGGGCAGAGGGGCTGGGCAGAGTGGGTGCCCCAATACTGGGCCCCATAGCTCCTGAGCAATGTGTGGGGGAGCCGAGTCAGGCCAGAGCCCTGGTGGAAATGGGCCTGGGCCCAGGCTGGAGACCCAGTGTCTTCTCCACTCCCCTAAGACCCCCCAGGTTGGTTTACCCAGGCTGATGGTCGTGGGGAGGATGGCTCAAGACAATGTGACAGGTACCTCAATCATCTGGGACTCAGGCTACCTGATAGCCCTGCCAGGGCAGTAGTGGGGCAGCCAGTGCTGGGGTCCCGCCCTCCCAGCTGCCCACCTGACTTGGGAGACGATGTCCGTGAGGGCCCCACCCTGCAGGAACTCCATAAGCACCCACAGCTCCTCGCCCACCAGGTAGCTCTTGTACATCTCCACCACGTTGAGGTGCTGGTAGTCCCGCATGATCACCACCTGGGGGCAGGAGGGGATGCCTGAGTGCCAGCACTCTCCCCAGAGCCCCTGCTCCCGGAGGTCCATCACTGACCCGCCACACGCCCTCCACACCCTCTCCTCCCACCTCGTTAAAGAGCAGCTCCCTGCGCTGCTGCTTCCTGAGGTCCATCATCTTGACGGCCACCTGGCGGCCCGAGTGCTTCTCCCGGGCCAGGCAGACGATGCCCGTGGAGCCCTCGCCAATCTTCACGTAGCTGTCCAGCAGCAGCCGCGGGTCACCCTGGTCCACCACCATCCTCAGCGCAGCCTTGAACTGCTCGTGCGTCACAACGCCCGTGTCCTCGCCTGCTAGGGCACCCTTGGCCACTGCGGGGTCTTGGGGCAGGTACAGGTTGCTGGTGCTGATCTGGGCATGCCGGGTGCGGGGGGACCCCGCCGGGGAAGAGCGGCCTGGAGGAGGGCCGGCGGCTGGGGCCGCGCGGAGGGACTTCTGGGGGCTGCTGGTATCCGAGGTGGTCAGAGGGCTGAAAGGCCCCACGGGCTGGTCTGAGGGCAAGGACTGGGCCTTGACTACCAGGCTGGGGGGGCCGCCTTTCAGTGCCGGTCTGAAGGAGGAGCTGGGCTGTAGAAAGAAACAGAAAGAAAGGTTGGCTGTGAGAGCACTTGGAGCACCCTTCCCAGGGACAGGGGGTGACTGCTGTGACGTCTGGACAAGTGTAGGGTCAGGCAGGGCATCAGATGAATATGGGAGGGTGCCTCAAGCAAAGATTTTCAAATGGAACTGCAATCAAACCACAGTCCTGCTTGAGAAGCCAACCCCCAGTGTTCCCAGGTGAGCAGAAAAAATAACAGCTGTTTATATCCACTTTGCCCCTCCTGGGAAGACAAAGCCAGGTCCCTGGAGTGTCCTGGGCTGGGTGTTTCTTCCCTGGGTGATGGACAGTCAGACCCCAGGGAAGCCACCAGGAGGCCATCCCTGCTGTGTGCTGTGGGGCTGCACAGGGAATCTGGGTCAGAGGCATCCACAGCTGTGTCTCTCCCACCCAAGGGCTCAGGTGGGCAGAAGAGGCCCTGGGCATCGGGTGGGGGACGTAGCAGTGCAGCTGTGACTGACTCCCAGGGCAGGGAAGGAAAGTCCCAGTCGAGGTCTCAGAGTCCTGCTCATTCCTGACCATGGGGAGTCTGCGTGTCTGTGCTGTGAGCCACACAGCACATGTTACCTGGGGGCGGGGGGTCCTTGGGTGTCCCCTGGACTGGGGATTTGGTGCTAGAGAGATGTGGAGTCAGGAGGGTAGGTCCGGCCAAACACAAGCCTTGGGGCCGGGGTGAGAGGTTTCCTAAGGGCCCCCTGGAGCAGCCCCTCTGGGTGATCTATACCCCCAAAAGGAAGAGAGGGCAGGGGGCCCATGTTTCTGATCTCTGGCGGGGAGGTAGGGAGAGAAGGTGGAACTGAGTGCAGACTGGGCCCCCAGTGAGCCCTTCACAGCTCCAGCCCTCCTGGCAGCCCCAGCAAGAAAGGGTCCCATCCTTGGGTTTTCCCAAGAAGCTGGTAAGGTACAACACAACACCTCCCAGGGGCACTTGGGAGGGTCATCCCCCAAAGTGACCTATTGGGGGACACTTGAGGAGCTGCAAAGGGACCTTCCAAGAACATATCATAGTCCATCTCATAGACGGTTTGTCTAGGTGCCCAGAGGGTGCTGGCCCTCCCTCATCCTCACAACTGAGTCAGCGTCCAGAGAATCGACTTAAGCACTCAGCTTGGGCTGGGCTGTGTCAATCTGGGCCTTGGGTCCTACCAGGCTCAGCCAGAGCCTTCTCAACCTCTTCAGCCCCCACCCCAATCCCTAGCCTGGCCTGGCCTAGGGTTGAGCAAGTGCGTGATGCCACTGCTGCGGCTGCTCTGCCAGCCCCAGCCCCACGTGCCCGCTGGGCGTGCTCCAACCTCCGGCAGGCCATGCCTGGCTTCAGCTCAGTCTTTGAGGTGAAGGAGCAGGAAAGCCTCCTGGGACTGCTGAGACCACTCCACCCCGGCCTGGGGAGCACATAGGTAGACTGTCCCGTGTCCCTGCCAGTACCCAACCCTCAGCTGCCTTTCCCTAGCCTGTTGTGGTGAAGCAGTGGGACCTCCGGCTGAGGGTCAGGAAAGGACCCAGATTCTGGTCTTGCTCTGCTCTAACCTGCATGAATCCTAGGCCGGTCCCCCTCTCTGAGCCCCCATTTCCTTCGATCTGGGGAGCTGGATAAAATGCAGAATCCTGGGCCTTGGGAATGGCCTCAGTAGGTTCCAAGAGCAGGGACTCTGCATTTTAACAAGACCCCGGAGACCTGGGTTTGATCCCTGGGTAAGGAAGATCTCCTGGAGGAGGAAATGGCAACCCACTCCAGTATTCTGGCCTGGAGAATTCCACGGACAGAGAAGCCTGGTCCATGGGGTCGCGTTGAGTCAGACATGACTGAGCAGCTAACACACTAGAACTGGGTTTTGAGATGGGAGGAACCTTGAACCACAACTTGAGGTGCTCTGTGATTCCATGGCTGCGGGGAGCCCATGGGGGTGCTGGGACTGGGGGAGGGGAGGGCGTGGCCACCACTGAAGCTGTGGGGCCACAACCAGGAACAGAAGTACCACACGCTGTCACCCAGAAGCAGCGCCCAAGGCTCTGTAAAAAGGCTGCCTGCTGGCTAAGGCGGATTTAATATAGAAAATGAGCAGCATTGGTGTGGGGCTGGGCAGAGCTTGGGGACGTGAAAAGCTCCTCAAGTTGCCCTCAACTTTATCTTCTCAGCCTTTGACCTCTCTCCTCCCTGGCTCTCTAAGGAAGGCAGTGAGACAGTTTCCCATTCCTTCCGGCCTCTCAGCCTCCTGCATGAGCTATCTGCTCTGAGGATGTGTGGACACGGGGAGGGTGGGGACAGGCCACGCAGAGGGGCTGAGGAGGGGGTCCCAAGTGTCCCTTTGTGGGCTTTGCTGCCGGTCTCCACAAGGAGGGAGCTTCTACCTCACAGAGCCACCAGAAAGGACAGAGTGAAGCTTGTTAAAGCACTCCAAGAAAGCGAAAGGGCAACAAAACGTGGAATTAATTAAGGTCCCTGGATTAATTCTGGAATTACTTGTGTGAGGCCTCTCGCAGGGCAGGAAGCCACTAGAAAGAAGAGTCGTTCATGGAGTTACAACACTGCTGCACGTTCCCTTCCCGGGCTGTGGTGACGGGGTCGGGCTCTCCAGCTGTGGGCTCAGGAGGCTGTTCTGTCAGGGCTGCACAGGCAGAGGCCACCTCATAATATTTAAGAAATAATAAAGCCATTTACAGAGGGCTTACCACTTTAACAAGGGCATTTTATCTCATTTAATGCTCATGGCCCTGTGGATTGTTTTATTAAGCCATGGGTAATATTATTATCTACATTTGTAGATGAGGAAATAGGCTCAGAGAGGTTAAGTAACTTGCTTAGAGTCACTCAGTAGGAAGCCGACTTCAGCCCTATGCAGTGGTGTGACTGGGGGACTTGGCATATAATGGAGTACATGATACACAGCAGCTATTTAAGCCAGGTTTACTGATTGCTGAGGTCTTTCTGACTCAGCCTTTCTGCCACTGAGTGGGACCACTGCTAAATCGCTCAAGCTCTGTCTTACCTCCTTGGCCTCCCTGTCCCTTCTTGGGGTCCTCTTTTGCTCTTTGGTCAAAGTGAGTGACTGCAGGCCAAGTGTACAAGAGTTGAGGGCAGTAGTTCTCAACTGGGGGTGATTTTTTCCCTTGAGGAACACATGGCAATGTCTAGAGGAATTTGGGGTTGTCCCATCTGAGGGATGCCACTAGCATCCAGAGGGTAGAGATCGGAGATGCTCCTGAATATCCTTCAATACACAGGAGAGTCCCTACCACAAAGGATTATCTGATACAAACGTCAGCGGTACAAGGTTGAGAAGCCTGGACCCAGAGTGGCTCAGGGGCAGTCTTGGCCCTGCCTTTTAGGGGCCTGGCTTGAGAACATCTGTCCAGAAGGGTGTGCCCAGGGGGCCAGATTGGGAACTGTGGTGTCTCTGAGTGCCAGACAAGCGCCACCTGCCTCCACAGGTGCAGGGGAGACCCTGCACCCCTTGCAGCAGCAGCCCACAGTAGGTGCCTGGTGAAGTGTGCAGAGATGGGGGATGGCCTGGCCCCCTGCTATGGGGTGCGGGAGCGAGCCCTGGGCCATACATGTCAGTTTTGACACCCCCTTTCTCCACATCCCTGAAACCATCCCCCTGCTCCATCAGGACCCTCTAAGTGCATTTTCTGGTGGTATGCACTGTCCTGCTCCTTCCTTAGTTTTTTGGGGAATGTCTCCCCTGGGACACAGCCTTCCACACCCCTCTACCCGCTCACAGGCACTCATGTTTTCTCACACAACATATCAAGCCACATCTCATCTGTTTCTCCCCAAAACCGAACCCTGCAGAGGATCCCAGCCTACTGTCCTTTGTCCCGAGGGGGTGGGGGCGGGCGGCTGGAGGGCACAAAGCCTAGATCACCTCTGGCTGGCAGTGACTGAGAAGGGGTTGAGGGTACAGGTCACTCCCAACCCCGCTGTCCCCCATGTTCAGGCGGGACACACAGGGGCCCTCTGGGAGGGGAGACTCTGTCACTCACGCTGCTGTGGTGGTATTTCTTAGATCTGAACTACAATCCTTGTGGGCTTCGCTAGTGACTCGGGGCTAAAGAATCTGCCTGCCAAGCAGGAGACACGTTGATCCCTGGGTCTGGAAGATCCCCTGGAGAAGGAAATGGCAACCCACTCCAGTATTCTTGCCTGGGAATCCCATGGACAGAAGAGCCTGGTGGGCTGCAGTCCACAGGGTTGCAAAGAGTTGGACATAGGCGACTAAACAACAACAAGCTTGTGCTGCAGCCTAAGCTCATTTCTGTCTGTCCCTCAGGAAGGAGCTAAAAGAAGCCTTCGTGAAAAGGCCTTCATGAGCAGGAGGTGTGAGCCCAGTGGGCCCCCCACCCCTGGCTGACTCTTTGAGTCAGTCTTCTCATCTGCCAAATGGGAAACGATGTTACTGTCACCACGGACGGGGTGTCACAGGGTATGGAAGAAGCCAAAGCATTCTCCTCTGCCTGCCAAGAAATGTCACCATTAGGACTTCCTTCACTGTTTCCTTTTTAACAAGAAAAATGTGTGCATTTGATACTGTCATACATGCTGAATGTTGGTTTTCCCGATGCTCCCAAACCCAGGCAAATTCAATCCTCTAGCTTTTCATATGGCACACAATATGAGAAAAAAATAATTATAGAAATGTTAAACAGAGCAACAACCACTAGAAAAAGGGTAGGCAGGAAGGAGGGGAGGAAGGGAGGGAGTGAGGACAAGAAATCCTCACTAGGGAAGGGCTAACGCGAGCATTTCTGAATGCCTATGGGAGAAGCAGCACCGGGAGGCTGTGCCTGACCTCAGGAGAGCCCTGGGACAAGCAGGGGGTTGAGGCTAAAACAAGATCTAAGAAGAGAGAGCCAGAGAGACCCTGCCCCCTAAGTCCTAGAGCACCTACTTCTGCTGGGGCCTGGGTCGGTGGTGCTGGGCACTGAGGACAGGGGAGGGTCTGGGCTTGTGGTTAAAAGTGTTGCTTTTTCAGGGGGTGTACCTGCCTCCCTGTGCGGCCTGCCTAGACATACCCCAGAGAGCAGGAGTGTCAGCTGGGGCATACTGGAGCCCCTCAGAAGCCCCTGCAAAGTGACCTGGCTTGCAACCTCTGACTCACACGTGCTAAGCCTTTGGAGGAGGAGCGCTCAGCTGGTTCAGGGTAGAATCCTCAGCTGACGATCTGTTGCCTTCCCCCAACCCGACCATGTAAGCAAGAAAGGCGGGCAGGGTCTGTGTCCCCAGTGGATGCAGTGGGCCCAGCTGCCTACCCTGGTGAGAGTGGGGGCCCCGGCCTGACCTACCTTGCTCTGCGCTGGAGGGCCTGGCTTGCTGCTGCTTGGAGGGGCCGTGGCAGGAGCAGACAGGAACATGCTTCGGAACAGCCTGCGCTTCAGGCTGCTCTCCTGGGTCTTAGGGCTGGGGCTGCCCTCCCCACCAGGCCTGCCCGTGGCTGAGGCCACCAGGCAGGACTGCGGCCGGGCCTCCTCGGGGCCACGCCTGGCAGTCTTGGTCCCACGCCTGCCCGTGGCTGTTGAGGGTGAGGTCCCAGTGGGGGAACTCTGCATACAGGTAGCCAGCTGCAGGCAGCGCTGTGTGGCACCCTGGAACTCAGCAGGGCCCAGGGACTGTGCTTTGGCGGCCAGTCCGTTGGGAAGGACCCGTGGGCTCTGCAGCTCGGGCCACGGCACCTGCCTGCGTCCTGCTGGTGCGCCCCCGTTGCAACTGAGGTAGAGTCCGTGGGGGTCGCTGCGCTCAGACTGGGGGCTCTGAAGGTACATGTCCGGGTCAGTGGCCCACTGCTCATCCCCCAGCAGCCCCAGGGACTGTGCCCGCCGCCGGCTGGTGGGGCTGCGGCCACGCAGGGTGTTGGAACTGATGACCGACAACTTTTGGATGTCGTTGAGCAGCCCGGAGATGTAGCCATCTGTGGGCACCGAGCTGCCCCGCACCACCGTCTGCAGGAGGGGTGGAGAAAGAGTGTGGTGAGCCTCCTGTTCATGGTGGAGGGTGGGGGTCAGGTTAGAGAGGGGGGTCTGGAGGAGGAGGAACACCTGAGGACCTTGCTTGCTGCATCATCTACCTGCTCCTTAATTTTTCAGTCCCTTACCAGGGCTCACAGAGGGCCAGGCCGGTGCTGGGGTGGGCATACAGGAAGAAAGTTCATTCTCATGGGCTCAAGAGCGCCGCAGTCTGGCAGGGCAGACAGGTGAGTAACCATAGTGTTTAATCCAGAATGCCTGATGGTGTGGGTGGCTGAGCCTGGGGAGCTGGTGGGACTTCAGACCCTGCCTGGGGCCCGCTGCCATTCTCCAGCTCTATCTGTGGTCTTCTGGGGGGGGGGGGGCACACAGAGGTCTCTGGCGGGACAGGCTCCAGGCTAGGGCTCTCCTCCACACACATGGGCTTCGTGGCCTCCAAACCCCACCAGGGCCCTGACCCCAACCCCCATCAGGCTCTTCATCACGTTGTGTCCTGACCTACACAACGCAATAATCCCCTTGGCCTGTGAGAGCCCCAGGTCCAAACATTGCTTTGGGACATACTTAAAGATTGTTCATTGTTATCTGAAACTCAAATTTTATTGGGCCTCCTATTTGCTAAATCTGGCACCCCTCCCACCCTGTGGGTAGGGATACCCCTCCCCCTTCAAACCAGACTCCTTTTCCCTAGGGAGAAGAGAAGAGGCTGATTAGCAGGGAAAGAAAACAAGGTAACTAATTGATAGCTGATCATCAGGTGTTTCCTCAGGTGCCTGGGTGGTCCTGCCAGCTACCCTCAGTGAAGAGGGATGGTCTGAACCCCACCCTCCGCACTCACCCCCCCCCCCCAACACCTCACCTTCATGGGCTGGAGCTGCACCCGGGTGATGCGTGAAGGGTCTACCACGGGCTTGGGTCGCCGCAGTGTGTCCAGGATGTTCTGCCATTGTGGGGGGAGGCCCACGAACTTGCCTTCTTTGGGGTCGAAGGAGGTGTGCACGCGGTGCTGGAAGTTCTGTGGGGCTGAGATCTCAGGGCGTTTCTTCTTTTTCTTGCGGAACATGGTGCCTGCATGGGGAGGATCAGGCTGAGTTCCGGCTTCACAGGGGCCTGGCCCCAGGGAAGCACAGGGGACTGCAGCGTGTGCTGGAGCCCCAGGCTCCCTTCCCTGGCACAGCCCCCCAGCACCGGCCCAGGCTCCCCCTACCCCACCTCGCAGGCCTCTTCCTCGGGGGAATGGGCTAGCTCCCCACAGAGCAGTCCCAGAAGTAGCAAGAACCCCATAAATAAGCCAACACAGACTACAAACATGGAAAAGAGGTGTCTGTTTTCTTGTCTGCGCCAAGTCCCCTGCCAAGCACGCAGACTCTGGGGGTGTGTTTTTATAAGATCCAAAGCCCATGACAAATATCATTCCACCATCAAAGAGCTAAAAGGGGGGGTGAGGAAGAAGGAGGAAAACCGGGAAACTCATCGTATGAAGTGAGCATGATCTTGATTCTTAAAGCAGATAAGACTAGCACAAGAAAAGGAAAATGTGAACCAAGTTCATTTATGAACAATGAAAGAAAATCCTAAATAAAATTAGCAACTTGAATCCAACTATGCATCAAAGGTTTTTTTTTTTTTTCTTTTATATCACAGTCAACTCGGGTTTGTCCCAGGATGGTTCTAAAACAAAAGCTGTCAATGTGACATGCACCTTCACAAAAAGGCAAGCTGCTGATTCACAGGCATGCTGCCCAGTCAGGGACCAAACTAAAAGGACCCTCGTGGTCCCCAGGTGCTTGGCCCTACTTCTGGAAAGGCCCTGAGCCAAGGGCACTGCTTGGGGAGGGTGAGGGCCACTATCTTAGGGGGAAAAGACAGCCCACCTCAGCTTGGGCTCCTTTCTCTCTGGTCTCAGAACTCTGACTATACAAAACGTCCCCTACAGTCAAACCTCCATCCCTTACTTTGCAGTTGGGGGTTTGCCTAAGGCCCTAAGGGCCTTCCCTCATAGCTCAGTCGGTAAAGAATCTGCCTGCAATGCAGGAGATCTGGGTTCGATTCCTGCGTCGGGAAGATGCTCTGGAGAAGGAAATGGCAACCCACTCCAGTATTCTCACCTGGCAAATCCCATAGACAGAGAAGCCTGGCAGGCTACAGTGCATGGGATCGCAAGAGTCAGACACAACTTAGCAACTAAACCACCACCACCTAAGGCCCTACTTAGCTCCATCAACAGCTCTGAGTGACATGGGCATGCAGATGTGAGAGAGGGAGACTGGAGACCCAAGAGGCAAAGTGCTGACCCTTCCAAGTGCTGCTCTGGCCTTGCCTTCAGGGAGCCCTAGGCTGGGACCACATGTGATGGAAGATACAGCTGGGGTACCCACTCAAATACTTTTATATCTGATGTGGCTCAAAACAGCTCAATGGGTTTGTGTGTGTATGTGGGTGGGGGTGTGTGTGTGCAAAAGACACTCAGTAGGCTCTCGTGTCAGATAGAAAGGTCACTTTCAACAAGACATGTTTTTTTTCTTGAATTGAATGCTTGGATCATTCATCTATCCACAGAATTGAATATGTTCATGGCATGCTCTTTTTTGCTTCTGCTCTGGAGGCAGAATTTTCCTGGTGACTTTCACAGGTTCTGGAGTAGGTCACAGATCTAGGAGGGAGCTGGTGCCCACTTGGAGGGCAGGGGGCCCAAACAGCCATAGCCTCTCCACATTCACCAAGCATGAATCAGTCTGAATCCAGGTCATACCTCTTAGAATGGCCATTACTTTTGGGACCTTGAAATTCAGGAATCTATCAAACATTCCCACCAGGCAAAGCCACATGTGCAGAAGCTCCAAGAACCAAGGGCTTTAGAATGAAATATACCTTTGAGTTATAGGAGAGCAGCAGGAAGTCTGCCACTAATTTGGGGAGATTCTGAGTGAGTTATATAAATGCTGTGACCCTCAGCACTCTTCATCTATAAAGTGGGGTTAATAAAAGATAAGACACAGGTTTAGGGAATGTTAAGTGAGCAGATTCCCATGAAACAGGGGCTTTTTCTCTTGCTCTGTTACCTCTCTGAGCATCCTCTCAGTTCAGGGTCCTGCAGACAGCAGAACATGAGCAGATACAAGTCTGGAAGTGATGCTCAACCCCTGTCCTCTCCGAGTCACCTGGCAGGGGTTATGCGTGATTTCCGGTACTGGGGAGGCCCTTGCTACCTCTCCATATGGTAGACTCTTCATAGTTTGGTAAAACTTGACCTCCTCCTGGTGGTCTTTGGCTGCAGAAGAATCTCAGTTCTGCAATTCTGTTCTCAGAGCCTCTCAGACTCCCTGGATCTGTCCAGACACCTCTGAATTAGCTCAGCTGATGGTTTCACTCTCCTCTCCACTCTGTGAACTCTTCTAGATGTACAGGGAACAGCCTAGAGTTGAAAAAGAGCTGGCTAATACTCCCTCCTGCAAGGAGATCAAATCAGTCAGTCCTAAAGGAAATTAACTGAATATTTATTGGAAGGATTGATGCTGAAGCTCCAATACTATGGCCACCTGATGGGAAGAGCTGACTCATTAGAAAAGGCCCTGATGCTGGGAAAGATTGAAGGCAGGAGGAGAAGGGGACGACAGAGGACAAGATGGTTGGATGGCATCACCAACTTGATGGATATGAGTTTGAGCAAGCTCCAGGAGATGGTGAAGGACAGGGAAGCCTGGTGTGCTGCAGTCCATGGGGTCGCAAAGAGTCAGACAACGACTTAACAACAACAATTTTCCCCCCAACCTCACCCAGAACACGCCCCGCCCTAACTTCTTGACCCCACTCATGGGCCCAGCATTTGCTGCAGGAATGTGCGGAGATAGCATCTTTAGTAAATGGTCTATGTGACTCTGAGATCACCCTAACAACGATTCCAGAATAAAGTTCTTCCCACAGGTATCAGGAAGGGCCTGAGGAGAAAGGAAGACAGTGTAGGGTCCTAGGGCCCAGGAGTTGGGGTGGGAGGTCAGGAGCTGACAGAAGTAATGAACTGAGCTCAGGCTTCAGGGGAGGGGAAGTAGAGATTTAGAAATTGGAGCCAGTCACTTAGCTAGTGGGAAATCCACACCTAAAGGGAAGCTGCCAGGACTCATCCAAAATGATAGAAAGGCCAACACTGCTTGAGACAACACAACTGTGCACACAGAAAAATCTACACACAATCTTTTGGGATTAAACGTGAATTTTAAAAGTCCCCAAATCAAGATCAAAATTTTAAAAAATCAATTGTATTTTTGCATATCTGCAACAAACAAATAGAAAATGAAATTAAAAAAAAAATTCTATGGGACAATGGGAAATAGACCTTTGGGCTTTGTACCTCAACCCTCCCACCCTGCCCCCATGTCTGGTAAAGAGCTCTTAAAACTCTTGGAATCCCCAGAGTGATAAGACTGTTGAAACTTTTAGCCTCCCCCACTCCTACTTCCGCAAAGGGAAGAGGGGGCTGGAGACTGAGTTAATCATCAGATCCAGTGGTAAAGAATCTGCCTTCCAATGTAGGGGATGTGGGTTTGAGCCCTGGTAGGGAAAACAAGATCCCACATGCCACAGGGCAACTAGTCACAACTGGAAAGTGCACACCGCAAGGAAGACCTAGCACAGACACCCCCCCCCCCCCCGCAAAAGTCATCAATAGCCAATGATTTAATCGATTGTGCCTACTTAATGAAACCTCCATGAAACCCCTCCAGGATAGGTTTCAGGGCTGGTGAACCCAGGTGCTGAAAGGGTGTCTGGGGAGAGCATGGAAGCTCTATGCCCTTCCCCTTTCCTGCCCAGAATCTCTTCTTCCCTTTAGCTGTTCCTGAGTTGTCTCTTTTCTAGTGAACTAGTCATAGTAAAGTGCCTTCCTGACTTCCACCAGCCATCTCAGCAAATTATCAAATGTGAGAAGAGGGTTGTAGGAAACTTAATTTATAGCCAGCTGGTCAGAAGTACTGGCTTTGGAGTGGGAGTCCAAAAGAGGGGGCAGTTTGTAGGGCTGAGCCTGAGGGGTCTGTGCTATTCTAGGTAGTTAGTGTCAGAATCAAACTGCATTGTGGAACACCCAGTTGATGCCAGAGAGTTGGAGAAGCTATCTTAGGAGAAAAAACTTCTCATTTGATGTCAGAAGTGTTATTAGGTAAAACCCTTCAGACATCCTTTCCCATTATATGTTAAAAATATCAGATTTTTATGAATAAATCTGATTGAAGAGGTACAAGGTCTCTACATGGAAAAATAGCAAACATTAAAGATAATAAAGAATGTTCATAGGTTGCAAAACTCAATATTATAAAATTATCAATTATTCCCAAATTAACCTACAGAGTTATTGCAATATCAATCAAAATCACAGCATAATTCTGTTGATGGAAATTTACAAACTGTTCTATATTCTAACAATGAAAAATCAGAAAGAGAAATTAAGGAATCAATCTCATTCACCATTGCAACAAAAACAGTTAAATATCTAGGAATAAACTTATGTAAGGAGACAAAAGAACTGTACACTGAAAATTATAAGATACTAATGAAAGAAATCAAAGATGACATAAACAGATGGAGAGACATTCTATGTTCCTGGGTAGGAAGAATCAATATTGTGAAAATGACTATACTACCAAATGCAATCTACAGATTCAATGTGATCCTTATCATAATTACCAATGGTGTTTTTCACAGAACTAGAACAAAAAATTCCACAATTCATATGGAAACACAAAAGACCCCGAATAGCCAAAGCAGTCTTGAGAAAGAAGGATGGAGCTGGAGGAATCAACCTTCCTGACTTCAGATTATACTACAAAGCTACAGTCATCAAGATACTATGGTACTGGCAAAAAAACCCAGAAACATAGACCAATGGAACAAGATAGAAAGCCCAGAAATAAACCCATGCACCTATGGGTACCTTATATTTGACAAAGGAGGCAAGAATATACAATGGGGCAAAAACAGTCTTTTCAATAAATGGTGCTGGGAAAACTGGACAGCTACATGTAAAAGAATGAAATTAGAATACTTCCTAACACCATACACAAAAATAAACTCAGAATGGATTAAAGACCTAACTGTAAGACCAGAAACTATAAAACCCTTAGAGGAAGATATAGGCAGAACACTCAGTGACATAAATCAAAGCAAGATCCTCTATGATCCACCTCCTAGAGTAATGGAAATAAAAACAAAAGTAAACAAGTGGGACCTGATTAAACTTAAAAGCTTTTGCACAGCAAAGGAAACTATAAGTAAGGTGAAAAGACAACCCTCAGAATGGGAGAAAATAACAGCGAATGAAACAACTGACAAAGGTTTAATTTCCAAAATACACAAACAGCTCATACAACTCAATACCAGAAAAACAAACAACCCAATCAAAAAGTGGGAAAAAGGCCTAAACAGACATTTCTCCAAAGAAGACATACAGATGGCTAACAAACACATGAAAAGATGCTCAACATTGCTCATTATTAGAGAAATGCAAATCAAAACTACAATGAGTTATCCTCTCACACTGGTCAGAATGGCCATCATCAAAAAGTCTACAAACAATAAATTCTGGAGAGGATGTGGAGAAAAGGGAATGCTCTTGCACTGTTGGTGGGAATGTAAATTGATACAGCCACTGTGGAAGACAGTATGGAAGACAGTATGGGGATTCCCTAAAAAAACTAGGAATAAAATCATCTTATGACCCAGCAATTCCACTCCTAGGCATATACTCTGAGAAAACCAAAATTGAAAAAGACACACATATCCCATTGTTCCTTGCAGCACTATTTACAATTGCTGAAGAACATGGAAGCAACCCAGATGTTCATCGACAGATGAATGGATAAAGAAGTTGGTACATATACACAATGGAATATTACTCAGCCATAAAAAGGAACACCTTTGAGTCAGTTCTAATGGGGTGGATGAACCCAGAACCTATTAAACAGAGTGAAGTAAATCAGAAACAGAAAGACAAATATTGGATTCTAATGCATATATACAGAATCTAGAAAAATGGTACTGAAGAATTTACTTACAGAGCAGCTATGGAGAAACAGACATAGAGAATAGACTCGTGGACATGGGGAGAGGGGAGGAGAGGGTGAGATGTATGGAAAGAGTAACATGGAAACTTACATTACCATATGTAAAATAGACAGCCAACGGGAATTTGCAGTATGGCTAAGAAATTCAAACAGGGGCTCTGTAGAGGGGTGGGATGGGGAGGGAGATGGGAGGGAAGTCCAAAGGGAAGGGCTATATGTATGCCTATGGCTGATTCAGATTGAGGTTTGACAGAAAACAACAAAGTTCTGTAAAGCAATTATCCTTCAATAAAAAAACAAATTAAAAAAAAAAGAAATTGACAAACTGATTCTAAAATGTACAGAGAAACATAAAGAATCAGGAATAGCCAAGACAGTCTTGAAGAACACAGTTGGAGAGTTATGTTACTAGATATCAAGACTGATTATAAAGCTACCATAATTAATGCACTGTGGAACTGGCACACAGATTGATGAGCAGACCAATGGAACAGAAGAGAGAATCCAGAAATAGACTCACTCACATAAGGTCATTTAATTTATGACAAAGGTGACACTGCAATATGGTAGGGAACTGATGATCTTTTCCATAAATGTAGCTGAAGCAATTAGATGTTCATATGAAAAAAAAAAAAGAATCCAGAAAAATGAATTCCTATCATATCCCCAAACTAATTGGCTCTAAATGTGAAAGGTAAAATAATAAAGTGATGGTGAGGGGCTGGAGGGGGAAACCTATAGTCTGGCCATCCCTTGCCCTAGGTCTGCTCTGAGTGACTATGGGGGCCTCTCCTGGAGGCCCTGACATGCTGGGGCCCAAACCTGTCCATACCCATGGGTCCCAAGGACAAGTTAAACTACCAAGGTTTTCTTTGTCCAAAGCAGGCCTAGATTAGCAGTAGTAATTTCTTTCTAAAGATTTCACAAATATTTTAATAAAGATTTTACAAAGATTAATTTGTAAATGCAGCATGAACACAATGACTATCTGAAGGGAAATACAGCAAAATATTCATTATTGCGTTTGACTGGTGGGGCCCCAGGTGATTTCCTCCTACTCCATCTTTGTACTCTTCTGAATTTTCCTTAAAGACAATGGGCTGCTTTTCTAAAGAAAACAACATATTTTTAAATAAAGAAAAGAGTGATCCATGAGGACTGAGTACCTAAGAGATATGCACCCACTTAAGTCTCTGATGTTGCTAGGTCACTGGGTATCAATCACCTGAGTGCCTCTCTCCAGCTCCGTGTCCTGGACACACACACGAATGCCCAGACAGGGGCCCTCCCTTGCCATTCCTAGGTCTCCATCTTCCACCCAGTTTCCCACCTTCTGACAAGCCCAGGAGACCCAGGGCTGAGGGAGAGCTGGTGCTGAGTCAGCCTTGAGGTTAAATCAAATCAGACCATGCCCACATTTAAAACTGTCACCCGGAAGCTCCAGCTCTTTGCATCTATACTCCATTCACCTAGTGGAAGAGCTCTCCTTAAAGAAGATACTCTGGAGCGGGAAGCAGGAAGAGGGATGCTGTCCCCTCAGAGAGCCAGTCCCGGCCTTGCCTTCTGCCCAGCCTGACAGAAAATATGTGGGCTTAAGTCACAGAAGAAAGTGGGCAGAGGCAGGGCGCCCGCTCTGGTTCAGGGTGAACTCCATCTGACACCTCGCCAGACCAGGGAAGGGAGGGGCGAGGAGTCTTCCTTAGGCTGGGATGCATCTCTACGCCTGAGGAATGCTTTGAACATTCCTCTTCTGAATGGCCAAGTCACCTTCCAGCCAGCAGGCTGGCCCATGACTGGGTGGGAGAAGAATGCCCATCGCCAGGGAGGGGAGGGAAGGGGAGAGAAGGGGAGGGAAGAGGAGAGAAAGGGAGGGGAGGGGAGAGCCCTGCCCCAACCAGTCTGAGAAGGAAGCTCCGGGCACAGCTCCTGCCGAGGCTGCTCCCTCCAGTGGAGCCGAGCCTGGCACTTGGGGAGCCGGTCAGCTCCTGGCAGAGCCTTCTGGAGGAAGAGCTGCCACACCCAGTAACACTGAGGGTGGAGTTGGCGGGAGAGTTCAGGGAGCCACAAGCCCGGGGTCACTGAGGGGTGAGACTCTCATGTCAGAGGAGCAGGAGACTCCAGAGAGAAAGGGAAGTAACTTTTCTTGAACACCTATGTGTTAGGCACTTTCCAAGCACCAACTAATTTAATCCTCACAACCACCCTGGGAGGTAGGCATTATTATTATCATCTGCAACTCCAGATGGGGTTCAGGGAGGCTGAATAACTTGTCCAGGGTCACAGAACCAGGAAATGACCGAGTTGGGGTTTGAACCCAGATCTGATTCCCAAGTCCTGCTCCATCCACCATGCCCACCCAGAATGACTCGGGCTCTTGTTAGTCTCCTTCCCAGAGGCCTCTGTGAACAGGGAGGGGCTGCGCAGCCTATGTAGAAGGGGGTGGGCCAGGGCCCGCTCCCTCAACCAAGATTGCTGGGTTCTTTCCTGTTCTGATCTGTGAGTCAGAGGCCAAGGGAGACGGGTGCTGTCCTGACTTGTAAGCTGACCCTTACTTTGGAACCAGGATTTGTTTTTGTTTTGCCTTGTAATGGTGGTGGTGCGGGTATTCTAAAGAGCTTGCCTTGGCAGCTGTGATGCAGGGCCTGGCACACGCGGAAAGACTGCAGAAATAGCAGGAGAGTGTTTTCTCCAGCACAGGTCACGTCCCCTCGTAGGGTCTCAGCCTAAAGTCAGGCAACTGGCAAGTCTGGCTCAAGCAGGGTGGGCAAAGCTTTGTGGTTGATGCTGGGGTTCTATGGTGATGGGTGTTGGGGGCGGGGTTTGGGTGGTGGAGCCCCCAGACTATGCACTGTGGCTCAGCTGGTCCAGGGTCCATAACAGGGACGGCAGACAGCTGCGCTGGGTGGGTCACTCCCTCAAACTGCTCTTCCTCTGAGTAAGGAGACATCCGTCTGCCAGGCCTGGGTGCCAGGACCACCCAGTTGTTGGGACCCCACCAACCCAAGGCAGAGCCTTGAAGGCATGAATCTGCGCTTAAACCTCAAAGCAGAGCACAGGCTTCCCAGTGAACACTGCCATTTGAGGCAGACCCTGGGGAATGAAACTGCCCGCTCCAGACGTGCTCCAAGACTGCCTTCCTGCCAGAAGTCCTCTTGGGACGTAACTCTGGGGCCCGTCTAGAGCCAGCATCAACTGTTTTCTTAACCCGTGGTCTCTGCTTTTCACCAGAAGAGCTGGTGTCCAATGTGGCTGCCTCACCCCCAGACCTGGCTTCCAGTGGGCTCTGGCTGTTCCCACATGTTGAATTCTTTTCAAGGAAAGGACACTACTCCACTGAAGGGATTCACAAGAGCACACTACAGGCTAGGGAGGTGCTTTCCAGAAAGTGAGCCTAAAGGAGTTTGCAGCCACTCGTAGGGAACAAGATTTGGTTGGCTGTATAAGCTCTGGGATGTTGTAAGCTGTCTGTTAGGATGAGGCTGCTGGGATTCCCCTCCACCTCCAGACTACTGGGAAAAGAGATGGCAACTTCCCCCCGGGGCCCCACTCCATCCGAGGGCTAGGGAGTGAGAGTGGGGTGCACACCTAGACACCCCCTGAGGGAGGCCCAGGGCCGGTCTGTCAGGGCTGTGTGCTGGCTCAGTGGGGACTGGGGTGTGTGATCCCTAAGTTCTGCTTGTGATCCTGGCCCCCTCTTCCTTTCTAGGACTCAGCATTTCTGGGAGCAACAGGGGAATGGATTTATTCACATCTGCCAGCTTCTCTAGGTATAGCAAGGCGAGAAACACCATCTGTCCCAGCTGGAGGGGCCGTTTGGGGTATTTTTAGTAATCATCCCTCAGGGAGTGCCTCGTGTAAGCACCAGGCTCTGGGCTGAGCATTTCACACACAGAATCCTCTCCACAAGCCTGTGAGGTGGGCCTATTATTGTACCCATTATGCAGATGAGGAAGCCCTTGCTCAGAGATTGATCTGGCCCAGTGAAGCAGCTGAGAAGGGAAAGCTCTCTGTCAACTGGACCCAGACCCTGATGTGAATGCAGCTGCAGTCAGCTGTCACCTCTGACCACCCCACCCATGTCATCTCAGAGTCACGCAAGAGGCTCTGTGACATCGAGGAGAGGTAAGTCCCTGAGTCCCAGAGCATGTACAAAGGTGCCCGACTGCTGCCACCGTCCAGTCACAGAAGGGCCTACGGGGGACCCTGGTACCTCCAGAGCTGGGCCCTTTCACCCCGAGATCTGCAGCCTGACCTCTTCATCATGGTCTGTGGGAACTGTCACCCCCCAACCCTTCCATGACAAGGAATGTGCCTCACCAGCCCCCTGGTTGAGAATACCCTGGACAGAAGCCAGTCTTTCACTGGAGTATTCTCATCCGCCAGCAAGATTATTCTCAAAATTTTATGTCTTGGAGTTTGTTTAAATATAAAATTGCATTATTTGTTCATTTATTCAATAAATTTCATTTGTTGTGCATCTGCTCTGCTCAAGGCTCTGGGGATCGTGGTGAACAAAACAGAACCCTTGCTCTTGTGCGGTTTAGCTGGCTTTTCCAAATAGATGTTGCTAGTCCCCTGACCTGCACTGCCTGCCTGTAGGACTTGCTGGGGTCTGGCTTCCCCTGAGCCCCTGCCTCATTTTCCATCCCTTGGTGGCATTCTCTGTAGGAGCTCGCCCACACCCTGCTGGCCTGTGCCAATGCATTCAGTGATGGGGATGTCCCCCTTCCTAAGGCCCCTGCCCTCTGCCCCCTCAGAGCTTGTCGTCCTTCGTGTACGGCTGAGCTCTATCCTCCCTCAGCTCACCAGGGGCCTCAAACGGCCCTCTTCACGTGACAAGAGAGGTGGCACCCCAGCACCCTTCCTGGCCCCTAGAAATGCACCAGGCAAAGGGCCTGAAGAGAATTTCACTTGCTCTTCTGCCCAATTGTCCCCTGCAGTGTAGGTGGGTCCTAGACCCAGGCTGTGCCCCTTACTGCCCCTACCCGCAGGCTCTGTAAGATCTGCCCAGGGCGCTGTGCGGAAATGTGGACGGAGCATCCCCAGGATGCAAAGCAGTACCCTGAGGTTCTTCTGCTCCACCAGAGCGGCCCAGAGAGAAGCCCAGTGTGCAGGACAGAGTGCCTGTGCACAGAATGCGCCAGAATGTCTGGGTTCCCCACCCCTGGCATCCTACCCACACTACAGGTCTTAGTGAATCCCCAAGGGAAAGATAATGGGGCTGCTATTGAAAAGAATATGATAATAAGTCTCATTCAATCACTTGTGTCAACACTCCAGCTGGATGAGAGGCCGAAGAGTCAGGCTGGTCAGCCAGGGAAGGTCAATATTGACTCAGGCCTGCCTCCTGGGCCCAGCTCCAGCCTGCAAGTGCCGTGCTGCGGTCCAGCCACAGCTCAAGCCAGAGCGGCCCTCTGACCTCTGTTCACCATACTTAGAATCTCAACTGCTTCCCCAGTCGGCAGCGCTGGGATTTCGTGGGCACAGGATTATCTCCAAGGGCAGAGGGAAGCATGGCAGGGCTCCAGGCCTGGCCCCTCATTGCTATTCGATTTTCACCAGCTTCCACATAGATAGAGAGGCCCAAAGCCTCATCACAGAGCCCTCGGGACCTCGCAGAAGAACCTCCAGGGTCCCCTAGTCACAAAAAGATTGTTTTTATAGTTATCGTTTTTTAACTTTATCTCTATGCTGTTCCCCTCCTCACTCCAAATTCACAAAACTGCAGTGAGATGGGCCAAACCTGTCTGACTGAGTGTATTTTTTAGGACAACCAGTGACCAAGGAGAGGAAGGCAGAGTAGAGAAAGGGAACCTACACATACACTTGTATTAAGTGCCCAGAACGTGTCAGACACCGTGGTCATGACGGTGACGACTCTACAAGGTAGATTTTAAGAGCTTAAATCTACAGGTGGAGAAACTGAGGCTCAGAGGGAAGTCATTGTCTGAGGTGGTGAGAGTGCAGCTAGGATTCAAGCCCAACTCCCAAGCTCTTTCATGATTCCTGGTATACCCGGAGAAGCCAACTGACCTGCCCCAGATCACACAGCTCCTCTGGGCAGAGGTAGGACCAGAAGGCTCAAGCCAGAGTTTCTCTCTGGCCCAGTCTGCACTGGTGGTAACAGCGTGTCCAGGGTCACCTATGAACAGGTGAAGCCCTGCAAGGTGTATAGAGAATGCTATTGTTTCTGCCTCCAAAGCCAATTCCCTTCCAGAAATGGCCCCTGCCCAGGGTCGCCTCACTACCCACCCTCCACAGACCCTCGGCCTTGACTTTATTCCCACTGCTTGGCTCTAACATCCTCTACAATCTCTTGCCACATAGCCAGACCATTCTTCACATTCTCCCAGAGAGGGCTCAGGTGGCTTAACCTTTTCCAAAATTAGAGGCAAGGCAGGTAGGCTCCTGCTGGGGCTGTCCTCCTTTATCAGTTATTATTGTCACTTCACCAGCTGCCTTATGAGGAAGGCATGATTACCCCCATGTTATAGATAACTACATTAAAGTTAGGAGAGAAACAAAGCAACTTGCCTAAGGAATCATAGGCAAAGAGAATTTGAACCCAGCGCTTTCTGGGTTCCAAATGCTGTGCCCGCCACCACTGTGTCCTACACATGACTGGGAAGAGCTCCCAGCAGAACTCACACCGTGGGCTTCCCTGGTGGTCCACTGGCTGGGAATCCACCGTGCAATGCAGGTTCAATCCCTGATCTGGGGAGATCCCACATGTCACGGAGAAACTAAGCCCATGTGTCACAACCTCGAAACCCACATTCTAGAGCCCTCAAGACACAACTACTGAAGCCCGCACACCCTTGAGCCTGTGCTTGGCGACAAGAGAAGCCACTGCAGTGAGAAACCTGCACACCACGATGGAGAGTAGCCCCTGCTCTAACTAGAAAAAGCCTGAGTGCAGCAACAAAGTCAACAAATAAATACATACATCTTAAAAAAAAAAAAAAATACACACCAGAATGGGGCAAGGTAGAGAAAATGCAGCCTACACACCGGAAATCTTCATGTCCTGGCCCCTGGTGTTCTCAGGGGCATCTCCCTCCCAACTGGAATCCACTCACTGGGTGTGGTGAAGTTGGAGAGATTTTAGCAGGTTGGAGAGCTGGGGAGTGAGGTAGCAGGCTGGGATATACGGAGCAGCACCCCTGGCTGGGGCTCTTTCCTGACCTGCTCAGCCCAAAGGCTGGGCCTGCTTCACTCCTCTTGTTTGGGAACCTCTTTCCCAAACAAGACGTCAGTGCACTGGCCTTGGTGACATTGCCTCACCCTAGACAGGCATCAGACCTGGGCCAGGAACAAGGGCGGGCCATGTGAAGCCCTGCGCCGGCTGTGGGTGAAGGCGGTTAAGTAAAATGCACGCCCACTAAGGACCGGGAGGACCACTGCCTAACAGTACCGAAAACGGGCCAGCACAGGGGGCCACCTGCCTGCCCACTGTCCCAGCTTGTGCCTCACGCAGGTCCCGAGAAGTCCCCTGGACACCCTTCCGGGGCTCACTCACCTCTGGGCCGCCTTCCCGGCCTTTCTTTCTCCCGACTCCTCACTCTTTAGAGGGCAGAGCTCTCAGGCACCGAGGAAGGGGAAGGCCTGGTACCTTCCAGGGCCAGTCCTCCGAGGCCTGGGTGGAAACAGATCAGAAATTCATTGTGACTAGGGTAGTAAGTATCCCCGCGGATTTTGCGACTGGCCGGAATCCAAAGGCTTCGGAACCGCCCCTCATCCCCCTCCGCCCGGCCTCCGACCGAGCCACCTTCTCAGGTGCGAGGGGAGGCGGCGGGCTCCCCGCGGGGCGCACGGGGACAGGGGGCCGTACTCTCAGCGCTCCCTCTGACCGCCTCGCTCCGACCCAGCGCGGCCGCCGGCCCCGCCTCGGCCGCCCGAGCGGGGCGCTCTCTGGACGAAGCCCAGCCCCGCCAGCCTGGGAGCGAGCGCCGTGCGCACACGCGGAGGGAGGTCGGCTCCCGGCGTAGCCGAGTCCTCTCTGCCCGCGCCGGCGGCCCCGCACTTCGGGGAAGGAAAACCCGGGGACCCCCGGAGCCGCGCGCGCGGGGAGGCCGGTCCCCGCCCCGGCGGAGCTCACAGCCCCTCGGCGGTCAGGACACCCACCTGCCGAGCGGGAAGCCCCCGGAGCTCTCCGAGAGGCCGCGGCAGCCCGGCCCACCCTCCGCCGGGAGGCGCCGGGAACGACGAGGAGAGGCCGCGCTTACATGTTTGTGCCGCGCCGGCTTCACCTGCCCCGAGTTTGATTTCGGGGTGTGGCCTCAGGTAGGACGCGGCGAACGCAGAGCCCTGGAAAAGTCGCCGAGGCGCGCCGGGGCCGCGGCCAGGGTCCTCTTCTCCCGAGGAGCGCCCTTTTCTCAACCCTTTTTCTCCGACCGCTCGGCTCCAGCGGCGGCCAACCCTTTGCCTTCCGGTGCTGGTCCCGGCCGCTGCCTGTCGTGACCTACACGTGGCCCCTCGGACCCGGGCTGCCGCATAGAGGCCTGACCTGGACTGTCCGCCTAGCGCCTCTCTGTAATTAACTCCCTAATTTGCATTGAAGACGCACGCTCGGGCGGTGTGTGCCCACCGGCCCACCCTGGGGAGCCCAGCTGGAGTCCTGAAACTTGCCACCTTGGCCTGTCCTGTCCCATCGGGGGGAGGTCCCACGACTGCCTTGGGGTAGCCCCCTTATGTGGGCAGGAAAGTGGGAATTATAGAGATCCCAATGCCTTTGTCAGATCTTGCTCAGTTTTGAGAACCCTCTGGTCTCAGGATTGTAGGGGATCTCTGGGGTAAGAAAGCTTCTGGGAGCCCTCCCACCCCAACCCCCGCCAAACAGAGGAGAATATATGGTTCTAAAGCCAGTATCTCCTAGCCGTCCCCAGCAGTGCCCTGGCTGAGGGTTAGGATGGCTATCCCAAGTGGCTCACTCTGGGCTGCCCTTTGTCCTGCCTCTGGATTGGATTTGTCGTGTGTTTATATGTGTAGGAGAGGAGCAGGGGCCATCTGTCTCTTCCCCAAACAAGGAAGTGAGAAGACTCCTCCTGTCCTTGGGTCCAGAGAGAGGGCTGTGTCCAACTGAGTATCCAGGGGATTCTAGCCTAGAAATTCAGTATATCTGGACCCCAGATGGCTGCCCTCAAAGTAGTGGCAGGCACTGGGGACAATGCAGGGATTTTCATCACTTTGAGCACCTCAAACTTTATCATTGAGGTCACTGTTGCCATGTACATTTTTGCTCACCGATTCTTTAGACATTTGTGCAATTTATGGATAAAGAATTTGCATTTTAGGCTCAGTTGCTTATGCACAGTTTACTGTAGGCTCCCACCAAACAGAGCTGAGATGGCCAGTGGGACTTCATCACCCCAAACAGGCCTGCACCCTGTCTGGCTGCATCTCAGGGCCCCGATGTCCGTCCTCAGCCTCCCTGGGGAAGGCATGGTGGTGCCAGGTGGACAGGCTGGCTACGGGAAGCCGGTTGTGCTGGGTGGGAGGAGGAGGGAGAAGGGAAGATGGTTGTTGAGGATTTGAAACGAAGTAGGAACCAAAGCTAGAATGAAATGCATTACACCATTGAATCTAGAATCAACACCCTAAATTATTTTTTTAATTGACACACATGAATTATTTTCTTTTAATTCAAATACCTTATATTCCAAAACCACAGTTCCAAGCAGGACTTTTGAACTGTTAAGCTACACTAAAGTGTGAACATTATAGTATTATCAGAAATGAACTGGTATTTAATTTGGTTGGATCCAGGTTTGGGTATCCCAGAAAGGCTACAAGCCTAGTCCAGTCCTTACCCCATAGGGAGAAAGTCTAGGGAAACTTGGGGGGCCTTTCATCTTTGATAGCTGCAGTGGGGTTTTGGGCCTTAAGAGAGACTGGACTCCTACCTAAGTAAGACTGACTGAGGAAGTAATGAATCCCCCATCTATGGAGGTATTCAAGAAGCAGATAACTGTCTGTCAGATGTGCTAGAGTAAAGGTTCCCATAGTGAATACCAGACTAGACCAGGGGGCCTCTTGGGCCCATCACAGCTCCACCTTTCTGCACTTCCAGGCGGGGTACAGATGGGTCGGCTGCGGTGGGTTGGATGACCCTCTGCATATCTGGATGGCTGGGAGGTGCAGAATAGATCCTGAGTGAGTCACTTGTGTGTGTGACTCTGTCCCCTTCCCCATCTTCCTCTTATCCACTCCCAACTCAGCCCTGCCCAGGAGGAGGAGGCAGAACAACAGTGCCGGAAGTGGTGGGGACAGTCTAGGGACAGCTTCTTCTCCAGCATCTACAAGCCTCCTTCTGGCCTATTCCCAGGTTGCCACCCCAAGCACAGGGAGCAGGACCAGGCACACCCTCCTTTGAAGAGCCTTGGCAGCTGGCATAGGCCTTCCGGTCGAGGGAGTTGTCCATGCACTGCCATTCCACAGATTGGGCAGGAGTGCTGGACTGGGGCACTGGAAGCTGGCATTTCACCATGGGCTGTGGCTCTCAGAGCCCTACAAGCTCTGGGGCACTGGTCAACCAGCCTGGTCTGGGAGGGTGTCAGGGAGGGCACATGGGCAGGGCAGGCACTCCCTGGCTCTCAGCCTGTGGCTGTTGGGGCCTGTTTTAACATCTGAGCTGAGAGCCCGGGTTAGGGCCAAGGAGGAGAGATACTGATCGACTTGTGGTTTGGAAACACAAACACATTATCCTTTCCCGGCACCTTTCTGCTCCGTGACTTGAAAAGCTTCCTCAGGGTCCTTTCTCTGGATGACTGCCCTTCTCTAATAATAGTAATAATAATGCCTACCGATTATTGAATGCTTACGATGGGCCAGGCCCCATGCTAAGCTATTTACACATATCATCACTCAAGTCTTCACAACAGCCCTGAGACAGAAGGACTATACTGTTGTTATTCTCATTTTATGGATGAGGAAACAAATGAGGCCCAGACTGGTTAAGCAGCCGGCTCAGGGCCTTGTAGTTACTGAGTGGTGGAGCCAGAATTTCAACCCAAGAGTATCTGTCCCCGGTCCATTCTTATAACTCGGTACTGCTCGGAGTTCCCTGGTTGCAGAGGCTGTCAGATATGATTGACCATGCAGATCAGGTCCGTGGCAGCGGTTGGTGGGGGAGGCACTGGTAATTTGCCTCTTGGTGCCGGCCCTGACTACCACCCAGGAAGGGTAAGTCATGTGACACAGAGAAGTGTGTGGGGTAATCCCTCCTCCATTTCTGGTGAGGGGATGAGGAACCCCACATGGCCCTGGGTACAAGGGGCAGAGAGGGCCTCAGTTTCTGCCATCTCTCACTGAGTCATGAGCCAGCACTCTGCCTGAAATCCCTGCATCAAGTCGTCTGTCCTTCACAGACCCAGAATGTGCCAGTTACCCCCAGGCCACATGGGGAGGTGGGGCCTTGCACCTGCTTGCTACCTGGCTGGAGAAACCCCTTGGGGCTGGGCTCTAGGAGGAGTAGTGGCCTGTTCACCCTGAGCCCCTAGTCTGAGGAGAGGAGGCATTCTTTGGAGAAGATCCCTTCCTCCCCATCTCTTGCAGGCTGCCCACTCCTGTCCCTTCCTGCTCTTGGGGTGGCCTGGATCAGTGCCCCTTAGCCTGATAGAACTATCCATCTCTCTCCTGATGGGCCTGGGAGGCAACCTCTGAGGGTCTGGGAGGATGAATTGAGAAAGTTGAGGTTGCCAAACCCTTGGGATCTTCAGGCAGGAGGGAGGTCGAATCTAGCCACAGAGATCATGAGTTCCTACAGGATCGGAGCCCTTCTGCCTTTCTAGACTTCCAGCTAGTCTCAGCGTTAGTCTTGATATGTATAATGGGGGAGAGGGTTCCCTTCTTAGGGGGGATTCCCTGATGGCTCAGTGGGTAAAGAATATGTTTGCAATGCAGGAGATGTGGGTTCAATCCCTGGGTCGGGAAGATCCCCTGAAGTAGGAAATGGCCACCCACTGCAGTATTCTTGCCTGGGAATTGCCATGGACAGAGAAGTCTGGAGGCCTATAGTCCATAGGGGAGCAAAGAGTCTGACATAGCTGAGCAACTGAGCGTGCATACATGTGCCCTTCTTCCTTGGGAAGATGGTGGAATGATGAGGTCTAGAGCATTGGGGAACAGGGGCCCCAAAGGACGAGCACCCCCAAACAGGGTGAGAGTTCTTGGCTCTTGGCCCTCACAGCTGCTGATGGGTCCAAGGAGGAAACACCACTCCCACACATCATGTATGCACAAGCTGCCACTGGGAGCAATGGAGCCCAGTTCGGTGCGCCACCAGGGCAGAATCCCAGGGTTCTTCCAGGAGACCTCGATACTAAATTGCTCCAAATCCCAGAGAAAGAACCCCAGCCCCCTCTGGCAGCACCATCTGGGCCCAGTTAGGTTTGGGGAAAGCCCATAGGACTCCCCAGCCTGGTCACTGTCACTCTGAACCTCAGCTGAAGGAAATGATCACACCTTACCTTTTTCTCAAGCATGCATCTGTACTGGGCTTTCTTTGCCAACTAGAATACATAGGCCCGTCTTCTCTAAAAGAAAATTGACACTGAGGCTGAGCTTGCCTGAGAGTCCCAAAGGGACCTGGTGACCTGAACGAACCACCCAGATGCAGGGACCACTGTCCACCCAGCTCAAGGGGCTGGAGTAGGGGAAGGGCAGACTGCAGCACCCTTCCTGGGTACTTGGGGGCATGAGCTACGCTGGGGAGGGTGGCACCGGAAAGGGCCACCTCTGTGCTAAGGACACTCATGTTAGAGACATGATGAATTCCTTTAATATCGTCTCACTATGATCACTTTGCAGCCCCTGCTCTTAATGGGCTCCAAAGTTCCATCCAAATGTCTGTTGTTGGCAGTTTAGCTCTCTAGCTGGCATTTTTGCTGGCAGAACTAACAGCTGGAAGCTTCCTGAATGGAAACCCGTCATTGTCTTTTCATCTCTCCTAGGAACCTCCAGCAGCTGCCCCCAGTCTAAGGTCTGGGCAGGGTTCTGATGGGCACCCATGTCCTGGAGCCCAGGGCCTGACTTTTAGGAAGGACAAGTGAGTTGGAGCAGCAGAAAGCTTGTGCCCAGAGTAGGTATGAACTCCGGCCAGAACCCAGAGAAGGAAAGAGTGAGGAAGCATGATGTTGGCTGCCTAAGCCACACCTACAACCCTCTGGGGGACACCTTAGCTCTAAATGCACGAAGTTCACAGACTCTGGCCCATGTGGCCTCTTGGGAGCATTAACCATCTTGCTATAAAGCTTGTGGCACTCCACCTTCTGCATCCGCCTTGGGTCAGTGCGAGAAGACATGACTTGCCACTTGGCTGGGCTGGGCTATGCTTAGAGGGTGCTAGGATGGGGGGTGGGCAGACAGCTACCATCATCTGTTCTCAGGGTGTTTCATTCTTTAGTCTCCGGACCACACCTCAACTGTCCTGGGTGGGCCTGTGGGACCTTTATGTGAACACTGAAATGAAGGGTCCTGGTGTGCACTGCCCTACCCGCCTCTCCTCCCAGCGGTTCTTGCTGACAGGCAGCTCCACCTCCTGTCTGACCAACCTCTCCTCTATAGGAGGCCTGCATGCTTGTTAACTCCTGGCCTTGCATTCATGTCCCTGGGTCTGGTTCCATCCCTCCTCAGGGTCTGAGACCTCCACCTTTCCTGATCCCTGACATACCATCTCCCAGAAAAACGCACTATCGTGGGATATAAAAGCCAGCTTGGGCCTGGTGTCAGGGAGACAAATGACAGATGACAGGCCGCCTGCTCCTGGAATCTGACCTTTGATGGTGGCCACTTAAATTCCTGCCTGGGGTCATGGCATATAACCAGGGGAAAGACCACCTGAGGCAGAGGATCTCCTGTGTGCCTCCTGGTCACAGAGTCAGCTCCAGAATCTCTTTCCTTCCTAGATGCTATCACCATTACCCCGTCCTTTGGCTTCAGACATTAACAGGCTTATGTTTAAAATAGAAAATGCTTCCTGGGACAAGTAGAGCTGAGTCTGTCTATTTACAAATTAGCTGGATCTGTTTATCAGAGAGTGGCTTGGTCCCAGGAGGGGGTCAAGCCTGTTTCCTTGTGGGGAGCTGGCGAAAGAGCACGGGCTGAGCTGGGGCTCCAGGTCAAATGAGAAGTAGGGGCTGGGGAAGGGCAGGGCCCAGCCCTGTTAGGGCAGGAAGCACAGAGGAGCAAGGGAACCGGTCCAGCCTCCTACTGTATCAGGCCGACTGCCTCTCCCAACCATTGTGTTACCTGGCAGCTCTCATCTGGCCCTGCTTGGGGGTGCTTGACCAATGCTCCTAATGGAAAGGCTGGGACCCCCAGGCCAGAAACTGACTCTGCTGCCAGTCAGTTCTGTGATCTCAGGACCCCGCTTTCCTTCTCTGGGTTCTGTTTCACTCTGAAATGATGAGGGCTGCATTACTCTGAAATGAGGGAAGTCTTGGGGCTTCCCTTTGGCTTGATACTCTCCAGCGATCCATCCAGGGCGGCCAGCTCCTGCCTGGGGCAGCCCTTCCCTCCTCCACGCTCCTCCCCACTGACCTGGGATTGTGCTCTACATGCACAGCTGGTCCCTGTCTCCCTGCACCCTCCATGCCTTCTTGCACAACTCCCTAGGGAACCTCATTCGAAGCTGAAAGAAAATGGAGGTTGGAGGCGCCAGGCCAGGACTGAACCAGAGAACTAGTCCTCCCAGTTTTAAGGTTTTAACCCTGCCACAGCAGCAGCACTCAGGGGCGGGGTGGCGGGCAGGCAGTGGGGGCCTTGAGCAAGGTGACCGGTTCCTTGCTATTTGCCCTGCAGTGGGTGAGCAGGCTGGGTTCCTGCTGCATGGGATTCAGAGACCAGAATTGGGAACCAGCAGAACTGAGCTTCCTGGTCAGGCTTCTCTGAGCACGCGGAGCCCCTCCCCGTCCCTAGTCCTGGGCAGCCTGAGTGTGCAGGAGAACACAGCCCTGCCTCCCCCCACCATTAGCCAGAGGCCTGAGGCCCCCCAAGTCTTGGTGAACTTGGGAAAACCAGAGCCAAGCAGAAAGGTGTCAGCATCGCTGACCGAGCACTTCAAGGGTGAAAAGTCACCACAGAGAACCCATGGGTGTACAAAAAGCCGTCATTGTCCCTCTGTAAAGTCTCTGCCCTGCTTGGTGAGTCGTGATGAGGTTTTATAGAAAATGCTGGCCAGCATGAGTGTCCCTTTGTTGGGGTGGGTATGGTGCGATGGAGTTCTAAGGGAACATGTCCCCTGCCCCACCCCCCACCCGCCTGTGCTAACTACCCCCAGGATGTGAAAATCCATCATGTTCAGCTTTCCTTTCCCCTGTCTGTTGAAGGGCTGTAAGCTCCCCAGGGCAAGGGTTCTGTCCTGCTCACTCTTCAGCACTTCCATCCCTCTCCCCATCCAGAGTTTGGCTCCTCGCAGTCAGGCCGTTGCTCCTCACTGCCGGTGATCCAGTGAGCCAGCACAAGGGGCCAGTGGCCATCACCCAGTGCCGCCTGCAGCCCACACCCCGCCCACCCCTCACACCTCTCACCTTAGCCCCCGT
Source organism: Dama dama (assembly GCF_033118175.1). Taxonomy (NCBI): domain Eukaryota; kingdom Metazoa; phylum Chordata; class Mammalia; order Artiodactyla; family Cervidae; genus Dama; species Dama dama. Next base: position 66,035,879 of record NC_083692.1, read on the forward strand.
GGGCTCTCGGACTGAGCTTGGAAAGGGCGGCTCCCAGGACCAGTGGGCTTGTTAATCCCAGACAGGAGGGCCAGCCCGCCTTGAAGAAGTCAGAGCTCTTCCGGCTTCCGAAGCTTCCATTTTCCATGATCTAGTCCAACCTGTCAGCTAGTTCTTCTTTTAGGGACTGGCTGCAGAGGGCCCATTGTGAGGTTTGCTAGCACGCTTCCTACAGCCTGAGTCTCCTTCCCACTCGGGTGTGGGGGGCATCCAGCAGGAAGGACTCTGCTTCCAGCCACAGGTCAGCTTCCCCCAAGTCCTTCTGGCCTTGTGAACCCAGGACTGAGTGCACAGAGGGCCTCTGGGGCCATTTGCGTGATCAGTGTGGTCTCTCAGGGTCTCTGCCTCCTGCCTGTCCGGCCCTCCCACCCGGCCCAGCCAGCTACCACCCTGCTGGCCTGCTGTTTGTCTGGTGCTCCCCCGCTGCTGCCACTCTGCCCCCAGCCGGACACCAGCTGCTGCTCAGCTCTGCATACGTGGGGCACTGCCAGGTGTGGAGTGGTCTTTTCCCAGGCAGTGGGAATACCCCTCAGCTGGTAATGCCACAGCTAGTAAAGACTCCCTTTGTCCTTGCCCTGGAGCCAGGTGTGGGGATTAAATGAGTGGGAGACACTTGTGTTCATCCTGACTCTGGTCCCATGAGCTCCTCCAGGATAGGATCATTCCTGGTCATTTTGGGGGATTATGAGCAGCGTGGGTTTGCCCTGGTTGGAGGCCGCTGACCTGCCTGCCCCTCTGTCTGTGCCTGGCATGTTCCAGATTGCTCAGCTCACCAAGAATGTCTGTCCTTGGGGGGCTGAAAAGTCCATGCAGACCCTGTCTTCCTCCCTTGTAGCCACTGCAAGGTGCACAGAGCTTTCCACCCAAATCAGGGGCTCCCAGGCCTGCTACTGGGGCCAACTCCTCTTCACAAGGCACCCTGCTCACCAGGGCTCCCAGGTTTGTCACTCCTGAGCTGCAAAGGGGACCCCTTGCTTAGCCCAAAGGCCTTGTTCTTGGCTAGGTGAGCTTCTGTGAGGCTGAGTCCCAGGCCCACCAGGCCTGGGGACCATGCAGTCCAGAGCTCGTCTTCTACTTCAGAAACCTGGTTCCCACAAAAATCACTTAAGTAGAGACCCCAAGCAGGACCCTCTGACCTTGGTGTGTGATATTAGGGAAAAAGCAAACTACACCATGTGAGCCTTGCTTCTTGCGGGGCGGGGCGGGGTGGGGGGCCTAGTGCTTTATAAACGAGCTCAGTGGGCCTGGTGTCCCTGAGCCGACTAGGTCATTAACCCTGCAGGGGGTCTGGGGCCTGCTCTCAGCCCAGCAGTCCCCTGAACTGGGCTGATGCCAAGTTTCAGAGTCAGAATCTGTGCCAAGTCAAGCTCAGCATGAGGGTGTGACTTGGATCCCAGGCCCCAGTGGATGCTCCATAAATATTTGTGGGATGAACACATGAGGGGAGTGTCCCAGAGGTGGTGGGGCCTCCTGCAGGGGCGTCCTGGTGGCAGTGAGCTGCCCAGCAGGAAGGGGAGGTGAAGGCAGGAGTAGCGGAAACAAGCATTTCTCTCTCTGGCTGGGGAGCCACAGGCCAGCTTGGAGAGGGTTGCTTCCAAATCCATCTGGGAAGCGGGGCAGATGGGGTGGGGTATGGGCGTGGGGCTCCTGAGCCCAGAAACCCACAGCTGCCGCTCCTGTCCCAGATGGTGGGCAACCGGAACACCTCGGCACCCCCACCCTGCCCCGGGGACCCGAGCCGCAGGGATCTTACCTGAGCTGTTCTTGGGCAGCTGGGCCCCGAGCTCCCCACTGCAGGCCGCCGCTTGTCTCTAGCTCAGGAAGCGGCACTCCCTTCAGGCAAAAAAAAAAAAAAGAAAAGAAAAAGAAAACCTCAGTGCTTTTCTCACTCAGCTGCTTCTCCCGAAGGCTCCTGGTTGGTGTCGTCCTGCCTCTGTGGGCACACAGCCTCCTCCCTCCCAGCCGCTTACTCACCGGTGTGCCTGCGAGGCTGCCAGCCGTGTGGGGGAGGCGGGGGGCCCACGCCCCTCGGCCTGACACACACCGGAGCGTGCCGCGTGGGGTCGAGGGCCCGAGGGGCTGGCCCTCTGGGTCCTGAGTATGGCGGACCGGAGCCCTGGGCAACATCTTCCCCAGGGATGTTCCCAAACGAGCTCGGTGGGAGACACACGTGGGTGCTGACTGGCACTGCTGGAGAGGGACTGAATTCCTCTAGGAAGCTGAGTGCCCAGGGCTGCCAGAAGAGAGGGCAGCCCAAGCGCTGTCCGGCGCTCTGGGGTGTTGGCTTCCAACCTGGGACCACTCCCTACCCTGGCCCCCTGTGTGTCTCTGTCCTGTGGACTCAGTGGGTCCTGGGCCCATCTGAGCTGGAACTGCGCCTCACCTGCTCAGGCCAGGTGCCTGGCATCCTTTTCAACACCACCCATCTTGGGCAGGCCCAGCATCGGTCAGGGTGAATGGATGCCGGATCCCCCACCCCCAACTCTCACTGGCCCCGCTGTGGTCTGCTCTCACACACTTGCTCCTCTCTCTCTCTCTGTCTCTCTCTCTCTCTCTCACACACACACACACACGTGGGGCCACACCCAGCAGAGCCACCTACCTTCCCCAGGCCAGCCTAAGCCAATCCAGCCTCGATCTCCAAGTGCCACTCTGACCCTAGGAGCCGCTCATTTATAGAAATATCTCGTAGGAGGTGTGTTCAAAGCCGGGCGGGAGGACTCCGGTCGGCTGGACCAGACTCCCCTTCTCTCCCGACACATCCAGAGGACAGGCCGCCTCATCACCTTATCTGCTATTGCACTTTGCCGACTGACGTCTCTCCCCGGGCACCTTGGGCCCCCACAGCATCTTCCATATCCTTATGGGGTGGCGGCAGGCTTGTGGCAGGTCCCATCTTCCGTGGAGCCCCAGGTAGGGAGGGGAGAGCTGGAAGGGGCGGGACCCAGGTGCAGCTCCAAGTTTCCAGATCCCAAAATAATCAGATGCAAAAGGGAAGGAAGAAATCTCCAGGCCAGCGGGTGACTCAGTGCCCGTGGGCTGGCTTAGTCACCTGGATGGCTGCTCCTGGCTCCCAGCACCTCAGGCTGGGAGCGATGCCCTGCCCCCTGCAGCCAGCAGCAGCAGGCTGTCAAAGGCAGTGCGGCCACGGAGTCCCAGCTGGCCCAGGGCTCCTGGCAGGCGGGCTCCGGCTTCCTCCCCGGCCGCCTGTCCCTCCTCCACCGAGCACCCCGGCTCACTTTTGGATTTCTCCATTAAATCCTCAGGCAGCGACCTGCTCGTTTGGGGTGCCGAGCTGCTCCAACGTTGCTTGGCAATTTTGATATCGTCGGGGGTTGCCATGGGGAGGAGGGTGATGTCATTGACACAAAAAAACCCACTGAATTTACAAATCAGCTGGGGCTGGAGCTATTTATAAAAACACGTTTTTTCCTGCCTTCCTTTACTGAGGGGGAGGCGGGGGGAAGTGCTGCCTGTGCTCTCAGAGCGAGCCTCCCCTCCGCAGCCCTGGACCTCCCAGGCTCCCTGCCCCCAGGGCCGCAAGACTTGGCTGCCTGGCCACAGCTGGCTGAGCCCTGCTTTAGGGGTCTCGGTTGGTTTTGCTGTGAAGAGTGAGAAAGCAGCACATAGAGGGTGCTGGGCATCATGGGCATCAGCTTCAGGGCTTGGCAAGGACCCTTTGTTTCCCAGCCCCTAATCTGAAGTATTGGCCTTTGCAGGTGGGTGCTTTCCCCTGGGGCCAGGGAGAGCTCAATCTTGCACAATGCCCTCCGGGTCCCCGAACCCACCCCATCTCCTCACTGGTTCTTTATCTTCTCCCAATGTCCAAGCCCAGTCTTGGGCCCCTGCTCCTCTCTCCCACACTAGCCCATGGTCCTGTTGGAAAACTATCCTATCCATGGTTTTGACCATCAGCCTGGAAATGCTCACTCCAGAGCCCAAGTCACAGCTGCCAAGGTGGGCACCACCCTCACCAGCCAGTTCCCACCCCAGTGCCCACTGCTGCTGCTGGCCAGATGGAAACCCACCATTCCCCTCGATGCTTCCCCGCCCCCGCCCCCTACATCCAAGGCGGCACTAGGCTGCTCATGTTATTTTTGAAAACTCCTTCATGAATTTTCTTCCATAAAGAAACAATGTGGTGTTTGGTTAAAAGCCCAGGTTCTGAGTTTTCCATCCTGAGTTCACATCCCAGCTTTACCGTTCATCAGCTGAGTGACTTTTGGCATGTTATGTAACACCTGGACCTTGATTTCCTCATCTGTAAAATGGGGATGATTTCACCTGCCTACAGGGTTGTGGGAAATATGTGAACAAAGCTCCTGGCACAGGAACTGCTCATCCTGAGAACTCAGAAAACATGAATGTTCTCAGCTTTCTGCTTCATGACTGTGCTGTTTGGGGCTCACTCTTATCCACCCGCCAAACAGCGGCAGGTTAATCTTCGAAACGATGACCCCAGTCTCCTCCAGTGTGAAGCTCTCAGGCTGCACACAGACATTTTGATTGAGCTGTGCAGTAGGGGACCACGTGGCCTGTATAGTCATAAAAACTCAATTAGGGTTTCTAATTACTAGTCATCTTGAGCAGAAAAGGGATTTTTTGGGGCAGCCATCAGGTAAGTAGCTCCCAGCACTGATAAGAAATGTGGAGAATCAAGTCCGGGACAGAAGCCAGGCAGTACAGAGGTCTCTAGGCATCAGACCTGACTCTGCAGATTCCGTGCCTCCCCCACCTGGATGGAAGGTGCTCCCACCACGTGCTCCCCCTGGTGCACCTCTGGTCTGGTAGAGCAGAGGGCAGCCTAGTCACGGGCTCCCATTACCCACATGAGGTGGGAAAGAAGATTAGGGTGCAGGTGCTGAAGGAAAGGGTGCATGCATGAGTTCTCAGTTATTCAGTTGTGTCCGACTGTCTGCGACCCCCTGGACTGTAGTCCACCAGGCTCCTCTGGGATTCTCCAGGCAAGAATACTGAAGTGAGTTGCCATTTCCTCCTCCAGGGAGTCTTCCTGACCCAGGGATCGAACCCACATCTCCTGCAGCTCCTGCATTGGCAGGTGGATTCTTTACCACTGAGCCACCTGGGAAGCCCCAAAGGAAAGGGTGCTGGAGGTCAGAAATTAGTCAAGGGTCACCATGGGTCTTGGCCACTTTTGCTCATTCTTCCAAATTCCTGAGAGTGATAATCAGACGTTGTTGATTCTGTTAGTCTTGTCTTCAGGGACTTTGGGAAGCTGATGCATGCACAGGCTAGAACTCATTCATTTCTCTACGTAATGTTGCATGGATTCTTTTTTTTTTTTTTGACAGGGATTCTTGATTTGGTGAGAATTGCTGCCAACTGAGACCCCTTTCCTCACAGGTTGTAGAAAAGGGGAAATCTGTCAGCCATTGGAAGAAACCCTACAAAGGCTTGGCTGCCTCTTGTAGGGGGCAGCCAGGCAGATGCCTGCATTCTTGGGCCACTGCCTGGGTACTCTGCACCCTTTGTTACCCCAGCGGGTCACCTCTGCTGATCCCAGCAGGCTGAGCTCTTGGGGGCAGGAACCCCAGCATGGTGCCCGGCACACAGGAGATGCTGATGCATACTCGGTTGAGTGAACGAAAGCGTGAGGAGGTTCTGTGCTCTGGCCCCCCGTATACTTGGAACACAGTGAGTCATGGAGTTGCCCGGGACTCTAAAATCATCAGCCCTGCCCTACCTTCCGCAGGTGAGGAAACTGCAGCCCCCAGAGATGAAGTGACTCAGCAAAGCCACACAGGAAATTAGAGGCAGAGTCAGGACTGGAACTCAGCCTTCCTCCTCACAGGCCGGTGATGCTCCTTTTGCTGCCCACGCAGGCCCGTTCTGCTGAAGCCCCAAGAGTGAGGTATCTGCCGTTTAGTCCAAGGCAGCAGCGGGGCTGTCACTGTGCGTTTTTCTGCCTTTTACTCTTGGCTCCCAGGGAGTGGCAGTGTGTGAATCGGCCTAGATGGTATCCTTACAACTAATTATTACAGTCTTCCACTGTTCTCCATTTTACTGTTGAAAATGGTGATATTCTTAAAGCCTGAAAAGTAACTTGTCTGGTCGGCACCATTTTGGTGAGTCAGGTTCCACTGGATTGAAAGTTTACACTGAAATATCCCACCGAATGGCTTTAAACAGATCATCTGGGGATTGGTTTGGAAAGGCCCTGTAATAGCGAAGTCCTCACATTTTCTTCGATGAATGCTTCCCAGGCTTTCCTTAAGAATAACAAGTTTCAGAAACAAAGTCTAGGGTTCTAACGTGTGGGAAAAAATGCCCTTTTACTGCCAGCTTTTTCTAGATCTTTAGCTTCTTTCCTACACTTCCCACCTCCTTTGTGCTGTGTGTATAGAGGGTTGCTTCACGTAGGCCTTTCTGACGGCTGTGCGGGCCTGTCTCCACCTGCCTACACTCGTCAGTACCTCTTGCCAAAGGGCCAGGAAGCGAGGAACAAATCTGCCTGCCTTCACCCCCACTGCTGTCCCAAGCCAGGGCAGGTTCCGGAAAGAAAGGGCTGGGACTAACGAGCCGGTGTTGTCATTGGAGGTCCGTATCCTCCATTCCAGGGCTGGTGTTACCTCAGAGGTGGCCCTCAGCCTGCAGCCTCCGCGTCAGAGGTAGAGGCCCCACCTTTAAGAGATTTTCCCAAATGGCTTCCCACAGGGCGGGTGGGGTTCCCATAGCAGATGCCTCCAGAGCTCCCACCCACCCTCCAAGGTGCTGGTAGGTAGAAGGGCAAGCAGAGTCCTGGGGGGCCTGACTGGAAAGGAGCTTAAAAGGCCTTGTCATATAAGGGGGCCCTTCTGTGCCTCTCCCCCAGCCCTGCCCCGTTTCCCCACTGTGGGGGTGGAGTGGGGCGAGGAGCCCAGGGTAACGGGCACGCCCTGGTGGTGGAGCAAGGTGTGTGGAGAATGCCTGGCCGGGGGCTGTAAGCGTGACTGGTGGGACTCTCCACCATGCTCCTGGAGTAGGAGTGTCTGCTGGGCTGCTGTTAGGGACTTTCTCTAGGAATGCTTCTTCAACAAAAGCAAATTGGAACAACTCAATTTGACGCCAATAGGAATTACTATCACTGCTGGCCAACGGCCTTGCTGCATGGCCACTGCCCTTCTGGCCTTGATAGAGGGCTCCGCAGTGGCCCTCTGACTAGAAGTAGAGAGGGGATGACAAGGCCTTCCAGAAGCCCAGTTTGGGCTGCAGAACCCATCCTGGACACCGATGGGCAGGGCAGGTGGGGAGGAGGCTGGGGGGCCATGGCGCAGACTGAGGGAGACAGGTATTCATTCCCTGAGAAGCTGGTGTAACAGCTCTCAAGCTAGGAGCCTGGTGGCCACAGTCCGTGGGGTTGCAAAGAGTCAGACAGGACAGAGTGACTGAGCACACATGCCTCTACCACCGCCCCGCCCCTTCCAGCCCCTCTGCTCCTGGGAAAAGCAAGTGGGGAAAGCAAGAAGAAAGGGTGACAGGATCGTGGCCAGTCGGGAGACAGACCCAGAGCAGACTGCAGTGTTAGCACACGGCCTGGGAAGGCAGAAGGCAGACATCACTTTGTATGGCCTTCCCTTCTGGCCCCGCCTGTCACAGTGCTACTGGGGACACAAGGGAGGATTTGGAGTGAGTCTGGCAAGGGTGCCTGCTCTTGACCTCCAGGAGAGGTTTCCTCTCAGGAGAAATGGGATTTTTCAAGTAGGTGAATAGGGAATGGAATTTCTTTTTCTAGAATCAAGTTTGTGAAAATTCCTGGTCTTGTGAGATGGAGGTGGCCACAGAAGAGAACATGTTAATCAAGTATATACCATGTTCCAGGATAGGAAGGCTTGGCTCTCCCTGCTTGTTAGATCACTGAATCCTTAAAACACCAAGGGGTAGGTATTATTATCCCAATTCATATAGATGAGCAGTCTGCAGCTCAGAGTGTTTCAATAACTTTCCCTGAATCAGCTAGGAGGTGGCAGAGCCAGGATCGGCGTGCAAGCCCTGGCTCCTGCTGTAACGCCCTGTGCCAAGGCAGGAAGCTTTGGCGTGACTGTTTCCGGGGGACACTGCACCCTTCGGCTGAAGGGAACCACTCAGTCAAGGTCTGGCCACAACCTGCTCTGACTGGGCTGAGTGCTGCCTTTGGCTGACTTTCATTGCTATGTAACAAGGACACAGACTTTAACTTAGAATTCAGGAGGGGGTCTGCCCCCAGTTCCCAGTTCAGTGGCTAGCAGTAGGTCCAGCAGGTTCAGTTGCTGGCATTTCCCAGAGATGAGACTTCCTGGGAGCAGCCTTAATAGGAGGGGCTGGACCCCTTCTGTCAGAGAAGGGAAAAGGAGGGACTAGAGGAAACTTCACTTGAGACACAGCTGAAAAGAAAAGCCTTCTGTGGGTGACGTGGGCGCCCCTTCTCCACTCTGGCACATACAGCCTTAGAGGTGAGCAAGGCTGGTCTCCAGAGGCTTTAGGGGATTAACCCTGAGGTGTTAATGGTAACGTGGGGGCTGGCTCAGAAACTGGTCAGAGCAAAGTTGCAAACTGCAGAGTCCCAAGTGCACAGGCCCCTGCCATCCCAGGCCCATTGCCCCAGGAGAGCCTTCCAGACACACCTGAGCTTCTGCTCAATGAGCAAGGGCGAGTGATAAGCCTGGCAGCACAGGAGAAAGCGCAGCAGCAGCAGCACATACATGGAGGGCTCCCACTGCATCAGTGACTGGCCAAAAAACCCATTTTCTTGAGCAGACATTAGAGACTATGCACAGCGCTAAGCCCTTGCCACACATTAACTCATTAAATCCTCCCAACAATCCGATTAACGAGTCCATTCAATAAATAGCTATTGAATACTTACTAGGTGCTAAGCTGTGCGCTAGGCGCTAGGGATAACTTTGTGGACAAGTCCCTGTCCTCATGAAATTTATAATCTAGGTGGGAACTATTAACTATCTCATTTTAGAGGTGATGAATCTAAGGCCTCCTGAAGTTCTTGCTCAGGTCACTAAGTGACAGGGCAGGGGTTTGAACCCAGGCAACGTTTCAGAGTCCAGGGTGGTGTTTTCCTACCAAATTCTGCCTTTTTTTCCTTCCCAACACCACCCATGTGCAAGACACTACCAGTAGCCTCTCTAAATCTGTCTCATATCCCCTTTCTGACTTGCTGGAAGAAGCCCAGCTTATTTGCATGTATCCTTTTCCCCTTCCTGTGTGCTCAGGGAAGGGCTCCTCCCTGGCACCAGCCCTGGGGGTAATCTCAATTAGTTTGAACCAATCTTGGTAATTCCCTTCTTTTTGCCAGGGACTGGTTTAGACCCTAGGCATGTGACAATCCAGACAGGAGTGCAAGTTTGCCTAAGAGTTTTGGGGAAGAATTTCCTTGCACTGCTCCAAGCTGTTTGGCTTGCTGCGGGAGCCAACTGGGTTCCAGAGGGGGACCAGCCTGAGGACAAAAGCCAGCATGCTGAGAATGGGGAAATCGGGAGAAGCATGGGTCTTCTGTGAATTGCTGGGCTTCAGACTGTTATGTGAGATGACAGATATTCTTACCCCTTATGCTAGTTCAGATTTTCTGATTTTCGCAGCTGAAAACTACCTGATACAGACAAGCTCCAATCCCTGCCATGCCCTGATGAACCCCCAGGACACTGTAACCCATGCTGGCCCTCACTTCTTCAAAGTGTCCTAACACATCTGCTCAACTCCTTAGCTCTTGGTCAAGCCTTACCTTGAGATGTTATAGAGAGTCCCCTCTATATTCTCTTAGCCTTTAACCTATAATATCCTGTCCCACTAACTAAAATATAAACTCTCTGAAGGGAGAGAGCATGCCTCATATTTCTTTATATCCTTCATGGTGCCTGACATTAAAAGTGGATCCCCAGTAGAGTTTATATTTATTGGCTAATCATTTTTGCCACATCTCAAGAGATTATTTGCTGTCCTGAAGGGGGTAAATGAACATGTTCCAACAGAGTAGAACAGGATTCAGCAGGTTGCAGCTAGAAGCCTGAGTGAATAGGAATGTCAGGTATCTCCACTGTACTGTAGATTCCACGATGGGTTACACTGGCTCTGGCTGCCTCCTGTACCCAGCTCTGGGCTGACTGCTGGGCAGACAGAGATGAATCCACTACTTGCCAGGAACCATGGAACTTTCAAGTTTAGCAACCATATTGTGTTAATTCTCACAACCGCCCTTAGCACTAGTTTATAGATGGCAGATTGACCCGCCCTGATCAAGCAGCCAGTGTGGAGCAGACCTGGTGTTGCAGCCCAGGTTTTCCAGTTCATGAATCAAACTCATAGGACTTCTTGCATTCTATGTTTCCTTCTTCCTATCAAGCAAGTGGTCACTTTTCATCCATTGGCTCAGGGGAGGGATGCAGCAGAAGGTGATATAGAAATGGTTCTGAAAGCCTAAGCTTAGCAGCAAGAGTCTCAGGAAGACACTAAATATCTTGGCCTTAAATGGGGTGAGTAAGCCCTGTGCCTAAGCCAGAAGGGGTTTCCCCTGGTGAAGGAGAGAAGAGAGGGCAGAAGAGTGAGATACATCTACAGATGGCGAGAGGAGAGGGAATCTGCATCCTGCTTCCCACCAGTGCGGGCAGCAAGACCCTATCTGATATGTATCATCAGGGCAAACAGGACCCGAGGCAACATTTAAGATTCCTGTGCTCTGAACATGGCCAAGGAGCAGCAGAGAGCTGCAAGCCAGGACTGAAACAGCCTTGTGGGGTGAAGATGGGACTAGATGGACCTTCCTGATAGCTTAGAACTTGGCTGATCTTGAGATTGTTTAAGTACAACTATTTGGTTTCCTGAATGTCACTCCCAATAGAAATAACTATTTCCCCTTTAGAATACAGAACATCATGTTTCTTTCAACTGCCTTTATTATATTACAGATTTAGCTGTACTCTGTGCAGTAAATTATAGTAAGGCCCTAATCTAGCTGAGGTTCCAATTTACTCGAGAAGTTTTCAGAGGACTTTAGACCACGTTAGAACTAAACCAATACAAACATCTATAAGCATCTGTACTAAAAGCTTCATTTAGTTCTAAATACTCTATAAAGTAACCTATCTTCACCTTAGAGGACAACACCAGCTTCAGAGAGGATAAGTAACTTGTTCATTGCCACACAGCCAGGATTTAAACCCAGGCATTCTGGCCATAGAGGCAGCATCTTTAACCGCCAAGCTAGTGGCACCATAGGCAGGGGGCCACCTCAATACTAAGGAGATTCTGGTAGGTCTTAGGCCTGTGAAGCTGACACGCTATAATGTGAGCACCACATATAAGTTGTAACTCTACTATAAAAAGACACATGTACATGCACCTATCCAAGGCAACTAATGGTATAATACAGCCAGGAGCTATGGGGCCACCCCAGTGGCCTATACCACTTGTCGACATGCTAGGTAGGGTACTAGATGTGCCTGCTTGGGTGAGTTCTGAGTGAGTGGCTTCCTTATCTGTTCAGTGACAGTGTAGGTGATCTGGACAGTCTCTCCTAGCAATGCCAGCTAACTTCTGTCTGCTCTGCCTAGCTCATATTTCTGCCTGCCTGATTCCTTCAATTCGCTGGGACTCCTTGACTTGCTGCACCACACTCACTCACCTTCAGCTGTCTCATTTCCTGGAATGAGCCAGTCTCATTGAAGCTTCATGTGTCATCCTTTTCAGTATTTTTATCACTTCATTCTAGAGTTACCAGATTTTTTCCAATTCTGTTTTAAAAATGCAAAGGCAAATGTATATTCATCTTTTTGTTCACAGATTTTAATGGGTATTTGTTTTTATGAAATGCCATCCTCACTTTGCTAATTATAGGACTGGAGCAATTAAATGTATCAGAGGACCAGGCCGGTAAGATTAAAGAAACATACCCAAAGGGACACACTAGAAATGAAAGTGAGGCAATTCCAGACACATCTGCAGCCTAGGAGAGATTTTTCCTCCTCACCAAGACTCTGATGTAACTAGCTTTTGAACTTGTGGCCACATTTTTCACATTTTAATTCACTATTTTTTTTTAAACTCACTACATATTTAATTCACTCCTAACTTCTAGGACTATATAAAGTTAATAGACAGTCCTTTGTTCACAAGGGGTTTGAGAACTAGCAGTGTGATTGGGCAACCACTACTTCCCATGGAGAAGTCAAATTTGAATTAGGGGACAACACTGCTCGGCAGCTGAGACTTTGCTGTAGGAACCTCTAAAGAGCAAGACTGTTGGAAGTAGTATGCTTTGATGGAAAAAAGTATGCTTACAGACATTTAGCCTGAGTTTATTAATTTGTTCTTTTCTTAATCATACTATGTCAGTTTGTGGAAACTCAATGAGCTTTTATATAAAACCTGTAAAATGCTTTTTGTTTTGAAAAAAGTCAAATTTTGTCATTCAAACCCCAGTTCAGACATAGGAAGTTGTAATCGTAGGAAGATGATAATTTTAGAAAGAGTATTTTGAATAGAAACATTATAAAATATTTGAACATGTATGGATTTTTAACATACCAAAGATGGAAGTTTAGATATATTATCTTCAATAATGTAAAATTGTTTTTACTCTCTCATTTTAATTCTAAATTAACCTTGTTTTTATATTTGGATGATAAAGTCTCCTAAATTTCCTGCTTGAAAAACAGAAACCCAATATTTATTAGGGCTTTTGTTTTTTAATGTGGAGAAGGGAAAAGATGACAAAACCACAGCCCATAATTTTTTAGCCTAGATTATCCCATAGACATAAAAGAAGTGATCAGAATGTTCAAAGTGCTCAGAAATGCACAATTGAAAAGTAAAAGCCTTTTTTCATTCATTCCTCTCGCTGCCCCTCTCCTCAAAGACAACCACTTTTTCCCCTTCAGTTTTTTTTTTTAAAACATAAGCTGAAATGTGTGGAATTCTACTTTCAAAGTCTAACTCAGGTTCTGCCATCTCTACAGGCTCATGCCAAATTGGAAGACTTGGGCTTCAGCACCAATGCCCAAGCGCGACCGCCATCTACAGAAATGGTCTGATTTTACCTCTGCATTCGTTTCAGGCTCCTCTTCTCCCAGGGTTGGTTGCACTGATTACCTCTGTGGGACTCATGAGACTTGGAGGCAGGAAGGACAACTATTACAAACAGTGCTTGATCTTTGAGCATCTGTGCCAATGCTTCTTTAAGATAAAATCTTAGGAAAAATTTCTCAGATTTAAATTAAATAAATATTGCCAAATCACCTCCTAGTAGTGTACCAATCTGCACTCCCACTAATAACATCTGACTGTTTATTTCCACTCACCCTCACAAATACAATGTTCAACCATTTACTATGTGAATGATGAAAATTTCACATTTATTTTGCATTTTATTTAATTAGGAATGAGAGTGAACAACTCACATGTTGGCCACTGAAATGTTTTTAGTGAATTGTTCATACCCCCTTTGTCTATCTCTACTGGTTTTCATTGTTTAAAGAGTTCTTTGTACGTTAGGTATAAAATAGTGCTTTGACTGTGCTCTAGGCACTGGGGTTAAAACAAAGTAAATCCCTGCCCTTAAGGAGGTTAAATTCTAGTAGTGGGATACAGGGGGAAAGGATAAAATATATTTCTATATATGCTATGGAAAAAATAGATGATAGGTGCTATGGAAAAAATAAACCGGGGTAAAGAACTATAGAGAGTAACAGCAGTGTGTATAAGGGTAGGCATGGTATTTTGTACAGAACAGCCAGGAAAGGCCTCTGATAAGGTGGCGATCTGAGAAGACATCTGAAGAGGAGAGGAGTAACGCATGTGAAGTTATGGGAAAGAATATTCCAGGCAGAAGAAATGGAAAGTTAAAAGTTCATAAAAAAGGAAACTAGTTGGCATGTTTCAGGAAGAGAAAGGAGGTGGGCATGCTACAGTGGAGTGAGGAAGGAAAAGGAGTCAGGGAAGAGGCGAGGGAATAGCCACGTTAGACCTGGTAGGGTCTTGCGGGCTGTGAGAAGTCTTCCCATTTTGAGCTATGTGAGACTGGAAGCCACTGGAGGGTTCTGCTTTGACTGGAGGTGGGTGGGGGAAGCAGGGAGACTAGTTGTAAGACCTTGAGATAATGCAAATGAAAAATGATGCAAACATGTGGCAAGTGATTATTCCTAGTTTGAGCTTAGAGTTTTTTTTTTGGTGGGGGTGAGGGGAGATAGGTGACTATGTTAGATTTTGTTTTTTTATCTATTATAGTGATAAATAGCAATCTTCTTGGTTTATTCTTGGTTTTATGTCACAAACAAAAACTTACAAAGTCATCTAGTATATTTTCAGCTTTTTACGTTAATGTTTTTGATCTATTTTTTTTTTTTTTTAGGTAGTTGTGAAACAGGAGAGACTACTGCATATAGCAGTGCAATTTATTCATTGCACAAGGGTTACCAGGTTGAGAGGGTAAGTGGGGACTGAAATCCAGTCAAGCTATGGTGCATAGGAAGGCACTGAATCCACTAGGAGGAGCCTTTTTCTAATGTGCACAAGGGTGCTGTGAGTTAGGGGTTCCCAGGTGACTCAGTGGTAAAGAATCCACCTGGCCAAGGAGATCTGGGTTTGATCCTGGCTGGGGTCAGGAAGATTTCCGGGAGGAGGAGATGGCAACCCACTCTGGTATTCTTATTTGGGAAATGCCAGGGACAGAGAAGCCTGGCGGGCTACAGTCTGTGGGGTCGCAAAGAGTAGGACACAGCTGAGCTTGCATGCATGCTGTATGAACTAGCGCTGGTACTGGTTCATCCTCTAATTAAGTTGAAACTCTAATCCATGCTTCAATACCAGTTATCTGAACTGCCACCTTTATCCTATTAAATATTTGTAGCTTCTTATGTCTTTGGTGGAACCAAGAACCTCATTAAAATTGAAGTTTGCCATACTTTTTTTTTTTAATGCCTTTTCCTCACTAGGAAAGTCTTAATTTTAGGAGCCAGATTGGAAGCAAACTTGGTGTAAGAGTTGGTGAGACTGGAGGAAGAATTCCTCTTTTTCCAAAGCAATAGAAAAGAAGCATTTCTTCGCTGTCTTTGCTTAAAGATTTTAGCCTAAATACAGACTCATTTCAAAGAGCTTTCTGCTAACCCTCTGAAAGGCTTTCTTATCTATCTTGAGATAACAGCCCAACTAACAGCCTGAAGTCCTAACGCTATAGGAGCTCTTTTTATTTCCAGATTCAGGTTTGGCAGCAGAGCACTGAGACTTGGGTGGAAGCTTTGTTGTAGAGCTGTCCCAGGGGGTGAGGACTCGAACAGTGGTAGAAGATTAGTGGATGCACACTTTGTGAATGGTGAGGCACTATATTTCCATGGTTTCTTTTCAAACAAAAGTGAAAATCCTCTTTTCAACTGTGTTCTTTTCCTCAGGTCCATCGTTATACTATCACTGCCTTAATGAGACAAGAAGTAACCATTTGAAGGAAGCCAAAGAGAGGCTTCTTTCTCCTAAGACAAACAACATAAACTATAAGGATGAGGCAAACGTGCCCACTTTATAGTTTTATGCTCAGGCTAAGAGAAAATGAAGACATCATAGGTCCTAACTGATCAGGTACTATTTTCTTCCCTCTACAAAGAAAGGATTGGAAGGGATGGGGAATGCAAAACATTGGAAGGGAGGCGGCAAAACAGTTGCAAGTTCCCTAAAAAATTAACTTCCTTAGATTTTCCTCCCTCTCCTCAGAGCAGACTTTCAGAAATAAAGCTTTATCCATAAAGCAGTGGTTTGTCAGTCATGCTGTCAAGGCTGCTGAAAAATTCACTAGATGGAAGCTAAGCCTATGTTAAGAAAGAATCTAAATTTACCATCCAGCCTCAGAGTAATGACTTTACATGTCAAAGCGGTGGATTGAGAAATGAGAGAACAGCAGAGGGATAGATGGGTTCAGTTACATAAAAGATACAGTATATAATTTTATATCTTTAGTTGTACAAGAAACAAACATGAAAACGTATCAAAAGTCATATTTTGGTTAAGAGCAAAAATATCTAAGTTGATTATCCTTCAGATGCAAGTCATGCTTCAGTGCTTCAAGTATATATGCTTAACTATTTTTATTTAAGATATACTTAGAATCTTCTGCTTTCCAGCAATTTTAGAGCAGTAACAGTGACAACTAGAGTAAAAAAAAAAAACAATCAGGCGCCAACATAAGAGGAACATTTGATAATTTTGATATTTAGATATGAAATAGTTAGTTTTCACTGTCCTTTTCTACTGATTTTCTTCCCTATCTCCAAACCTGATGTAATTCAAGCTTCTGTTTAGTGGTCTAATGCTTCATCTAGACCTATGTACTCCCAAATGATTCCATGTGTCAAAGTCATCTTTTTATTCTAACATTCTGCCTCTTCAAATTTTTCAAATGAAAAACCTTCTTCTAATCCTTCATTAACCTTACCCCTAACAAGTCATTTTGCATGTAGCAGAATGATGATCATTCCACTTCTGAAAGGTTGCTAAAGTCCATTCAAAACCCTTTTTCCCCTAACTCACACAGCCCTTATCAAGAGGCCCAGCAGCAGCACCACTAGATTATATAAGTAGACCAAGGGGCGTGGTGGATAAAAAAATGAAAACATTAAGACATAATAAAAACAACTTTACCACTTGAAACTTAAGAAAATTTGGCCTTGTATAAACCATTTTATCTACTTTTCAATCTAGACCATTTAGTGGAAAGTCAGGAACACCTACAGGAATGGTTGGCTATTCTGTATTGTTATGATCCTATAATAATAGTTGTAAGTCTAGAATACACAAATTTCCATGGTAAAGTAGCTCCTGTCTGCATAATCAGGCTATTTATTATCTTAGTTGGAAAAAAGTAGATGAGATGTTAGAAGCACAAATTTAACAAATACTATTTTATTATTTACAAAATACATAGTGATCATAAGGATACATGTAACAAATTACAAATGGGAAAAGTACAGGGAAAAGTTGAGGCGAATGTGTTAAATGACAGCAAGGTACCCATTAATATTGAATCCATTTAGAATAAAACTGTTCTTTGTTCAACTTAGTCAAGGCCAAGAGTAGGTACATTGTTGAGCAGAAAATGCCAGTTACCTAGAAATATACTTCTACCAAAAAGTAGAAAAGTATTAGTAGTGTACCTAAATTAAATCGCAGCATATACAGATCCAGTGTTCCACAGTACAACCATTGGTTTTAGGCAGGAATCTGTGAGCTTGACTGCCTATCTTGCTGGAAGAGGAAAGCCCCAGGACTGATTAACTTCCCCACTTTCCAAAAAGCTTTGTTCAGGTGACTTTGGAATGTGGTGTCAAACACCCCATTCATTTCTGCTGCAAGTTCCCCCAGAACAGACACTGTGGACTCATCACTGGCATTCAGAATCCGCAAAAAGAATTTATTCCACAATTCACCATCTTTTAGCCTAAAAATATATAAAACCATTTTCATCAGGATTAGGCATATAGGAGTCTGAATTCTTTCTGTGTTTAACTCAATGGTACATTTATGCACCAACATGGTTTAAGGTAATACCTAACTCTAGGGTTAGAGATCACTCTAGTGCCCTTTGAAAGTGCAAGGTGAAACTACAAAAAAAAAAAAAAAAAGACTACCACAGTGGGAAATATTATAATACAATGAACATACATAAAGGGAAAGAAAATCTTTCATTTGAATCTATAAATTTCCTCCATGTACTGAGATGCAGCACTTCTCTTCTACAACTAGAAGAAAAACAAAATTTGTCTCCTCTCCTCTAACTTTCTTAACATCTAGGTCATTAGAAAGATGACAGCTTCCTCTCTCCCCTTGCCCAGTAGTTTATTATCTTTACAACCTTCTCAGAATCTTAAGCTTGACTGCAGTAGCTACTGCTTAAGTCTATAATGTTTTTATTTAAAATTAAAAAAAAAAAAAAATCAGATAAGCTTCTATTATTGTATAAGGCAAGGTTGTTAGAAAATCCCATCTGCCCCTACCTGCTTCCCCTTGTGTAAGACTCATCTTAGGACCATAACCAACTGGAGATACCTAACTCTTCTACATTATGCCTTAATTATATTTCAAACCTATTTTTAAAGTAAATGTTAGAGACAAATAAGACTGGCCAAATTCTGAGTAAAGAAAAATTGCTGGGAGGGGAAAATGGAAGTAAAGTGGTGTTAAAGTATCAATACTGATTTTTCTTTTAACTAAAGAATCTATTAGTAGGTGATAGATTGTTATACTTATTCTGGGAAGTTAACAGCTATGATAAGGTAAGATGGAACATGGGATATTTAGTAAGTATTACGAGCAGGCTTGAGGGAATACTAAGGTTCTGAGACCAAGCAACTCTTATTAAGAGAGCATTTACTTCCTCACCAAGAAGATTCAATTCTCTGCTTTGGTTTTATCCATTCATTAAATAAATAATAGCCTAAAATTAGTATGTAATTTAGAAATTTAACTCTCTTCAAGAGATGCTTATTACCTTTTCATAAAAGCAATTAAACAGGGGTATAAGACTAACACCAATTGGCTAGAAAATTATTCTCACAAAATGTTTCTATAAGACTTCTAAACTGAGAGACTTCCATACTCTAGTCAACCTATATGTCATATTTATATATCTAGGTTCAAAATAATGTCCTGAAGCTGAATCATTTGATTCCCTTATTAATAATTCCTTTGTCCTGCACAAGGTACTCCACTGAAGAGCTAATGAAAACTGGTTAAAATGAATGAAAGCATGGCATTTGGATTAAGAAACAAGCTGTCAAGGCAGAGAGAGCACCGGAGACAAAGAGAAGATCATTTGGACAGGCAAAGACCCTGAAATCACCAGTACTTACTCAGAAATATTTTGGCTAAGTTTCCAGAGGGACCCATCCCAGAAGACCTGTAGGTGCTCCTTGAACAATAATAAATGTGCTAAATCTGCTATACCAAACAGATCTACCTGAAATCACAAAAAGCACTATCAGCTAAAATCATTCTCTGCTACTATGATGCCAACTTATTTATATAGGACGTTGACAGGCATTATAGTGCTTAGCTAAGTTTATTTTATGACATACATTTTAGTAGACAGTTCCTTATCCTTACAGTAAAGGGAGAAACTCCCCAAAGAAGTGAGCAGCAGAGCCAACTCTAGGAATTATCCTTAAGAACAAAAGATGACAAAAATACCTGGACTGTCAAATTGAAATTTGTATACCTACTAAATATGCATGGACTCCAGCTGTGATCTAAATGTGCTGCACATGACTAGTTCACGGTTATGCTATATATTGAATCAGCAAATGCCATATATCCAGAGCTGAGTCAGATGGGACTTTTGCATATAATGCCACCACATAAAACACTTTACATTTGTCCTAATGTTCTTTTTATATACATTATTTCATTTATTCCTCACAAGAATTCTGATGTACATACAGCAAACTATTGTCTTTATTTTACAGAGAAGATCACAGAAAATGATTTACAAAATACAACACAGATAAGTAGTAGAAATGGCCCTGACACTTAGGTTACTGAGTTAGTCATGTGTCTGCACGTGTGTGTGTATATTCTTCAGTGTTGTGACAGAAAAATGGTACATTTTGCTTGAGTTGGTGATATATGAAAACTAGGTCATCTGTTTCAGGAGAGATCGTATCAGTAAACACTAGCTTTCATGGCTTACTTAGGTAAGAAAGAGATTAAGAAACCCTCTCCATATTTGCTCTGGCTTATTTCACACTTACCTGGTAGGGAGAAGAACAGTTAGCCAGGATCTTTTGTCCTTCCAGGGTCTGCACAGTCCGAAAGCCACTGAGGTTAAAAACGTCTAGCTGTGCCCTAAGGTCAACACTGTAGGAAAAGTCCACTATCTTCAAAGCTTGATTGTTCTTATTAAAATCATAGGGATCGTGGATTCTAAGCCCAGATTTAAGAGAAGGAGATAAAAAAAACAGGCCATGAAAGAAGCTGCATAGCTGGTCTTTTTAAAAAAAAAAAAAAGCAAAGAAAAAAAGGAGGTACTGCAGGTGTGCTTTAGCTATGCCAATAGCTCCCTCAAGTGGTTAGTTATGAAAATGCACCTATAAGAGAAGTGCCTGTATCCACCCAACTGGGGAATGTCAAGAGTACTTTATCCGCATAAGCTGTATCGAAGCCAAAGTGCATGGTCACAGCAGAACATTTATCAAGTTTCCATATTATATAAACTAAGTACTAGAAGCAGAATGCAGGCCTCGGCCTTGTACTATAGATTTTTTTTTTTTTTTGGTACTATAGATATTAACATATATACTAGCAATAATTCATACACTAACAAGGATTATGATGGAGGAAATGAAGCTTTTATAGGTGGCATAGCATTTCTTGTTTACTATCATAGATTAGGCTTTCTGAGTGTCATTCAGACTCCTTCCTTGAGTTTAATTAAAAACGTAAGACTGTTTTTTGGTAAAATGACACCTTTACAAAATACTGTAAACTATCCTGTTTACATTAAACTAATACCATACTCTATCTTACTGTTATCTGTAATTCCAATCCTTATTTCCTCAAAAAATACACACACACACAACTTTATAGCACTAATCCACTACTGATTTTCCTTGGAATTACCTACTCCATGTAATAAAGCTGTTCTCCAAAGAGATAATAGGAACTATTTATATGAGGAAAAAATGGATTATTTTTTATGTGTTCCTTTTCTTCCTCTGCTTTCTCAGTTCCTGATTGATATCAATGGCAGGTCCTATATTTCTGAATAGAGGCTTTGATTAATCCTATCACATATTCCTCCACAGCACCAGATTATCTATTTTGCTTTAAAATTTACAACTGTTCCCATTTTTCATTACATTTTGGCCATAAAACTGTAATTCCCAAATATTTTCAAAACTTGGGAGAGGTAGGAAAATGTTTCTTAGAATAATGAAAAGCAGAAAGGTCTCCTAACTCTCTAATCATCCATTCACTGTTACCCTGGGCAAGACATTCCACTTTCTTGGATCTCATTTTACACACACACAATGTAGAAACTGCATTAAATGATTTCAAAAGGCTCTTTCAATTCCTTGTGAATCTACACAAACTTTCCTATCAAATTTGAAAAGCTGTGACGTATTAAAAGGCAATGTCCTTTGAACACTATGTGGTTTTCTGGAGTTCTCTGGGGACTGAGAGGATATCTAAATATACAGAATACAAATGCCCAATCCTAAAAAGGCTTAAAAAATCTCTTTGCTTACAATTCCCGAGAAAAGCTAGAAAAACTCCAGTACTATCCCTCTGAAATTTCAGTACTGTGAAACAGTCAAAATAAAAACTATACCAGGGGTTTTCACATTTCGAAACATATGGGGAGATTTTTGGTGATCACAATGACTGGTTGACTGTAACTGGTATTTAATTGGGTGGGAGGTAATTACAGGGGAATAGCTATAAAAATCCTGAAATGCTTGGACTAGACCTGCACTAAGTACCTAAGGTACTCTGGATGAGAAATGCTGCTGTATTATGCTGGGGGAAGCCTTTAAGACTCCACCATCTCAGGAAGGAAGGTAGGATGCTCTAGTTCTTTTGGTTATGATTGCAGGAATACATTGGAGATTCTTTTAATTAATTTCCATGCCAACTATGATCTGGAGTCTAATTCAGTTTCTTCTTACAGAATAAGTAGTCAGAAGAAATGGAGAGAATGATTCCAGCTTTTAGTGTACACCAAAGACCTCAAAGAGAAAGTTAACTGCTTACCCAAGTCACAAGCTTGGGACAGAAAAAGCATCTTTAAACTACACTGCTTACTCAAATACCATAAGAACAATGACCACTAGAAGGGTGTGCTGGTCCTCTAGTCCTTTCCGTAAAACAAAAATTGTTGACCATCTTTGCCTTGTTTATGTCTCAATGTTTTCTATATTTTCTTAAGAGTATCTGGGTTTCATCTCTTATTTCCTGCTCTGTGCTCACCCTTGAACTTGATGGTTAAACTGGATTTCAACACTAAGCCCCTTTTCTTGGCATGGTTTGCATTCGCACTCTGGTTTTACTTACTTCTCTCGGCAATTACCTCAGCGTGGTATGATTTAAACTTTGGTCTCTGAAACTGAGCAGTGCCTCAACTTTGCTAGCAATCTACCTGGTTCTGTGCTGGTCCCACACAAAGAAACACTAGACAATCTACTTCATATTCCCCAGATATTTATCTTTTACATCTCTCTTAACAGTAATCATCACAATAGAGTTAACTCTTTTTTTCTGGATTATTTCCTCAATGTGTGTCTTTTTTTCCTTTGAATACTTTTAAACTATTCTCAGTGACTACTGACTTTTAGGAAGCAAATATCCTCTTAACATACAGTATTCTTTAATATGGTATTTATCAAAAGGCAAAAGAAAAGGGAAACTACCCATGTTTTAAGCCAAAGCTGACAGAATTATAAGGGAATGAAAAGGACCAACCTGTTTCTAAGAATCAGACTCCTTGGGCTCAAGTCACCATGGACTATTTCTGCTTTGTGTAGTTTCTCCACCATTGTCAAAAGGTTATAAATAATCAATACTGTCATTTCATGGGTGATAAATTCACTGTGTTGAAGAAGATCCTGGAAATAGAAGGACAGAAAATTATTTAAATTGGGGTGACATATTCAATACCTTGCTTACTGCTGCTCTGTACTCTTCCTGGTTCTCTATTAGAATGTGGGCTCCTTTGTAGGTTGGTTTTTGTCCCATTTTTGACAATGCTGCTCTCCAGTATGACTGTTCATACAGGGTAAGGCTAACCCATAGTAGGATCTCTATATAAATGGCAGTTTAAAATTATCCTCATGCCAAAAATTTTGGAGAATTCATATTACCATCAAAATTGCAGCAAAACCATCATTATGTTGTGTACCTGAAACTAATATAACATTGTATATCAACTATACTTCAACTTAAAAAAAAAGAGATGAGAAATGAAATAATCTCAGAAACATTAAAAAAATAATAAAAATTAAAAATGATAGGAGAAATAATCTCAAAAATACTTAAAAAAAAAAAAAAACCTGTAAAATTGTCTTAAGAACATTCCAAAGAATAAAATCACATATTGTAGGGAGTTCTCTGGTGGCCTAGTGGTTAGGATTCCAGGCTTTCACTCCCAAGGGTCCTGGTTCAATCCCTGGCTGGGGAACTGAGATTCCCACAAGCCCTGCAGCATGGTCAAAAAAAAAGATATCTTGTGTTTGGGTTCTAAAAATAATCCAGAGGGGTAGTACAGATAAAACAAGAGTGGCAAAAATAGACTCTGGTTTCCATTCCTCATGTAAGGAACTTGGAAGTTGCTACTCTGTCCGAACATGTAAAAAGCTGAACAAACTAAAACATCAACAACTCTCCTAGGATCTGTAAGTATAGGGGCAGCATCCACATTTTTGTGAATTTTACCTCTAGGAGCAGATCAGGTTTTCACAGTAAATATCCTAGAAAACCCCCCTACTGTTTCCAGCAGGGGGAGGGGAAAAAGAAACATTTGAAATAGGCCAGAGCACTATGTTCTTTTAAGGCCTGACTTCAGGGGACACTAGTTAACCACAGCCTAACATACTGGGATATTATCAGAGTCTACTTGACCTTGGATAAGAGAAATACCCAATTCCAGCCCACTCCAGCTATTTTGTCCCACCTAAGCTGGGCAGGTGGCGGGTATGCGGGGTGGTTTAGGAAGCTAAGAAAGTTGTGAAGTTCCCAGTCCAAAGGCATATGCGCATTACAAAAGACGATAAATAATAGCACTGTACAACACTTTCCTTCCCCTCACATGTTATCATCAAATTACTAAAGGGCAATTCCTTTTACCTAGTACATCATGTCTGGCTATCAAGAAAAAATTACAAGGCATACTAAGACACAAAAAACACAATTTTAACAAGTATCAAAGCCAGACATGGCAGGGATATTGGAATTATCAGACCAGGAATTTAAAACAAAAGTGGCCATGAGCTGGTGATGATCATAAATGACCGGGTCATTACACAATTCTGTCTCCTTTTATGTTTGAAAATTGACACAATAAAGAGTTAAAAGGTGTTGGTCAAAATAACTTCGGAAAATAAATTAATTAGCCTATTTCTAGAAGATTAACAGGAATTGTATACTAAATTCCTTTGCCAAATGGCATACAAATCTCTCTACTTGAGGATTTCAAATGGTATGTTTCCATATTATTGCAAACCTGAAGGGTGAAGCAGTTTATATATTGATGCCAAACGATACAGCCATCTTGGTATTGATAACAGGTACACAAATTATCACACTCCTCATTTAAACGTTCCTTTAACTTGAAGTTGATATAAAAGTCCCACGGGACAGGTTGAGAAGACACCTGTAAGAAAATATATTTTTTTTAAAAAAGACATTAGAATCTATGGTAATGGTTGGCAGATTGAAAACATTCCCTCCAGCCCTTCCGATATGCTGACAGAAATAGTAGAAAAGGGATATTTTGAAAAGGCATAAACCTTTAGTAAAGAACAGAGCAGCAGGATATTCTGGAAGCTGGAAACAGAATATTAAGAGGTAATATTAATCCACTTAACAGACACAAGAAAGCTGATTCTAGCAGTGGAGAAAGCTGACAGCAACCAAATTTATATTACAAGACCATCTTTCTGTAATATAAAACTGGTAGCACTAATTATCTATAGAGGTAAGGGTGAATGTGGAGCTAAAACTGGAGCGGTTGAACTCTGTTAAAGAGAAAGTTAGACTCCTGACTACCCCTCCAGCTCCTGTAGCCCAGCCTAACAACTGCCTCTCTTTCATTCTTGAAGACTATTTTTTTCCCTAGAGAATATAAAACAGAAGGTCTCTAGACTAAAGGACACTTATGCACTGTTGAGGGTTGGAATACCATATGGAAAAGAAGAAAAAGTTTATTATATGTCAAATGTTAAGATGTATCTTCCTGCCCTTCTACTTTCCAGACTAATTTCCCCATGAACCTTTTAGGAGACTAGCAGCCAGGATTATATACCTTAGGTAAGAAACCAGAAGCTTTCTCTGAGGTATCTGATAAGCTCAAGAGAAAAGACCTAAAGATTGGGGGTTTTCCAACATGAAGGTCAAATGAGATCATTGTATAGTGAGGCCTACAGCTGTCAAGGTCCCTCAACATACATAGTTTTAACTGCTTTTCTAGAGTCCCATACTTAAATATGAAGAGAGAGCCAAAGACTTGAAGAAAGCCTCAAATATAAAAGATGGAGATCAAAACAGACAAAAGAAAATAGATGAAGAAGGGAGAAAGCAAAATTAAAGCACTGTTAATATACTCAGAGAGGTAAGGACTATTTCATCTCTGAAATGAAGAACAGAATTCTACAAAGAAGAAAAATTTGAGAATAAAAAAGAACGTTTACAAATACATGATAAAAGAAATGAAAAACCCAGTAAAAAGGCTGAAAATAAAGTTGACGAAACATTCCAGAAAGTAAAGCAAAAATATAAAGAGAAAACAGGGGAAAAAAAGATAAGATTTTTAAAGAAATCTGTTCAGGAAACCCTTAATCCTAACAAAAGGAATTCTAGGAAATGAGGACAGCAAAGACTGAGAGAAGAAATAATCTTTTCTTTGAAGATAATTTCTCAGAACTGAAGGAGTTTCCAGATTGAAATGGCCATCAAGTGCCTCCTAAGATTATGGGTGAAAACAGACTTTTACCAAAGCATGTAACTGTGAAATTTCAGAATCCTGGGGACAAACATAAGTTCCTACAAGGATCTGGGGAGCAGGGGTGGGGCAAGTGGAAATCAGAGAATGGCAAAAGATTTTAAAAGCAAGGTTACAGGCCAAAAGCTAGTGGAGCTCATCTTCAAAATTCTAAGGAAAAAAGTCTTGAACCAAGAATTCTGATATCCACCTAAACTACCAATCAAGTAAAAACGTGGAATAAGAAATTTTCTGACATACAAGGTTTCAAAAATTTTACATCCTATGCATCCTTTCTCAGGGAGCTACTGAATTATGAGGACTTAAATCAAGAAAGAAAAAAAAAAAAAACAAGAGGGATCCAAGGTAACTAGGCAGTATAAAAAAGAGGTAATATGAATCCCTGGGATGACAGTGAATGGAAATTTCAAAGTAACATAGTGTGTGTGTGTGTGTGTGTGTGTGTGTGTGTGATGGTGAATGGAAATTTCAAAGTAACATAGTGTGTGTGTGTGTGTGTGTGTGTGTGTGTGATGGTGAATGGAAATTTCAAAGTAACATAGTGTGTGTGTGTGTGTGTGTGTGTGTGTGTGTGTGTGTGAATTCTAGAATGTAACTTGTCCAGACTGAAGGAAGCCAGGAAATTTCAGAATATGTCCTCAAGGAGATAAAACTGATAGAATACCTAACATGTTTGAACACATTAAGAGATTTACACAATACCCTCTCATTTTTCACATCAGATCTTGGCATATAATGGTGAGTAATTTCTTGATGCATCACTGACTTTCATATAAGGCAGCTCCTAGACTATCAGAGGGATTTGATGGTACCATGGAATCACAATTACTGCTTCAACTGACATTATTTATGAACTAAATGAAATGACAAAGAATCAGTCCTACCTTTATTATGGTTAACTCGGCAGTGTTTCTTGGTGTCACCCAGAATAATTTGTAATCTTCACATACCAGGTATTCTTGTCTAATGCAATATTCCTCATTATCTGTTGAGAAGGTTTGATTCCATTTAAAAATCACTGTGAATGTGTATAGCCCCCTAGGTTTTATTTCCTGATTTAAGGGCTAAAGGCACTTTATATTTGCCAGTTAGTAGCATCTAAAATACTTTTCAATATCATTTGTTAAAAATTGAAAGAGGGGGAAAAAAATTGAAAAAGGGGAAGATATAATTCCTATTATTACTGGGACATAAACTTATCAATGTGTCAACTTCTATAATGCTGTTTCTTACATTTTAGAAATATTGATTGTGTTTAAGCATCAAATTGAAGTATAGTCAGTCACTTATTCATATACTGTCACACACAAAAGGCCATGCATTTGATAATACTTACCTAATTCAATTTCCTTCTCTATTTCCAAATTAGGCATTGGTCTATCTTCTACAAAAAACTCTGTAGAGACACTCAGCTCTGGCAGGGACTTCACTAGTTGTCTGCGATACTGTGAACACCAGGGTGACTGAGTAGGGCTGTCTGGGTGAAAAAAGTTGAGAAAAAAATTACCTTAAGACCAAAATGGGTATTTTAACAGAGGAGGGCAAAAAAACCCCAAGACTGCATGATCAAACCTGTTAATCTAACAACACTCATCTATCTCAGGTCTTTATGATACTGAATCCAGTTTGTACTCATTTAGTCTAGTGATTTCACAGTTTATGGCAACTTCTCTAGAGAAGAAATACATATACCTCAGTTTGCTCTGATAAATAAGTGCTCACTGGATGCAGATGTAGATATTTCCTCACAAATGGTATATATGAACCTACCTGCAGTCTCACTAGTGAGCTCCAGTTTCTCAGGAATTTGAAGACTTTTGATGGAGGAGGTGCTTGTAACTGAGGCAGAAGATCCAGAGAACCCAGAGGAGTGTGTAGCTTCACGGCTGTCTTCAATAATTGGGCTGAAAGAACCACAAATGAATCAGTCTTCAAAGGGATAATTTATATCAACTTATTTTTGTTTTAATTTTATTTGCTCTTTTCAGGTAAGTGACCTGCATGCATGCTCAATCAAATTCAATTCTTTGTGACCCCTGTATCCTTGCAGGCTCCTCGGTCCATGGAATTTTCCAGGCAAGAATACTGGAGTGGGTTGCCATTTCCTATTCCAGGGAATCTTCCTGACCCAGGGACCAAACCCAAGTCTCTTGGGTCTTCTGCACTGGCAGGCAGATTCTTTACCACTGAACCACCTGGGAAACATAAGTGGCCTGAGGTGACCTCTAAAAATTGTGTGCTATTCCTTTGACCCAGAAAACCCCACAAAATCATGCAAATCAAGAGGCTCAAATCTTCCAGGTCACTTTAGGAACATTCCTGAAACTGCCCAGGCCATTAAGGGTATGCATATCCAAAAGGCAACCAAGTATCTAAAGGATGTCACCTTAAAGAAAAACAATGTGTACCATTCTGTCAGTACAATGATAGAGTTGGTAATGTGGGCTCAGGCTAAATAGTGGGGCTGGATGCAGGGTCAGTGGCCCAAAAAGAGTGCTGAATTTTTACTGCACATGCTCAAAAATGCAGAGAGTAATTCTGAACTTAAGGGCTTAGTTCATTCCAGGTGAGCACATTCCAGGTGAACAAGGTCCCCAAGATGCGGCACAGGACTTAAGAGAGGTCATGGTCAGATCAACCTATATGAGCTCTCCTTGCCACATTGAGATGATTGATTCTACTGAAAAAGAACAAATCATTCCTAAACCAGAAGAGGAGGTTGCATAGAAGAAAAAGATACCCTAGAAGAAACCAAAGAAACAAAAACTTATGGCCTGAGAATAAACGCTGCAAAAAGTAAATGTAAACAAAAGTTAAAAAAAAAAAAAAAATGTATCCACTATTCAAATCACACTTTAAAGTCTATTATTTTCCTGGGGGAAAAAAAAAGGTTCATAATCAGAATCTAGGTAACTTTATCTACCTTGGTTGATGAGCAACACCAACTATCAAATTTGTGCTTTATCAACCTAATCTATCATGGAGAAGGAAATGGCAACTCATTCCAGTATTTTTGCCTGGGAAATCCTACGGACAGAAGTGCTTGGCCGGGCACAAGAGATCCATGGGATCACAAGAGAGTTGAACACAACTTAGCAACTAAACAACAACCTAATCTATAGCAAATGCCTTATTCTACATCTATTCTAAACTAGATTGAGAAAAACTGCTTAATACACTAGCTTTCTTCCTCTTTATCTCTTCTTTGGACTTTTTAATTCTTCAATAAGCAAAGGTCAGGAAAGAAAATGGGAAATTAATCAAGGTGACTATGTGCTAGAAACTGAGAAAAGTTTGTTAGGGAGAAAGTTTGAAAATACAGCTTTAAAAGCACAAACTGGCAAATTAAAGAATATTCCTAAAACTGGAATATGTTTAAATTAGGTGACTTTTAAATATGGATAGATCACAAGGCTATTTTATTAGTCCCTGGCTCTTGATGCCATTCCCGTTATTACTTTATTCATTTCTATCTATCACAAGATACTTTTGAAAAGTATATCTCTAACAGCCTATTTAAAATTAGCATCACCAGTCAGAATGGCTGCTATCCAAAAATCTACAAGCAATAAATGCTGGAGAGGGTGTGGCGAAAAGGGAAACCTCTTACACTGTTGGTGGGAATGCAAACTAGTACAGCCGCTATGGAGAACAGTGTGGAGATTCCTTAAAAAACTGGAAATAGAACCACCATATGACCCAGCAATCACACTCCTGGGCATACACACCGAGGAAACCAGATCTGAAAGAGACACGTGCACCCCAGTGTTCATTGCAGCACTGTTTATAATCGCCAGGACATGGAAGCAACCTAGATGCCCATCAGCAGACAAATGGATAAGGAAGCTGTGGTACATATACACCATGGAATATTACTCAGCCATTAAAAAGAATACATTTGAATCAGTTCTAATGAGATGGAGGAACCTGGAGCCCATTATAGAGTGAAGTAAGCCAGAAAGATAAAGACCAATACAGTATACTAATGCATATATATGGAATTTAAAAAGATGGTAATGATAACCCTATATGCAAAACAGAAAAAGAGACACAGATGTACAGAACAGACTTTTAGACTCTGTGGGAGAAGGCGAGGGTGGGATGTTCTGAGAGAATAGCATTGAAACAAGTATACTATCAAGGGTGAAACAGATCACCAGCCCAGGTTGGCTGCATGAGACAAGTGCTCAGGGCTGGTGCACTGGGAAGACCCAGAGGGATGGGATGGGGAGGGAGGCGGGAGGGGGGATTGGGATGGGGAACACATGTAAATCCATGGCTGATTCATGTCAATGTATGGCAAAAACCACTATAATATTGTAAAGTAATTAGCCTCCAACTAATAAAAATAAATGTGAAAAAATAAATAAATTAATTAAATAAAATAAAATTAGCATCAAGCTACTCTGTCATTATTTTAAACTCAATATTAAAGGAAAAATAAATGCCTCTTCTCTACCAATCAGGTACCCTTTCTGAGTTTCCTCAAAGATACCATAATCATCCCAATTTACTTCTTCCATGGGACTTCCCTGGTGGTTTAGTGGCTAAGATTCCATGCTCTCAATGTAGGGGGCCTGGGTTTGATCCCTGGTCAGGGAACTAGGTTCCATCTGCTGCAACTAAGAGTTCTCATGCCACAACTAAAAGATCCTGCCTGCTGTAACTACAGATCCCACATGCAGCAACAAAGATGGAAGATCCTACATGATTCAACTAAGACCTGGAGCAGCTAAATAAATAAATAAACATTTTTAAAAAATTTACTTCTAACCCTCATATTCAAATAAATTACTAAATCCCATTAACACTTTTCTGAAGGAGCTTAATTGTCATGTAAAGCACTTAGCACAGTACTCGGCAGGTAGTAAAAGCTTGATAATTGATGGCTATAATTGACAAGCACACACAGAATAAGAGCCCTCAAACAATTTGGTTTGTGCGACCTATAATCACCATTCACCTCAGCTTCTTGATGCTGAGAGGTGGATTGTAGATAGTGCCACAAGCAGTTTGCTGGTCCTCAGAGGTCTTCACATCTAGATCCTCTTCCTGCAACAGTCTCTCAGGATCAGAAGGGAGATCCTTCAAGGATATTATTTCATGAAAAGGAGTGGATGCAAAACGAGCTGCTCTAGCAAAGTCACAAGTGTCTTCTGGGTTAGGACAAATAGTTACATTCCTGAAATCTGTGATAATAGCATCCTCACTCAAGGGCTCAATTCCTGTAAATTCATCCTGAAATAAAAACCACATAAAATTTAGCTGAAACATTTCAATGAGCATATGAATGGCCTATCTTTTTTATCGAGAGAGACGTTAGATAAGTGATTTTTAACACAGAATCTCTAGAGAAAGACAATTTTTTTTTTTTAAGATTTTAAATTTTTTTTTTTTTTTTTTTTTTATTAGTTGGAGGCCAATCACTTCACAACATTTCAGTGGGTTTTGTCATACATTGATATGAATCAGCCGAGAAAGACAATTTTTAAAAGTACATCTTTACATCTGAGGAAAAAGGTTCTATATTATGAAAACAGCAAACTATATTTCATCAAAAATACACTGTGAAGATTCTCCACACAAAGGAAAAATACTGGACAATGTTTTCATTTTCAATTTCAATGAAATTGATTCCTCGATCAATTTCACCTAGGAGCCAAAGAACCACTACCATTTTTCTTCTGGCTTTGGCCTAGAATACATTCTGGTAATCGACTATCCTCCTAGCTTTTAAGTCTTATTCTATAACAAATAATTAATTTTTATTTTATTTCTTAAAGGTAAACTCATGATCATGAGCTTCACTGGTGGCTCAATGGTAAGGAATCTGCCTGC
This sequence comes from Dama dama, assembly GCF_033118175.1. Taxonomy (NCBI): domain Eukaryota; kingdom Metazoa; phylum Chordata; class Mammalia; order Artiodactyla; family Cervidae; genus Dama; species Dama dama. Next base: position 66,067,431 of record NC_083692.1, read on the forward strand.
CAATGCAGGAAACATCGATTTGATCTCTGGGCCAGAAAGATCCCCTGGAAAAAGAAATGGCAACCCACTCCAGTATTCTTGCCAGGAAAATCTCATGGACAGAGGCACCTGGTGGGCTACAGTTCATGGAGTCACAAAGAGTCAGACATGAATTAGCGACTAATTCATGATGATAGAAAATAAGGGGAAAAAAAGTATAAAATAATGGAAAACACTTAAAATATGCCTTTGTCTTTAAAAGTAATACAAGTATATAGTTTTAAAAAGTCAACTAGTTTAAAAGAATCTGTAGCAAAAAAAATCTCCCTCCCACACTTGATCCTCCCACTTCTCCACTCCAGTTACTACTGTGTGTGTGCGTGCTAAGCCACTTCAGTTGTGTTGACTCTTTGCGACCCTATGGACTGTAGCTCACCAGGCTTCTCTGTCCATGGGATTCTCCAGGCAAGAATACTGGAGTGGGTTGCCATGCCCTCCTCCAGGGGGTCTTCTGGACCCAGGGATCAAACCCGCATCTCTTATATCTCCTGTATTGGCAGACAGGTTCTTTACCACTCGTGCTACCTGGAAAGTCCCCAGATACTACTAACCAGAGACAAATGCTACGACCATATACATCTGGTAGGAAACACGCACAAGCATATTTTATGCATTTTAAAAAGAGGTTTTAAAACAAGTGAAATTACAGCATATATGCTAGTCTATATTATTTGTTACCATTATATTTTTTAGTTTATTTTCTGTGCTATTAAAAATTCTTTAAAAACATGTTGGTAACCCTGTGGGTCTATCAGAAGTTGACCAACTGTTTTAGGCTATTCCCTGTTTTTTACTATCATGAAACTATTTTAAATATTCTTGTAGATTTAAATCTTTAGGAATATGTTAGTTTTCTCAAAATAATTCATAAAAATAGAACTATCAGGTCAAAAAGGTAATGGGACATTAAGGCTATTTATTCATACTGCCCAACTTCCCTCAGAAATATTGTACCACTTTATACATTTACCTGAAGTACACAAAAGTGCCTATTTCATTTAACCCTCATTGATACTAGATATTAATTTTCTAGATCATTACCAATGTGACATATACTCTGAATTTCTGGCTAAACATAATTAAGTAGAGGGGGCAGGAGGAGAAGGGGACAACAGAGGATGAGATGGCTGGATGGTATCACCGACTCGATGGATATGGGTTTGAGTAAACTCCGGGAGTTGGTGATGGACAGGGAGGCCTGGCATGCTGCGATTCATGGGCTCGCAAAAAGTCGGACACGACTGAGCGACTGAAGTGAACTGAACTGAACTGAACTGAGAGATACATCTAGAAGAAACAATAGATGAAACTAAAGAATCGTTAAGATTAGAGTAAAATAGATGTCTGTAGTCTAAGGATACATTTTATGCAAATACTTATGGTCCTATTAGTTTAGACACTTTAAATATGATTTTTTTTTAGGGAAAAAAATGCTGGTAGGTACCTATTAACAAAATTCAAGTAAAAGTTTAAGACAAAAAAACCTAAGATATCCTTTTAATAATTTAGTCCATCCTTGAACATCTGAACCTAGAACTACTACCTCCAAATCCAGCCTCTTGTCTGGTGGTATTCTCCAGAATACAATATGTAAAAATTACTCTTCTACGTCATCATCTTTATTACCTACATTAGAATTACCTGGGCAAGTATTTAAAACAGACAAAAATACATGCTTGGATTTTATCTCTGGAAATTCCAATTCAGTATAGTTGGAATGGGGCCTCAGCACCTTCAGTCATACATGGCTCCCGAGGTTCTTCTGGGTTGCTGCAAATTTTCTGTATCTTGATATATGCGAAGACTACATGGATATTCACATATTTAAAATTTTACCTAGCTGTACAATTAATATTTGTGTAATGTATCAATATAAGAGCTCTCTCTCTCTTTAGTTGCTAAGTCGTGTCCAACTCTTGCAACCCCATGAACTGTAGCCCGCCAGGCTGCTCTGTCCATGGGATTCTCCAGGCAAGAATACTGGAGTGAGTTGCCATGCCTTCCTCCAGGGGATCTTCCCAACTTAGGGATCAAACCTAAGTCTCCTGCATTGCAGGTTGATTCTTTACCAACTGAGCTACTGAGGGAGGTCCATTGGATATAAGATATACCTCAATAAATAAACAAAAAGAAAAACATGTTTGATTCATTGGAATACACTGATTTAATACTGTTTTAAATCATTATAGATACTGATCATGTCTCCCCTTATAAGCTTCAGATTAAACATACTCAGTTCTCTTTAATATTAAGACAAGTTTCCAGATGCTGGCTTAAAACGTCAATGAAATGTCATTGATAAAGTTTATTTACTTTGACTTGAATGTCTGCAGGGTCACTAGTACACAGTGGTTAAAACAGAACATTACTAAAAAAAAAAAAGGTTCGTTCACATAACTTGCATTGCTACAAAAATTTTTTTATGAAAGAAAAGACCCTGGGCTTTGAAGACAGTGATTTTTTTTTCCCTACTTAAAAAAATTGAGATATAATTAACATACAAGAAAATCCACTCTTTTATAATGTGTATTTCAGTGGTTTTTAGTATTATACCTTCATAAGGCTTTGCAACCATCACCACTACCTAACTCCAGAACATTTTCATCATCTTAAAAAGAAACACTATATCAATTTGTGGTCACTTTCCAATCCACTCTCCCTAATCCCCTGGAAATCCTAATCTATTTTCTGCCTTTATGAAAAGACTTCTGTTTATTTCACATAAACAGAATACAATATGTGTTCTTTTAGGTGTGCTTTCATTTTAGCAAAGTATTTTAAAGATTCACCCATGTTGTAGGATATGTCAATATTCCATTCCTTCTTATGGCTGAACACTATTCCACTTTACAGATACACATTTTGTTTATCTAAGCATCAGGTGATGAATGTTTGGTTGTTTCCTGTTATTGGCTATTATGAACAATGCTGCTATGAACATTTATGTAGTTTTTGTGTGATGATAATTCTTTTGGTTATCCTTCAATTAAAAATAATTAAATTAAAAATTCTTTTGGACATATTTACCTAGGAGGGAACTGCTGGATCATGTGGTAACCCTATTGTCAACATTTTGAGGAATTGCCAAATTGTTTTCCAAGCAGGTAGTACCACTGTACACCCTCATCAGCAACGTATGAGGGTTCTAGTTACTTCACATCCTTACCAACAGTTGTTATTTTGTCTTTTCGATTATAGCCATCCAAGTGCATGTGTATAGTATTTCACCATGATTTTGATTTGCATTTTCTGACAACAGTGTTGAGCATCTTTTCATGTGCTTATTTCAAGCCAATGATTTTCATTTTAACTCTAAACTTCCATGACAAATGAATGAACTATCCACTAGCCCATTTATATAAACTTAGGGATACTGTTTCTTACACAAACATCTGGCGATACATCCTCATTTGAGGTGATGCTTTCTGAAGTTTTGAGAATTGCAAGAGGTCTTCGTTGGGCTAAAACCCGTGAGGGAGCTGCAGAAGGACTAGAAAAAGACATATCCCATTTAGCAATTTTTCTCTTAGCATAGATAACAGTAACCTCCTATTTCACCCTTATTTACAATAATAGAAAACTTTTAATTTTTGAAACAAAATAAATTAAAAAACCCCTCAAACCTGACAGGCTTTTTTTCTGAAAGAAGAGACTCATCAAAAATGGAGAAAGGTACACTGGAACCTATAGAAAGAGAGACTAAATTTACACTCTTTAGAGTAAATGCCCTACTCTTCAAGACAAGTAGGTCAATTAACATTTTTGCTGTTTGAAAGCAGAAAAACAATTTTATCTTTTATAATAAATAATTTCAAAAGTACAAAAGATCATTTAATAACAATGATCTAAACATGGATGATCTTATTTCATCTTTATTCCCCATCACTACTCCCCAAATCTAACTCAAATCTGAATTATTTTTGAAGCAAATACAAAACACCATATCATTGCATATGTAAATATTTCAGTACACATTTCTTAGAGATAGCATTTTTTTAAAAAGCATAATCTCAAAACATGATCATTATCTACAGAATTAACCAGTTCTGAATTCACACATCCAGTCAGAAGTATCACATTTTACCAAAACTTTTTAGAAAGTTTGAATCAGGAATGCAAAGTAGATTCAAACACTGTGACCAGTTGAAATAGACTCTTAAATTGCTTTTATTTTATAGGGTTTTTGTTTTTGCTATTAATTTTTTGTTTTGGAAACAGGGTTGTTTACCCTACAATGCTGGATTTTTGGCCAATTATATTCTTGTTTCATATGTTCTTCTATGCCCTGCATTTCCTATAAACTGATGGTTAGACTTAAAGGTTTATTTATTTATTTATTTTTTTAGACTTAAAGTTTAATCAGATTCTACTGAATTTTTTAAATTACTAGCTGGATATTCATGTTTCTACCACTTTAAACATGTTTCTGAAAAGAACAAATTTGAATATAAAATAGCTTTAATTTTAAGCTTATCCCCACTCTTTCTATCAAAAAAACCACTTTCTAGTCTTGGCTCCCGGGTGCTACTACTATGCTTAGCTAGAGTGCACTAACTAAAGTGAAATATTATTTTACAGTTAGTATAAATTTAAATTACATTTAAAATCAAATATTTTTAAGCAGTGAGTTATTTTACAAAAATATTCTTTCAAATGTCTATCCTATCTTGAATTATATGCTAATAAATTGAATTCCATGATTCAAAGATTATAATACCTGAGTCCCCCTCTTTGCTTTCTTTCACCTCCTTTTACTACAATCAGTAAAATTATTTATACTTGTTACATAGTGCATTTGTTATCAGTAAGGTCTTCATGAGCTTGTCAAATACAACTCACTTTTAGAATGAGGTTGTTCTTGCCAAACGTTTTCTGCAAGTGATGTTTCCCTGTGAAGAAACTTGTTTTTAAACATGTGGCTTACTACCCACAGAACAAATAATTTAATTCTCAGAAGTCCAAGAGGCTTTTTAAAAAATTAAATATAATAAAAAAATTAAATATAATTTTCATTCTAAGATAAAGAAAATATTCTAGTACAATTAAACCAAATTCTTTAAGATAGAACCTTCAGTCATTAGAATTGTTATAGAAATATATTTGATAGCAGACATCAAGTTACATTAACAATATAAGCAGATTACAGAATGATAAACCTTCATTTTTATAAACAAATCCAAAACAACACATAGAAAAGTAATAAAGCAATGTTAATACTAGTCATCTTTTGGTGGTAGAAATGAGTGGTTTTATCATTTAAAAAATTATTTGGTTGTTATAAGAAATACGTTATTTTTTTTAAATGGAAAAAAAACCTCCTTCGTTAGCATCAAAGCTGATGTTGTGACAAAGACTTGCAAAAATCTTGTCTCAATACTATAAAAGTTAAAGAGACAAGTCTAGAGAGTCAAAGGCTGGTTCTAAACACCCTCCTTCCTATAAGCATCATTCCGTCCACCAATGTGGTCCTACCTGGCACAAGAGTTTACTGGGCAAACAAAATTGGACCCAGCTATTCCTGCTATTTCCTGAGACTCTGAAGCAATTCGCAGTTCAGCTGTCTCCTTTGTAGACATCTTCTCTTCTTGCTATTTGCATTAAATAAAAAAAATTAGTACGTCCCTATCTAGAAAATGTTACCTATTTTCAAGTTTTAGTGCCAAAATTAGCTTCACTATACACTTTCCCAAGATATTTACTAACCATATAGAATGTCTGTCCCACAGAAGTTCTTTCCAGTAATTTATGTTCCCAGTATAAACTGGTACTGCTGTACTTAACTAAGTAGTGGCAAGCAAATACACACTAAATTTCTTTAGCTAATCTCATTTTAATGGAACATGACTAGAATGAAAAACTAAAGTCAGAAGTAACAGAATAGTAATTTAGAGTATAACTAAGATGTCAATAAATTGTATCACTTATATGCCACAAACTCCATTTGAAGTCACCTGTTAAAATTACTTTTCTGCTCAACGTTGCTAATACTAACAGCTAAGAAACTGCCAAAAACTGAGTGGGCACTGGCAGGACTTTCACCTTCTGTATTTTCATGCTGTTTACATTTGTTTCAATCAGCATTAGTTGTTATGTATTGAAAAGAGAAAATGACCTGCTCACTCGCTCTTTCTTGCCGAGTGGTTTGGATTTCTTTTAGCTTCTTCTCCATCTCTTCAATCTGTTTCTGCATTTCTGCTCTCTTCTCTGCACTGGTCAGTAGTTCAGCTAGAAATAGTAAAGTTGGCTGAGGCATTATTCCTCATAGCAATTTATCCTGTCAAAGACTGTCTTTGGGACAGTCAATATTACAGATAAGAATGATACAAATGGAGCAAAGTCCTCAACTTGAGGTCTCAGCCTCTATTATTTATTCAGTCAATAAAAAAATAGAAATCTATTATGTGCCAAGCACAACAAGGTATTTAGGTTTTAGTGGCACATAATACAAAGTCCTTGGTCATGTGACGCTAATGTTAAATTTGGCAGAGACAAACACACAGAAATTAAAAGATAATCAGTACTAAAAATAAAAATTAGGTGATGTGAAAATGTGTCATTGGGTAGGGGAATGGAGGTCAGGAGCTACTAAACCAGTGATCAGGGGAGATCATCTAAGGCAGTTACATTATAAAGCTGTAACCTGGATAACAAGAGGCCAGTCATATAAAGATCTGAGGAAAGTTTCTAGAGCAAGGGATTAGATGGCATAAAGGCCCTAATGGGGGAACAAGATCATTGGTACAAGGATTCAAAAGAAGGCCAACATGGTTGTAGCATAGAAATAGGGAGCAAAGTAAAAGCTGAGGTTGGAAAGGTAAGCGAGGGCCAAATCATGTAGAGTTTGTAAGAGTTTGTATTGCATTCTAAGACAATGAAAAAACATAGGAGAATTTTTAAATAATGACCTGACTTTCTAAAAATGATAATGTGCTGTGAACACAATGAATTGTGGGAAGGCCAGAAAGAGGGCAGAAAGTCTAACTGCAGCAGTCCAACTAAAAGACTGTGGTTTAGACTGAGGTAATAATGGGAATGGTGATAAATGAAGATGTATGTAACTTTTTGGTGGCAAAGTTGGTTTATTCATTTGATGTGGGGGAATGGTAAGGAAAGAGGGATAAAACATGCCTTTCAGAGTTTTCTGGGGGGACTTTGAACCAACTTGGTGCATGGTGATGCGTTTTGTTGAAATAGGGAAGCCTGTGGTACATTTGCATATTGGAGTGTGGTTTGTGATAGAAATCAGTAACTGTTTTTGGTTATGTAGAGCTTAAAATGTCTATTGGAGGGATTTCACTGGTGGTCCAGTGGCTAAGACTCTGAGCTCCCAATGCAGGGGGCCTGAGTTCAATCCCAGGTCAGGGAACTAGATTCCATATGCCTCAACTCAAGACCCCCAAAATGCTCAATGAAGATTGAAGATGCTGTGTGCCGCAACTAAGACTCTGCACAGCCAAATAAATACATATAAATTTTAAAAGATGTCTATTTGGACAGCCAATGAATGCAGGCAACTAAATATCAGTCTGGGGATAAGGTGAAATGTCAGGGATGTGGATATGAATTTGAGAGTCGATAGCTTATAAACAGTATTTAATACATTACTTAAAGATGGCTGTTGAAAGAAGAGATAATTGGGATATTTCAGAACTCTCCCGGGCCTCAGGAAGAGGCCCTGGATGAGAAGAACAGTAAAGGAAATGGAGCAAGAATACACCATCAAGGAAGAAGCCAAAGAGAAGCATTTAATAAAGCATTTCAACTGTACTCAATGAAGCCAAGAGGTCAATAAAGATCAGGACTCAGAAACAGCCATTGGATTTGGCAAAAAGGAGGTTTCGGGTCACTGTGATCATTGGAATAGAAAAGACGCTTGAGGAAATGTTCAGTTGCTAAGTCATGTCTGACTCTTGGCGACCTCATGGGCTGCAGCATGCCACGCTTCCCTGGCCTTCACTATCTTCCAAAGTTTGCTCAAACTCATGTCCACTGAGTTGATGATGTTATCCAATCACTTCATCCTCTGTTGCCCCCTTCTCCTCCTGTCCTCAATCTTCAGGGTCTTTCCAATGAGTTGACTCCTCGCATCAAGTGGCCAAAGTAGTGGAGCTTCAGCATCAGTCCTTCCAATGAATATTCACAGTTGATTTCCTTTAAGATGGACTGGTTTGAAGTTCTTGCTGTCCAAGGGACTCTAAAGAGTCTTCTGCAATACCACAACTCAAAAGGATCAATTCTTTGGCACTCAGGTTTCTGTATGGTTCAACTCACTTCTGTAGATGACTACGGGAAAAACCACAATTTTGACTATATGGACCACTGTTGGCAAAATAATGTCTCTGCTTTTTAATATGTTATCTAAGTTTGTTATAGCTTTTCTTCCAAGGAGCAAACATCTTTTAACTTTGTGGCAGCAATCTGCAGTGATTTTGGAGCCCAAGAAAATAAAATCTGCCACTGTCTTCACTTTTCCCGCATCTATTTGACATGAAGTGATGGGACCAGATGACATATCTTTGTTTTTTAATGTTGAGTTTTAAGCCAGCTTTTTCAGTTGAGGAAATAATAGGCATCAAGATTACAATTCCCCCCCAAATCTTGCTGTGAAAGGGAGTATAAAAATGGGGTTGTAGTTGGGAGACGAATAAGGATAATGGAGATTTTCTTTCTTTATTTCTTTCTTTTTAAAAAATGGAGACATTATATTTGCCTAAATTAGTGAGAATGGCTTAGTAAAAAGGGAAAATGCTATAGGGGGAAGAAATAAGGACCATTTCTTTGATAGGAACAGAGAAATGCTAATTTTAACAAAAAGAATGAGTGTCCAGATAGCTTGGCAGATTTGATGGAAGAAAATGTTACCATTACATTCCTTCTATTTTCTCAATGAGGTTACAAAGGAGATTGTAGGTCAGGAGGGACAGGGATGTATATTTGAAAATGAAAGAAAATTAAATTAGTTGTTTAGCAGAAAGAAGAAATTCGCCCATCAGGTAACTAGTAAGACTGTTGTAGCTGCTACTAAGTCGCTTCAGTCGTGTCTGACTCTGTGCGACCCCATAGACGGCAGCCCACCAGGCTTTCCCGTCTCTGGGATTCTCCAGGCAAGAACACTGGAGTGGGTTGCCATTTCCTTCTCCAAGTAAGACTGTTAGACACTGGTAAATGTTGTGGTCAAGAATTTAAAATGAGGACTTCCTAGGTGGTTCAGTGGTTAAGAATCCACCTGCCAATGCAGGGGACACAAGTTCGATCCCTGGTCCAGGAAAGCTCATGTGCCCTAGAGCCCATGCTCTGCAACAAGAGAAGCCACCACAATGAGAAGCTGGTGCAACACAACTAGAGAAAGCCCACGCACAGCAACAAAGATCCAGCAGAGCCAAAATAAAAAATAAAAAGGATTTAAGATGAGACCAATTCATAGTTGCATTTTTCTCCAGCCACATTTAAACTATTATACTTGGATGCAGGTACAGAGTGTGAGGCGATAGCTGGATTTAACTAGGGTTGAGGTTTTGCCAGGTGAATACAATAGAGTGGATGGTGTAGGGGTAGAAATAAGAAATGAGCCAGGTATGTAGAATACTAAGGAGGTTCAATGGGTAGGGAAAAAACTGGAAGACATGAATTGGAAAGAAACTTTTTGAAGGAGAAGGGGGAAAATGCTTTAGAAGTAGCAATGGGAAGAAAGGATAACCTGTGGCTTCCTCATTTCTCATATCCCTGAGAATTGAATGTCAGCAATAATCTTTGAAGCTAGTTTTGAATGTAACAAGAAACCACTTTCTTATAGGCATGAGGATTTCTTAAGAGTACAAACTAGATTCAGAGACAAGATTAGGGAAAGAGTATTACAGTATCCTCAGAGGTCAATACTTCTTTCAGAACTCAAATCCCAACTAACCCTAGCTCATATTCTTCTTTAGCTAGTTGAGAATAAATTGTACTATTTTACTTTTATACATTTGGTGTAGCTAGAGCCTTCCCTTTAGGAAGCAGTAGTTTCAACCTAAGTGCCTTGTTCCTTTCCCAGCTCATATTTGGCTATCCTGCTAGCCTACTCTTTGTTGTGGTGATTTCCACTTTTAAAAAGCTTCATACAACTAGTTCCTTATCTTTTAAGCATTCCCTCTCTCCTACCTAGACACATAGATTCCATTTTTCCATATATTATTGAGGCCAGAGCACTTCTGTCAATCTTGGAAGGCACTAGTTGATGTAACAAATAAGGCAATTCCAAACTTACTAACAGGCTGCTTTACAGACCTTTGCTTCTAACTTGTCACTTGAAACTCTGAAATGATTTTTTTTCTCAAACAAATTATAAGTGACGGTTAAGTTTCCCAGCTAGCCCTATGAATGTCACATCTCTTTAGGTGAGCTGAGCTGCAGGTTACTCTGGATGATTGCGTTTAAAAAAAAAAAAAAAAAATTTCTTCATTCTTGGTATAGACCCTAGTCAAAATGCCTAAATGGATAAAATTTATTTTTGGATTCCCCCCCACCCCCAACCTCCTTTTCTATACTCTCACTCATCTTCTAATGCCTTAAATTCCAAATGCTAAACTTCCCTACTTTCTGCCTATTTGGGGCACCTTTTGCCCCCAAGTACTTCTAGGCTTCAGAATCAGAACCACTTCTTACTTTTCCCGATTTTCCAGTTTTTCAATGTATAAGCCTCCCTTAAATCAGAAAGAACACAGTGTCTTTAATAAATAGGACATACAACTATCATCTAAATGACAGAGTTTGTTAACCTAAATTAGCCCTGGGAGAAATTTCAGGCACAGTATCAAAAGTAAAGTGAAATATTTAGGAAATATTAGAAAAAGCACTTTTCTGTCTGCCTATTGCAGGGAAATATGAATTGGTCCAGCAGTTTCTTTACTTCTGAACACAAACTTAGTTGTTTAAAATTTTCCCTCATGGGTTTCATAGAAAGCAGCAATGGAAGTTCAGTTTAAATAGAGAAACACAGAAGCCAGAGAAGCATCACACAAAGGTACACACAACAGCAGTTACTTTCCTCAGGCTTAAAATAGCAACTCAGTGTTCCTACAACTGTTATTTTTACAAACTTGAGCTAGATAAATACACATACCTTCTCTTCGCTCTTTTAATTTCTTCCGGAAAACCTCAGCCCGGATCTCTTCAAAGGAGAACTCCCCCACTCCTGCATAAATCTTCTCCTTACAATACATCATCTTCTCCTTCTTCTCAGACTCTTCTTGCTGAAGACTTTGAACTCTCTTCAGGAGATCTCCTTCTTCCTTCCCAGGCTTTCTTGTGCTTAGAATGTGGTTTATACTGGGTTCAATTTTACATGGTGTCCTAAAAGAAGGAAGATAATTGTTATTTATCATACAGATCAAACGAGCTGTTTCTTACGTTTTGACAAAACACAGGGATGATGTCAGTTGTGAGGCTATATATGATGGATTCCAAAAAACAAAAATGATTAAGAGGCTAAAAATAATTTACATGGTCCATCAACAATTATGTTCTGAGTACTACTATGATGAGGAAGGAATTAGCTATAAGTTAAGAGTCATCAAATAGCTTATATTACTTATAGGTAAAAATAAATCTGAATAACATATCTTTTTTTCAAAGGAGGTAATATTTTTATTGAAGTGTACTTGATTTATAATGTGCTAGTTTCACATGTACAGCAGTGATTCAGTTATATATTATATATATATTCCTTTTCAGATTTTTTTCCCTTATAGGTTATTACAAAATACTGAATATAATTCTCTGTGCTATACAGTAGGTCCTTGTTGGTTATCCATTTTATATATAGTTATGTGTATATGTTAATCCCAATCCCTTAATTTATCCCATACCCTTCCCCTTTGGTGGGCTTCCCTGGTGGCTCAGACGGTAAAGAATCCGCCTGCAATGCGGGAGACCTGGGTTCTATTCCGGAGTTGGGAAGATCCCCTGGAGAAAGGAAAGGCTACCCGCTCCAGTATTCTTGCCTGGAGAATCCCATGGACAGAGGAACCTGCTGGGCTACAGTCCACGGGTCACAAAGAGTCGGACATGACTGAGCGACTGACGCTAACACTGTGTCCTTTGGTGACCATAAGTTTGTTTTCTGTGACTGTGGGGAATAACCAAATCTAAATAGAACCCAGGGTACAAAATGAAGCTAACTTATGCAATACAGACCATTCTTATTGTTCTGCACCCAGAAGAATTAGAAATACAGCATTTAGAGAACTGATGATGTAAAATTCAACATTATCAGCTGCAGGGGAAGAGTCGAGAGTGGTAATACAGGTTTGAAAATGGAGCATACCTCAATCAGGATCTGGACTATGGATCAGGATCACTTATATATCTTTTATTTTTTTGTGTATCTTTTTACAACTAAAGATATCTGGTCCTCACCTCAGATACACTGGATCAGAACTTTTAATGGTCCAAACATCTACCTGCTTAAAAGGCTTCCTCAATTTGCTCAACTGATAAAAGACTTTATGAAAAAACCTACACAAACATCACCGAGCATATAATGAGGGGTTACAAATTATATATGAAGAAACTCTTGCAACGGGACACAAAATATGACCTAATATTATCACTCCACAATGTTATATATTAGACTGAATCTTAGACTGCCTGATTATTTAATTAATCATATTTCATAGAAATGCCAAGAAAAAGACATCCAGAAAGAAAAAGCAGGTTATGAGCAAAAACTGCCATAATTCCTCACTACTGTCAATAATAAAGGTAGAACATCTCCCTTAAATAACAGTGACTATCTTTGACTACACCAATTTAAATATAAACCTATTGAGTTTATTCCTTAATAAGAATAATAAGTGGTCTTTTAGCCCTAACACACTAAAAAAAAAAAAAAAAAAAAAAAAGACATAAAGGAAATAAAACTTTCGTTTACTTTCATTTCCACAAAGAAAATGTTTTAGGAATTAGATAGGTGCCCCTGCCCATCCTTAATAATTTCTACCTCAAAATATCTGTAAATCAAACTCACATAACTGGCTGTTGTGCAGTCTCTTCCACATATGGAGTAAAACTTGGAAGCATAGAGGGTACAGCTGTCATAGACGCTGTATTGCCACGAGGCTGGCGATGAAGAAGAAAACTAAAATTACCACGGTTTTACATTCTGACACACCATATGCAGACCATGCCTAATTATTCAAGAGGAATTAAAAGAGATGCTAAAAATACTCCTCTATTTGAACTCTGAAGCCTTTGTTATGTCAGCAAATAAACTGGATCTTAGAGTCCTTACCCTGTATTCCAAAGGCCTGCCTGTGTTCCAAGGGCCGGCTTGCAGCTCATTCTCTTTGCCCCTGGACACAGGAGGTGCTATCCATGGCTGGACCGTAGGCTTAGATGACTCTGCTCTAGAAGCCTCATCAGAATTTTCATCAAAAACAATAATTCTAGAATTACTTTGCATCTGTTGAGGAACTGGATTTTGGAGACCTCTGTTCTGGCTTGGAGCTAAGAGAAAAACATTAAACTTTCAAAATCTAAATTTAAAAATCTTTACCAATTTAGATGCCCAATAAGGTATATCTGATCATTTCCAAAATTAAGATTACTCCTACTACCATAGAATCAGAGATTTTTTTAAAATAATAATTAAAAAAAACCTTAATGCATCAAATTATTAATTTTAAATCTATTCTACATTTGTTACTTATACCCTCCCTCTTTTCCCTCACCTGTAATCTTTTACATATAGATATCCAAAAAACAAATTCTGTATCTTCCTTCAGTCATCATTCTAACATTGTCTAATTTTATCAGGATTAACTTAAATCTTAATATTCATTTTTCAGTTAAAATTTTTCTCTCAGCTGAAATGTATTGAATCTAAAAAAAAAACCAAGTTAGCCCATTTATTATTGGTATTCTCTTTAGTGGTGCTGCTTATGGAGTCAAGCTTCATCATGATCTGGATAAGATATTTTTTAGGACTATATTCTCTGTACTCTAATTCTCAGATCTCCAAGGAACATTCTGAGTATTACAAAGTTGATATCAGGATAAGGATAAGAGATCTAAATATCTGGTCTACATGTCTAACCACTATAAATGTGGTTAATAAAAGCTTACTGCTCTCTGTACCTCCAGCTCTCTGTATCTCCTGCTCAATTTTGCTGGGAACCTAAAATTTACCTAAAAAATAGTAGATTTAAAGAGAGCCCAATTTCTGACCCTCCAAAACTGAAGACCAAATTAATACATTCTTTGTGAATTTGGTACATGGAAGCTTTACTTTGATAATACTTGCTATATTACTGCATATATTTCAACTAATAATTGAAACTCAGAAACTCTAGATGCTTATTACTCTAGATACATATTAGATTAGGTTTTTCTTTTTTCTTTTCCTTCCTGCTCTCTGTCTTTCCCTCTTTCTTTGCATTATAAGAGTCCCAGAATAGGTTTTTCTTAAAGACACAAAATGCTGATATGCTTTAGTGTTACTGCACACTGTGATCTCAGCTTCTCCTTAGACTTCTTTTTTGCTTCCTAGTATTCAGAACAGTGGGACAATGTTCATATATATATTTATACATGATTTCCTTACATAATCTGCCTACCACCCGAAACGAAAAGCTTCCCATAACAACACTAACACACTCACCCTTGAGAGCACCCCCAACGCGGCTGATTGGGGCTCTTGCTGTCTTTTTCCCTTTGCTCTTTAGTTCAGCCAGCGTGCTCCGCTGCGGTACAGAAGACCCCACAACTTCCTCCTCCTCTTCTTTCTCAAGTGCCAACAGAGTTTGCCGAGACACTCGAGCTTGGAATTGTCTAAAGTAAGAGAAGGGACAATTAACAGTTGGTGAGATGAACACTACTGTCCAGATTCAATTTCCTAATTTGTTAAACAGGAAAAAGAGTAGGATGTAAGGGAAGAAATATATAGAAATAGCCAAAAGAAAGTGTTTATTCTCTCAGAAACAAAGAAAGCCACCTTGAAATCAGAGAAGGTCCACATTTGTATGTCCAAATTTGACCAATCAAAAATACTCTGAAGAGCACCAGCAGGTTGCAGGATTAGATCAGTGTTTTAGATTAAGATTATAGAATATATTAAGATCAGAGTTTCCCATCAACTTTTTATTATGACTTTTTAAACTCACAAAATAGTTGAAAGAGTACCCATATACTCTTTACCTAGATTCACTAATTGTTAAAATCTTGACACATCTATTTTATTGTCTCTCTTGCTACATAGAATCCCCACCCGACTCCCTACCCCAACATTTTTCCTGAATCAGAGGAATGAAGTTGCATTCAACATGAATTTTACTTTTTAATAAAGCTGGTAGAAGTTTGAAGACTAAACCTCTGTGCTGTTGCCAAAGTTTTAAGTATTATCAAAAGGGTAAAGAAACTGAATAAACTGCAAATGCTGGCCAAGATGGAATAAGCCCATATTAGTTTCTCTCTTTCTCACTGATTAGAATTAAAAACTCCAAGGAAAAAAAACCTTAAAAAAAAAAAAAAAAAGAATTAAAAACTCCAGACAAAATACAAAAAAGCAACCGAGGTCTTTAAAAAGTAAACAAAAGCAGGTGGACTGTGGAGAGGAGTCAAACTTAAAGAAACAACCCACTCAAGGCTGTTACCTGTTTTTTTCCCCCTTCTCTTTTCCATATGGTTTTGAATTGTTACATTAGCAGTGCAGGAAGCTAAAACTCCTAAAGAAACCTCATCTTTCTGTCCAGAGGAAAGGAAAAAGGGGACTGTGAGGGCCAGTGAGTATGGGAGAAATATTGGAGGGGATGAGCTGAAGAGAATCTCCTGATTCCGTACATGAATTGGCACAAGCCCTGGACCACCCTTGAGTTATGCATACACAGAGCAGACCCAAAGCAGCACACAAAAGGCTCTGAGAACTGAACTAAAATATAAACCACTGTCCAAGCCCTAGACTAACCCTGGAGCAACAGACAAATGGGATAGACCTAAAGGTCTCTGAAAACTGAACTGACATTAGAACCACTACCCACATAAGTTGAAAAAGAAATCATATCTGAAGGCTGGTTACCTAATAAGACAAAAGCATCAACATTAACAGGACCTAGAGTCTAATAATACCAGTGTAAATGTCTAGTATATAATCCAAAATCACCTGACATATAAAGAACCGGGAAAATGTGACCAATTCTCAAAGGAAAAACAGAGATACAAACATCAAATGACAGCTTCCCTGGTGGCTCAGACTGTAAAGAATCTGCCTGCAATGTGGGAGAACTGGGTTCGATTCCTGAGTTGGCAAGATCCCCTGGAGGAGGGCATAAAAACCCACCCCAGTATTTTTGCCTGGAGAATCCCCAAGGACAGAGGAGTCTGGAGGGCTACAGTCCCTGGGGTCGCAAAGAGTTGGACACATCTGAGTGACTAAGCACATTACAGCACAGTGACCAAAAATATAAATACAGAAATCACAGCACAACCATGATTGGTATTTATGAAGAAATTTTATATATAAAGAATAATATAAAATAAAATTACAATATTGTAAAGTAATTATCCTCCAATTAAAATAAACTAATTAATAAAAAAAAAAATAAAAACATCAAATGACCCAGGTGTTGAGTTTTCAGACAGATTTTAAAGCAGTTAACACAATGATGCTCCATAATATAAAGGTAAAAATATTTTAAATGAATAGAAAGATAGAAATTCTCAACTGACACACAGAAACTATGAAAAAGAATCAAATAGAAATTTTAGACCTGAAAAAAACAATATCTGAAATAAACAATTTACTGGATATACTCATTATCAGAATGGAGAAGACTGAAAAAAGAGTAAATGAACCTGAAGAAAAATCAATAAAAATTGCCCACCCTAAAGAATAGAAAGAATAAAGTTAAAATTTTGTTTTAACTAAAGAGAATCTAATATGTGTGGAACTGAAGTCCCAGAAGAAAAGGTATAGAAAAGTACTTTAAAAATAATGGCTGGAAACTTTTTAAATTTTGTGAAAGGCATGTCTTTACAAATTCAAAAAGCCCAGTAAACCCCAAATGGATTAAATATAAAGGCAATCACACCTAGACACATCATGATCAAATTGCTGAAAAGCAATGTTAAAGTAAAAAAAAACTTAGCCAGAGAAAATCAATGGATTACAAAAAAAGGGGATGAACCATTCAAATGACTGTAGATGATCCATCAGATATCAAAGAGTCTAAAAGACAGAAATATGCTAAAAGAATTGTTGGACCAGAATTCTATATCCAATGAAAATATCCTTCAGAAATAAATATGAATAAAGACAGTCTCAGGGGCTTCCCTGGGGGTCCAGTGGTTAAAATTCCATGCTTCCAAAACAGGGGGCACAGGTTTGATCCCTGGTTAGGAAATCAAGATTCTGCATGCTGTGAGGCTGGAAAAAAAAAAAAAGACATTCTCAGATGAAGAAAAACTAAGAGAATTTACTGGAAAAGATTCACTCTAAATGAATGGCTAGAAAAAACGTCTTTTGTCTGACAGGAAATGATGTCAGAGGAAAACTTGGAACTTCAGGAATAAGGAGAACAAAAATGGTAAATATAACAGACTATTTTTCTCCTAAGTTCTTTAAAATACATATGGCTAAAAAAATAAATAAAAAAAAATTAAAAAAAATACATATGGCTTTTGAAAGCAAAAATTATAACATTGTCTGATGGGATTTTCAATGTATGTAATACTTAACACCAGTATATCAAGAAAGTAGGGAAGATATAGAACCTATATGGTTATAAAGCTTCTATTATTTTACTTGAAGTGGTAAAATATTAACTCTAAGTAGACTGTGAAAGGTTAGGTATATGTATTATATACCCTAGAGGAACCACTAAAAAAACAACCACCAAAAATTCAATAAAATAAATTAAAATGAAATACTAAAAATCAAACAATCCAAAAGAAGACAGGAAAAGGGCAACAAAGGAACAAAAGACTGAGAAACTGAAAACAAATATTAAAATAACATATCTAAATCCCACAAAATTGGTGATTCCATCAAAATGTTCTAAATAAACCACATAAAAACATTATGAGAGTTGAGAAAAACACAACATCCAACTCTTTGCTGTGTATTAAGAACCACTTTTAATAAAAAGACACTGTCAGGTTAAAAGGGAAAAGAGAAACCTGATTTAAAAATGGAGAGAAGACCATAACAAACTGCTTTTCCAAAGAGGAAAGGCAGATAGCTAAAAAGCACATGAAAAGATGCTTGATATCAGTAATCTTCAGGGAAATGCAAGTCAAAACCACAATGAGGTATCACCTCACACCTGTCAGAATGACCTTCATCAGAAAGAACACAAATCACAAATGTTATCGAGGATGTGGAGAAAAGAGAATCCTTATACAATGTTAGTGGGAATGCAAATCACTGCAGCCAGTGTGGAAAAGAGCATGGAGGTTGCTCAAAAAACTAAAAATAGAACTACCATATTACCCAGCAATTCCATTCCTGGGTATATATCTGAAAAAAACAAAGACACTAATATAAAAAGTACATGCACCCCAGTGTTCAGAGCAGCATCATTTATAATTGTCAAGATATGGAAGCAACCCAAGTGTTACCAACAGATGAATGGATAAACAAGATGTGGTATACATAGTAGAATACTATTCAGTCATAAAAAAGAATGAAATTTTGCCATTTGCAACAATATGGATGGACTTGGAGGGGATTATGTTAAGTGAAATAAGTCAGACAAAGAAACAAATACTGCATAATATTACTTAAAAGTGGAATCTAAAAAATACAACAAACTAGTGAATAAAACAAAAAAGAAACTTACAGATATAGGGAACAAACTAGTGGTTACTAGGGGGGAGAGGCAAAATGGGGGTAGGGGATAGGAAGGTACAAACTATTAGGTATAAACTAAGCTACATGGACATATTGTACATCACAGGGAATATAGTCAATATTTTATAATAACTATAGATGGAGTATGTATGCACACTGTCACTTCAGTTGTGCCCAACTCTTTGTGACTCTATGGATTGTGGCCAGCCAGGCTCCTCTGTCAATTGGATTCTCCAGGCAAGAATACTTCAGTGGTTGCCATGCAAGATCTTCCTGATCTAGGGATCAAATCCACATTTCTTATGCCTAGTGCAATGGCAGCTAGCACTAGGTGGCAACTAGCACCACCTGGAGTATAACCTTTAAACATTGTGGATTACTACATTGTATACCTTTAACTTCTACAGCACTGCACATCAACTACCCTTCAATAAAAAAGAACCCCCTTCATTAATAAAAGGAAATCCACACAAAATCCTGTAATATGAATGTTTGTAGCAGCATTATTTCATAGTTGCCAAAAAATGAAAACAACCTAATGCCCAATAACTGATGAATGGATAAATCATGCACTATATCTATAGAATGACATATTATTCAGCAATAAAAATGAAATACTGATATATGCCACAACTATGTTCATCTATAATGAACCTTGAAAATACACTAAATGAAAGAAGCCAGTCACAAAAGACCACATAATGTAGGATTCCATTTATGTGCAAGCCCAGAATAGGCAAATCCAGAGAGAGAAAGCAGATTAATGGTTGCCTGGAACTGGATTGAGAGGGAATGCAGAGTCACTGCTAATCAGTTCAGTTCAGTTCAGTTGCTCAGTTGTATCTGACTCTTTGGAACCCCATGGACTGCACCAGGCCAGGCTTCCCTGTCCATCACCAACTCTGGGAGCATGCTCAAACTCATGTCCATCAAGTTGGTGATGCTATCCAACCATCTCATCCTCTGTCATCCCTGTCTCCTGCCTTCAATCTTTCCCAGCATCAGGTCTTTTCCAACGAGTCATTTCTTTGCAGCAGGTGGCCCAAGTAATGGAGCTTCAGCATCAGTTCTTCCAATTAATATTCAGGACTGATTTTCCTTTAGGATTGACTGGTTTCATCTCCTTGCGGTCCAAGGGACTTTCAAGAGTCTTCTCCAACACCACCGTTCAAAAGCATCAATTCTTAGGTGCTCAGCTTTCTTTATAGTCCAACTCTCACATCCATACATGACTACTGGAAAAACCATAGCTTTGACTATATGGATCTTTGTTGGCAAAGTAATGTCTCTGCTTTTTAATATACTGTCTAGGTTGGTCAGAGCTTTTCTTCCAAGGAGCAAGTGTCTTAATTTCATGGCTGCAGTCACCATCTGCAGTGATTCTGGAGCCCAAGAAAATAAAATTCTGTCACTGTTTCCATTGTTTCCTCATCTATTTACCAAGAAGTGATGGGACTGGGTGCCATGATCTTAGTTTTCTGAAAGTTGAGTTTTAAGCCAGCTTTTTCTCTCTCCTCTTTCACTTTCATCAAGAGCCTCTTTAGTTCTTCACTTTCTGCCATAAGGGTGATGTCATCTGCATATCTGAGGTTATCGCTGTTTCTCCTGGCAATCTTGATTCCAGCTTGTGCTTCATCCAGTCTGGCATTTCAAATGATGTACTCTGCATATAAGTTAAATAAGCAGGGTGACAATATACAGCCTTGATGTACTCCTTTCCCAATTTGGAACCAGTCTGTTGTTCCGTGTCTGGTTGTAACTGTTGCTTCTTGACCTGCATACAGATTTCTCAGGAGGCAGGTTAAGGTGGTCTGGTATTTCCATCTCTTTCAGAATTTTCCAGTTTGTTGTGACCCACAGAGTCAAAGGCTTTAGTATAGTCAGTGAAGAATAAGTAGATGTTTTTCTGGAATTCTCTTGCTTTTTCTATGATCCAACAGATGTTGGCAATTTGATCTCTGATTCCTCTGCCTTTTCTAAATCCAGCTTGAACGTCTGGAAGTTCTCGGTGCACGTACTGTTGAAGCCTAGCTTGGAGAATTTTAAGTATTACTTTGTTAGCATGTGAGATGAGTGCAATTGTGTGGTAGTTTGAACATCCTTTGGCATTGCCTTTCTTTGGGAATGGAATGAAAACTGACCCTTTTCCAGTCCTGTGGAATAATAGTAAGTACGGAATTCATTTTGGGGTATTAAAAATGTAAAATTAGATTGTGGCAATGGTTGCATATCTTTAAAACTGTTCGAAAAAAAAGTAAAGAAAAGAAAAGATGTATCATGAAAACTAAAGAAAGCTGGACTGGCTATATTAATATCGGATCAAGCTGACTTCAGAAGAAGTATGACCAGGGATAAAGATGAACATTATATAATGATAAAGGGATCAATTCTAAATGTGTATATACTTAATAGAACTTCAAAATATATGTAGCAAGGCTGATAGGAGCTCAGAGAAGAAAGAGATAAATTCACAATAAAAGAGGGAATTCCCTGGTGGTCCAGTGGTTAGGACTCTTAACTCTCATTTTTGAGGGCCCAGTTTCAATTCCTGGAAGGGGAACAAAGATCCCACAAGCTGTGTGGCAAAAAAAAACAAAAATAAAATCCCACAAAAAAACCACAATAAAAGAGACTTCAAGATTTATCTCTCAGTAATTGATAGAATAAGTAAACAGAAAGTCAGCAAGGATACAGAGACCAGGCAGAACTGACTACCAATCTACTTGACCTAAAAATGACATTTATAAAATATTTTATTTCAAAACATCACAAAACACATTTTTCAAGTGTACACAAAACATTCACATATTTTGAGCCATAAAATGAACCTTAATAAATTAGAAAGACTTGAAACTATACAGATTATGTTCTCTAACCATAATAGAATTAAACTAGAAATCAGTAACAGGGAGATATCTGAAAAATCTCCAAACACTTCCTAATAATACACTTCTATATATCCCATGGATCAAAAGGAAGACATAAGGAAAATTAGAAAATATTTTGAACTGAATGAAAATGAAAAAAAGTATTATTATCAAAATCTGTGGGATAAAGCTAAAGCAGTGCTTAGACAGAAATTTTTTATATTAGAAAAAAAAGCTCTATCTGGAAAACAGTGCTCTAAGTGTCACCTTAAATTAGAAAAGGGGCAAGTTAAATCCAAGGTAAGCACAAAGAAGGAAATAATAAAGAGCAGAAATTGATAAAATTAGGAGCAGAGTATCAATTAAGATTAAAAAAATCAATGGAAGCAAAAGTTGATTTCCTAAAAAGATCAATAGAAATTGATAAACTAGAGGACCAATATCAGGATTACCAATATGAAAAAAAACAAAGGAGGAAGGTCACTACCTAACCTACAGACATTTAAAAGATAATAAAGAAATACCATGAACAACTCTATGCCCATTAACTCATCACTTAGACGAAGTGGACCAAGTCCTTGAAAGATAAAAAACCACCAAAGCCTATTCAAAGAAATAAAAAATCTAAATAAATGGAGAAATACATCTTGTTCATGCATAATACTAATCAAAATCCCAGAAAGCTGATTCTAGAATTTATACAGAAAGTCAAATGAACTAGAAGAGTTAAAAAGAACAACTAACTGATTTCCAGACTAACTCTTCAGCAATCTAGATAGTGCAATATATACCAATGATAGACATAAAGATCAAAAGAGAAAACAGAGTAACAGAAATAAACCTACATAAATATGATCACTTGATTTTTGACAAAAATGCAAAGGTACTTCAATGGAGAAAATCTTTTCAACAAAAGGCACATGAATAAGTAAGGCTCATAGGCAAAAAAAAGAACCTTAATACCTTCTACAAAAATTAACTCAAAATGGATCACAAATTTAAAAACAAAAAGTAGAACTATAACACTTCAAGATAAAAACACAGGAGAAAAATCTTTGTGACCTGTAGCTAGATGGAATTCTTAGATATACCAAAAGCACAACCCATACAAGAAATAATTGATAAACTAAACTTCTTCAAAATTAAAAACTTCTGTTCTGTAAAAGTCACTCCCAGAATTAAGCTGGGAGAAAAGGTTCACAAATCATTCATCTGACAAAAGACTTGTATTCAGAATAAAGAACTCTTACAACTCAAATGTGTTATGCTAAATGAAAGCAGCCAGAATCAAAAGACTATATACTATATGATTCCACTGACATGACATTATGGAAAAGTCTAAACTATAGGGCTGGAGAATAGATCAATGGTTGCCAGAGGCTGGGACTGTGAGTAGGTGTTGACCACAAAAGAACGTGGGAATTCTATGGAGTGATGAAATTATTCAAATATATCTTAACTATGATAATGGTTACATGTTTCTATTTACTTCTGAAACATACAGAACTGTACATCAGACTAGATATTACTGTATGTTAAATAGAAAATATTTAAATATGTCTTTAAAAAAACTGAATAGTAATAAGGTTAACTTGCCAATCCACAGAGAGCACTTTATTCAGATGCAAAACACCTTTTTGTATCTATTAAAGAGTTAAAAAAAGCTCCAGAGAGCAAGTTTACCTGTGCTGGGACTGCAGTCTTTCCAGTGGTTCAGCCTTCTGTTCAATACCTTCCTGAAATATCAGATCTGCTTTCTTAAAGTTTTCTCTAGCTTCATATTCTTCAGCCCATGAGATATAAAACTGAGCAAGTGAAATGCCAATTCCTTGGTTATGTAGATAACTGTACATATCCAAAGGCTCGTTGCATAAATGCCCCTGTAACAAATCAAAAGCAACAGCAGTTAACCAACTTTTCTTCACATATTGTCTGTTTTGTGCCAGTCGTTGGAGATACAATATGTAGTCTCTGCACTGGAAAAAATATTATCTATTATAACACAAGATTATAAGGAATATATTGGGAGGACCTAAAACACACTTACACTAATCCCTTACCTGACAAAAGTAAGGAATTAATTTGTAAGAAAAAGAAATGGGGAAGAAAGCTTTCAAGAATGCATGACATTGGAGTGTGGCCCTTAAGAGGAAATAGACTTATATAAGGTAAAGGGTGGGAAATGAAGTGCACTCTAGGCAGAGAAAAAAGCATAAGCAAAGACACTGAAGACTAAGTTTGTGGAAGTGTAGGCTAGATAGAAGTTTGGGGAAAAAAGGTGTGACCAGGCTTGAAAGTCAAGCTCATCAATTACAAATATACCTGATAGTCAATGTTATATGTGTTGGGGTAGGAGAGCTATAAGCAAAGAAATGACATGGTCAAATCTATATTTTAAAAGGGAACTCTTTAAGACCAGCTATAATACAGATAATTCTAGCAGCAAAAAGGGAAAAGGAGGGGGGGTCACTAAAAATCCCACACCACTAACAAGTTTGATATATTTTTTCAGTCTTTATTTTTCTCTTGAGTAAAAAAAGGAACATATATCATCTTTCCACAGGATAAAAAGATTTTTGTCATTTTATAGTTTTAATCATAATTAAATATTTTTATTCCATTTAACTGTTCATCATTCATTTTTCCATGCTGCTACTTAATTAATATTTTTGAATGGGTGAACAATGTTCCATCTAGTAGACCTTTCATCATTTAACTATTCCCTTATTTTTTGGACAAACCACTTTTAATTTTTCCCAATTGTAAATAATTGTGTAAAGAATACCTTTAAGCATATTGCCTTTCACATTTTACATTATTCCCTTAAGATAAATTCCTATAAGTGGAACTATGTTAA
The DNA here is from genome assembly GCF_033118175.1 of Dama dama. Lineage (NCBI taxonomy): Eukaryota > Metazoa > Chordata > Mammalia > Artiodactyla > Cervidae > Dama > Dama dama. The sequence goes on from NC_083692.1 coordinate 66,092,017, forward strand.
AAAGTAAATTGCTTTCTAAGATGGCTATACAAATTTAAAATGTTAGTAGTCATTTCCAAATATAATTTCATAGCTAATACTTATTTTTAAGTTTCTACTTTCATATAAAAGTAGCATTTCAGTGTTCTTGTTAAGAGTTCTTTTACTACTGCAGAGGATAACATTTTCTCCTGTTCATTTACTACATATATTTTCATTCATATCTTTCTGTTCCTGATTATCTAGCCTTGGTTTAGTATGCCTGCTATGTTTTACCATATATCTCAACACTTTCCCTCTTTCTCTTCTGTTACACTTACAATTAATTGCTTACCATCTGTCTTCCTCAATAAAGTAAGTTCCACAAAGGCAGAAAACATTGCTCTCTACTACATTCCAGTCCCTACCCATGGTCTAGTAGAAAAAAATGAAATGTTCCATTTATATCTTTAACAAAATCTATTAGTATCTTATAGTTTAATTTCATAGTAATTCAGTAATGGAGTTTTTCTGCTTATTCAAATTAGAGATGTTTTCCCACATGTGATGATATTTCAAGCAAAGTAATAATTCTTAATGTTTATCACTGTAAGAGCAAGTCCTTGATATCTATTACTGCATAAAGTTTAAAATTGACTGCACTTCAGTAATGGTTTTCTGCATAGCTGTGGTGCAGCATGGGGCAGTGAATACAGTTTGGATTATTCCAGAGTGCTGAATAAGATCAATTAAGAAATAACATAAATAAAAGGATAAGATGGTTAGATTAATCAATTCAAAAGTTAAATATATCTTTCTGGTAACTCTTAAAAAGCCAAATTAAAACCACTTTAAACTTTTAACTAAAAATACTGGATATTTTCTAAGAACAAACTTCTCCTTAGCTAGATTATAGTTATCCTTTAAAAAATGACTGGAGAAAACTTTCTGCAAAGCAAAAGAGTAGTGTGAGGAACCCATCTTTACTCCTCTTCACTAAGAAAGAGAGCAAAATAATTTAATATGCACCTGTTTCCCAGGTACAAAGTTTAGATTACTGCTGATCACTCTAGGGCTAATAATTTGAATTTGAGGGTTATCTAGACCAGTGCTTCTCCAATTACCTGTGGTGAAGAGGGCAGTTTTAGGCATGTGTTTCTAAAAGTTTCCGTTGCATTGTTGACTGATATTTTTAAAAAATACAATAAAAATAGAAGCTACTAGAAAAATGATGCCCATAGATGTGTCAATGTTAAACTGTCAATAAAATTTCTAAGTGCCTACTCTCAATTTTTGTACTTACCTAAGGTCATTCTTTCAGAAGCATTGGTTTAATTATGCTTTTTACTCTATGATAACCATTGGTCTTCACTACAAACATTGGGTTAACACAAATGACAGAGAAATTATTCCAATTACTACTTTTAATAGCTCCAACTAAATATAATCATAGAAACCTGGGATTAAATGTAGCTTTAGAGGTTTATTTAGTTCAATCTTCTAACAAGTCACATATAAGAATATTATTTAAAATAGAATGAACAACAAAATCTATTAGTACACCATCAGGAACCACAGTCTCCATACCAACAAATCTGTTTTGCATTCTTTGTATGCCACCCTTTCTTATAAATTCCCATAAGTTCTATCCCTAAAGGTAATGTCATCAACTTACATAAGGATGCCAAGATATGTCAAATGACCTGCAGAAATCAAGATAATATGTCTTCAAGATTCATTTAACTATATTAATAATTATTTGATTATATTTTAGCCAAAAATATAGAGATATATTTTAGCCAGAAAAGTTATTAATTTCCAGTGTTGGTATTTCATATTACAATGATTGTTGAAAACAGTCTATTATTTAGAATTACTTGACTACTTATTTTTAATTTTTTATGTATTTTATTAAAGTTTTTATCCAATATCTAATTCTATCACCTAAACTTCTATTCTAAATATTTATCACTTGCCTTTTTTCCTTTTTTTTAAAAAAATTATTTATTTATTTATTTTTGGCTGCATCAGGTCTTAGTTGGGTTAGGTGAGATCTTTTTTTGAGATGTGCGGGCTTCTCTCTAGTTGTGGTGTGCAGGCTCAGTAGTTGTCATGTGTGGGCTTTGCTGCCCCATGGCATGTGGGATCTTAGTTCTCCAACCAAGGATTGAAACTGTGTCCCCTGCATTGGAAAGTAGATTCTTAACCACTGGACCACCAGGAAGTCCCCAGTTGCTTTTTTCTAATCTCTTTTAGGATAAAAGAAAAGAGTTAATGTCTAAGAAACTCTGGCCGTCATTTTCATAAAGAAGATGTTTTCATAAAAAAATCCTCAAAAGTGTTCTTAAAAGAACTACATGTCAAGTAAGACAGTACAAAGTGGTCAGGTCAATAGTTTTAATTATAGCAACATACTAAGTGAAAAAAACCGAAAGACAGATAAAATATAAACAACACTTTTTTTTATGGTGATGATTCCAAAAAATGGAAGAAAGGAACAGCAGAATCACCTACAAAAGCTTTTCCCAAACAATCATACTACTACCATGGGCTGGTTCCTATATGTCCTCCCCAAGTACAGCTGCACGGCCTAATGATGATTAATATCAATAAATAACCCATTCCTACAGAGAGATATACAGGCCTTATGATCACTTTTAATGGGTTAAAAAAATTATAGCAAAATGCATCTCTAGATGGAAACAATTTAACAAATATTGAGTATTTATGGAATGTTTATTATCTACTGAACAGCTCAGTTTTTGGATATATAAGATACCTATAGAGAAAAATCTCTTAAATTAATATTTTAAACTCGGCACTTCAGAAAGACTTACCAGCTTAAGCCAGAGACTAAGAAATCGAGGATCATTATAATATCGTTTTTCTCCTTGTAATGCTTCTACAGCTCTTTCTAATAACGTTGACATATTGCTTTCCTTCCCGCCCTGAGGATAGTTTTGCTCTGTCCAGTTAATATATCTGAATGGGAAGAGAGGAAATGAATTATTTTTCAAGTTTAACATGTCTTGTTCCAAGATCCATTCTGGACTTTTCAAAGCAGAAATATCTAATATGTTGACAATGTTTATTTAGAGGTTTTCAGTGACACGTCCTAAACCTGTATCTCTCAAACTTTTCTATATATTGCTAATATGTACCTGTGAGAAATAATGAGGATGGTGGCAGATGGGTATAGCTCATAGTCACACCTCAGGAAGATGCACTATGATTATTCTGCTTCTTTGTGTCTCAAAAATAGTACTCTCTACTCTAACACACTGCTTCACACAACCCAGTTTGAGAAGCACAGCTATAAGAACTCCATCTATTAAGTTTCTATTGCCCTGTTAAATAAAAAAGACTCACCTATCCCAAACATCCAGAGGGTCATTTCCAGCGTAAAATCGAATTTCAGATTCAAATGCCCTGAAATTTAAACAGAAAATGTTAGCATAAGCAATAGTAATAAGAGCCAAATGAACAAGTGTCACCTTTATTTTTATTCATTATTAAGTATTTAATGTCAATCTAGATAACTGTACTGGAGTTTGAGGGCTTGTTAAACAGAAAGAAAAAATAGAAATAATCAGGATTCTGTTTGATAACAACTGGAGAGATAAAACATGAAGAAATTAGAGAAATTTCAAGACAACTTATAGAAAAGAAGTATTACACAGCATTTAAAGCTCTGGAACAAGACTCCCAAGGTTCCAGTGCAGCTCCACTAATCACTAGCTGAGTGACATTAGAAAAGCTATTTAAACTCTGCTTTCAGTTACCTCATCTGTAAAATGGGGATAATAATATGATCTATCTTATTAGGTTGATTAGTCTTAAGTGTAAAGTGTTTAGACAAAGTAAGTAGTTAAGTACTCAATAAATGACATCCATTACCTTTATATGGATATGATACTACTGAAGAAGCTAAATATACACACACACATATAAATATATATATAGAAATAAGACTCTTAAAGAAAAATTCTATGGATAACATTAGTCAAAGAAGAATTAGACCATATAAAAATTGGAGGAATGTTTCAGAGAAAGTGTGAAATACGACTTTATAAAGTGCTTACAAAGGCAGAGGGGTAAGATGAAGTTAAACATTGACCAGTCAGAATAGAGGGGAAGTGTTATGTAAAAAAACCACAATTTAAATAAACAATTTATCAGTAATAACTGTATAAGGGATTATGTTTGACATAAAGAATAAGAATAGTCCCTGACACAAAAGACCCTTAAGCTCTAATAAGAAAGACAGTACATAAATGAAAAGTCAACTAACAATACAGAGCTATATTTTATAATTGCCAAGAATTGATAGTAAAGGCTTCATGATGTCAACAGGAGGTGTTATAGAAGCAGTTCTAGAAGGTGGGACTCTGAAGGAAACATAAGATTTCAAAAAAAAAAAAGAGTTTTCCAAGAGAGAGGGTAATCAGTATTGAGTAAAGTTGTCAAAGTCGGAGAACTTATCCAGAGAAAATTAAACTATAACATAAAGTCAGTATTGGGAATAAATGGAGATATCTGGAGAGGTAAGAGAATGCTTTAAATGCAAATTTAAAGAGCTTGGATTCTGCCTATTCAAGCTAGTAGTGGTTCTTTAATTGCAGAGTATCTTGAATATGGTAAGTAAAGATTTCAAAAAGATTAATCAGGTAACACTGAAAAAGGCTGGGACCTGGGACCCTTGGCTACAGTGCTTGTACCTGGACAAATGTTTTCTGGAGCAACAGAATATAAAGAAACTATAAGGGACTAAAAAATAACTGTGTACAGGAGCAGTTGGAACAAATTTTGAATAAGATACAAAAAGACTAAAAACCCAACTGCTACTTCTAAGGTGCCCAGAGCAAAAGCAGGATACTGCAGTATGACCCCTGAATACAGCAAAACCAAGGGGGTGGGTAGATCACCCAAGCCACCCCTCCAGCCCAAACCTTGAACCCGCCCCTACCCCGACTCCCTTGAGGGAACCAGGTAGCCCATGTTCAGGAAGCAAGCAAGGGAACCTGTTACTTGTTTTTGCTCCCTGCAGCTCTAGTCCCAGTAAAGCCTTGCTTTACTTGAATGTCTTGTCTGGCCTCTTATCAATTTCTATTGATTAAAGAATCCAAGAACCCTGTTTGATAACAACAGTATAATAGGAGAAATTAGAAAAGGGGCCACAATTGTGTGACTAAAATGGTGATTTAAGTATGAGATAATGAAATAATGAAAAAAGAAAAATCAAGACACTACTGGTAAAAATCAGCAAACCTCCAAATTTATCTATGGGTTCAATGCAATCCAATTCAAATCCTAGCAGTCTCACAAACTGACTTTTGTGAGACTCACACAATGATTAAAATCTCACAATGATTTTAAAATTTGGAAAAGCAAAAGACCAATAATAGCTGAAACAATTTTGAAAAAGAACAAGTTGAAGAATTTATTCTACCTGACTTCAAGTCTTATTATACAAAGCTAATCAAGACAACATACAACTGATGAAAAGGTAGACAGTTAGATCAATGGAACAGAATAGAGTCCGGAAATGACCCACACATACATAACCAAATGATTTTTGACAAAAGCTCCAAAGCAATTTAATGGGGAGAGACAAAAAACTCTCTTCAACAAATGAAGGCATAACAACTAGATAGGCATATGAGGGTAGGGATGAAGGAATAAGACCTTTTATTCTAACCTCACACCATGCACAAGGATAAATTTAAGATGAATCACAGACTTAAACATAAAAGCTAAAACATATCTACTAGGGAGAAAAAAAAAAATCACAGGATTTTTTCCTTTTTTCAAAAAAAGGACCTTTCAGGCAGACAAAGATTTCCTAGAGGAGATACAAAAGGTACTAAAAGAAAAACACTAATTAATCAGACATCAAAATTAAAAACTTCTGCTTGTCAAAAAATACCACCAAGAAAATAGACAGCCATGAACTGGGAGAAAATATTTTAAAACATATATTTGATAAGGGACTTGCATACTACATAAAGAACTCTTGCAATCCGACTATGTGTATGCTTAGATGCTCAGTCATGTCCAGCTCTTTGTGATCCCATGGACTGTAGACCACCTGGCTCCTCTGTTCATGGGGATTCTTCAGGCAAGAACACTGGAGTGGGTTGCCATGCCCTCCTCCAGGGGAATCTTCCAATTGTAAAATAAGGCAAAATATCTGAACAAATGTATCACAAAAGAAGATATATAAATGGCCAATAAACAAGTAAATAAGCGCTCACTTCAGTAGTCACCTGGGAGATGGGAAGTAAAACCATCATGAGATACTATTATACATCCACCAGAATGGCTAAAATGAAAAAAAAAAAAAAAATGACCACACTAAATATGGGAATGGATCTGGAGCAAATGGATTCTAATATGTGGCTCATAGGAGCGTAAAATGTTACAACCTCTTTGGAAAACAAACACTTATTCTATGACCTAGCAATGCTATTGCAAGAGAAAAGAAAATCTATGTCCACAAAAAGTCTTACTCAAGAATGTAAATAGCAGCTTTACCCACAAAACACATAACTGGAAAGAATCCATTTGTCTATCATTTGATAAATGGATAAACAAATGAAATACTACTCGGTAAAAAAAAAAAAAGGAACAATCCACTAATACATGCAACATGGAAATGCCTAAAAAACATATTGAAAGTACTGTATGATTCCATTTATATAAAAGAGTAAAATAAATAAAACAAACCTATGGTGATAAAAATGTGATCACTGGTTTCTTCATGAAGGAGGGGAAGATTGATTGGGAAGGTGCAGGAGAGAACCTTCTGAGGTAATAAAAATGTTCTGTCTTGAAATGTATATCAAAATCAGCTAAGCATATTTAAAAATCTGAGCCTTTCACTGCGTGCAAATTATACTTAAAAAACCAGGGGCTTCCCTGGTAGTCCAGTGGTTAAGAATCTGCTTGCCAGCGCAGGGGACACAAGTTTGATCTCTGCTCTGGGAAGAGCCCACATGCCTTGAAGCAACTAAGCCCTTGCGCCACAACTGCTGAGACAGAGTCACAACTACTGAAGCCCATGAGCCTGGAGCTTGTGCTCAACCAGAGAAGCCACCTCAACGAGAAGCCTGCACACTGCAACGAAAGCAGTCCCTGCTCACCACAACTAGAGAAAGCCTGCACACAGCAACAAAGACCCAGCACAGTCAAAAGTTTAAAATAATAATAAATAGATCTTTAAAAAAAAAATCACCAATCCCTAGCAATCAACTAAATCAATGAGTATGAGAGAGCAGTGAGGTAAGATCATTCAGATTAATTCATACCATCAAAATGGAGTAGAAAAAGGAAGGTCCTACATGAGGGAAGAGATTCAGTATCTCATACACTAGTGAAATATTTATCTAATCATATGCTACAGGTAGATAAAAAAAGACATTTAGAAGGCAAGTAAGAGATGTAAACAGTAGTTAAATAACGCTGGAAAATTTGAATATGGAATGAGAACAGAGGGCAAAGAACAGAAACTTAGGTAAAATGAAGTAGGAAGCCAACAAGCAAAAAGGAAGAGTAGTTAGTGAAGTGGAAAAACTAGTACAATGTCACAGACTGTCATCAAAAAGATTTAAGAATAGAACACCATCTGTGAAACAAAACCATAAAATCCAGTGTTTTTAAAGATTCAAAGAGATGATCAAGGGTATTCATTACATTAGATCAAAATTATGATAATTTGCTGATAATACAGGAATTTTTTGGTCATGAGACTGCAGGTAGAAACCAATACTTTAGTTTACCTTTTTGAAAAAAGTGTATTTATCAAAACATTTTTCAAAGGAGAGCAAGTTTTATTGTTCACTATATTGAACAATATAGTGGTATTTTTCAGCTTTTCATTACCCTGAGTTCCTTAAATTCAGTTTCTCCAAGTCTTATATTTTCTTTGGAGACCACTGTTTCTTTTGCACACATTCTCAAAAATACTTTCCTAGAACATTAATAATTGAGCACAGACAAAGGATAAACAGATGCACTCTCCCTCAGTATTCAGAATACAAAGAAGCAATTTCATTAATTGATTAGTCTCTTCAAAGAGTTAATTCTGTTTCAGGATTTAGAATGACATAATTCTTTTGGTAAATACTATAATATGATACTTGCTTTACTTATCAGTTCCCCCTGTATGAGAAATATTTCTATTGATACAAAAGTTTGGCTGCTTCACAGTGAAATGAAATCGTACAGCTCTTGTTCTTAAGTGCACTTGAGGGGATCTTTAGATAGCTGTTGTGTGATGAGAAAGCAAGAGGGGAACAGATTCTCAGACTACCAGTTTTTGAAGAGTAGTTTAGTACTCCTTATGCCATCCTGCGTGGGTCCACACCCACAGTAACCACCACAGCTGGGGATGAATGATGACTGGTGGAGCTCCAAACACCCCACACACCGTTTTTGTTGCTGAAGAGCAGAGTTACAGGCAGAGTCCTGCTGTGCCAGCGCTCCCTGAAGTGTGGACATGATCCGCCCCTGCCTTAAAGGTTGGACATTTTCTTTACTCAGCTCCCATTCATCTCCCTCCAAGGACATGGCTTCACTGTGAAGAGAGAAACAAAAGTAAATCTCACACTAACACGGAATTGTTATAACACTGGATTATTGTAAATGTTTTCAGAAAAGTGATAATTCATGATCTTTTAGTTGAATACCGTGGGCTGGCACATTAGTTGTGCTATTAATATTATACTCCTAACCCTCTGAGCCTATCTGTGACCTGGTTTCCAAGTTCAGGGCTGCAGTATTACCTAATGGAAGAGAGACCATGGCTACAGTTTTGTGAGCAATATTCTAAGGAGAAAGCTTATGACAGGAAGAAAAAAGGGAAAAAATATTATAAATTTGGCAAAGTAGACAAAAATCAGATTGATGTCTATCACTGAATGCATCACCTTGTTTAATTTAAAATTAGCAAAGTGTTTAGCAGACTAACCCCATGTTTCAACTGATTACTTAAAACTGAAGTTTATCTATAAAGGTAGCCCAGAGTAAAAGCAGACAAAAATACAGTTTACTGGTCATAAATGGCTCCTCCAATTTTATTACTTCTATGGCGGGAATCCGGAAAAGCTTTTTGGAGGTAATCACCGCAAAGGGTATATACTCTGAACTTCAGAACTTTACAATCCTCACAGAGAAGCTTATTTCTGGCTAAGAGATGCTATTTCTGTGTTTAAAATAGAGACTTGCTGCTGCTGCTAAGTCGCATCAGTCGTGTCTGACTCTGTGCGACCCCACAGACGTCAGCCCATCAGGCTCCTCTGTCCCTGGGATTCTCCAGGCAAGAATACTAGAGTGGGTTGCCATTTCCTTCTCCAACGCATGAAAGTGAAAAGTGAAAGTGAAGTCACTCAGTCCTATCCAACTGTAGTGACCCCATGGACTGTAGCCTACCAGGCTCCTCCCTCCATGGGATTTTCCAAGCAAGAGTACTGGAGTGGGGTGCCATTGTCTTTTCTGTAAAATAGAGACAGACAGGCAGGTACTATTTTTCAAAAATAAAGTGAAAGTTTTGTGTGACCTCAGTCTAGATGAGAGCTGAAAACTCCCTTCAGGAAAACAAACTATAAGTGATTAATAATGTAAGTTGTAACTACTCGTATCTTTTTAACTATTTTGTGTAAATATAAGGGCCATGTCATTTATTTTTTCTATTTTCATGATCTAATAGTAGTAAGCACTGAATAAATATTTATTGAGGTTTCTAGATTTCTTCTCTTAAAATAGCAATTAAAATATCTATTAAATGTCCAAAATTGAGCTGGGATTGCTTCCTCCCTCCCTCCTCCTCCTCCTCTTGCCTCCTCAAAGACCTGCTTCTTCCCTCATCTCAAATAAATGGCAATTTCATTTATCCAGCTCTCAAGTCAAAAATCTTAATGCCAACCTAGACACCCCTCTCACACCCCCCAGTCATCCAGCAAGTCCTGTTGGTTCCACCTCCAGAACATATCCAGAAATGAACCTTCTTCTCAGCATCTCCAGTTTTCAGCCTGGCTCAAGCCACCATCTTCTCTTGTCTGGACTATTTCAATAACCTCTAAACTGGTCTCTCTGCATCCATCCTTTTCTACCTTTAGTCTTTTCGATACTGCAGCCAAAGTGATCCTGTTTAAACCCATGTCAGATCATGTCTTTCTTTTGCTCAGAACCCTCCAATAACTTTCAACTACAAAGTAAAAGCCAAGTCCTTACAATGCCTGCCTCTTCACCTTTTTTTTACTTCATTTCCTCTTATTCTCTGGTTCATTCTGCTCCAATTACTCAGCCAGTGCCCCTGCCTCCCCCAGCTCTCACCCTCCAGCCTTTGTACTTCCCCCCAGATCAATGCATGACTAACTCTTGAGTTTCCTTCCAGTCTTGACCCAAATGACACATTTTCAGTGAGGCCCTCTGTTCAAAACTATAAAAAATTGCACCAACCCTCCTCCTCCCCAGTTTTGCTGGTTTTGTACCAACCACTATCTACCTTTTAGTTTTGTTTTGTTTTCCCTACCCTCATCCCACCCAGAACTTAAGCTTCATAAGGACAGGGACTTTTGTGGTTTTGTTACACCTAGTACTTTGTAGGGGGTTAATAAATATATCTCGCATGACATCGTTATATTTAAAATGGATAACCAACAAGGTCCTATCCTATTGCACAGGGAACTCTGCTCAATGTTAGGTGGCACTGGATAGGAGGGGAGTTTAGGGGAGAATGGATACATGTATGGCTGAGTCCTTTTGCTGTCCACCTAAAACTATCACAACAGTGTTAATTGGCTATACTCCAATATAAAATAAAAAGTATATCTATCTTTTGCATGAATTAAAGAGCTCGTGAAATGACATTTATCTAAGTACTGTGTGGTGGTAGTGCTCAGTGGTGTCTGATTCTCTGTGACCCTATGGAGTGTAGCCTCTGTCCATGGAATTTTCCAGGCAAGAATACTGGAGCTGCCATTTATTGCTTCAGAGGATCTTCCCAACACAGGGATCGAACCCTAGTCTCTCTAGTGTCTCTTGTATTGGCATGCAGATTCTTTTATCACTGTGCCACCTGGGAAGCCCGTAAGTACCGTGTACCCCGTAATGAAAACGAACATAGACTCTCAATCCAGAAGAGCTTATATATGTATAAATAAGAACAGCAAGCATGCGGAGAAGGGCTTTTTAGATTTCTAACTAAGCTACTAACTTAAAGACAACACCTATCATGTGCTAAGCACTTATTTGGAGGCAGTTACTTTACAAATACTCTGAATTCTCCCAGAACTCGGAATGGTAAGTAGCGTTAATAGCAGCATCTTCCATTTAAAGACGTATCCAAAGTCACAGAGTTAGCGAATGGCTGGGCTGAGATTACAAACACAGACCACAAATTCCAAGGCCTTTAGACCCCCGGGGTCCCACAGCCTCCTTGGCTTTGCAGCTGGATGCAGCAGGATTCTCACGCGCCCTCAGCCCACCGAGGTCGGTGCTAACCCTGTGCCTTCACCTCCACTCCTCATGTCCAATTCCAGCAGGGAGGACGATTCGGTCGGGCCTGTTCTTCTCTTGGACTGCTCTGAGCGGAGCCTCTTCACCGCCAGGCACCCTAGGAGCTCGCAGGCCCAGCTCCCGGCCGCCCTTCTCCGGTACCTACCTCGGAGCACCCCTTTCCTTCTGCATCGCCGCCATCCTGCATTCCCGCCTCAGGGCCTCGTTCTCCCGCGGGCCTTTCTTCAGGGCTTCAGACCGCCTGGGCCTCCTTCTGCAACCTGCCCTTCCAGGTATTGAAGCGACCGGAGGGTGCTCCCCGAAAAAGCACGCACCCGATTTTCTCACGAACCAGCCACCTCAAGCTCTCACGCCCCGCCGCCAAGTTTCAAATTTAACGGTCCCGCGCGGACAACGTGCTACGCCCCTCCGCTCCTCCGCGCTCGCGCCCAAGGAATCCTGGGACTTGTAGTTTATCCCGTGTTTAGTCAACGCTGTCGCGGTGCATAGTGGGAGTGGTAGTTTCCGAGGACTGTGGCTGTCCAGGTGCCGCAGGCTTAGCCGGTGTAAATTCAGCAGGTGTAAATTCTCTACAGGTGCTTTCTGCGTCCAGGCTCTAGAGCTAATCTTTGAGCCAAGCGAGGAACATTTTAAGCACCAGAATTCTCTGATATAATGAGCATAGTGAGATACCTCTGAGTGCTTGCGCTTGACCTGATTTTTGGACTGGCTGGCCAGGCTATGACCACTCCCTGCTGTCTGCCCCAAGTGTCACAAGTGTCCAGAGTTCTTAAGCGGCTCTGACCTAGCTGTGTCCTGCACCGCCCTTGAGTTGAAGAAAGCTAGAATCTAATTCTGTCGAAATCGTACCAAATGTGCAACCTTAGGCAAGCGACATATTCTCTCTGACCTTCAGTTTTAACTCATCTGTAAAGTGGTAATGACACCGCCTTGCTTCTCTGCTGCAGTCCCAGGCAGAAAATATATGCTACAGCTATGCTACAGCGGAGCCATGCTACAGCTCCGGAGGTTTTGCCTCTTTTCCGCTTCAGCAGACCAACCTCTACCAACACTCTTTAGTCCCAGTTCTGACTTCTTGAGGAAGAAACCATGGTAAGCTCAGATGTGGCTGGGGAGCAGGGATTTTGAACAAGCCTAGCTGCACAGCAGTCCTGAAAGATTCCCTGGAGCCTTTAATAGCTAATGCACACTCATGAATCTCTGAGAGAGGGAGAACATTCCGTTTTCTAATGCTCTCTAACAAACTTCCATAAACTTAGCAGCTTAAAACATCACAAATTTATTACCTTACAATTTGGTAGGTCAGAAATTTGACTCAAGTCTCACACTAAACAAGGTGTTGGCAGGACTGTGTTTCTGGAGGCCCTTCAGGAGAATTTGTTTCCTGTTTTTTTAGTTTTTAGAGACATTCACCAGTATTCCCTAGCTTGTGGCCCCCTTCCTCCACCTTCAAAGCCAGCAGCATCACTCTCCCTGACCCAGTATCTGTCACCACATCTCTTTCTCTGATCATAGTCAGGAAAATCTCTCTGCTTTGAAGGACTCATGTAATTATATCAGACCCATTCATACTATCCAGGATGACCTTTCTGTGTCAAGGTCCTAAACTTTAATCACATCTGCCAAGTTTGTTTTGCCACATAAGGTGACATATTCACAGGTTCCATGGATTAGGACATGCTCATCTTTGGGGACCGTTATTCTGCCTACCACAGGGGATGCTAAAATATGTTGGCATCTCTAGACTTATTTGACCAAAAAGAAGCTTTTTCACACATCTTTCAGAACAGAGTTTGGCTCTTTGTATTTTAACAGTAGGTCCCAGGGGGAGAAAATTCATAGCAGAATAAATCTTAATGATGGAATTTCAGGTTCAGTGGCAAGTGGTAGGAGTTGGGGACTAGCAAGCCTCTCACTTTCACACGTTTATGTGCAAAGTCATACCTATCTGCATCAGTGGCAGTTTAGTTTAGTTTAGTTGTCAGAAAATCTACAATCTCTTGCTTGGGCATGGGGGGGATGTGTGTGTTCTTGATTGTCAAAGGCTGATATTCCCCAACTTTGCCTTCTTGAGTTATACAAAACCCTACTTTAGCAGGCTAAACACTGCAAAGATGAAAACCTCTGGGTCTCCAGGGAACCCTGGACAAACTGCTTGTTTACTGTGCAACCACAGGAGGAGAGAGGGACTTTCTGAGAATGGGAGGAAGGTCAAGAGAGACTGAATGAGGGTGTGTGTGTTCAGGACCTGAAGGAAACCACATCTGGCAAAGCAGCATCACCATGCTGCCCTTTACCCCAGCAACAGATCAGCCAATCAGAGCAGTGGTTGCATCTTGTATTTACCAGTGATGAGTTGTCCTGAGGTAGAAGAACCAATGAAGAGGAGGCATAATAATCCAGACCATCTTTGTGTTGCCAGGAGGAAGGATGAGAAGATGCATTAACCCAAGGGCTGGAAGCTACTGACTGCTGCCTAGTTGCATCTCACAGTAGCTGTTGTGACAAGGTATTAGGGAACTCTCCTAGGAGCTGGATTTCTCTCCAATTCCATGAAAACTTCTTTCTGGACTCTACTTCTGCTTTTCGGAAAAAATACCCTACTTTTCATGGATCTTCTCAAATCACTGGAAATTGCCTGATCCTGAATTTCCACATTGATATATGCAAAAAATACATATAGTGAACAAGAAGATACCAGTTATCAACTTTTCTGCATCTAGCAGAAAAGAGCTAAAAGGTCAGAATGGATCACAAGCTAAGAACAGAAGCATTCATATGGCAGGGCCATTAAGATACCAGGTAAGATACAAGCTATGTCATCAATAAGAAGTGCAAAAGCAGGCTGTTTTGATCTGGAACTAGCCCGACCAGAGTTTTACCCTACAGGAAGGTCTTGGAGAATTTAGAGAGTTGCCAAATATTCATCCTTGTACTCAATTTATACAGGAGGTGATCCAACCTCAAGGAAGTAAGTGGCAATGAGAGTCACCCATTACAGGAAGAACGGAACAGGATCTGAATGCTGCCAGCCTCTTACTTCTAGACCAGTGCTCTGGGTGCCACAAACCTCAGTTCTAAATTGAGGGATTCAACCTTAATTTATGTTGAATTCTTTCAACCCAAGTTTATGTTTAATTAACTTCAGCTTCTGGGTGCCAAATTCTTGGGGAGGAAACTAGTATCATGAAGAGTGGGAACCTCCACTTATTCCAACATGTTGGATATTAAAAAAAAAAAAAAGGATGGGGTGCCTGGCAGGCAGTTTTGTTTGTTTTTGAGGAAGAAGAATGGTGGAACCATAGGCTTGAGGAGAACTGGAATGGGGAGGGCCACTTGATATCTGTCTTGGGCAGTGGCCCTTCTTGACCTGGCTCCAAGGACCCCAGCTTTGTAGAGAGAGGACTGATAGGCAGAGGCTGTAGAAATTGATACTGTGTGATGCTGGCCTCCAGCAGCACTGTCTTCAGGCCCAAGTGCCAAGGGCACAACCCAGCTCCAACATTTCAATTTCCGGCCATTCTGAGAGCACTGGGAGCCCATTCCTGGATCCCGTTCTAGAGCCACATCAGCACCCTGCTGCAGGCTCCAGCAGAGGGGAAATATCCTCCAGTGGTCTCAGAGGTAGAGGCCTTCAACCAAGGAGCTAGAGCAAGAAGGGACAAGCATGGCAAATACTGGGTGGTGCCAGCAGGGAATGGACTGGTTGGTGAGCGCCAGAGCTCTGGAAAACACTCAGGTGAGCTGGGGGAGGCTTTGAAAGTGAGGTTGATTCAGGCCCTCACATATAATTGTCCAAATGATGCTATGCCCAAGAATGCCTGGCCCGAGGCACAAAAGGAGAAGCTTTTTCCTGCTTCATTCACTCAGAGTAGGCACTTTAAAAAGGAATATGCCTAGAGGGACCTCCTTTCTCTAATTCACACAAAGCACTGTATGTGTTAATCCATGACCTTGGGTCTGGAGAGCCTATGGAAGAGCCAATGGAATTTTCATTATTCATGTTCAGGTGGCTCCATAGCATTGAGACCTGAAGAATGAATTTCATACTGGTCCATCCTTATTCAAGGAGGTAGTGATGCCATGCTAGGTGGACAACAACTGGGATGGCTCTTGGCAGAGCCAACCAGTGTGGGAAAACTGACAGGAGGATGGAGTATGTAGGGCACCTCCTCCTATTACTTATACTTATATTTATACATACCCCACCTCCCATTACTTATCTACCTGGAAGGCTTCCTCACTCCCTTTCTCAGTTGTTGCCTCCTGGGGCATGGTGCAGACTGGAAAGTTTGCTTCTGACATTCTGAGGGGCCCAGCTGTAGGAGACATTCTGTGGATCCGGGTTATGCGATACTTTTCCAAGAAATAACCAGAGGTCAGAGGGCCCCAGGCTGGGACAGGATGAGATGATTGGAAACAACTTAGTTTGGCTGAATGTGGGAACCAAGCATGGAAATGTTTGGATTGCACAGTAAAAGCTGGCCATGGCTAGATGGGAGATGATTCAGAGAATTAAGTGATGTGACAAGTTATTTGACCTCTGCTCCCACCTCCTCTTGCTCCTCTAAAGGCTGTCCTTTTCTGATCAATCATTGCTTGGAAGTGTGGGTCCTCACAGGACTGGTCAACATTCTTCCTTTCTTAAGTCAATTCTGAAACTGAGAACCAGTGGAAAAACTGAACTTGGACCACTTCTAGAGCGACGTTAGAGAAATTCTTCACATTTCAGGGTCCCAGGCTCACTCCTGGGCTTGAACATGCCAGTGATGAGAACCCTAAGCTCTTGGGCCGGATCAGAACCATACAAACTTCCTTTCTCCAGGGAGATCTTCAGGACATGTTGCTTCTGGGAAGTTTCCATGTCTTTCTTTCAACACAGGTTCCCAAACTGAAGGAGAGAGAAAGAATCCAGAAATAGGCAGAGTTAGAAAAACCATCTCCTAACAGCTAAAGACAAAAGTAGATCAATCTGATCTTGTCTCTGATTTTCCATCCAGACCCTTTGTAAGGAGTTAGAGAAGGCAGTGGGCATTCCAAGAAAAGTGACAGGGACATCTGCCAGCTGTGGTCCTTGTGACTTCACCAGGGGAGCTGTGGTATTTGACAGGCTGGCTTCTACCAACTGAGAGCCTTGTGTCTGGGACAAACAGACCCTGGACGTGCATTACTTATGGCGGCTGTCATGGGGAAGATGCCGCCTCACAGACAGGTGTGAAAGAGGCTCAGCCCTCCCATCTGTGGGAGACAGTTTCTTCCTCAACTGCAAACAAAGAAATTGGACCAGCTGGCTCCTCTGAGCAGTCAAAGGCTCTGCGTTCTGCAGTGTGTCCCTCACTGGGGTGTAAAAGCCATGCGGTGCGGGTTCCTTGGTGGTCCAGTGGTTGAGAATCTGCCTTCCAATGCAGGGGACATGAGTTCGATCCCTGGTAGGGGAATTAAGATCCCACCTACTGTGGGGCAGCTAAGCGCAGGCACCACCACTACTGAGCCCATGTGCCTTAACTCAAGAGAAGCCCACTTGCCACAGTGAAAGATCCTGAATGCTGCAACTAAAACCCAATGCAGCCAAAAATAATAATAAAATAAATATTTTTAAAAAGAGAACCATGATGTGAGGTGTCACAGTTCTGGCTCTTCCTTGAATTCCCAGACTGATGGAGGTGCACATAGCTCAGATGGTAAAGAACCTGCCTGCAATGCAGGAGACCCAGCTTTGATCTCTGGGTTGAGAAGATCCTCTGGAGAAGGGAATGGGTACCCACTCCGGTATTCTTGCCTGGAGAATTCCATAGTCAGAAGAGCCTGGTGGGCTGCAGTCCGTGGGGTGGCAAAGAGTTGGATACAACTGAGCAACTAAGCGTGAGCACGAGGACATGACCTTGGTAGACCTAGCACTCCAGGATGTCCTTAACTCATGCAACAAAGACTGAATACGCCTTTCATGTCACGTGCCATACCTGACAGGTGTGGACACATTGTCATATAAATATGAAAAATTGCATAAGTCCTGTACTTTAAAAAAAAAAAATCTATAATATGGCAGCTTATGAGCTAAAACCCAGCATGTGCCTGGAGTTAGGGGAACTCAAAAGAGAATGCAGTTTCCCCTCCTGGGAGCTGAGGGAAGGGGAGGTAAGAAGAGGGGTCCTAGGAAATGAGTAAAAGATACGGGAAGGGGAGGAAGTGACTTCAAGGCAGAAGGAACCGCATACCTAACGTGTCATCCTAGGCAACAGAGAGTGCGCCGGGTGTTACAAAGGTAGGAGCTTAGAGGAGGTGTGGAGACCTGGCTATGGATGCCCTCACCCCCTACACCTGGCAAACGGCAAGGTTGGAGGGCAAACCCAGCCCTCTCAGCTCCCGTTTAGGGCAGGCGTCCAGCTGTAGTCTAGAAGCTGGAGCTCTTCCATGGGGCTCTCGGGTTTCCCAGCTATGGAACCACGTATTCCAGCCAGCTCTGGGAAGGGCCTGAAGATCCCTCTCCTCCATCCCAGGTGAGAAGGGGGCAGCGCAGGGCACAGAATGGGCACCTCGCCTACCTGGATGCATTCCCTTCTTCACCTCAGACACAGCTCTCGGATGCCAAACTGCTGTCATTTATTTGCTTTATCCCGACTAGCTTGCCAAGGCTGCCAGGACCAGAGGGGACTGCCCCAGCTGGTCTGACTGGTTGGGCTGCAGTTGCAGCTCTGTCTCTCCAAGACTATGTCTCCCCTGCTCCCCTCCTCCAGCTCCACCCTCCACCCCAGGGCCAGTGCTCGGCAGCCGGGACCCTCCCCCAACTGGGGCTGTGGTGGAGAGTTGTGATGTTTTAACTTCTGCCCTTCCTTGCCTCCTGGATTCATCTGTAGACTGAGGCAGCCTGCTGTTGGACAAACTGTCCATACTTCGGGAAACATTCCACTCCGGGGGTTTGTACCATGGGGTAGTTTTGGTCCCCAGAGGGCATCTAGAGGGTGAGGGTAACTGCAATCACCTAGGAGACCGAGCTCTGTGTGTGCATTTAAAGGGGATGGGGCAAGGATGTCCTGCAAAGCAGGGGACAACCCAACAGAACAATGAACAAGAACATTGTCCCCTCAAATGACAGTAACTTCCCTAGTTGGGAAACGTTGCATCAGAGCCCACTTTACTCACAGGGTGCAGTTTGTGTAATCTCTGCAGCAGTGTTCCTCCTCACACTTCATTGCACACAAATCACCTGGGGATCTTGTTAAAATGCAGATCTTGACTCAGTAGGGTCTGGGGAGGGGCCTGAGCATCTGCATTTCTAATGAGCTCCCAGGTGTTCATGCTGCTGGTTCAAGACCACACACACTTTTCAAAGCAAGGCTTTACAGCACAAAATGTGCATGTCTTTTCTTTCAGGGAAGGACATTTTACCTGCCGAATTTGTTGAACTGAAGATTGCCAAATATTTGCCTAGGTTGGTGGTTTTCCGTGGGTAGTGATTTTGCCTCCTCCTTCAGGGGACATTTTTGACTTTGACTGTCACAACTAGGGGAGTTGGGGGTGCGGGGGAGGGGGGATTGGGTGCTACTGACGTCTATAGCAGGTGAAGGCCAGGTATACTGCTGAACATCCACCAATGGATAGGACAGCCCTTTTCAACAAAAAATGACCCAGCCCCAAATGTCAGTATTGCCAAGGCTGAGAAACCCTGGCTTGCATAAAATTTTTAAACAATAGGAACTATATTTGTGGGGAATCTGACTTCATTGCAACTTCATTACATTAGTGACTCCAGCCACGATGCTGTGAACACATGTCATCCACTGAGACTGGGGCTCCTCTAAGCATGATCACATCCAGCCAGTTAGACATCAGAAGCACTGGGTTGCGGTCCTGATGAGTAAACTTGGTAGTAAGTGTTACACTTTATCAGCCTTGGAGAGCAAATAAAAAGAAAGCAACCACAACTGTGGAGGGTAGTGGGTGGCAAGTAGGGGGGCAGGATGAAGGAGGAGCACATAGGTAGAGGTAGCTGGAGTCCATATTTTGGTTCTAGCACTGAGTGTTCATGACAGTTTCTTATATTATTTTGAAATAAACAGTTAAACATAAATAAGCACAAAGATGGACCATGCATGGATCAGTGAAGAAAGGGGGTTATAGACCAAGGATTATGATTAATCCAGTGTACCTGGGGTTAAAAAAAAAAAGGTGATTTACATAGGGCAAGTGACTAATAATAAGTGATACCAATGTATTGATGGCAAAATTATCTGCGAGGGGGAGAGAACGTGACCGCTTACACAAATGACAAAAGTAGGCACCCTGGGAAGATGCCACTTGCCTTGGGTCTGACTCTTTCCTCGCATGTGCAGGGTGGAGGGGAATCTGGAAGGTGAGGGAGACAGGCTTTTTTATCTTCTGCTCAGTTTTAGCCATGCCAGGACTGTCCCATGAAGTGTCGCAGTGGAAGGTCAATGGCTCCAACCTGTATCCTGACAGCCTGCCGCCCAGAGATGCCTCCCATCAAGTTCCCTGGTCTGCCTTCTGGGAGCAAGCTATCAGCCCTTGCCCGCTCTGAGATCCACAGCCTGTCTGTTCCACAGCCTGACTCATCGTGTTCAGCTATTCTGCTAGACAGACACAGGCAGTTGACGGTGTTTTCTCTGGCAACTTTCTGTTCGACCACAATTCCCCAATGTCTTTATGTCCCCTATGTTCGAGTTACCCAGGCTCCTAGCCTCCTGTTCTTGCAGAATCTCAATTAGCCCCAGAATACACAGTTCACCTTGCTTCAGACTTTCTTTCCTATCCACGTCAACACAGACCTCTCCTATGGCCCCTCCCTCCAGACACCTGTCTCTGAGACCATCTAATTATAAACACCAGAGAATTTTCCTCAGTGACGTTGATGCACTTTTTATTATAACTTCCTCATGTGGTGGATGTGCATTTTAACAGGGGATATCTGAATAGCTGGCTTCCCATGTGACGCTAATGATAAAGAACACACCTGCCAATGCAGGAGACATAAGAGACGCAGGTTTAATCCCTGGGTTGAGAAGATCCCCTGGAGGAGGGCATGGCAACCCACTCCAGTATTCTTGCTTAGAGAATCCCATGGACAGAGGAGCCTAGCAGGCTACAGTCCATGGGGTAGCCAAGAGTTGGACATGACAAAGGCGACTTAGTACGCACGCATGCACGTGAGCAGCTAACATCTCAAACCAAAGAAACACCTGCAGAGGCGGGAGTTTTTTGGTCTGTGGTGGGAGTTAAAAAAAATCACCAAATGTCAGAATGAGAAGAGATCTTGGAGGTCTTCCAAAGCAGCTCTCTCAATTGACAGATGAAGAGACCAAGGTTCAGAGAAGTTATCTGCTGGAAGGTCACATAGTATGTAATGGGGGCAAATGTGAGGGCACAGTCCAACTCCCATTTCTTTATTCAATCATTCAGTCAGCAAATCCTTATTGGGCATTTACTATTACATGCCAGGCACTAACTGGGGAAGGGGGTCCCAAATAAGGTGGGATCTTTGTCCCAAGTCACCCCCAGCCTAGCGGGAAAGAAAATTGCAGTACAGTGGGGTCAGTGATTCAGCAGAAGTAGCATACACAGCTTGGACATGTGGAGGAGAAAGAGAGAAATTCTGAGGAAAACTTGGCAGGGCAATTTTCTGATTACACCAAGGGTTTCTCTCCATAACTCTCACCAAAGTGGAGACCTAGACACCGGACAGAAACTCAGAGCTACTCCAGGATGACCAGAGAAATTATTGTCTAAAATAATAACAGTGGTAGGTAGTAAAAGGGGGCATTTTTAATAGTTGTGCCTGGGCAGCCATTATATATTACATGTTTGGACTATCCTAGGCAAACCTGGACACACGTCCTTCCTAACTCTGGGGTGGCACCTTTTGGACCCCCATCCTGCAGGCCCACTATCATGCTTGAGACTGAATTACCAGGAATACAAACCTGCCTGCCGGCCTCTAAGGGTGGCCCAAAAGCTGAAAAACCAATCCTCTTGCCCTCCACCCTCCACCCCAGGCAGAGGATTTGCTTTTCTTCTCTTTGCCCTTTGTGCCCTGCAGAGGGGGTACAGGGATGATTCTGTGAGGACTATGGAGCTGTCCTTGTTCAGGCTGTCTCCTGCAGGAAAAGAGAAGCACCATGGACTCTTCCAGAGAACACTGGGGCTGGGTTTGAGTTTGGTGTTTGCTTACCTTAAAGGGAAGGTGTTGGGTCCAAGGAAGGAACTTCCATATCTAAAAGCCCACAATTCTATGGTGGTCCCACCCTGCACAGATACTGAGTGATGAGACTGATGGTCTCACCCTTGCATCATCAGGGTGTGAGTGAGATTTGAGATTGTACCAAAATCTGTACCCCTTGGAGCAGGTCTGATCTGAAAGAAGTGAGCAGTACTCCATGTTTAGAAATGGCAAAAATCCAAGACTAACCCATAGTGAGTTACACGTGGCCCCTTTCTGGGTCCTCTCTGTTTGCACCTCCCTTTACAAGAAGGATCCACATCTGAGTCTTCGCACACCGCCCTCTATGCCCCTTCTTCTAGCTCATTTCTCCAAGCCTCCCCAAGGCCCATCGTGGGCCCTCTTTGACTATGGGAAAACGTCTACACTGGCCTTGACACAATGGTGATTTCTTCCTCTCCAGCAAATTCCATTAGAAGGGAGAGAAGAAAAGTGAGGACCCCAGCAGCATATTCCTCTGGATCACACAGATGTCAGTTTCATCCATATTTCTCTATGTTTTTGTGCCTCCCAGCTCTCTCTCTTGTCAAATGTTCTTAGGCATTAAATCTGTCCAGTAGCTTGAGGTCTGATATATTGCACTTTTTGATTGAAACCAATGAAATCAGGAATGCCCCTGAGGTCCAGTGGTTAGGACTCTGTACTTTCACTGCTAGAAATTTGAATTCAGCAGGTCAGAGTCATAGTCTGCTTTCTTTCTTTCTTTTGTAATGTAGTGAACAGCCTACTTTCTTAACATAGTCTATATAGGCTCCTGTTTCTTCTCCACCTGTAATAGTTTTCTATATGTGTTTATAATCTCTTATCTGTACCCTTGGGGCCAGATAATATGGTGCATATACCATGGGTTTTTTTTTTTTTTTTTTTACCACACAGGGTCTGCGCCAGCACTCCATTTGTAAATACTTTGCTAATTTGGCAGAAAAAAATATAGTATTAATCACCCTAAGTGGGATAGAAATCATGAATAGCTTCACATCATTTTAATAGGCTTTGATGCCAAGTGGTTTTTTGCTTGTTTCTTTAAGATTTTGGAGCATTTCAGAATTTTGGATGAGGGGTTGTGAACATGCACCTGTCTTTCTCCTCCTTGTGGCTGTAACAACCATCCTTCTTAGCAGGCTTCATACCCCACTTGCTGATTCCTTTTAATCACTTACAAGGCACACTGCACTAAAGCAGTTTGTCCAAGGATGGCCAACTGAACGCGTCGGGTGTGAAGCCCCATGTGGAAGTGGAGGGAAGTAAAACGGGAAATTTGGGTCTGTGGCTTTTGTCAAAGGAGGAAACAAACCCCTTAGCCCTCAGGAGGAGGTTGTGGCTGAACTTTACCCCAGATGAACTGGAGCACCTTCTATAGGGGAGGCCTCAGCTCTTTTCTCCAAGCCTTTCTTCTAGCAACTGCTGCATCTTAACTAGACCTTCTGATACTCCGAAAGGATTCCAGCTGTTGGATTTGCAGGCCTCTAAGCAGGCTATGGGAACCGAGAGCTTTGGGGACCCTTCTCAGGTCATTCTGCATGAACACCTAACTTCTTGGCCTAAGTATGGACAATCCTGTGAAGAGAGAAGGTAACTTTCGCAATGCTGTGTGGGTGGCTCTGGCCTGAGGGTCTTGTAGGATCTAGAGACACGAGTCGTGGTTGGGCTCGGCCCTCAGGAGATCAGGTAACTCAACAGCTTAAGGGCACAGAGCTCCTTGAGAGTGGAATTTGGGGCCAGAGTTCAGACTTCCTCCTTACCATGGGAGGCTCAGTCCCAGCTGTGGATGCAGCCACACATGCTATCCCCTCCTGCTTCCTCCAGGCACCGCCAGGCTTCTAGGACAGAGTTCTGAGTGACAGCTCATTAGATGCAGAGAGCCTGTGGAAGTTCAAACTTTAGAACAATCTGTCTGGCTTTGTCTGGAGCCAGGCTGGTCAGCAATGGCCAGAGAACAAAGGGCTCTGCAGGAGAAAACAAAATGCCACTATAATAGTGTACTTAAAAGTCAGGTGTAATGGATCAGGGCCAAATCCTGCCCCCTCAACCCCACCCTTCAGCCCACCAGGGTCTGCTCCTCTGCCTGCCTTCCAGGAGATTTCCTTACAAGGCTCCACGCTACTGGCATGCCGCTGCATGTCTGCCCTACTCTAAGTGCTGTGTGTATTCTCTTGGGGGGATGTAGGCACTGCCAAAGGGATGTGTGCTTGGCAGGTTCTCTCTTCCCAGACTGAGGCCCTCCCTGCAGTCTGAGGTTCCATGGGGGCTCAGGCCTGCCTTTACTCAGTACTTTCAGGAGGGAGTCACTGAGCCATGGCTTCCCTGGACCCGGAGGGAGAAGAGGGAAGAACAGAGGGATCTGGATCTGGAACAGGGCAAAGGGGGAAGTAAAGAGGGTAGAGAGGTTAACAGAGAACACTCAGTTTCTGTGGCACTGGGTTTCTGGCCTCATTTCAGGGAGCTCCCCGCCAAGAGCAGTAGGAGCTTCTGGGCTGTGGCACTGTCCCGCCCTGGCCTGTGGTCATGCCACCTGTTTCACAGGCCAGCTTGTAATATTAGAGTTGATTGCAGTCACCACTGGACGCCCTGATTAATTCACTCTGCACGGTTGCTTATAAGTGTATGCAAATGTATGCAAATAAGAACAACATCTGGACTATCCCAAGAGTCTTAGTGTTATTTTTGTTCAGGTTCCTGGGCTGGAAATGTGGGGTTCATGTGGGGTTCATGTGGGCTGGGGGCATTTAAAGGACAGAACTGTTTCCTTTTTAAAACAGTCCATTCTCCCTCTACTTCCTTTTCTTCTTTCTATTAGAAATTCAGCCTTAGACTTGGTGAGGGAAAGGAGAAATGTGAACCCAAACCCAAAATTGAAAGTCCAGGAAAAAAAAAGCCCAAGTTTTCATGGGAATGGGTACAGCCTGGAAGCACTGTCTCTCCATTAAAGAAATAGGGTCCTAAGATTGTCATATTACTTTTGAGTAACATCATAATCATTTTGGAATTAAAACAAAGTTTATACTCAGCTATTTGAGTCTCTAAATTATGTGCTGAGAATGTAGATTGTAACTGAAAGTGGATTAAACCACAGGTTTGCTGCAGCCCTGGCTGGGTAGCTACTGAAGAGGTATTTAACATGTAAATCTTATCCTGTTTTTAATGAGCAGTAGCTCTGAAAGACACAGATGCTGAGCTACAGGGACACTGGTGGTTCTGGGAGGTCATAGAGGAGACTCAGGCGACTGGCCTATCATACCCCTGCTGCTCCTTCCCTTTTCTGGGAAAGGGAAGGGAAACTAACATTTTCTGAGCATCTATATTATCGACACCAGGCTAAGGACGAGCATGTGCGTCATCTCATTTTTAATCCCCAGTTTTTAAAAACAGATGAAGAAACTAGGATGCAAAAATGTTAAGTAACTTATAAGGGACACAGCAGGATTTCTTCCTGTCTGAGATTCCAAACCCCACCCTTCTTTTACTAACTAGCTACTTCCCTAAAACTGCCTGTAGCAGAGGAAGCTTCTGCTTTACTGGCAAGCCCAACCAAGAAGACTGGTGGCTATCCTC
Organism: Dama dama; assembly: GCF_033118175.1. NCBI lineage: Eukaryota > Metazoa > Chordata > Mammalia > Artiodactyla > Cervidae > Dama > Dama dama. The sequence continues at coordinate 66,117,275 of NC_083692.1, forward strand.
ATAATCGCTGGCAAGGCTAGGGGCAAATATCTGCTGCCTCCAGAGGCTGTATCTTGCACAACCACTTGTATAGGTTGATAAATGAGCTCTAGGCCACCCTGGCTTCCATTTCACTCTGATAGGCTGACCTCCATACCAAGTTCTCTTTCTGTCTGAGAAGTAGTCTTGGACTTTGGAAGCATCAAAGATACACCAGATCAGGCAAGGTGTACATGCAGCGTACATGCAGCCAACAGGCTACATGCTGGAACAATCTGGATCAGGCTTCTGTGGTGCACGATTGGGGCTGATGAAGGATTTTTCTGGTTTCATGAATAAGGTAAGGATTTGAATGACGTGAGACCCTCTGAGTTCAAGGCAGACGCCTGCTAGTCCTCCAGAAGGAATTAACACAGGTGATTAAAAATGAACATCAGGTTCAAACTTGCAGTGTCTGTTCCCTGGGATGGCAGTCACCCTAAGGGAAAGGGGCAGCATACATTGTTCCACACCCACTAGCTCAACCTCAGGTTAGGGAAGTGGCTCTGTTTTCTCTTGTTTTTCTCTTCTTGTAGGGCATATTTGGGAGGAGGGGGCATAGATGGAAAAGGGGCATTTTAGGACTTTATCTATAACCTGCATTAGTAAATTTATTAATTTTGAAGGCTGAATCTTCTTTTCTCCTTTTTAATGCAAGTCTCTATCCAGAGTTGTAGCTCCAAATTTCAGATGTCTGTTTGAATAACCTAGAGTTTTACAAAATTCCAAGGCCTGGATCCCCTCCCTAGGGGGGATGGTCTGAGGGGAAGCATGCATGCGTGCTAAGTCGCTTCAGTTGTGTCTGACTCTTTGTGATCCCATGGTCTGTAGCCCGTTAAGTTCCTCTGTCCATGGGATTTCCGAGGCAAGAATATTGGAGCGGGTTGCCATGCCCTCCTCCAGGGGATCTTCCTGACCCAGGGATCAGACCTGCATCTCCTGCATCAGCAGACAGGTTCTTTACCACTAGCACTATCTGGGATGCCCAGGTGAGCAGAGGCGTAGGGATTTTTTCAAGCTCCCCAGGTAATCCTACCATTGAAAACCACTGCATCCAAATCACCTGGAGGCTTTATTAAACCCCAGACTGCTGGGCCCACACTCTGAGTTTCTGAGTCAGTGAGTCTGAGAAGATCAAGAATTATTAGCTGGGCTTCCCTGGTGGCTCAGTGGTAAAAAAATCCACCTGCTAAGGCAGGAGACACAGTTTTGATTCCTGATCCGGAAAGATCCCACATGCCTCAGAGCAGCTGAGCCCATGCACCACAATTATTAAGCCAGTGCTCTACAGCCCAGAAGCTGCAACTACTGAAGCCCATGTGCCCTACAGCCTGTGATCCATAAGTGAAGCCATTGCAATTAGAAGTCCATGTATCGCTACGATAGAGTAGTCCCCACTTGCCACAACTAGAGAAAAGCCCATGCAGCAACGAAGACCCAGCACAATCAATCAATCAATCAATCAATATTTTTTTTAAAAAAAGAATTATTAGCATTTCTAACAAGTTCCGTGTGATCCTGATGCTGCTGAACCAGAGACCACACTTTGAAAAATCACTGTTCTAGAGAGACTCTTAAGGTAAAAGCAACTATTAATAATAATAACTACTATCATGTATTGAGTACTTATTATATGTCACTTAACACTTTGGTATTAAGCATTTTACATATTATAGCCTCATTTATTCCTTATTCTATACAATGAATTTTTAGGTACCTTATATGCTGTTTTTATAATGCTACAGTTATTTTATATGTGCTAGCTTGGACTCCCTAACTGGAACATGCACCTTCTGAAAATAGGGTTGATGACTTTTTCATTCTTCTTCTGGACTTTATTTTACTGGACTATGGTTGTCACACAGTACTGAACGCATAGTAATAGCTATGATTTGTTGAGCATCTAACATGTACCAAAAGCTCTCTGCTAGATGTTTCATATAATTTATTACAATTTCTACTTCCCAACAACTACCTGAGGATGAGTGCTATAATTATCTCCATCTGACAGACGGTGGAGCTAAGTTCAGAGAGATTAATATACTTGTTCCAAATCACCAGTAGGTGCCTTTGCTGGAATTTGAATCCCCATTTGTCTGACTCCAAAGCTTTGTTCTTACCCTGTTATTTTGGCTTCTTAACTGAGTCACAGCATTATCACTGGCCACCTAATTAAATCCCAAGGAGTCCTGGTCCTCTTTTCATTGGACCCTGGGAATGACTGGAGTGGAGAAGGGGTGGGAATGAGGGTCTTGATGACTTTGAAGATGCTGGCTAGAATGGCAGGGAGGCACACTCACCAAGGCCCCTTGGCCCCTGTAGCTTTTATCTCCCCAAACCACAATACCTGCCACATAGTTGGTACACAATAAATATTTACTAGAATAGCACTGATGCTCTCTACCTTATAGTACTTGGTTATATACTGTTGGTGTTAGTGTCCTCTATTTCTTCTTCTGTGTAAATTTTACCTCCTCAAAAGCCTATAACAAAGCAAAAGACAGGCAAGCTAATATTAGTGATATATAGAAATGATTATACGTGAAGTGGAATTTGTAAGGTTGCAAGGTTGGTTTAATACATAAAATCAATCAGTAACTAACTCAATATCAATAAAATAAAGAACAAAATCACATGAACATCTCAGTAGAAACAAAAAAGCATTTGGTAAAATCTAAAAAATTTTCATGATAAAGACACTCAATAAACTAGGGATGAAAGGGAACTTCCTCAACCCGATAAAGGGCATCTACAAAAACCCCACAGCTAACATCACACATAATAGTGAAAGACTAAGAGCTTTTGCCCTGAGATCAGGGACATGACAAAGATGTTCACTCTTATCATTTATTTCTTTTTTTTTTTTTTCATTTATTTTTATTAGTTGGAGGCTAATTACTTTACAATAGACTCTTGTCACTTCTGTGCAACATTTTACTAGAAGTTCTAGCCAGGGACGTTAGGCAAGAAAAAGAAATAAAAGACATACAGACCTTGAAAAAGTAAGACTATCTTTACTCACAGATGACCTAATAGTGTACATAGAAAAGCCTGATGCCTTTAAAATAAAAAAACTATTGGACTAAATAAATGAATTCAGTAAGATTGTAGAATACAAGATCAATATAGAAAAATTAATTGTATTTCAATGCCCTAGAAATGAACAATATAAAAATAAAATTAAGAAAACAATTGTATGTATAGCAGCAGCAAAAAAGTAAAATACTCAGGAGTAATTTAATGTGCAGAAGCATACACTGAAAGCTGTAAGACATTGTTGAAAGAAATTTAAAAATATATAAATGAATGGAAAGATATCCCATTGTCATGAATCGATCAGAAGACTTAATATTGTTAAAACGGCCATACTTCCTAATTGATTTACAGATCAATGCAATCTCCAATCAAAATCCCAGATGGCTTTTTTGCAGAAATTGACAAATGTATCCTGAAATTCACATGGAAATACAAGAGACTAAGAATATCCAAATGATCTTGAAAAACAGGAGAAAAGTTGGAAGATTCACACCTCCCAATTTAAAAAGTTACTATACAGCAACAGTAATTCAGATAGTGTGGTAATGGAATAAAGGATAGACACATACATGAAAGGAAGAGAAATACAACATAGTGACCAACACCATTCAATGGGAGAAAGAATAATCTTTTCAATAAATGATGCTGGGACCACTGGCTATCCATGCATAAAAAAATGAACTTAAATCCCCTTTTGAACACTATATACAAAAGTTAGTTAAAATGGAGCTTAGGCCTAAGTGTAAGAGCTAAAACTTATAAAACTCTTGGAAGAAAACATAGGAGTAAATCATTGTGGCCTTAGGTTAGGTAATGGTTTCTTAGATATGACACCAAAAGCATAAGCAATATAGAAAGAATAGACAAATTGAACTACATCAAAATTAAAAATGTTTGTGCTGTATATGACATCGTCAAAACAAGAAGTCAAAAGATAACAGAACAGGAGAAAACATATGCAAATCATATATCTGATAAGGGACTTGTATCCAAAATATACAAAGAATTCTTACAGAAAGTTAGAGTTAGTTGCTCAGTCATGCAAGACTCTTTGCAACCCCATGCACTGTAGCCCACCAGGCTGCTCGGTCCATGGGATTTTCCAAGCAAGAATACCAGAGTGGGTTGTCATTTCCTTCTCCAGAGGATCTTTCCAATCCAGAGAGCAAACCTGGGTCTCCTACGTTACAGGCGAATTCTTTACTGTCTGAGCTACCAGGGAAGCCAGCCAATAAAAAGACACATAACCCAATTTTAAAATGGGCAAAAGATTTGAATAGACATTTCTTTAAGGAAGATATGCAAATGGCCAATAAGCTCAAAGCCCATGAAAATATATTTAACAGCATTCAGTTCAGTTCAGTTCAGTCGCTCAGTCGTGTCCGAATCTTTGTGACCCCATGAACTGCAGCAGGCCAGGCTTCCCTCTCCGTCACCAACTCCCAGAGCTTGCTCAAACTCATGTCCATCAGGTCCGTGATGCCATCCAACCATCTCATCCTCATCTCCTTCTCCTCCTGCCTTCAATCTTTCCAAGCATCAGGGTCTTTTCCAGTGATTCAGTTCTTCACATCAGGTGACCAAAATATTGGAGTTTCAGCTTCAGCATCAGACCTTCCAGTGAAGCATCAGTTATTACTTAAATGCAAATTAAACCCACAGTGATTCTTCAAAAGATTAAACATAAATTTACTACTTGACCCAGCAATTGCACACTCCAGGTATACACTCAAAGGGATGGAAAACAGGTATTTAAACAAAAACTTCTACATGAATGTTAATAATATCAAATGGTGGATACAACTCAAATGTACATCAACTAATGAACAGATAAATGTGACAAATTCATGCAATGGAATAGTATTCAGCCATCAAAAAGAATGAAGTACTGATACATGCTACAGCATGGATAAATCTTAGAATGACTGTAAGTGAAATAGACCAGTTACAAAAGACAACATAGTATATGATTCCATTGTTGAAGGGTCAGGAATAGGCCAATTTATAGAGACAGAAAGTAGATCAGTGGTTACTTGGTTACTTGGGCTGGGGAGTGACTGATACAGGGTATCAGGGTACAGGATTTATTTTGAGGGTAATGAAAATGTTCTTAAATTGTGAGTATTTTAAAGAAACATTAGATTGTATACTTTAAATCAGGGGTCCCCAACTTCTGGGATCTATTGCCTGATGATCTGAGGTGGAGCTGATGTAATAATAATAGAAATAAAGCACACAGTAAATGTAATGTGTTTGAATCACCTCGAAACCATCTACCCCACTGCCTTGTCCATGGAAAAATTATCCTCTGTGAAACCAGTCCCTGGTGCCAAAAAGGTTGGGAACTGTTGCTTTAAGTGGATGAATTTTGAGGTAGGTGATTATAACTCAATTATATCTCAGTAAAGTCTATTTGGCACAGGCAATGAGAAGGCAGGCAGGAAATGTGTCTTATTCTTCAAGCCTCTGTAACACTCATATAGTTAGAGGTACACAGTATGTGTTCAATAAATATTCAATGTAAAGGAGATAATTTCTTTGCAGAGAAGTAATAATGATTTCAGTCAAACCTGTTGGGGATGTGTAGAAATAGGAAGAGACCTCCCTTCATTAACAAAGAATCAAAAGAGATCAAATAAAACAAGATCTCTAAAACAAGACTAATTTTTTAAAAATGATATTTCAAAGATAATGACACAAACTTTATTTCAAGCACAAAGAAATGGAATACAGAAGCTCTCTGCCTACAGGGAATATTTGAACAACAAACATTCAAGCAAAAACTTCCTTCCTGCAGACAAGGAAACTGGTAAACTCCAGGGATCCTTTTAGAGGAACTGCATTCTAAACCCAACATTGTTTTATTCTCCTCTTCTGGGAGCTTACCTAGTCCAAAGGCACAGTGAAGGTCATAGCCTGTGATCCTGTCTTGGAGCTGAATTAGGCTGGGAAGTAGTTTCTCCCTAAAGTCAATAAGAATTTATGCCTGGGGCTTTATACAGAGGTCAGTTTTGTATATTTTATATCCTCATTGTGAGAGCGATCAGGATGGAAAAAATAATTCTACTCTGAAGCATCTGGGAATTTTTGATATTTTTCTCCAGTTGTGAAAACCAGGATTGACCCCAATACTTAAGTTTCTTGATCATAAGTTTACATAGTCTCAGATGATAATGCTTAGAAGTTTGTCAAACTTGAAACAGGCTCCATAATCTGGTCTGATCTGGGGAAAGAGTTGAGGGTCTTTGGCTTCCCCCTTTATCCCTTAGAAGTTATCACATCTAGAACAGGTTCAAGATGACCCTGAATCCTTAGGAAAGAGACTGAAATGGCCCTATCGTTACCTAATTTCATGTCGCAGTTTGACATTTCTTTGAACAAAGTTAACCAGTGTTGGTAATTTAAGGCTGGGCTGGTCCTAAAAGAACAACCTGCTATTTACTCAAATCAATGATTTCTGTGTCCTAACACCTGCCAAGGAGTAAGTCAGGTTTGTGTACAGAGAACATCTGAGAGCTGGGAGAGATCCATATAGTGATCACTGGTTTAGCATAGCTACCTCTCTGGGTAAAGAGACAGTAATAACCCCACTTGTGGAGCTGTTTAAAATGTCACCCATACGGAGGCAAATCATTTTCAAATGGGAATGATAACATTAAAAGAAGCAGCCTCTAGCCTTTTCCATTCCTTCTCTGAGACAGACCAGCATTTTAGAACTGGAGACAACTCAGTGGTCTACATGAGGACTTTGGATGAATGCAGCTTAGACATATGGAAAAGAGTATCTTAGAGTGAAACAACAGATTAATTTTCATTCATGTTTATTTCAGCTTTGCTGTATTTTCTGCTTTTTTGTCTTTAATGACTGGTTATGAACATAATTAAATAATATATGATTAAAAGTAAAACAACATAAAGTAAAAATAAATTTTAGAAAAGCAGTACACATCCTCCACACAGGATGTCTCCACTAAAATGCTGAGCATCTTATGAGCTCATGAAGGCTGACTGCTGTGGCTGTGACCCAAAGTGAGGCCAGAGAGAGGTGACAAATGCAGAAGGAAAGCAGTGTAGGACGAGAGATTAAGGAAACAGAATCTGCATGGCAGATAGAGAAAAGGAAGTTGGCGGAGAGGGAAAGGAAGTCCAAGATGGGCAGAAGAGGAACTTTGGGGGCAAGGATCTATCCTTAGTTCCAGAAAATCCCATAACCATTTAGAGAGAGCAGCAAAGCCCAGAGCCATGTGTCTGCCTGTTTAATGGGCCTAAGACATCCTAGCTGTGTTGGCAGGCTCTATAGCCCCTTCCTCTCTGGCCCACCTGAGAAGCTCACGCAGACCAGACAGAAAGTCAGAGGTGAGGTAACGGTGGTTCCTGGGACTAGTCTCCTGCATCCAAGAGGGCTTTTTCTTTGAGTTTACAGGATCTCTGATTGTTCCTTGGCTGGGAAAGCCCCTTCAGCCTGACTTACTTTCCCCCATCCAGCAGTGTTCAGAAAAAGGGTGAGTGGCCCCAGTACATCCCTACAAACCCATCCGAGTAACAAATCACAGTCCCTTGTCCAGACATGCACATTAGCCTGAACCTACAGGGCCAGCGCAGGAGTAAAAGATAAGGTAGTGTGCTCGATGTACGCAAGGATAGAAGCAGGAACTGAAAATGTGCCCCAGAGCTGAGGCTGGGCTGCTGGACCGCTTCCTGCGGGTGATGCAATCGCTTCTGCCGCAGGTGGTGGCGGTGGTGGGAGTGTCTGCAACTGAGAGAGGCTGGAATTTACCTCGCTAGGCTGCCTCTGGCTTGGCCTTCCAGTTCTGGGGGCACTGGGGACAGTGTGTTATTGAGGGGGAAGGGGGATGAATCTTGCCTGTGGGGAGGGGCTGGGCGTGTCTTTTGGGCAGTAGATGTAGGGGATGTGAGCACTGGCTTTCATGCCAGACAGATGTGACCTTAAATCAGGGTTCTATTGCCTGTCTTTGGAGAAGTGACCTCAGCTTCCTTGAATGTAAAATGGCACCAATGTTGATAGACATCCTCTTGGGATTGTTTAGGATTAAATGAACTGTGCCTGGCATTCAGTAGGTGCTCAACAGGTGAGAATTGTTTTGATTAGCGCCCAGGGACCTCAGGCAGGACTGGGATAAGAGGTTGGTGCTGCCCCAAAGTCCTAATCCCTACCCAGCCCGCCTGTTTACCTAAATTATGCCACCTCTGAATCTGTCGGGGCAAAGATGTAAATGTGAGTGCTGGAAGGTCACTTGTTGATGGCAGAGCTGGGAACTGAATTCTTTCTACTTGGCCTGATGATAGTGGGGCATCGGGCATTTCCCGGATACTCTGCATGGAAAGGCAAGACCACTTCTAGGGATGCTCAGCCTTCCTGGAAAGGCCAGTTTCCCTTACCTCGTGGTTTTGCAGCTCTTCCTGCCATACCCTCCTCCTACCCCCAGTTTCTCTTTGAGCTTGTGTGTAGGTGTGCAGATGAGGGTTCATGTTTGGGATGAAAGGGTGCGGATATATTCAATGATCCCCGCAGGGATTTATCTGCACCTCCAGCTCTTGGCGTGGAGCCTAGCACGTGGCAGGTGCTGAGCAAATGTCTGGTGAACTCACACGTGGGGAAGTGAACGTCTGGCTCGTTTTCAGATAGTGGCCCTCTCCCACTCCAGGACAGCGGGGGGTTGAGCGTTTGGCTGAGAAACAGCTGATCCAACTCATTTCTTGGCCCAGCACCTCTTGAACACCAGATTAAAAAACTGAGAGGCTCTGAGCTTGGAAAGCACAGGTCCCTGGCGCTTCTGGTGGCAGGTTTCCTTGATAGCAATTGATTGTACTCTGGCCTCAGTTGGAAATTTCTGAGATGTTCATGCCAGTCCCAAGGAGACGTATGTACTAATGTACTGATGTAACTTTGCCCAGAAAAGAGGATGCATCGTGGGAGGAGTAGAGTGAAAGGAAGAGTATTTTGATTGGATTTCTTCATTCCTTGGCAGGATAAAGTCAACTTTTTTCCCCATGGGCTGAGCAGGCTGGGTGCTGGACTGGGCAAGAGGCAAGAACACTTCCTGGGGGCCATGCTTATAGTTTTTCTGTAAATTTGTCTCCATAAGCTTAGTAAATTCCGTCATGTGCCAGATCTGGTGGAGGATAGTCTGAGGGTATCAAGATGTTGATGGCATCAGGTGTGCCTCTTAGGGGGAGGCTCTGCTGGTGAGAAGAAACATTTAAGCCAAGACGATGTAGATAGGGCATTCATGGAAAATCTTCCACTGCAGCTTTTTTCCCCACTCTTCAAACACAGGACTGTTTCTATTTTCTAGATGTGGAGAGGCACATTCATTCACTCATTCAGCAAATATTTTTTGAGTATTCCCCCAAACAAAACTGTGTACTGTCATAATGCATGTGATCCCAAACTTCACCTAATCTTTTAAGTTCCATTCGGCTTTCCCATGGTAGCCTCAGTCTCTGCATTTGCCTTTACATCGGTCTTGGAATTCCTAAATATTTTCTCTTTAGCAATGCTTTTTTGATTTGAACCCCACTCTCTAGTGATTGGTAAGGAGGGAGTTCAGTGACTAGGAAATCAAGACTCTCCACTTGCTTATTCAATTAGAAGAAGCCACTCTGTTCTGTTAGGTTCCCCTCCCTCCCCAACCTCTTGCCCCTCCTCTGTGCCGCGTGCATACATAAACACACACACACACACACACACATACACACACACACACACACACCTCTCTGCAACAACTCAGAAGAGACTTCCTTTGCACACAGATGGAATAATGCACAGAGGGATAAATTCACTCTGTTAGAGCAAGTCCACCGAGGAAGAACACCACGCGTCCAGGTTCCTGGCCTTTCTTACACACACAATCCCTCCCAGAGGGAGTTAAGAGGCAAGAGGGTCGAGCAATATGGACTTCTCCACCAAGACCCCCACCTTACACATAAATCAGTTTCCAATCTAACCCCTCCCTAGGGGTTGAGTTACAAACCTCAGTAACCCCAGGGCGGCCTGCCTGGTAATTCCTATTATTCAGCTGTCAGCTGGTTTTTTTAAAAAAACCTCCTTTCCCAGTGATCCAGTTACTAGAGTTTTAGAGCCCATTCCTTGTCTCAGAGAGAAACCCTATAGCCAGGTGAAACAATGGAGAGAGCTCGGCAGCTTTCTATGGGGAGCTGGGTTTTCTCTTCTGCTGAAAGCAGCCTCCCCTTAACTCTTTGCATTCCCTCCCCAATCTTCTGTGCCTCCCTCTCAGGCGCCCAGCTGATGCCTTTCGGAGTAACTTTGGTTTTTTTCCGGCAAAATTTTGCTTCCCAGAGCCAGCATCAGTTAGCAGAGGAAAATATAAAAAACAAAAAACTGGGGCAAAGAATGGTTTCAACAGAGAAAGAGGGAAAGGAGATTCTGCTGCAGATGCAAGATGCATGTGCTCTGAACCACAAGTCCAGGGTTCTTCTGTTCCCAGGGTGCTGCTGTTGGTAGGAGACTTGGAGCTAAGACTAGCCCGGTAGGTCCTGGTGCTTTGGGCTGCAGAGTCTACCCTGCGTTGGAGGGGAGAAAGGGCGCAGGGAGGGGTCTGCTTTGACAGTGATGAGAAGTGGGGAGTGAGGCTTCTGACCTCCCTGACCCCTTTATCCCTGACAGTCTTTTTCTGGTCCCTCTAGCTCATAAGGCTGGGCCCCTGCTGCTTGACCTTAGAGGCTGAGAGCAAAGGAGGCCAAGTTATGGGTGTCTTCACAGGGAGCCCATGGGGGCAAGCTGGGAAGTCCTGGTAGAGAGGCCTGTGAAGAAATGTCACTACAGGGTATGACCCTTCTTCTATCTTCCAACCTGCTCAGACCCACTAAAATGATCCCCTCTGCTCCTTAGCTCCATTCCCCTACAATGGCGAATTTAAAGCTTTTACAGGGTCACAGACCCCTTTGGGAAACTCTTCTAAGCTACAGAGCCACCACCCCCACACAAAAATGCTTGTGTGAACCCACAAATACAATTTAGCAAGTTTCTCTCCTAAGGCTGAGGAGACTCTGGTGAGCCTGGTGAATACATGGACCCCAGGTTATAAGCTTTCTCTACCAGATTCCTTGCCTCGTGGACCCAATTCTACCTTGCAGGGCTGTGGTAAGGCAGACAGAGCTTCAGCAGCTCAAGTGGGTCAGGATGATCCATGTACCCCAGGCCTGTGTTGTCCCAGAGGACAGACTCAGACCTGGTTTGTCCTTTAGTTCTACTCTTGACCCTAAGTCATGCCCTTAGGCCCAACTGGCCCACCTGAGATACGGGCCCAGAAGGCGAGCCAGTCAGAAGAGAAGGATGGACCTAAGGAGGTGTGTATAGACTTAAGCAAATGTGGTGATGGCTCCTCAGTGCCCTGCATAGAGGCTGGTCTTCGCCTTCTCATCTGCTCACATATGGCATGACTGCTAGGTCACCCTGACCAGCTCTGACACTCCTTCTTGGCCAAGCCTCCTGGCAAAATAATATACCTCCTTTTGGCTCCAGCACCTCTTTCTGGACATCTGTCAACTTATGTGAGGACCGGGCTGATGGCCAAGCTTGACTCTTGCCCTGTTCCCTTTTCCTCTTCTCCATCTTTTGGGGATAGAATTTTCCTACTCTAGCAACCACAACCCTTATTATGCCTGGTCCACTTTCTTAGGTACCCTTTGAAGGAGTTAGGGACAGAATGAGCAGCAAAAAGGGCCAAGGAGACTTTAGGCTCCACTGGGCTAAGAGTCCCAGCTCTACTAGGCTTAAATCTGAGTTTACGAACTCAGAGAAAGCAGCTTGTTGGTCCCCACTGCCAGTCCCCACTGTTCCCTGGGTCAAGCCCCATCATCCCTCACCTAATCTGTTGCAGGGACTGGCTCCCTCTCACTGATTTCTGGCCTCTTCATTTATCTTCCCTAAAATCCAGGCTTGGTCAAGTCAATCATCTTCTATGAAATCTTTGCTAGCTGACCTATGCCTCTGGAATAAAGTGCAGATTCCTCAGCTGCCATTCCAGGGACACCTCTGTAATTTGATCTGAACCTCCCTGCCCATGCTCACCCTTCCTCAGTCCAGGTGTGCACCCAATGATCCTATACGTTCCCCTGTCCTTGATCCCTTGACAAATTCTCCAGTTCAGCGCTTGATCGTGCTAAAGCTAGATCTTGGCTATTTTATCTGGTAATCCTGATTGAAAAATTGCTCCATCCTTCAAGGTCCAATTCAAAAGCTACCTCCCTAAAGCCTTCCCCAGCCTTAGCATTCTGAATTTTTCTGCATTCCCAGCAGTCATTATCCCTGGCATTACCACATTTCATGTTGCTTTCCATTATCTTCTGGTCTACTTATCTAAGTAGATTGTAAGCTCCCTGAGGGCAGGCAACAGGTTTTTGGTACCTAACCCATTACCTCGCACAATGCGGGTGTTTAAGAGATGTTTGTGAACTAGCCCATAGACTCCCCTGCCGATAGTAGGTGGTCTGCAGGACACGTTGCTTTCCTTGCAGCCCTAGCACCATCTCAGTGCTGCCATAAGCAGGATGTGTGTGTCAACTGCCCGAGAAGCCCCTGCATTCCTGATCTCTCCTCTCCTCAGCCAGATGCTAATTTTGTTTGATTGTCCATTCCCAGTCAAGAAGAGAGCCTGTGGGTCCCTTTGGATATGTCTGATCTGAATGTCACTCGAGGTAACAGTGTCAGTCACACATGTTTTCAAGCTTCCTACAGCTCTGGGGGCTGGAGTTTGCTTCTGACCTGCCCAGCAGCCGGGAAGATGCTTTGCCACCAGGTGGCCGGGATCCACCGGCACCCGTATCTTTGGCCCTCTGCCAGACTCATCATCTAAAATCTCCCCGCTTCCTTCTCTTCCTCTTCCTTTCTGGACGCGCCTAAATTATTCAGACCATACCCATGAAAGAGAAGACAAAAATCACTTTGGCGCCCCCTATCTCCTTCTTAATAGAGAGGACTAAAAGGCTCTCGAGTGCTTCCAAAGTCCGTGTTAGGAACCGAATCTGCGTGGGCGACGGCGCTCCAATTGCGTTTCTGGCGGAGGTCGGAATTTGGCTCGGTCCCTTGCAATGTTTCCAAGGGAAGGTTCGTACAATCATGACAGTCCCTGGCAGCCGCTCAGCCCGGGACTTCGGGCTCCACTCTCCATTGGCCAGCCATCCGTGTGACGCTCCGGAGGCGGGGCCTCATCAGCTGTTTGCGGGATGCCCCGAGCGGGCGTATTTTGGAAACAATACCGCGCGGTGCAGAGTGGCCTCCACCCGAGCTTGCCCGCCTCCTGCAGCCGCCGCCCCTGTCTGCGCCTCCCGCCGCCCGCTGCTGCCCGGTGAGCGCCTGGGCGGCCAAGGGCCGGGCGGAGTTGGATCTCACCTCCTTGGGGAAGTGGGGAGAGGATCGCCCTGCGCGTGGGGGCCCGGGAAGGGTTGGGCAGCGGGTGCCTGGAGTGACCGTGGACTGGGGCACTGTGGTGTGGGAACGGGTTACAGAACCCACATGTAGGTGCGCTGCTCCACGAAGGAATGTGGGGCTAGTAGCATTTGAGTCTCTAATGGCTTGGGTCCAGGTGGTCAGGGGAACCTGCGCTTCCCCGCTGAGCAGATCTGGGCGCCCGAGCATGGCCCGGTCTCTGGATCTGACATTGGGGTAGGGCAGGGAGTTGTGGGACGTCCTACATCCCTGCGGAGTCTGAAGGCTCCTCTCCTTAACAACTGGGCTTTCCCCCCCTCCTTCCCAATTGAGTTTGGGCGCCAAGCCCCCGAGTGCTCGTCACGCTGGACCCTGGCACGGAACCCTGGCATCACGACTCGGAGGCCGAGATTCTCCCCTGGAGTCACCCAGGTCTGCTGTGTGTTGTGAGAGTGCGTGACTGTGTGTGTGTGTGTATGTGTGCGTTCCCAGATTTTAGCCCTCGGAGAGGTTCAGAATGTCTGGCTACTGCCTTCTCCTAGGAGGAGGAGGAGGAGGAGTCTGAGTTCAGCATCCCTGTTAGCGTCCTTAAGGGCTGGGATGGCTCCAGCAGGTTTTAGGTCTCCTTGCTAGGACTACTTCTCTGGTAGTGCACTTAGGAAGTGCCCTCCTGCTGCCTGTTTGGACACCACCTCTTCAGCTCCGGGGAAGGGGAGAAGTCTCTTTACTGTATCCCAGTTTGCACTTGATCTTGCCCAGCACCCCTCTGAAGGCTCCCACCTGCAGAAGAGCCATCTGTAGTTCCTGTGGAGAGTGGGAAGGGTCCCCCTAGGCTGGCAGACCCACACCCTCTGGCTGCACCTCCCCCACTGTCCAGTGCAGGCAAGGGCTGAACTTTGGGGCTTTGCTGGGAGGGGGTGGGAGAGGTGATAAGCTTCAAAGGAAAAGCCAGGACAATGACTGCTGCTTGCTATTGGCTTTGGAGGGCCCCATCTTAGGTTGGGATTGCCAGCTTGCATAGAGGAGGTGGAAGGGCAGGAGGGGAGCCCCTGCCAGGTGACTGAAAGGACAGCGTTTGGTCCTTTCTGCAGGATGCCTTGTTTCCTGGCACTGATAAACTAGTTCTCTCACACCTTTTAGGAAAACACTGTCCCAAGAACACCATGTACCTTTTTTTTTGCCATCCAAATGCTCAGGGAAGAAGTCAGGATAGGGACCATAGATAGCTCAAGGACAGGATGGGATGGAGGCAGAGTTGAAGCAGGTGCCTTAAAGAAAGCTTGCATTTGAGAAAGCCATGATTCTTGAATTAACTGAGCTTCCTCTAAGTTCTTTACCAACCCAAAGACCATTTGGCTTGTTCTTCAAGGGCAAGAGACTGGAAGACAGAATTCCCAGGGGACCTCTAATTGACTCTGGCAGTGACAAACACCATCTCTCCGTATCCTTAACCATTCAGGTGGTTGCTTTTCTGACTGCCCCAGGGACGCTGAGGGGTTCCTGGTGTGTGTAGGGGACTGACTGTGAGCGCAAGAAGCTGGGTGACTGCAAGCTCATACTTCCAAGAGCCATCAAGTGGCGCAAGTGGAACTTCTTTATTACCAAGAAACTCATATCAACAACCTGAGTTCAGGCCACAAGTGAAGTCACAGAGAGAGGGCTGAATTTCACTTCCTTCTATGAGGCAGGTTGTACGCATCTCAGGTTCGGCGCTGGCAGGAATGGTAGGCTGTGGGGAAGGATTTGAAGTTGTGGAGATTAGTGACTCCACACTGAGCTGGGGAGTTCTGGGCACTTTGCTGGATGCCGGACCTCTCCTCTCGGCTAAGCTGTGGTAGGCAGATAGCTCTACTCTGCTGAGAGGGCAGCTGCAATGACTAACTTGGGTTTTTCTCCCCCTCTCTCTCCCAGGACACACTCTTACCACATCGTTGAGCCTGTTTGTTGTGTTGAGCAAGCAGCGGGTGGAGACTAGAGTCTTGGGCGGGGCTTAGCAGGTTTGGAGGGAACCTGGCCGGGCTGGGATTGCTGGCTATTGTTTTTGCTGCCCAGCCTGGAGCTCTGCTCAGACTGAGATGAGAACTTGATGGTTACTCCTCAGGCCAGCAAGGGGGTGTGTGTGTGGTGAGCACTGTGGGTACAGCCAGTCACAGCACCCTCTGCCCTCCCACAGCCACTCACAGAGGCTAGTCTTGTTGACATTTCTCCAGGTACCCTCAGTGCTTGTAGCAGCTGACCGTACCCCTGCTATGGCTGAGAGTCAGTAGCAGTCCAACTGTGCCTGGGTCAGAAGGAGGCTGAGGGGAAGGTGGCTCCAAGTGGGTGCAGGGAAGAGACATGGAGGATCCTGGAACTGCGAGGCAGCCCACATTTGGGGGCGGGTTGTCACCCTTGGCAATGCTTTATCTGTAGAGTTGACTGTCATCAGTGCCTGAGCCCACTTCTCCACATAAGAAGGGGGAGCAGGAAAGAAGGAAAGGGAGGGAAGTCCTTCCAGGTAGAGCCTGGGTGGGGGCAGCCTCCCGGATGCCTGCATTGCACCCTCACAGGGGAGATGGAGCCACCCCAGTGTGTGGAGGAGCTGGAGGATGACGTATTCCAGCCAGAGGATGGGGAGCCGGGGACCCAGCCCAGGAGCTTGCTCTCTGCTGACCTGTTTGCCCAGAGCCAGCTGGACTGCCCCCTCAGCCGTCTGCAGCTCTTCCCTCTCACGCACTGCTGTGGCCCTGGGCTTCGACCCACCAGCCAGGAAGACAAGGCCACCCAGACTCTCAGCCCAGCTTCCCCGAGCCAGGGTGTCATGCTGCCTTGTGGGGTGACTGAGGAGCCCCAGCGACTCTTTTATGGTGAGTGCTCTTAGCCTCAGGACTCCTCCCTTAGAGACTGGGGGAAAAGAGGGGACTTTCCCTCCCCAAACCTGCTCTTTGCTATTTCCTTCCCCAAATTGAGCAGCAGGGTCTATTGATCCCTCAACTCTTCACCTGTTGTCTCTCTGCTCATATACTGCTTCTTGCCTGTGCTCCTCAGGCCACAAGCAGGACAGATTGCCTTGCCATTCTTTTCTGCTCATTTGTCCCTTCCTGGAGGGATCCTTGGATCCCTGGTGTCTCCTTGGGTTGGAAGAAGGGTACCTGGGTCTTGGCTTTTACATATTGTGGCCTGTTGAGTGGCCCAGCCTTTTGTGTCGTAATAGTGATGTACCTTCCGTAAAGTGGCTAGTGTTGCCCTGGAGAAGGCTGGGGGATCTGTGACTCGCTGTTGACACTGAAGGGGAAAACCCAGCTTGTTCTGGGAGAGAAGTTTCCTGGAGGCAGAAGGTCCCCCGCCCCGGTTGTCACTTGGGACTTTCTGTGTTTGGAAGGGGAACTGGAGAAAGAGGTTTGGCCTGCCTAGGCTCACTGCCAGCAAAGGGGCTGTTTCCAAGGCTCAGTCAGATAAGACCCCTTCTTTTGTGGGCTTCAGTGGTTGGTTTTATTAGCAATTTGCCCTCCTCTGGCAAAAGGGCAGGGTTAGATAGCCTGTGTTCTTCATTTAGCACAAAGCTTATGGAGGGAAGGGTGGTTCAGAGGCTATCTTGCTGGGTCTGATGGAGCTGATTGAGGAGACGCTGCAATTATTCCCAGAAGGAGCTGCCCTGTAGGACAATTCAGGCAAAGTAGTTCTGGCAGGAGTCTGAGAAGATGGATAAGGCAGGCGGGCCGGGAGGAGGGAAAGACGGGAGCAGGCGGGCGCCCCTAGCGGCAGCTCGGTGACCAGCACTTGATCAGTGGGAAGAGCAGGTCTAGATGTCTGGCCTGGGGCTGGCTCCAGAGAGCACCTTGGCTAATCTGTGGCTCAGAGGAGTCTTCTCTCCCTATGTTTTTGTGCCACTGCCCAGAGCTTCAGGACCTGAAACCAGCCTTTCTCTGCTACACTAAAAAGTGAGGTTACTTTCTGATTTTCTTTCTCTGTCCCTTGCTCTGCTCAACTCAGGATCTCTGGAGAGCTGCCTCTGATGTTTTCCTAGAGAAGAGCTTCAGCCTGCTACTACCATATGAATAATGAATAATAAATTGTGGTCAAGCGTAGCTGGGTAAATAAGGACAGAAGGTTGGCAAGTTCAGCCACACTTATTACCTTTGCCATGGCACTGCCAGTGAAGGGAGGGCTGAAGGGAAACCTGGCATCAGCTTTCATACTCTCGGGCAGCAGGCAAGTCAGGCTGTCCACATTTGGCAGAGTGCCCTGAGAAAGGCAAGCTCAGTTCCTCTCCCTTCCCACACTAGAGTCTACCCTTGACCCCGGGTCTTGACCAGGGGTGGCAGGCATGGGGAAGATGGGGCAGTGGTGGAGCTTGCTGAGATGTGGGCCCTCTGTCTTTGCAGGCAATGCTGGCTACCGGCTCCCCCTTCCTGCCAGCTTCCCTGCAGGCTTGCCCCTTGGTGAGCAACCCCCTGAAGGGCAGTGGCAACATCGAGCAGAGATACAGATTGCCCGAAAACTCCAGTGCATTGCAGACCAGTTCCATCGGCTTCATATGCAGCAAGTAGGCACTGGGTCTTGGCTGGGGGAGGTGGTGTGCATCTGCTGGGGCTATGGGGCTGGGGCCTGCCTCAGCAACTCTGTCTCTGCCAGGCCCCACGTTTAAGGCCCCCTGTTACCGTGATTCTCATGGACTGGAAATCGAGAATGGGCCTAGCTGGATGAGTGCTCTTGCTCTCACCTCTGAGATCCAAGTTGTTTATCTGCCCACTTTCAGCTCAGGCCCCTGGGAAATGCTCTGATCTCTTCTGGAGAATGGCGTAGCTTCTTGCAGCCGTGACTGACACACTATCTCTTATTGAGTTCATCAGTGGGAGATGGTCCCTTGCAGACCTCAGGGGAAGATTTTCATGGTGCTGAGGAAAACTGGACAGTCGGAGGTACCTGGCTGCCGTGCAGTGGGAAATGGGTAACCAAGGCCTGGACGGGTCTGAGTTGGGGAAAGTGGTGGAACCGGTTGTAACCCGACACTTTCCAGCTGGGGAGGCCGCTCCTCATTGTCTCTGTCTGGAAACCAGGGCCGGGACTCTGGAGAGTGTGTACCTCAGAGTCTCTCCAGACCAGCGACCGGGTGCTCGGCGGGCAGCCTGGCACCAGCCCGCCAGGGCGGAGCATCGCGTGTCAGTGGAGCTTGTGGCAGAGCCCATCAACAAAGGCGGCGGCTGGCGGGCTCGTGTGGAGGAGCCCTCCGTGCCTCCGGGCTGGAGGCTGCCTGGCTCTGCAGCGGCAGTCTGGCCTGGCCCCTGGGCACTTAACCCTTCCTCCCTGGGCTGACTTTCTGGATGGCTGCCAAGGCGGGGAGAGGAGCCTGAGGCTGGATCCCTGCTAGGACAACCACCACTGAAGCAAAGTCATGCCACCTGGAAATGAACACATTCCCTGCCTCTGGAACAGTGTCCTTGTGTGTGTGTGTGTGTGTGTGTGTGTGTGTGTGTATCTGACTGTATATCAGGAAATCAAGAGAATAATTAATCCACCATGATTGAGCAGACCCCGAGGTTAAACAGGGAAATTCAGGTGACCAGAGGAGAGCTATTGATAATAGGTTTGACTTGAGGACCAAAGCATGGCCAGCACGTGGCAGGCGGTGGTGTGGGGAGACTGAAATTGAATTTAGGATTCCTGAGATCCAGCCATAAGGGGTTAGTCTCTGCCAAGGTGAGAGTCTCTGCCAGGGGGTTCTGAGGGACACGTGGGGCTAGACCTGGTCCTGGTGGGTCCCCCAGTCCCTCAGGAAGGGAGGGTGGCCCTATGCTTAGGTAATAAGGCAGCCTGGCTGCCTCCTCTGGCTCCAAGCTCCAGCCCCTATTCCCTCCTTTGATTGTTCTGTGGAAACTTGGCTTAGGGTTTTCCCTTCAGTCCACTCTGATTCTTGATTTCTGCCTCTTGGCCTTCTTCCTACCCATTCACTTTACTCTGGTTGTGTAGGCCTGTGGTTGGCCTGAGCTCGCAGCTCCTAGCCCCAGTGCTGCAACTGAGAGGACACAGTGGCTCTGGGTTTCCTGGACTCACCCGGGGGACTACCTGGAAGGCAGTTTTCTGCATTCCCATTAGACCTGATCTCTCTCAACAGTTGTTTCCCAGAATGTTCCGCCATCCACTGGTGAGCCCTTATAGGCTTGGGAGCAGGCTGGGAGGCCTCCTTTGCCCAGTTGAGCCCTGGCACAGGACTAGAACTCAGCCCAGGGCCATTTCTTCTCAACTCAGTCCCGCACAGGAGAAGCTGGCCCTGATCTCAAGGTCTGACCCTGCCCTTTGCTGTTTGGCATCACTGACCCAGTGCAGAGCTGTCTCTTTGAGGGCCTGGTTCAGCTTGGGAGGAGGAGGGGCAGAGCCACAGAATGGGAGGAGAACTAGAGGAGAGTCTCCCCAGCTCTGCACCTCCTCCACTGCTGGCTCCTGACTTCCCAGTGCCCCTCACCATCCTGCCAGCTACCTTCTCCTACCGTGCAGTGGCGGGAGGCCGGCCAATGAGACCTAGAGCTGGTTTTCCCAAATTTTCCATCGCAAAGAGCCAGGCTTTTTGTCCATGGGAGTCTTCTTACTTTTATCCCCCTCCTCCCCACTCACCCTGCTCACTTCCCTGGGAGCCCATCCTGTGGGAAGGACTGGGATCATCGCCATGGGCAGATGGAGTGCTGGCATGTGTAGGGCCTTTTAGCAGCTAGTTTTAAGAAGTGAGTCATTTTCTGAACTTGATTACAGTATAAACTAACGTCTAGATATTTCGTATCCACACAAAACTGTTGTCACTCTTACATTCTTATCCTTCATCTTCTTTCCCTATTCCTTCCCCTCATCTTTGCAAGCAGGACACTGAGGCATAGGCGTGGAAGTAATTTAGGGTTAAGTCTTGAGGCTTCAGATACAAAGTCTGAAGACCCAGGTTTGAATGCCTGCTCTGCCAGCTACCAGCCCCTGGGAAGACACTTGATCTGGCAGAGCCTATTTCCTCTTCTGTAAATTAGACCTAATGTCACAGAATTTGATCATGAAGATTCAGTGAGAAAATACCTATCTGAGTTCCAGGCACACAGTAGGTATTCTTTAATGCTTGTTTCCTTTGTTGCTATAATCCTGATCATCCCCCACATTTGTTCTTGTCAGTTCAAAGTGCATCTTCCAGCCCACCTGTCCAGCTAGTCCCTAAGCAAAGCTGCCTCCTGTGGGCTCCCTTCCACCTGCCCTGTTCAGAGAAATTGGCTTCCAAGCTATTCACTTATGGGCCTTGTCCTTGTACATTTCTCCTGGGGGAATGACGATCGGTCTCCATCATTGTGGATTGAGTTTAGATAACCAGGAAAGACAACTCAAGACACAGTAAGAAGGTTGAAGGGGCCTGGCCATCTCCTCTCTTCTCAGGTCTAGGATGGTGTCCCAGGGCCAGACAGTGGCCATGGGTCCCCGAGTCCTGTAGGGAAGGTGAAGCTTCTGCCTTTTGGCCCTGGTTAGGGACCTCAGTTATCCTTTTTTTTGGCCGCATTAGGCTTGTGGGATCTTAGTTCCCTAACCAGGGATTGAACCCATGCCTTCAGCAGTGAAAGCATGGAGTCTTAGCCACTGGACTGCCAGTCATTTCCAGTTATTCTTTTTCTATATGAGGGGAAGCCCTAGGAGATGTGGAGCACAGGGAAGGGTGTGATGATGGTAGTGAATTATAAGATGGCATTATGGCAAAGTGAGTGTGTCAGCATGACCCTAAAGGCAACATGCTCCAAATTCCCCCAGTGCTGGTTATTGCGGGCTGGAAACTGTCCCAGCATGTTTCTCGAGGAGCTTGCTGGATGGAGGTCTAGCCTGGCTACCCATGTAATCTGTTCAGGATGGCTTCTCTGGACCAATGGGTAAGGATTGGAGACAGAAGCTGTGCTTGCTGTCAATGCTTTGGGTCTCCAAAGCAGCAAGAGAGTTGGTGGCAGGGTGAGTGGAGATAAAAAGCCTTTCCAAACCTGGTCACACACCCCTAACTTCCTCTGGCTGGGTCAGGAGTGAAAGATTCCCCTCTTTGCTCCTTTGTGAGCTTAGTTTAGCTGCAACACGTGATCTGTGGTGGTCTGGTGACCTTAGCGTACCTTGACCTTGGCTCTGTGATGGTGCCTTGGTGTTTCTTGTCTGTCCAGCTTCTTCAGGGAACGTGGCAGTACAGGTTTACTTCCTCCCTGTGCTCAGGGGCTGCTCTGGCCCAGAAGGTGAGTCCCAGCTTCTTTCCATTCCCCTTGCCATGGTCTCCTCCAGCATGAGTCAAAGAATGGAAAGAAGCTGGTGTCCTCTCCCCTTAGGAAAGTCTCCTGTCCCAATGGCACCATCTTGAACTTTGTGGGGTATTTCTAGGCAGTGTTAAGAAGCCAAGAATCTTTGGAGGGAAAAAAAAAAGTGGCTACTGGAGACCATTGAGTGAGTAAAGCTATAGGAGAATTGAAATTCTTGTTGGAAATGGCTTTTTCACTTGGACCAGGAGTGGCTCCATTCAGAAGAGTCAGATTTGGAAATTCCCTGAAGAGTAATTAGACTTCATGGAAAATGAGATCTGAGAAAAATTTCAGCCACTCAGTGGAAACCATCTTTAGTTGCAAGGTCAGAGAAAGGATCCTGGAGTTAGACATAAAGTCTGGTTCAAGTCCCAGCTCTGTCCCTTACGAGTTCTGTGTTCATAGACAAATCATGTAACTAACTTATCTGAGCCTCAGTTTCTCATACACACCTTGCAGAATTGATGTGAAAGCCCTTTGGAAATTGTAATATGTTTAACTATGAATTCCCTGGTGGCTCAGTAGTAAAGAATCTGCCCACAGTGCAGAAGACCCGGGTTCAATCCCCGGGTTGGGAAGATCCTCTGGAGAAGGGAATGGCAACCCACTCCAGTATTCTTGCCTGGGGAATCCCATGGACAGAGGAGCCTGGTGGGCTACAGTCCAGGGGGTCGCAAAGAGTCAGCCACGACTGAGCAACTAACACACAATAACTATTAATGCCTAGACAATTGAACACTTTTGAAAATGGGTTTTAGGATTTTGTTTGGACCTGGTTTTGGAGTTCTTCAGGAACTGTTTTGGAAGTTGTACCTGAGCTGGTGTTTTCCTGGTTTATTAACTAGTGACTTCTCTGCCAGCAGCCTGGATCTTTTGTTCAGGGAGCCCCTCACTGCTTCCTGACCCTTTGGGATGCTCTCCTTGTTGGTGAGTGGTTTTCTGAGTTCAGACTATGCCTAATAAAGTTGCTCAGGTTCTAGATGGGGAAGCCCGGGGCAGGAGCCCCAGAGATACTTTCTAGGGTAAGAAGGGTCCCTAGGAGCCAGCCCCAGAGTGGGAGGTGGCCCTGGGACAGTTCCTGGGGAAGAGTGAGGCTGGGGGAGGGGCCGTGGAGAGCGCTGTGCGTGAGAGCCAGTGCTGGGGCTTGGGGGCCCTGTGTTTGCTCTGTGGCTGGCTCTGTTTATATCGCTCGCTATATTTAGCTTCTGAGTCATCAGCGTGGCTGACTAGAGCCGAGTTCCCCACACAACTCTGCACCTGACTACTCTCTCTTCCAGGAGAAGGGCCTTGTAGTTCCGGACAGTCCATTCCCTCCCCACCAAGGCAAGCCATGGGGATGGGGTTGGCTTGGGGTTTTTTTTTTTTTCCCCTGGGGCAGGGAGGGTGATGGGAGGGAGGGATTTGGAGGAGGCATTAGAAAAGAAAGACAAAGAAAAAAGTCTGGTTTGCCTTTTGATCTGTGTCTGGCAACCAAGAGGGCATGTTCCATGACCAGTACAAAAACAGCCAGTGTGTGGGGTGAGGAGAAAAGTCTGGCCTTAGGTGCTCAGCTTTCCCATCCTGTCCAGGGAGTGGCCCTAGGCGGGATGAGAACAGTCAGCTGCAAAGGCCTCAGGTCGGGAGGTAGAGCCTTGGGGGTTCCTTCTCTCACTCCTTGTAGACCCACAACGGGCCTGCCCCCTCCTCACTCCCCTCTCTCCCTCACTTTTTAAAAATAATTATTTATTTTTTAATTGAAGTATAGCTGCTTTACAATGTTGTGTTAGTTCTGCTGTATAGCAATGTGAATCAGCCGTATGTGTCTCCCTCTCTTGTGACCAGAGTGCACATACCCCTCTTCCTCTCTGAATTCTTAAGAAGCTGCTCAGTAGTTTGAAGGAGCTGTTCTCAGAATGGGGAGACAGAGCCATTCTAGGGGAAGCTGGGTCAGGGCCTCGGTGCTGCTTCCTGTCTCCAGGCCACAGAGGGGCAACCCAAGGCTCTGGGGCATGGGTGGCAAGCACAGCCGGATCCCCCACCCCCAGGGACTGAAGCCGGTGGCCTCCACTTATGTTAGAGGAAGCCCTTCTATCTTGGACTAAGCTGGGCCCAGGCTGCCCTTTCGGGAGAAGCAATTGGTGTTGCCATGGTGGCGACTGGTGGCTTCAGCGTCTGTTAGTGCTGCTGGCTGAGGAAGCTCTTGGCGAGAATTTTTTTCCTTTTCCGTTTTGCCACGTTGCTCGTTCCTCGGTGTCTGGGTCAAAAGCAGTCTGGGACAGGAGGCCCACAGGGCCCATGGGGCTGCCCCAGGAGTCTCAGAGTTCCTTGCCCAGCTTGGCAGCCTGGAATTCTGAACCCGGCTGCCTCTGGCTGCCATGGCCCATCTCAGAGTGAAAAGTCAGGGATTCCCCCAGAACTTCATGAGCCTGCCTAGAAGATAGTGCTCCTGGGGCAGGTGCTCTGAGCTGAGGGTGTCGAGGGAATTGCTCCACAAAGTCGAGTCTGGACCAGGTTTCCCTTGTCCTCACCACGGAGTGGGGAGCTGCTCCAGGTAGCCATTGGCCCAATGCTTTACAGATACTTCTCTCATTAAGCACCACAGCAACCTTGTACTTCGATACCTCATTACCCCCATTTTATTGGAAGCCGGGGCTCCAAGAAGTGGGGTAACATGCCCATGTGACACTGTTGATCCTAAAACCATGGTCTTCCCGTCACCTACCCCTGCTCCTCAGCAGGTGCAGCCCAGAAGGTAAGAATCTGATGGAGCTCCCACTCTCCACCCCGGCCCAGCTTTGCCTCCTGTGAAACTGAGTTCTTGCTTTTCTCCCCTTCAGACTGTAAAATAATTAAAGACAAGGCTTATACAGCTTGCTTATCTTTGTGTCCTTCGTAACTCTTAGCTCAGTTGGGTACCTGATAAAAGTTTGCTGAATCAAACAGAAACATCTTCCTGACTTCTTTTATGTGGAATTTTCCTGAAGTCTTCCTTAGCTCTGTATTCCTGTTGTCAACAGCAAGGCTTTGTGCTTCAGCCTCACCATGGTCGGTTTAGAGTTGATGGGGAAAGGAAAGAGGTGTGGTGGGAAAACGGCATTTTATAGAAAGTGTATTGCCCTATATTTTAAAAGAAACTGAGCATGGTTTCAGACAAGCATCTGAAGTTAACATTTCAGGCCAGTTTTAGCTTTATTTCTGTTTGATCTTCAGTTAGCTCTGCCTCTGAAAGGTTTATTGTCTTTCTAGTCCACAGCATCCTTACTAAATAGTCAGTGATCTGGAAACAATTTCTTTAAACATACTAAGGGGGGGGCAGTTAGGTGGTGATTCTCTTTGAGCAGTTAATATCATTTTCATAATGTGAATAAATATACTGTAATATTTTAGTGAAAGAACACAGCTCTGGAGTCAGGGATCTGAATCACCCCCTCCCAACCAACATTAGGGGTAACTTTTCTGAGCCTCTGCTTCCCCATCTGTAAAATGGGATTGAAAATAATACCTGCCCTTCCTATGGCCCAGATTTTTGTGAAGAGCAAAAGAGATGATAAGAAAGCATTCTAGGTGTGAGACTGTTATAAACTGATCTGTTTGATCAATTTGCATTTTGCGTGTTTGGTTCTTTGAAATCAGAGCTACAGTGTAGCTTTGCTCCTTGCCTGAATTCTTTGGGGTGAATTAGCTCTTGCTGGAGCATCTGGTACACCGGTGACACAGAGTCCCCAGAGGGTGTGAATTGGATATGAAGCGGGGAGAGACGGAGGGAGATTCTTATCAGGGGAGGGCAGGGAACACTCTTTGTGCTTAGAGCAGGGGCCGTGTGGGATGAAACAGAGTTTGATATGTGTAATACAACCTTGTCAGACACTGCAGCCAGCTCTTAAAAAAAAATAAAAAAGCCTTTAATAGTTGGGCCTCTCTCTAGGCAAGAGGCTGATCCTATCACTTCAAGTACATCTTCAGACCTGGCCAGACATCAGTTGTTCCTGGCTTCAGACAAGCAGGTTATCTTGGAATGCTGACTTTTCTATAGTCAGTGCAGCGTGCTTGTTGTATACCTACTGTGTGCCCTACATGTTCCCCGTCATCCAGGATGAATGACCGGGTATTCAGTCACAGTGCCTTGCGCACAGTGGGGTGACTCCAACACTTGTCAGCTGACTGCCTTCATCCGCTGACCACAGAAGGAAAGTGGGGCTGAAAGGAGAACCCCAGGTCTCTCATCCTGGTTGTGCTCTCTTAATTGAAGAGAGCATTTTTATCCACCATGTGAGGACCCCTTCCTTTGGGGCATTCACCTCGATTCTTGCCTTCTGTGCCTTGGTCCTACCTTCTGGACCAAATTTGAGAGCTCTGGTGTACACTTAAATTCCCATCAGCTTCCCAACTTCTGAGCCCCAGTCTTCTACCCCTGAGGACACCCTGGCTATGCATTCTGGGAACCCCCATTCTTTGTAGATTCCCAGACTCGAGGGGTCCCAAGCAGCTTGGGAGAGCTGAGCCTTGTGCCAGGTGGTTAGCACTCACTGGTCTCAGGTGATGTGCCAGGTGCCTGAGAGTCAGGGGCCAAGCGCACTCTTTCCTGGTTCTCTTTCCTTCTCCTTTTCTCCCCCACACCCTCTCCTGGAAGGATCCCGCTCTGGTGTTTCTCGGTGTCTTTGTGGACCTAATCCTGTTCAGTGAATGTTGATGGCCTTTCTTCTTACTCTTTCTCTTCCTGGCCTCCCTTCAAGCCCTTTTCCTTTCCTTTCTAGTCATGTCCTTTTTTAAAATTTTTAAAAAACATTTTATTTATCATTGTTCTTCATAATCAGGGCATTCTTTGGTTCTCTTGCTATGTGGCAATTTGATGTCCTTTCAGAAAAGGGCCTTCTGGGGCTTGCCCTGTGGCAGGAGAAGGCTCGATGGGGTATGTGTGGTATTGCTCATGCTCGCAGAAAGGGTTGCTGGGGCAATAGATGGTTTCCCAGGCCCTGCTCTTGCTGTGTCTTACAGCTGCCTGGGCAGCCTGCTTGACCCTGTACTAGGCAGCCTGTTCTCCAAGCCCACCCAGACCCTCCACCAGGCTGGATTTAGTTGTTGGAGCTCTGAGTTATAATCCTAAAGGTGATTGTGGGTGACAAACTCCGAATCACCAAGCTTTACAGTTGGAAATCACCTCAGTGGTTTCCAAATGCCTGTGTGGCCTGGCTGCCTTAGAAGCACCTGGGCAGGATTAACCTCCAGCTTCGCCAAGTCATTATTCTGGTGGGAGGAGATTGAAAGAGACTAAAGAAAATACCAAATCATGAAATGTTTTCTTCTAGGCTATAGGATCATGAGTGATTTTATTTTCTCCTTTCTAATTTCTTGTATTCCAATTTTTCTACAGTTGTATTATTTTTATGACTAAAATAGACAAGAGATGTTACTCTGATTTAAAAAATGTCACTCAGGGAAGCATTTCAATATACAAATTCGTGGGCCCTTCCCTGAAGATTCTGCCCCAGTTGTTCTGGGCGAGACTTGAGGACTCTGTATTTACAATAGCACCTCAGTGGATTCTGTGACATAGCAGGTATGGGAACCACTAATACCATACCTGCACTTCACCTATGAGGAAAGGGAAGACTCAGGCTGGCTGGTGAGAGAACGCAGCAGACAGGTCCTCTGATTCCAGGCCCCCGGGAGCCACCCACTGTCTAGAGTGCCTCCTTCCTGATTCAGGAGCCCTGAGGCCTGTCCCAGGCAGAGGCACAGAACCTGGGTCCTTCCTAAGGCTGGTCCCTTGTGGACCTAGGCCAGTCCGTGTCTCCCAGCAATGTCTCCACCTTCCAGTCTAATGCCACTGTCTTCTGGGTCCCTAGAACCTGCCATGATTAGAGTGAGGATTCTTTCTTGCTTTATCTGCAAAGACCATGGGCCCAGGAAGTTACCCAGAGCGGTAAGTGGCCTCCATTAGGGGAATGGGGAGAGATTGAGGCCTACGGAGATGGCATTGGTTCAGGCCCCAAATCGTAGAACTGTGATCTCCCTTCCTTGGCCCTTGAGCTGTTTTGAGACGATTTAGAGAACAGGAAGATGGAGGGCCTGCTCTGGTATAAAGGTAAGTGGTAGCACTTGGAGCACAGTGGTAATGAGTAAGGACATTGCTCTAGGGCCAGGTGGTCTGATTTAACCCAGTCCCTGCTACTTACTAGCTATGTAGCCAATTGCCTAACTCTCTAAATGATCTCATCTGTGAAATGGGCATGATAGTATATACATGTGTCATAGGTTGTTGAGAGGATCAAAGGAGCTTAATGTGTGTAGAGCAGTTCTTCTAATACTCTAATGTGTCTTAAAGTCACCTGGGGATCTTGTAACAGATTCAATAAAGACTTTAAAAATGGCCCATATAAAAAAAAATCTTTAAAAAAAAATGCATTCTGATTCAGTACATCTACGTGTCTTATAAGCTCCCAGCTGATACTGAAGCTGCTGGTCCGTGGACCACACTTTGAGAACCAAGGACATAAACCAGAACCTGACACACTCAGTTTACAGTGACTGTTTGGATCGTGGTTGTTATTGTTACTTGACCTTTTCAAAGAGGCACCTGAGGAGCCTCTAAATTCCAGCAGACTGGCCTCCCTAGAGACCAGTCTTTTCCTGGATTTTCCTCCTATTCCACCCATGACCTTTGCACCTGTCCTGGGTAGCAACTGGGGAGGGGAGACAGGAGGAGGGGGTGCTCTGTCCAGCTGCTGCAGGCAGGCCTGAGTCTTCAGGTTTGCAGCTGAGTCCGTTTTCACGCTGCTTTACTCTAACCAGATTTTGTTAAGCCTGGTGTGTTTCCTCTTTTTACTCGTCTTTGTTTACAAAACACAAGGAAGCCATCAGTCTCTGCAGTCTGCCAGGCCTCCTCTGTGGCACACCCTGCCTTCCCTCCCCTTCCTAGCAGGAGCCGTGCCTCCAGCTTTCTGGGTTTTCCAGTCTCCCCTTCTGCAGGGAAAAGAGCAATGCTGTTGCTACAGATGAGGGGTGTGGCTGTCGGGGGGTGATTCAGATACGTGACAGAGCCCTGAGGTCAGCCTCAGTTGACATCTCACCTCTCCTCTCTCTCTGTGGCCTCAGGCAGGGTGACAGGGAACCCAGCAACCTGCCCAGTTGCCTGGGGACAAGGGGGGTCAGGGCCTGACGTCCCTGGGAAGCTCTGGGAATCCAGGAGCTCTGGGGACTTACTTTCCAGCTCTGCCACTGACTTACTCTAGCCTCTTCTCAGCTGACTGGGAGTTGCCTGGTGGGGGCCGGGGCTGTGGTTAAAGACTGCAGGGGCTCCAGCTCCCCCTACACACGCACACCTCACATAAATGTGATTGCTGCCCAGGCAGCTGCAGCAGTCCAAGTCCAGCCTCTGTGCTGGCTCCCTTTTTGCACGCTAGGTTTTTATTCCCCTGTCCACTGAGAACCCTGTGGAGAGGGCCCCAGCCTCGTCCTCCTGCCCTGGCAGATAAAGAGAGAACAAAGACCGCCTCTCCCAGCACCCCTCAGTCCCCTCCCGGCCTCTGCCAGTACCTGTGTGGGTGGGGCACCAGCCACAATCCTGTGAGTCACTGACCCCTGACCTTTGCCCCAAGCTTCCCTGCCTGACAGTAGGACCTGGGATAACCTCCAGAGAGTAGTGTGCATTCTTTGTTTTTGTTTTGTTTTCAAGTATGTTCTTGCTTAACGTTTAATTGGCTCCAGTCAGTAGGAAAGCGCTCCAAGAGGGATTATTTATGGCTTACTGTCAAGAGCAGCTATAAAAAGGGCAGCGCGGAGCTGAAGATGCTGGGAAGGGAGAGAGGGCAGGCGCCCAAGTGTGTGTGTCTGTGTGTGTCTGTGTGTGTGTCTGTGTGTGTGCGTGTTTGCACTGGATGAAATCAGATTTTTGCTGCCTCAGCAGTGTGGTTTAAATGGAAGATTAACCCTTTGACCTTCACAGTGTCAAATCACTTGCAGATGGAGGCTCCCCCCTTTTCCCCCTTGTTCTCTGTGTTACTTTGGAGTTGGGGGAGAGAGGGGGGCACTTCTTCTCTTTCTTTCTGAAGAAAGTTTGTTGTTCGTGCAGCTGAGGTTTGAGGAGCTCAGGAGCCAATCTGATTAAAAGCAGCACTTGGCTAAACTCTGGAAAATCCTGCAAGCAGGGGAAAAAGTTTAATCCTCTTGTGCACAGTGCATAAAGAGCCTGGTCTTTTCTTTTTAACGTTCACACTGCAATTGTATATGGAGAACTCTGCTATCTCCCCCTCATCACCACTTCTCTCATCACTCCCCCAAATCCCCTATGTCCCCGAGTTTGTTGTCCTGATGGGATTAAAGTGCTGCTCTGGGACGTGTGGATCTGAACTTCTGCACTGGAAATGATAAGCTGTCATCTAAGGTTGCATTTAGGAGTTACATCGTCTTTTTTTTTTTTCTTTTAGCACCAGCAGAACCGAAATCGCGTGTGGTGGCAGATCCTCCTCTTCCTACACAACGTTGCTTTGAATGGAGATGAGAACAGGAATGGGGCAGGTCCCAGGTGAGGCTGGGCTGCCCCCTTTGCATGGGCACCATGGAAGGACATCGGCGAGGACTGATACTGCGTCTTGTGAAGTTATTGTTTTGCGTTTTTATTTTTAAAATTTCTCTGTGTACATAAGACATACCCAAGCAGGACCTCTTTCCCCGTTCAGGGCCTCAACCAGGAGTGGGGGCCTTCGTCAAACACTGTTGAAATAGAGGCTGGTGTGTCTGTGACGTGGAACCTCCTAAGGGCTTGGACAAGTAGATCCTTCTGTCATCGGTTGTTGAAGACGACCAGGTAGTGATCTCCCATGAGTGGACTGTAGTTTTCCCACAGGAACTTAAGAGATAGGAGCCTGGATTAGCCTTGTGGTTCCACCAAACCTGTCAGCCTTTCAGCCTTCCACCGTGAATGGAGCCCCTATCCGACGGGTCACACTGCTTTAACCACCCCCCTGCCCCCCACAGGGCCTCAGCCAGGGGCTTTCCAGCTGTGCATGGCAACTTCACTAGGTCGGTCAGCCAGCTCCATGTCTGGGCTCTCACTGGACCCAGCCATCGCCCGCCCCAAGGGCTCAGGGATTCTTACCCAGCCCCTGTCATCTCCAGCAGACCTCAGGGAGGGTTGGGTTTCTCCATGGACCCTCAAAAAGTACCGCAAAAATGAACCAAACTTCTGGGTAGGCCTCACGTCTGCCTTGGTCCCACTTGGAAGCCCAGGATTGGTCCTGAGGTGCAGAACCACTGCCCACTCTGGCTGCCCAGGACTGGCTGGATGTCAACCATGGAGGAGCCAAATAGCCAGTCAATGTGCTGTAGCCAGCAGCTGGTGCCTTTGTCGGGTCTTCTTTTGAAAGAGCCAGCCAACAGACTGCGTCCCACCCCCAACAGCAGCACTCTAGGGCCGGAAGAGACAGGACCGGACTGTGGAGGTGCTGGGAGACCAGGCGGCCATCCCACCCATGAGTAAGCCCTAGGGGAACCCAGACCCCTTGGTTTCCTTGGAAACCAGTTACCTCCTCCCTTTTATCCCCATTCCTTTCTCACACCTAGTGGGATCCAGGAAGAAGCCAGCATAGTGGCTTTGTCAGCTGAAATCTGTCTTTTAGAGTAATAGACCGTGATCAGAGTGAGGAACTGTCAAAGCTGGGTGCACATTTCCCGTCTTCCTTCAGCTTCCAGCCAGGCCAGAAAGGCAAGCTCTGGAACTCAGCAGGATCACCACTGCCTCTGAACTCCTTCTTTTCTCTCCCTGCTGTGGCACTAATGGAGAGAATTTAAAGCAGCCTGCCTGGCAGCTCTGAGAACAGACACAGGGAATCTGAAAAGATGCAGGGAATCTGTTAACTAGACACCTAGAAATTAAATTATCATTTTTTCATATGTGAGCAAAGTTAACATTGGTGCTAACGGTGAAGCAAGGCCCGAAGAAAAGATGGCTTCCCTGGGCAGAGAAGGCCCCAGGGCTACCCAAGGAAACTGGAAGAGTCCAGAGCAGACTCTCATATCTGAACGAGTCCCAGCTCCTCTGATTGTGCAGAGAGGAGGTCTTCATTACCGTTGAAGGACACACTGATCTGGATGTACGGTCAGGCAGGTTGTTCACTGCACAAGGGCACCGGCAGAGGAAGGTGATGGAAGCTAGAATCTAGCCCATGCTCTGCTCACTAAGTTGTATGCCCTAGTGTCGGGCTGTGTCCACTTACAGGAAGGATGCCTTTCCTAATTTGCACAAAGGTGCCCTATGAGCTCACAGTGGCTCGAAGAAGGACTTCAATCTGTGCATCAACCTTGGTTTTGTTCAGCTTGGGTATTCTAGAGGTATTACCTACCTATTCTTGGCCAGAATTGTATTCTCAGGGTGTGTACCATGGTTTGTCTGCTAAGAAGATAGGTTTCTTCTTAAAAGAAGGAACCCAGGGAACAGGCATGGAGACTGGTGCTGGGATAGGCTGACCATTGTGAAATCCAGCCTTCTCTGTGGGTCTTCACACCATTTTTTTGATGTGTATGGGACATGTGTTATTTTTCCCTCTCCTGGACCAAGGCTGTGACTGGCAGGGTGCTGGTATACGTTGAGTGGCACACATAAGAAAACAGGATTATTTTTACCAGCCACTTTTACCTCCTCTTAGCAGACTTTCCATGTGAGCTGAGTGAGAGCGCAAATAAATGGTCCAGGCCTTGGTGCCTAGGCAAAGCCATTGGCCTCAAGAGACCTTGCTGGGCTGAGCAGGATGTCCAGTGGCCTGTCCTGAGAACTGAGCCCACAGTCTGAGAAGCTCAGTTGAACACTGCACCTGGGGCTGGGTAGAGGGTGGTCTGACTGCACTGTCTCCATATTCCATGAAGCCAGGAACTAATTCACTATCCTAAGCAAGCCAGAACCAAATGTGAAACGCCCCTCCTTGTCTTCCCGCCAGAACCCAGCAGGTAGAATAGGCTGTTTTTAATTGGTGTAGTGATCTAGACTGGCCTCTTCCCCCTCTGCCTGGTGACTTGGTCTGAACATTCCTCAAGTTCAACCTCAGGAGACCCGTCCCTGCCCCTAGGCTCCCTCTCCCCAGCCCCCACCCCCAGGAGCTTGGCTGTCTCCAGTGAAGGGGTGGAGAATCAGTTAGCGGGAGGGAGAGTCTGACCTGGCTCCTGACCTGTAACGGACAGAAGACTTGTGGAGCTTCTGTGGTTTGCTGAGGGTGGGGTTCGGGAGAGGGACTGGAAACTCTTCCCTGGTAGGAATTGCCCTGGAGGGAAGGGAAGCCTGATGTTCAGGGTCAAAACAACTCTCCTCATGAAGAACCCCAGAGTAGGGGCTTCTGGAAGGTGGTAGAACTAGGGAGGGAACCCCCTCAGGCCAGCTGTCTGACTCACTCAGACAGTTCCTAGACTCAGCTGGGCCTCTATGTTTGCCTGCTTCAAAGCCTGGGCTGATGGAAGGCTGCCCCTGGGGCCTTTTCTTGTTTAGTCCAAGGATCACCTTCCTCAAGCTCCCAGGGCAGGGGGCTTATGTGACAGGCATGTCCTGAATGCTCAGAGGGGCCCAGCTGACTTGTCTCTCTGTCCCCAGTAGCCCAGCCTCATCCAAGGATGGGTTGGACATGGCAAGGAGGGACATGGTCCAGCCAGGGCCTCCTCCACTTGGGGGCTGGGGAGCCACTGTGATTGCCCTGGTTAGCATGCAGAGAGTTCTGATGAAGTGGGGTGGGGCAAGTGAGGGATAGCAGAAGCAGGCACATTGGCTCTGTGGGGGCTTCTGCACATTGGTGCTGCAGGGTCCCTCCGTGTGTGGGTGGGGACAACATGGTGAGAGACAACTCAGGCTGACTCCTTAACTCATTAGCCTGTGAAGCCTCCTGGGGACACTGAACAGTGGGTGTCCAAGGCTGGTGGGCACTTTGAGCCTTGAGGGAACAGCAGAGCAAGCCATGCGCTTCACAGATGTATCAGCCTCTCGGGCTGAAGGTGCTGAAGGCTGCAGGCTCCTAGTCTGCGCTGCCCTTCTCTCTGCTCAGCAGACCAGCACCTCTCCCTGCTCTGTGAGCATCGCCCAGCAGGTTGCTCCATCCCTGGGTCCACAAGGTCTGTGGGGGGAGACCTAGTGAGAATGTAGTATTTTGTCCCTCCCAGGTTAGCTGTCCTGGGTTCACTGTGCTCTGCCTCTGGGAGAGAGACAACAGAAGAGAGGGAGGGGATGGGAACTCATTGTTTCTAAACCTGTACTGAATATTTGGCTTTGTGTTCTTCACATGCATATATGTGTATATATCTTTATCCTCATCAATTGGTACAGTTTTTAATAAAACCATTTAAAGCAAAGCTGGTCTTTTCCAAGGTGTAGTCAAAATGCAAGGGGGTCTGTTAACGGATTAGAGATTCCCAACTTGCTTCTCCCAACTTGCTTCTTACTGCCCTCATGAGTGACACCCCACCCCCACCACCCCACCCCCGCCCAGGACCCCAGCTTTTGTCAGGACTTCCTTTCCCTCTTAGGGTAGTGAAGAGACATTCTGATCACACAAGAAGCACAGCAGAGTCCCCATGAAGTGGAAAAACACAAACTTTGGATCCAGACCTGGATTTGGATTCAGTTCCAGCCTCCACCAGGTGAATGATCATAGGCAAGTCAAATAACCTTTCTGAGCCTTCAGTTTTTCTGTGTGTAAATTACTGGCGTGCCTGCCCTGCAGGATTAAAGGGGGTGTGGACAAAGGGTCTGCCCTGGGGCCAGCCCTTGGCAATGGCAGCCTTAGTGACCAGAAGTGCCCTTTGTGGCCCCTACGCACGACTCCCCACCCCTGTCATCCTAGGCCTCGCTTTCCTTTTATCAAGGTAGCATCTCACAAGGTAGGCTAGTTGTAGGAGGACTTCCTGGCTTGTCTTTGAGGATTAACAATGTGTCTGACTCAAAGGGGTAGATTAAAGCGCTTGACAGAGTTCTAAAAATCCTTGGGAAAAACCACTCACAGCAGTAAGCTGTGAACCGAAGGGCCAACTCACTCCACCTGTGCTGGGCCCCCCATGACCTGGGAAGGTGTTGACTCTCTGAGGACCAGCCCTGGACTCTGGTTCCTAGTCTGGTAGAAAGTGGGCACTTGAAGTGATGTCAGTTGTCTTGTCTAACCTCTTCGTTTTAAGGAGGAGAAAACTGAGGCCCAGAAAAGGGATGCAGTTTTCTCTTGGGACTTTTTAAATGGCTGAGTCAGTCAGAGTGGGTCTCACCCCATCCATCTTGGTTTCCATTTGGAAATTGCAGTGCTCTTGCCCAGATCTGCAGGGAAGCCAAAACTCATCTATTTTTAATGCCAAATAACTGCCTCTTCTCCTGTAAAACATGGCACTTCTAACCACTCTATATTTGGACAGCAAGGTTTATTTTTACTGGAGTGTGGTAGAAGTGGGGCCTGGTGCCATATCCGGATGTTATTCTACATTTCACGTGCGGGGTTGCAGTTGCGCCCTTAACGCAGCTCCTCTGAGGTTTGTGGGGTATTAGGTGATTGTGACAGAAATGACTTTCTTTCAAGTCGTCTATGCTTACTTTAGGTGAGGTTGCACTGAGGTGCCCAGCTAGAAACCTGATAGCTCACCTGTCCCAGCCAGGCCCTCCATTCTCTCTCTGATCCCTCCAGAAGTCCAGTGAGAAGTTAAAGGCACAGCTGCCCAAGCTTGAACCCAGGCCCTGCTGTTTGTCAGCTGAGCCACAGTGGGCAGGTCACATAGTCTCTCTGTGCCTTGGTTTCCTTGTCTCTAAAATGAGATGATATAATCTCATAAATTTGCTGTGAGCATTAAATGTGTGACTCTGTGTAACGGACTTAGAATAGTGCTTGTTACATGTTCATTTTTAAATGTATATTAGCTGTTAATATTATTACTTTTATTATTATGATTTATAGGCAGATGACCAATAAGCTCTGACCATTCTTATCTGGAAATAGCCCCCTCACCTATCTTCTGTCTACCTCTGCTACCCTGTTTCAGGATCAGCTTTTTCCCTGGACAACTGCAAGCCCCTACCTGGTCTCTTTCCCTGTCTTGCCGCACCCCCAGCGCCTTCTCCACTGCCAGGGGACCCTTCTAAAAGACAGACTCCATTCCACCCCTCTCCACTGGAAAACTTGTTCTACTCTATCCAGTCCATATTCATTTCTTAGCCTCTCCAGTCCCCCTTGTATGAGTATTCTGACCCATAGAAACTTGGGTTTCTATGGATCAGAATAGAATGGGTTGCCATTTCCTTCTCTACTGTATGTGTATTCTTATATGTGTATTATGCATGACAAATTATCCCTAAATGTAACTGATTAAAGGGTTTCCCAAGTGGCTCAAGTGGTAGAGTCCAGCTGCCAATGCAGGAGACGTGGGTTCAATCCCTAGGTCGGGAAGATCCCCTGGAAGAGGAAAGGGCACCCTACTCCAGTGATCTTCCCTGGGAAATCCCATGGACAGAGGAGCCTAGTGGGCTACTGTCCATGGGGTCACAGAGAGTCAGACACAACTGAGCAACTGAGCATGCGCGCACGTAAACCTCTTAAAACCACCAGTCATCTCACAGTTATTTATTAACATCTCACAGTTTCTATGGGTCAGGAAGTAGCAGCCCAAGGAGGCAGTATGTTGAGAGGCTAGTATAAAGATGGAGATTCCTGGAGCACCCATTCAGTTTACACTACACAAGTTCAGTGAGGTGGGGGAACGGGGAGAGAGAAGTACATTCACTAAGGTAGTGCAGCAGACAGGTCTCTGGCCCTGCATGCAGGGAACGTGTGGTACCTGGAGTGAGTGTAACATAGGAACATAGGATGTGACATAGGAACATGCATGACCTCTTATCACACCAGCATCTTATCCCTCAAAGATGCTTTTTTCTGGTCCAGTCTGGCTCTAAATGTCTGGTTTCCTCGGCTGCTCAACTGAGGCAAGAGGACTCTCTTCCAACCTGAAGGAAAGCTGGCTGTCTGGGGTTTCCTGAGCAGTGATCCTGTTGTGCTTCATGGGTGTCTGACAGGATTTTCAAGGGCAATTTTCACTTCCTGTGATTTTGGTCTTACAGGAAGCCTTAGAAGCAGTCCCTGTGGAAATTGAGACTCCACTGGACCCTGAAAGCAGTCATTCTGCCCTTAATCCCCTGCTTTCCTGGAGAAGTTTTTGCCCTAAGTGGGAAGGGTCTGAATGGAATTAGAATTGGAATTGCCCTGAAGGGAGGGTGAGAGTACTGATGTAAGTGGTATCCAGTCTGGCTGTGGCTTTGCTACCATTCAAAGGTGCCCTGGCTCCATGCTACTCTGTAGGCAGATCTCTCACGAGCATTTGAACTAATGCCGAGCCCTGCCTGTGAGACAACAAGGTTCATTGAACAAGTTGACGGCTCTGGCTGAGCCCCTTGCCAGGAGCCCTTCATCATGACGCCACTGTAAGTCCATGCATAGATTTGAAAGAAACGCGTGATCCTTGCCCTCGACATTAGGTCCCAAAGAAAACCAGTTACTCTGAAGCAGAGAAAAGTTCACTTGGGTGGGATTAGGGAGACAGGTTTTTAAGTTGACTCCATCACCAACTGGCTGAATGACTTCGGGCAGGGAAGTGACTTCACCTCTCTGGTCCTTGGTGTCCTCATCTGGACATTAGGGTGGAACCAGACTGCCTGTCTGTGACCTGCCCAGCATTTTCTTCTGCAGTTTCTTTGTTGGGTCTTAAGCTCTTTTAAAAGAGATTCTGCTGGAACTGTATACCAATCCTCTCCTCAGGAGAAGGCACAGAATGCACAGACTCAAGGATTTTTGTGTCAGATCCCAGGCAGGTTACTTGGTCTCTTAGTTTCCAGATTTAAGGACTCTAAGGACAAAAGCAAAAGAACAAGTAATGCAAAAACTCAGCAACCAAAGCAAGCTCTTTCTTCATTCTTCCCTTGCCTTTGCTTATCCCACAAGAAGTGATCCTCCCTCCCAGACACTTCACCCTTGTGTCCACTGTGAGGGAGAGTGGCGTCATCGCTGGAGGGACTGTGTTTACTGCAGTCTTGATTTCAGAGATGCCCACTTCTCCATCAGCGCACAGGGGACTGAAGCTGTGACAGTGTTGTAGCCCTTCGATCTCATCCAGCTTGAAGCAGGGCAGTGAGTCTGGGCACCTTCCTATAAACTCAGGGAGGAAAGGGGCTTCTGATGAAGGTGTCTCGGAGGATCGTGCTGAAGGAGCTGGCAGGAAGCAACTGGACGCTGATGATGAAGGAAAGCATGACCCGTGGCCATGGGAGACCCAGGAGCTGCCAAGGTGAAAGGCCTGGGAACTCTGGGCACCCCTGATAAAAGGTTCTTGCTTTATACCTGAGTGAGTCCAGGGTTCTGCCTGGTGATTCTGCCTTTGAAGTGGAGAGGGATCAGTGCCTGGCAGCAACCTCATTTCTGACACATCATTACATTTGCCCAGAGTGCCCTTGAGCGCCAGGTACAAACTTTACAGGGACTGTACACGTACACACACACACACACACACACACACACACACACACACACACTCAAGTGGGCTGAGTACTGGCTTAAACAGCAACAATAGTCTGGTAGATCAGCCCTGAGTTTGGTAGATCAAACCTGCAATCAGCCTTTTGCTGGAGCACTAAGGCTGGATACTGCTCAATGTGCTGCTGGTGATATTTCCTCAACTGAGGAAACTGAAATTCGCCTGTAAGAATGGATGTCATACCATCAGGACCGCCTCTTGCCACTGGCAGCCACCATTTACCCAGAACGGGAACCAGCATTTTCTTGATTAGCATGTGAATGACTGTGTGCCTGTGTAGACAAGACTCCTGGTGGCAGGAACTGGTCTGTCTCATTCATCACTCTATCCCCACTATCCAGCAAAGAACCTGACACTTGCACGATGCTCAGAAACTTTTGTGGAAGAAAGGAGTGATGAATAAGAACGGAAGGAATGGAATGAGTACCAACGTGGTATTCAGTGAGATAGGCCATTCTCCGCCATATTTATTTCTGAACTCCTCCTGAGTCCCATGGGTCCAGGCGTTAAGTGGCAAAATGAATCTTGTTTCCTTTTCCTCCCCTGCCAAAGTCTAGAAGTCAGATTTTTGCAGACTTTCAGGAAACTTGACTTGCTCACTTTAGTAAGATTGAATGCAATGATTTCTGGGCAGAGGTGGGGTCAGGGAAAGGGCATGCTGGCACTGGGGCAGACGGGCTATGAGCAGTATAGGATGGTGGGTCAGGCTCAGTACTGGCTGTGAGCAGAACCCAAGCTCACCCAAGCCCATGGTGAATGATGCTGCCGTGGGCTGCAGGTGCCTGAGGGTACAGCCAGGGTGGGCTGAGCCAACAACCTGCCAGCCTTTCTCTGGCAGTGCCAACTCTCCTCCCCTGGAGGGGGGCATTGAGGGGAGAGATGTGGTCCAGGCTGCCGTGTCGCCCTCTCTGGTTCGTCCCGGCCATCCACAACAAGGAATGGGAGGAGTTGGGGGAAGCACTGGCCCAGGAACAGTGTTTAGATGTTAGGATTCCAAGGAAGTTCTGGTGCCTAATTCATCAAAAACTCTCCCCCTGGACATTGCTCTTGCTTTCAGTTGCTTCAGCCTGCCTCTTCCCCATACTGACTATAGGAGTACTTGTGTCCCTTTGCAAGCCATGGAAGCTCTATTCATTTATTTATTTTTGAGGTCCTCTGCTCTACCATGAGCCACAAATAGAAGCTCTCCTCACGGAAGCCTTGGAGCCTGACACAAAGAGTTAATCTCCCTCCAGTGGCATCCTGTCAGACCCCTGAAACCTGTGTCAGCCGCTCTCTTTCCCGGTTCCCCTGTGTTTAGCCTCAGGACAGCCTATTGCTCGCTTCTTGCACACAAAGGCTTCTCTGTTTCTGGCCAGGCTGGAGTCACATGCTTTCACTCTTAACCCCAGAGCTTTAAAACTAAACACCCACCCTCTTTGGCCCCGGATGACCCTGTTTACGTCTGCTGAGCCAATTCCAAACAGCAACGGTAGTGAAACTTCGATTGGGAGAGACTTCTCGACTACTTGGTGTAAGAGAGCAAATCTTCACTTTGTACAACATGAGGACTTCAAGAAGTTTTGGGAAACAGCTTAGAGGGGGAAAAAAAAAAAAAAAAAACCAAAACAAAACACAAGGAAGCCGACAGCCTGCCCCAACTTCTCTATTTTCTGAAGTGTCTCTCACCAGAGACCCCAGGGGCTCAGGACAAAGCTTGCAAGAAACAAAATGGTGAGCCAAGTTTTAATGGTTGAGGGGAAGGACATTCTGAATTTTCTTATTGTGATCCTGCTTTTTTTTTTTAACTCTTAAGGAAAGGAGTATTATCTTTATTTTTAAATTTATAATTTTTTTTTTAAACAAAAGATGTTCTCTTCACTCCATGCTACTGAAAATAGGAAGGAAAAATTCCCTTTCTTGATCTAAGGGAGTGACTTGTGAAACTTCAGAGGCTGCTGGAGAAGAGGTCTGGACCTATCCATTTCAAAGTTCTGGGTCAGAAGGACCTGAGTTTCTGTTTTTTCCCTAAAGATTTCTTTTCTTTCTGTCTTTGTGTTAGCCCATGTTAGCTGTGAAGGAAGTCAAATTTCCTTTGATTGTTTTTTACCCTGATCAAAGTGGTAGAAGTTGAAGAGAAAAATACCAGAACCTGAGATCGCTGGTAACACAGGAGGCCCCAGATTAGATATCTGTAAACAGTATAGAAATCAGAAATAAGTGTCTGTTGGTCTCATGTCCATCCCCAAAGAAAGCAGTAGGGGACGGAGCCAAAAAAACCAGGTCTCTGTTCAAGGGGTCAGTGAAATTCCAAGACAGAGAATGGCAAATAAGTTTCATCTCAAGTGGTAACACTGACAAACTGGCAGCCACCTGGGTTGGGAAGGATTCTGATGGTGAATCTACACATAGCAGAAAAGAGTGCCTTGATTAATCAGTGCTGTCTGCTGGGCATGAGGAGGAAATGATAGCACACGTTTGCTGTCTCTGTCCTAGTGCAATCTCAGAAAGTTAAAGAGTGTTGTACGTACATAAAGATGACTAGAAAACAGGCAGTCCCAGAGAGGAAATGGCAGACAAGATGGGAGAAGACATAGTAATTATAGCAAAGACACTGGTGCTCACTAAACACTGTATTTAGTCCTGCATTGTAGGCGGGCCATGTCACAATTTCTGAGCAGTGAAGTAGAAGCAGAAATGCTGTGCATCACCTCCAGGTTGGAGCAGAAAATATCTGTGAGCCATTTTTTAACTCTCTTCCCTTGTTCCAGTGACTCGAGGAGGACTCTTATTCAGGTAGTGCCGCTACCACATGGTATAACCTTTGTTAACCTGGGTCCCTGAGGACTATGTGGAGCAGAGCCCCTGGCCACCCTGGAATGAACACATAACATAAGAAAGAAAGAAGACTTGTTGTGTCCACTGTGTTCAGAGTTACTTTATTACTGCAGCATACCCTAGCCTATCCTGACTAACAGAGTTAACAAGGGGAAACAATTTTTTATTATTTTTTTTCATTCTCTGCCCATATTTGAAGTTACTATTTCAAAAAAAATGAAATGATAGAACTTTGAGTATCAACTCTGGTGTATATGAGTGTCACCAATCTGGAAGATACTGTCTGCAGTAGGGATTACAATTCTACAAAATAGTGAAAATGCATTTGAAAGTAATTTGAAAGTATTGGGTTGGCCAAGAAGTTCATCAGGGTTTTTCCATAGGATGTGACAGAGAAACCCAAATGAACTTTTTTTGGCCAACCCAATATAAGCAACATACAAATAAAGTATATTTTAGACATAACTTCCAGGACTAGTGCTTACTCTACCAATACTACCATCACTGCCTGGGGCCAGAGAGGATGGTGAGAAGGATCACTTGTGCAAAGGAGAAAAAAAGATTTCAGATTCCTGAAAACCCTAGTGTTGGGGTTCTTGGACTGGAAAACTCTAGATATAAAAGGTAAAAGATATAAAAGGTAATTTATTATACACCAAAGGATTTCTTAGGAAAAAATGCTGATTACCACCAATCACAATTAACAAAGTATTCCCATGCCAGAATCTGTTCACCAACCTCTTCCAAAATGTTTGCACAGATGGTTCAATTTATGCACTTGTTATTAATAACCACCAGCCTTGTTGATCAGTTTTCTTATTTTCTTCTCAGCTGCTATTCTTCCTTCTTCCCACCACAGCTATCAGGATTTGTACTACAGTGCAATTGCCCAATCTATTTTTTTTCTCCTCAGCTGCCCACTTCCCATTCCCATATCTCAAAGTCCAATGCAGTGTTCACTGAGATCATAACCATTTAAGGTTCTGCTCATTCTTCTTTGGCTCTTTAAATCTTTGCATCTCTGATGATTTCTATAAGTGTAATATCTAGGTCAGAGATATTAGGAATGCTAACTGCTATATCATATAGCAACCCCGTGGCCAAATCTCAAGGGCTTAACACACAAAAGTTTATTTCTCATACACAGCTGTCTAATGTGGGTACTCAATGGGTGATTCAGGGATCCAGACTCCTTCTAGCTTGTCACTCATCTAGCTTCAGCATGCACCTTTAAAAGCCCCTACTGATGGGTGAAGAGAGGGTGAAGAAGCCATGTCTGCTTCTTCACTACATCAGCTTGGAAATGATACTCACCAGCTCCATTCATTTTCTATTAGTGAGCTCTAGTCACATGGCACTGTACTTATGCCAGGAAAACTGAGGGATAGAGCTCCTGGCTGGGTGGGCACTTCCCAGCATCACCTGCATGCTATGGAAAGTAAAGTGAAAGGGTTAGTTGCTCCATTGTGTCCCACTCTTTGTGACCCTAAGGACTGTAGCCCACCAGACTCCGCTGTCCATGGAATTCTCCAGGCAAGAATACTGGAGTGGGTAGCCATTCCCTTCTCCAGAGGATCTTCCTGACCCAGGAATCAAACCCAGGTCTCTGGTGATGTAGACAGATTATTTACGGTCTCAGCCTGCATGATATGGAAGGGGACATAATTTGTGCACAGCTAACCATTTCTGGCCACAAAGGGTATTCCAAGTCCATCTGCATTAATTCAGTGAGGAAAGTCCCCAGCACTGCCTGGTCACACGATTGACTAAAGTGGCTAAAATTCCCCCTCCCCCCCATACTCTATTCCCCTCCTCTCCTCATTAGGCTCAAAGTGAATCACTTTGATTCTATGGTGTGATTTTCCTGTCCTCTGGACCTCCTTCCCCTTCCACTTTTACCCGGCAGCTTGACAGTCCTGCTTAGAGGGAAGTTCCCACCTTACTCTTCTTCCTTTTCAGGCAAGTGACTTGCTGAATGCCCTGGTTTGCTCCTCTGTTCTTCTCCTACCCTCGGTGCTACCCCTCTTTCCCCGGAGCCCCAGCAGATATTCCTCTACTGTTTGAGTCTTCTCCACGAGGCTTCTCCTTTGGAACCTCTCTGGAAACCAGTTCCCTCAACTCTTAGGATTTTGATTTTCAGAGAGTGTTCCTGCTGATGCGGGCCTGCTGTTCACCTCATCTCCTGGCCTGCTTGCAATCCTGCTTATTTAGTCCTGTTCCCATCTCCAGGGACAGCACACAGTTTGTGTCTGGCTAGCTTCAGTGCTGATCTGGAAGGGTAGACTC
This sequence comes from Dama dama, assembly GCF_033118175.1. Classification (NCBI taxonomy): domain Eukaryota; kingdom Metazoa; phylum Chordata; class Mammalia; order Artiodactyla; family Cervidae; genus Dama; species Dama dama. Next base: position 66,160,619 of record NC_083692.1, read on the forward strand.
GAAGCCCTGGGCTTGTCCCTGGGCCTGGCAGGCTCTCCTTCTATGAGTGGTTATGGCTGGCATGGGAAGAGCAGGCAAGGCACTTCTACCCCCAGGTCCTGCTGACCATCTTAATAGATAGAGGAGGAGGGAGGGAGAACAGGGAAGGAGGCGCGGTGTTAACTGCACGTGGGCAGGTCCTGAGCACTGTGCTAGGTCTTCTGAGTTAGATTGGCCAAGTTCAGTGCCGAGCAGCACATATGCCTTGAGAGAACCAGGGAACTCCCAATCTGGGCTGGGAGTGCCTGCCACACATTCTGGGCCCAGAAGCCCCTTCCAAGACCCCTGGGATCCAAGGTTCTTCCCAGTGAATAACTTCTTTGCAAAGCTTCTCCCGCAGGAAGGAGGCATGTGGGGCAAACTCCTGTTTGTCACTGGTCCCTAGGAAGTGTGAACAGGAGAAGCAAGTTATAAACAATCCATTACCTGCTTTCAGAACTGGCGATGCAGGAGCTCTAGGGAGAGGAGCTAATGCTCTCCTAGCTCCAGGTGCTCTCTCTTTCCCTCCTTCTTTCTCTCCAGGCCTCCGAGTGTCTAACTCTATAGGAGAGTGTTGGCAAAGAGACCCCCAAGCCAGGGTATTGACTGAACTCTGAGCTGCCTTGTGCTTCAGACCACACCCGCCCCCCCCCCCCCCCAACATACCTGCTTTCAGTATAACCCTTAGGAATGAACCTTTTGCGGGGGAGGGAAGGAGTGGGAAAGACATCAATTTCCTTGAGAGAGGTGGGGCAGGGGAGCCGCAGAGAGAAAGCTGCTCTGTCTGCAAAGGAAGCCAGAAAGGAAGACAGAGTCTCTTTGAACTTCTCCCCTCCAAGCTGACAGGAAAAGTGCAAAAACACCATCAGACTGGATCAGGATGCAAAGGCAGCAACCAGGAAGACGTGGCTCCTTTGAAGGCTGCCCACTCTGTGCGAGGCATGCTTCTGGAGGGGAATCCCAGCTGGTGCGGTAAGCAAGCCTGGCTGCTCAGACTGACCCCCGACTGGAAACAGGCTCATGGGGCTGTCGGGTTCCTGGCATCACCAGAGCCAGAGGAAAGGGGGATGTAAGATGTAGATGCCAAAGAGCCGGCAACGGACAGTGGAGGATCTGGTGAGTAATGCAGGGGCCAGCACAGAAGAAGGAGAGTTAAGCAAGGGCAAGGTCATCCAGGCCCCTGGGGAGATACTGTGCTGATGAGGCCCAGCCGTGAGGGATTGGGAAGGTCAGCACTGGCCTCAGGTGGGGGGACTGGCAGGATGTGAGCAGAACTTACTATGTGATTTGTGGGAGCCAGTGCAAAATGAAAATGCAGGCCCATTGTTAAAATGTGATGAAAATTTTTAAGATGGCGACAGCAGACTATTAAACCAAGTGCAGGGCCTTCTAAGCACGCATGGGGCCCTATGTGGCTGCTCAGGTCACAGGTCTGTGAAACCGGCCCTGGATGTGGAGGTTATCCAGTGTGAAAGGCCTGCAAGCTCCTGGGCTAAAAGGATGAGTCCAGACTATGAAAGTGAAGGGCAGAGTGGGGGAAAAAAAAAAAAGTCAGACTCCCTGAGGAGTCTTTTGGTTTTTAAAAAATACTGGGGAAAAATAAAGACTCTCCATTAACAACACGTTTTTAACTTTTTAACAGGCCTTCTCATCTCTAAAACCATATAACAAAGGTGACAATTTTATGAGCCAAGTTATACACAGCACATTTTATGTTCCTAAACGACCTAAGTGATTTTTGTAGGTCCTCAAAGGACACTAAAAAAGTAAGTGCAGTGGTTGAGGGGGGGATGAATTGTATGTATTTCTATTTCTCCATCAAATGTCCAAACTTGTTTTACAGGAAAGTCATCTCTCCCACTACTCCTCCCTTTGTCCAAAATGCCTAGACACTTACCCTGAGTGCAGACCAGGGTGTCTCTTACTTGTCACTGCATCTGTTTTTCACAGTCCAGAGGCTGCAAGTCCCCACTGTGGTGAGCACTAGATCACTAGATGGATAGCACATCCCCCTCCCAACCCCCCACCCCCCACTCCCACCCCATCCCAACCCACCCACCCTCAGCTAGTCAGTCATTCCACTATCAGATCCCTCTGAGAACAGGTCACAGAAAAGTAGAGGATCCAGTCCCAGAGCTTGAAGAGGGAAGTGAGGGAAACTGAGGGTTAGAAAGAGAACTCAAGATGGCATGAGAACTCGCTGTTCTTCCTCTGCTGTCAGAGGGCTGTTTCAAATGCCTCTCTCACTCCCTGTTTCAACCTCCCTCTCTGGGTCACAGTGGGGTTAGGGTTCCTATTACTGTGCTGGGATGCACTTGTGCGCCTGCATCTCTGAGGATGTGGGACCATCAGGCTGTCACAGGACCTGACCTCCCTGCTTTCCACCCCAGGCCTCAGGGAGCAGGGACTGTCACTCTGGGCACGTAGCCAGGTGTTTTCTCTCCTCCAGGTTTATTTTTCTGAACATCTCAGGGGAGAGATGGACTGACCCCTCCCTAAAATGTAGAGACTCTGCCCGGCAGGATGATGTCCCTGATGTCAGACCCAATCAGCAAGACTGTGATCAGCATAGATCTCCTCTGAACAGACTGAAGAGTCAACTTGAGATGGAGACACGTGTGGTGGTGAAGGGTTATACTATACCTCACTGCCCAGGGAAGTCTGGGAGCTAGAAGTAAACTTAAGAAAGCAAAGAATTTCCCTTGCACCCAGCCAAGCCCCCACTCATAAACTGCAAAGCGAACAGCTTCACAGCAGCCAGGCTTGAGAGAGAGCCCTCAGGTTGGTTTCCCTGCCACCCCTCCCACTCCCTCTTCAGGGTGGGGGAGCTGAGGTGGAGCTGAGCCAAGTGGCCCTGCCGGGTTTTCGAGGGACAGGAAAAGCAAGCCTCAATCTGGAGAGCAGAAGGGAGGGCTGCTTCACCTGCTCTTCCTGCTGACAGACACCAGCCAAGCCTAGGAACCTCCTGTGGTCCTCCTGCCCTCACCGTCCCATCCCCGACTCCCCACCCCACCCCCACCTCCACCCCCATCCGCGGGGCCACTGTGAGCCTCGGAGGCAGCCAGGGACAGGAAGAGGCTCTATCAGGGCAGTCCCCTGGGGAGGACCAAAGGTCAGAGCCGGGGGTCTGGAGCCTCCACAGGCTGCCCTTCCCCACCGACAGTGACGCCTGCAGCTGGCTGGGGCCCGGCCAGCGGGTGGCAGCAGCCCCCGGGGCAGGCCTCATGCCCTCGTGGCCGGGGTGACTGAATCTGCCAGCTGTGGGGCCCGCCCGTGCCAAGTCTGCCCTGGCTCCGTCTAGGCGTAATCGATGCTGGCGCCAGGCCAGGCCCCCTGCCAGCTCCGGTCACACTCGGCTAACGCCAGAGGCCCAGCCCATTAACTCCTCGCCAAAGCCCATTGTCTGGGTCCCTGCCCGGTGGTTTATTTACTCCGGGGCTGGACGGCGGGGGCGGGGAGGAGGTGGCCCGGGCTGGCGGGCCGGGCGGGGCGGAGGAGAAGCGTGGGGCTCGGTGGCTGCTCGCGGGGAGGGGCGGAGGGCTGGCTGAGCCCTGTTGGCCCGGCGTCCAGAGCCCCGGGGCAGGGCACGCGGGGGAGGGTTTGGTTTATTTTTTAGCCTTTTTTTTTTTTTTTTTTGGCCACATCAAAGATTCCCTGTAAAGGCGGAGCAGTACAGATGAATTTCCAGAGGTTGATCGGTACCGTAGGGTGGGAGCAGGCACTGTAGACGCTGGATTCTTAACTCCCAGACAGTGGCCTCCAAATCCTCTAAAAGAATTTTTAACATTACTTACCCTCTTGTATTTTTTAAGTTCACATTTAAAATTTTTCATCTCAAGTTTAAATAGTCCCAAAGGATATCCTTTCTCGCATCCTATGAACATTGATTTTTTTTTCACTTAACATGTGCCTTTATTTGATTATATATTATAGTCATTCAAAGAAAAATGAATGTTGACACTTCAAAATAAAAATTTTAACTTCTCTTTTAAATGTTCAGTTCAGTTCAGTCACCTAGTCGTGTCCGACTCTTTGTGACCCCATGAACCACAGCACACCAGGCCACCCTATCCATCACCAACTGCCAGAGTCTACCCAAACCCATGTCCACTGAGTCGGTGATGCCATCCAACCATCTCATCCTCTGTCATCCCCTTCTCCTCCTGCCCTCAATCTTTCCCAGCATCAGGGTCTTTTCAAATGAATCAGCTCTTCGCATGAGGTGGCTAAAGTATTAGAGTTTCAGCTTCAACATCTGCCCTTCCAAACCCAGGACTGATCTCCTTTAGGATGGACTGGTTGGATGGAATCTAAATGTCATAGCAATTTGATATCCTTCATTATCCATTAAAAAATAGAGAAATAGACAAATTTTTCAACAGTTGGAAATTTACATTGTTCTTTCTCTCCATGAGCTTGTATTTCTGTTCTACTCCTGTTATACATTTTATCCTAATACATTTTTTATGATTGAAAATCTTTTGAGTAAAAATATCAATAAAAGCTTTTAAGTTACAACTTCCTTAGCTAACAATTTTTGTTATGGTTTTAGTTGTCACAGTGATTAATACTAATTGATCATAGCCATGTAAATAATTATACAATTTGATAAACTATTAAACATAAAAAATAAACTTTTTTTGGAAATAACATCTCTTAATAAGGTGGCAGGGGCAAGTTTTCTTCCCATTAGTGCATCTATATGTAAACGACTATGATTTACCGCTAGACTGAAAGTTCAGCACCTATTTCATTCCATGTTTTATTTTTATGGATTTAAACATTGTTCACATAAGTAAGTAAATAAATGGAAACCAATGAGTTTTGTTACAGGAATGACATTCAATTCTTTGAACGTCTTCCAAGTTATATGCTTAATATCTGACTCTTCTGCTAGGAGTGAGCTCCAGACATGATTTAGACACAGAGATACTTGTGGCCAAAACTCTAATTCATGTTTCCCAGTCCAAGCTCCTACTGCTCACCTCACTATAGGCCACTCATTGAGAGATGAGGTGTTGGGGCAAGGAATAGCAGACTGAGAAGAAGCATCTTCCCTGAGTTAGAATTTAGGCTTCTCTTATACTAAAGGGGGAGGGGGTAAAGTCCAGGTTCCCCAATATTTGGTTGGGGATGTGTTAATTTCTTCCTTCCTGCAGCCATTCACAGGTGGGTCTGGTTAAGATGTTTCCTGTGAGTTACACAATGGTATTTTAGCTTAACACTCATTATGTGGGAGACAGGGTTCCCAGAAATGGGCCAGTCTGTACAATTTAAACTGATGGGCAACATACCCTTAGTAATTGACTCCTAATAGAATACAAAGATTCTTCCCTGTTATATTCACAGTCCTCAGACTGCCCTTAGCAGAGCTCATCTCCCTCTAGTCCAACCTTCCTGAGGCTCCCACCTGAAACCTGCTATTTATCAGCATTATTTATCAAAGGTCCCCTGAACTGAGGGAATAAAGTGGCTGGAAGCTGAGAGAGACCTGTTTCGTTAGTTAGAAGCATCAGTCTATCTCAGGGTCCTAGAGAAGCGGTTTCTAGACAATTGGCAAAAGCTGAGAGGCAGCATTCCCAGATATACAAGTTATGTACATATATGGCTGTCAGTCCCTAGATTATGTGGATTACATTTTACTTTAGAAATTAAAAACATGAAATTTGTTTTAGTCCCCACCCTTCTTTGTAACCCAGTGCTCTAGAGCTTTCACTCTGGGGTATCCTCAAAGCCCCAGGGAGCGTGTGGGGCTGGGGTAGGAGGTGGCACTGGAATTTCTGCTCTGGCTTCTCAAAGCATGGTGTTTTTGAGTCCTTCAGCCAGTGTTCCCTAAGAGTACATGCCAGGTGCTGAGCTGGTGTCTGAGAACACAAAGTGATACGCCCTTTTGTTGCGCAACAATGTGAATATGGTAACAGTACTGCATTATACACTTAAAAATGATGAAGATGGAAAATTTTATGTTATATGGGTTTTTTCCATACACAAAAAAGGCGGTATCTACTCTTATAGAGATTATAGAGTAGTGAGGGGAGACAGAATTTGCCCATTAGTTTATCTGGCAACTTTTCATTAAGGAATGCCAGTCACATTCCAGGCCCTGAGTAGGTGCTGGGGAGAAGCCTATAAGTAAAATGGGGCACCTTTGTGTCTTATGGAGCTGACGGTCCATGGCCAGGCAGCAACATACACCTGCATTGCCCAATACAGTAACTACTAGTCACATATGGCTGTTTAAATTAATTAAAATTAAATACATGTAAAATGCAGACTTCAGTGTCACTAGCTACATTTTAAGTGCTTGATAGCCACAGGTGACTGGTACTACCATATTGGAAGCACAGAGAGACAACTTTCCCATCATTGCAGACAGCTCTAAAGCATGAAGTATGGTCACTGCAATGAATGAGATGAGCCAGATTATCAAGTAGGATCCTTATCAGCTGATCCAGTGCCTCAGGGGCAATTTGTAAGATGTTCTGTGTAGGGAGGTGCGGCTCTCTGCTAGGGATAATATGGTTCTGAGCCCAAGAGAAGTCCACATCTCAAGAACAAGAAATGTGAATCACCATGTGGTTGCCAGGTTCCCACTTGGGAACTCTGAATTATGGCCTAATCTCCTCTCACACTATACTCTTCCCCTGACCTTGCTTGTGCTGTTTTGTCAGCCTTGGTCCTTTACACTAATTAAGTTCTCTTCAAGGCCCAGGTGAAACACCACCTCCTTTCTCCCCACAGCCTTTCTTGAGCCCTGTATGAATATTTATTGAGCACATATTGTATGTGTTATAGGTGAGCATGGCTGGTGGAATGTGGTCCTGTGGCCACAAGATGAAACAGGAGCCCTCAGATTTTCAGTGTGAGTGGTTTAAAGGTCCCTGAACCGCATGGCTGGCCATGGTGGCTTCACCATCGTCAGCACACATTCCTCAGCAACAGACGCTGTAGATCCCCCTGTATGGTTAGGCCACTCAGGATGGCTGTTCTCTTGCTCTCTGTACATCCCCTGCCTGACCAGTGCCTGTTTCCCTCATGTGACTATCCACTTTTCCTAACTTTTCTTAGCTCAATTTGTCCATGGTAACTGATGAGTCCATCTGATGTCAGTTCCCTCTAGAAATGGTAGCCTCCTTCTCTCCAGCAATGAAGTCTGCTGCCACGTCCTGCCTGCTATCTGCCACACATGGTGGGGTGTTGCTCCAGGAACCTTTGTGTAGGATCCCCCTATCCAATAGTTCATTAATGCTTCTGTCACTGTCTCCAGACTCTTTCTTCGGTCTCAAAGCTGGGCAACAAGTCACTACAAGGCTTGCAGGTCTGTAGCATATGGCCCAATAATCCCTCGTCCGGCTCCTAAGCTGTGGACTCTGAAGAGCAGCAGCAACCTGACACATCCTGTCTCCACCTTCTGCCTCAGGTTATGCAGAAAATACACCAGAAAAGGACTCTGTGAAGCAGTCTGCCCTTTCATGCCTCAATTATCCAAACTGAGAGATGGTGAGTTGAATCTTTACCAGCTGACCATGACTCCAGAGTCTCCAGAGATTCTCAAAGAAGTCCTCAGAGAAGACTGAGATGGGGGCCAGTCTGATTTCCTATGCATCAGAAAATCTACATCCTCCTGGTGAGTTACAAGAGGAATAGGCATTGGACTTCCCTGGTGGTCCAGTAGCTAAGAATCGGCCTTTCAATGCAGGGGATGCGGGTTCAATCCTTGGTCGGGGAACTGTGATCCCACATGCCATGGGGCAACTAAGCCCACAAGCTACAATTACTGAGCCTGCACACTGGAGAGCCTGTGCTCCACAAGAGAAACCCTTGGGCAATGAAGGAGACCCAGTGCAGCCAAAAAAAAAAAAAAAAAGGGATCGGTATTGCTGCCTGAGTTCTGAAGTGATGCAGATTTTGTTGTTTAGTCACTAAGTTGTGTCCAACACTTTGCAACCCCAGGGACTGTAGCCCACCAGGCTCCTCTGTTCATGGGACTTCCCAGGCAAGAATACTGGAGTGGGTTGCCATTTCCTTCTCTGAATGATGGAGATGTATGCTAGCAAAATGCTTCCTGCCAGCATCTGGCTAGCTACCTCCTCCAGCCTGCAGAACTTGCCTGAGTGAGAGTACAGTTTCTTTGTTTATACAGATGATGCCTTGGGCAGGGCAGCCTGAAGATCCCTGCTAATGCTGGGGATGCTGTGTGGACCAGTGACAAAAGGATGAGCTATGAGTCAGGCTTGGGTTCAAGTCCTGCTTCTGCCATCAGCAAGCCCACTAGCCCTGGGCAAATAACTCAACCCCTCCACGTCCATTTCCAGATTTGTAAAATGGACAATGATACCTGCTTCCCAGGGAACTAAACTGTGTGTGTTTTAGAGGTTGAAATTCTCTCTCTGCCACTTATTGGCTGTTGGACTTCAGATGAGTAACATAGATATCCTGAGTCCCTGTCACTCCATCCCTAAAGGGGGGATCAGACAGGGTGCTGTGAAGAGTACTTAATGCCTGATGCACAGAAAGTGCTTCATGCATGTTGGCCTTCATTGTTTGACCTTTTCTACAAGTAAGGTAAGCAAGGTGGATATAACTCTCTTTGCCCAGTGGGTCAGGGAGGATCACACTTGCTTTTGGGGAAGCCTGGATGAGAATATGGCTCCCTCACATCCTAGCTTCAAATCAAGCCCCCTGGCTGAAGCCTTGTTCTGGCTGTTTCCCTGGGCTGGGCCCCAGGTGCCCAGAGTTGCCGGATAGTGACCAGCCCATCCCTGAGCCAGGGCTACTGGTGCCGCTCCCTTCCAGAGGGTCTGGGGAGCCTCTCCATGTCAGTCTGTGGCTTTGTCACTTGTCCCTGCTTGTCTTCCCCATGGCCTGGTGGGAAGTTCTGGCTCCTCACTCATGCCTGAAGTTCCCTCCAGTGCCCAAGGGAAGGCATGCCTACCTTCTTGGTTGCTCAGGATCAGAGCGGCATGGGATAGTGCAAGGGGCATTTTAGAGCCGGGGAGGAGAAAGAGAGCTCTACTGACAGTGGGAATGTGGTTAACATAAAGCAAGGGCCCCAAGGAAAATAAAGCCTGGGCTAAACGGTGGGGAGTCTGAGAAGACAGGTGGTCAGGGAAAGGAGACAGAGAGAGAGAGCAAGATTTACAGAGCTGGGACTCACCTTGTCTCTTCTCCATTTTATAGGTAAGGAAAATGATGTCCATTTTGTACAGTTACACATCTGTTTGTGAGAAAGGTTGGGACGATATTGATATTCTAGCCTCTTAAGTGTACACTCAGTTTCCCTTTCGGTACCCAAAGCTGCCCTCATTTTCCATTCTGAACAGTTGGTGTCTAGGAAGACTTCTCCTCCCCCAACCCCAACATTGCTACTTCAGGGTCACATACCCCCCAAGGGACCAGGCTGGGATGAGACTTATGCAGCTCCCTCTGAAAGACCATCAGGATAATCCCATTCATGCCTTGCACCCTTGCCCAGTCACCTCCTGGAGTCTGAGAATCTTGGTCGTCCTCTTCCTCCAGACTTATACTTTCATAAAGCTCTGTAATCATCCTAATCTGATCAGTTCCCCAAATCCTTTCACTTTACTCTCTGGAACTCATGGTTTACCATCAGCAAAATCTCCCCATATACTCAACCTTCTCTTTGAGCATTTCTTCACCTTCCTGCTCTTAATGGAAACCTTCCTAATCCCCAGAACACAACTCCCTTGTAGCCATCTCCTGTGGTTGCTCTTTCTTATACATCCTTCATACCAATGAGTCTGGAGGTGGGGAGTTGTCCTCCTCGCTCCTGTTGGGGATTTCTAGGATTCTTCTCCTTCCTCCTCACCCTAAAACTTCATCTCGTTTGAAGGCATCAGAAATGCTGTCTCCTCCAGGTGAATTTCAGGAGGGCAAGATAGTGCCATCAGACCAAATCAACCACCTCCCCTTTGAGTTGAGGAAGTTTACCATACTCTAGGCCATTCCACTCAATCCCAGAATATTTTCGTGCCTGGCTCATGATCTTCCCCTCCACCACCACGCCTTCATTATTTTTTGAGACCTTAACCATCATCCTTTCATTCAACAAATATTTTTGAGCATTTACTATGTGCCCAGGAAGCATTCTTAGAATTGAGGATATAGAAGTAAACCAGAGAGAAAATGTCCCAGCCTTCAAGGTTTTTACATTCCCATGGGAGTAAGGGTAATTAACAAGTAAGTACTGCATAAAATAATGTCCCCGGTGGCTCAGTGGCAATGCAGGAGCCGCAGGAGACGCCAAGTTCACTCCCTGGGTTGGGAAGATCCCTTGGAGGAGAAAATGGCAACCCACTCCAATATTCTTGTCAGGAAAGTCCCATTGACAGAGGAACCTGGTGGGCTGCAGTCCATGGGGTTGCAAAGAGCTGGACATGCCTGAGCAACTGAGCACACAAAACAATGTTAGGCAGAGATATGATGAAAGGGAAAAAGGCAGCTAGAGGGTTAGTGCAGGTGATGAGGAGTTGTCTTAGACACAATGGGCAGGGAAGGACTGCTATACAGATAACCGACCCAACACCTAGCCTTGACGTCCTCTCTGCACCAGTCTTCCTCCCACCTCTGCCACACACGCCCATGCCCATAGCGTGAACTCGACACTTCTGAAGGCCCCACTCCCTGATCACCACTTCCTGTGTTTTTAGCTCATCTACTCTATCACCTCCTTTCTATTCTTTGTCCCCTTTGGGACACCATTCCACTGAACTCACCCTCTTTCACTGTCTGTCAGTCCCTTGATCTCCCATTAACCTCCTTCTCCAGCTTGACTCTGTGGTCTGTGACAATAATCACCTTTTTGCACAAGCCCTTCACTCTCTTGGCCCTTTCCTTTCGGTTGGACTCTACTGACACACCTTGACCCTACTTAACCCCAACACTCTTCCTACTCTGCACCTGTGCTGAGTAGCTAAACATCGTGAGGAAAAATTCACAGCCATGCCGACTAGCTACACTCTACGTTTCTGACCACAAACCTCAAGTGGGCACTCAGCTTGCCCAGTAATCCTATTGTGTTTCTCTTTTAGATTCACTGCCCCACTTTCCAGATGAGTGTTTCACATCTCCTCTCTTCTCCAGTCCTCAACACCTCCTGTTTGTTCCCCACTGTTAGCTAACAGCCTTGCTCCTTATTTTGCTAAGAAAATAGATGCAATCATATGAAAAGTATTTGTCTTCTCACCATCAACTCTCCCAAGGTGCCTGCAACTATATTCTAGTCACTGTCTTCCTTTCTTACAATGAATGGCCTCCTCTCTAATCCCCAGCCAGCCCCTCTTCTTGTTCACCAGATTCCAATCCCTTCGCTCCCTCCAGGACTTTGCCCCAAATCATCCTCTTTCCTGCACTACCCAACTGCCTTTCTCCACCAGATCGTTCCCTTCAGCAGATAAATGTGCTGTCATCGCTCTCATCGTAAAAGCAAACCCTCCCCTGACCCTGTGTTCTCTCCAGCTCTGCCCTGTTCCCTCCCACCCCACATTCTCACCCCTGTGCCCTCTTAGGCCACTCCAGCCAAGATTTGTCTCTACCACCCCACTGAAACTGCACTTGTTCAAGTCACCAGTGCTTTCCTCTTTGGCATCTCCAAAGATCAGTTTCCTGTCATCTTATTCCACCTCTCAACTGCATTTGCATAGTAGACAAATCGCTCTGGTTTCCTCCTACCTGCATAGCAGCTCTTTCCTGAGTTTCTTCACTGGCTCTTACTCTTCTTGACCTTTAAGTGTTAGCACGGTGTGGGGACTTCTCTCCTGCTTATAGTCTTTCCTGCTTAGATCCCATCTTGGTTGGTGACTTTCAATGCCATCTAGAAGTTGGAGTCTTTGAGAAGCAGTGATGGGGGGATGACTTCCCTGGTGGTCCAGTGGCTAAGACTGTTCTCCCAGTGCAGGGGGCCCTGGTTGGGAAACTCAATCCTACATGCCACAACAAAGATCGAAAATCCCATGTGCCGCAACTAAGACCAGGTGCAGCTAAAGAAATAAATCAATAATACTTAAAAAAAAAAAAAAGAAGCAATGAGGAACAGAGTAGAGGATGAAACAGCAGCTCCAGCTCAGAACCCGCTGTCTAGATATGAGTCCCACTCCACCCCGATGAACTGTGTGACCTTAATCCTCTGTGTCTCAGTGGGATCTCCCCCAAACAGAGTCTGAGACAGAGGCTTCAGTGTATTTGGGAACATGACCCAGGGGACAGGAGTGAGGGAGAGGAAGAGAGAAACACAGATAGAGGGTTGCTGGTCTAGACGTGACACTAGTTGGCTGTCTCTATGTGTGACTGCTGCTCCATCCTGCAGGATCTTCTGAGAAGCTTTGTGAAATGTACTTCAGAACCTCCCAGAAGAAAGCAGGGGGGGGGGGGTCACTTGTACATTGGTTCTTATGAAGTTACCCCAGAGATATTAACTACCTGCCCTGCTGGGTGGCTCATGGGTCAACACCAAATGGATTCCATGGGTGTCCCCCACACCAGGATGTCAGGAGGCTTTAAGACAAAAGCAGAAGGATGCTGTTGGTGCTTTTGTGTCTTGATGCTGGTCAAGGCCTGTGCAACGTTGTTTACCACAGTGGGGTCAACTCTTCAGAAGGGAGGCCGAGGGAATCTGAAGTGGTGCACAAGATGTGCCCAGCATGTGCTCAGCGTGAGCTCAGTTGCTCAGTCATGTCCGACTCTTTGCGACCCCCTGGGACTGCAGCCCACCAGACTCCTCTGTCCATGGGATTATCCCAGCAAGAGTATTGGAATGGGTTGCCATTTCCTCCTCCAGGGAATCTTGCTGACCCAGGGATCAAACCGACATCTCCCGTGTCTCCTGCATTGACAGGTGGATTCTTCACCACTGAGCCACCTGGGAAGCCCTTGTGTCCAGGACAGATGGGGGTAATTGTAGAGCTCTCCTCACTGGACTGCTAACCCTCAGCTTGCGACTGTTGGCATGGTGGTGACTCTGATTCTGACATCTCCCTTACCTAGGGGACATCTCAGAGGTCTGTCATGTTCAAAACTGAGCTCTGAGCCCTGTCCCTTCCCCAACCCAACTCTTCCTCCAGTCTTCCCCATTGTAGTTTAAGAGCCTGGATTCATCTCTCTCCTCCTCCCCTTACATCCAATCCATTATCAAATTCTAGTTTCTAAATACCCCAGTCTGACCTCTTCATTAAGTTCTATCACAAAGTGACCAGCCCAGGCCAAGTCACCATTCCCCCACGTAGCCCTCACCCCTGAGCCTGGCCCAGGGCAGTAGCCTCCCAGCTATCTCTGCTTCTGCTTGTGCTCCCTTATAGTTTATCCTCCTGCAGCTCCCTGTGTGATAATGTTACTCCCTGATTAATGCAGGCCTCCAATAACTTCCCATTATCATTTTTTATAACAGCTTTATTGTATAACAGCTTTATTGAGATATAATCCATATACCATGTAATTCACCCATTTAAAGTATACAATTTAATGGGGTTTTATTTTTAGTATATTCACAGGATCGTGTGAATGACCATGGCTGTAATCAGTGTTAGAACATTTTCATCAACTGCCCCCACCCGCTGCGTTGTATCCATTAGTAGTCACTGACCCATTTCCTCCCAACTCTCCCAACCCTGGGTGAATCTACTTTAGAGACTTATCTACTTTTACTCTCTATGGATTTGCCTATTTTAGATATTTTCCATAAACTGAACCATGTCTATATGTCTTTGTGACCAGTTTCTGTTTCCTGTTATTCTTAAAATAAGACCCAAACTTCTCGCCATGGTCCAGCGCCCATCGGAGGCTCCCCAGCTCACTGCCTGTCTCATTGGCTGCCTCCTCCAGCCTCACTTGATGTCTCTGTGCTCACTCCTTCACCCTCAGGACTCCGACCTTGTTCCCCCCTTCATCTGTCCTGGACTCTCTTTCTCGGATCTGTGAATGGGCCACTTCTCTTGACTCGTGTCTGTCCTAATGTCACTTCCTCAGAAGGATTTCCCTCTTTTCCATCTCATCTGCAACCTCTAACCCTTCCCCTTACAATCTGAAATATTTATTTGTTTACCTCTTTGGCCCCTGTAGACCTCTGTAGCACAGAGTTGTTTTTCGTTTTTAATTTCATCCTTTTTTGGATTGTCCTCAAGTCATCCTTAATTGAATTGTCCAACTCTGAGTTTTTTTTGGACACACCATGCAGCATGTGGGATCTTACTTCGCTGATTAGAGTCAAACCCGCACCCCCTGGAGTGGAAGCATGGGATCCTAACCACTGGACCACCTGGGTAGTCCCCTAGAGCAGAGATTTTTGTCCTATTAACGTTTGTATCTTCAGCACACAGGGCAGTTCTGGGTGCCAAGTTAGGGCTTGACATTTGCTGCAGGAATGACTGGGTGGTGCTTCTGGGAAGTCCCACTGAGGAATTTCCACAATTCCTTCCACCTCCTTAAATAGGATGAGACACCTTCAAAGTTACAAGTTCTTCCCTGAGTTCAGTTCAGTTGCTCAGTCGTGTCCAACTCTGCGACCCCATGGACTACAGCACTCCAGGCCTCCCTGTCCATCACCAACTCCCGGAGCTTACTTAAACTCATGTCCATCTCGTCGGTGATTCCATCCGACCTTCTCATCCTCTGTCGTCCCCTTCTCCTCCTGCCTTCAATCTTTCCCAGCATCAGGGTCTTTTCCAATGAGTCAGTTCTTCGCATAAGGTGGCCAAAGTATTGGAGTTTCAGCTTCAACATCAGTCCTTCCAATGAATATTCAGGACTGATTTCCTTTAGGATGGACTGGTTGGATCTCCTTGCAGTCCAAGGGACTTTCATGAGTCTTCTCTAACACCACAGTTCAAAAGCATCAATTCTTCGGCACTCAGCTTTCTTTATAGTCCAACTCTCACATCCATACATGACTACTAGAAAATGAAAACCCACAATATTATAGTTGTCGTTCGTTTTCTTTTTCTGCTGGGTTTTGTGATCCTTGTTCATGTACCATGCACCCCACATACCAGCTGAGCTCTCTTCCCTTGGGCTCTCTTCACGAATTCTCTTCCTGGAGTCCCTTGCTCTCCTAGGGAACAGCATCCTGATGATCAGTCCTGAGGCTTAAACACAAATGAAACACCATGGCCTGGACCACACAGTCCTCTGCTATCTGTGCACCTCATCTGCCAAGTTGAGTGCTTTGGGCTTCGGCTCCGGACTCGGCCTTCTTCCCTTGCTTCTTCAGAGCCTAGACATTGCCTCCTTCTTTTCGCTTTCAAAATCTCAGCCTGGCGGGAAAACAGGCCTTTTCATATATTGCTGGTGGGAATGAATGTGGCACAATCTCTAGAAGACAGTTTGCAAGTCTCTCTAAATTAACAAATGTCCCAACCCTTGGACCCTGTGTACCTATGCATATGGGAAAGGACAGATCCTATACTGTCTGACAGCAAGAGATTAGAGACTATCCAGTGCTGTCAATGGAGGACTGGCTTAGAACAAAGAACACTTTGCTAAGTGTAAGAGAAAATGCAGAACCTTCCATGTATGGATATAGGACAACCCCCAATATGTAGTGTCAAGAAAATTTATGATTGTGATAAACTACCTCTTGAATAATAATGAGGAAAACCAAGGAAATATATTTATATAAAGAAATACTAGAAGGAGAAGCATTTTTTTATATCAGGGGGTGAGAACTGTTAGAAAAAAATTAGAAGGAAGACATCCCACTGAGATTTTTAATGTTGTTTTTGTATTTGAACCATGTGACTATAATCACATATTTAAAGATAAAGTAACAAAATATATTGAAAGATCACAGTCTTATTTGGGGGGTTCTTGTCTTCTAAGGACGCTAAGATCTTTCTTTCAAGAAATTGAAAGTGTTCAGTAGTCATGACTGGGTGCAGAGAGAAACCCCCTGTGTTGCTGGCTGTGATGCCTGGGGTGCAGCCTGTCAGCTCATCAAGGAAAGGCCTGGTTTTATTCATCACATGTTCCCAACACCAGCACAGGGAATCATACAGAGCAGGCTCTCACTAAATATTCGTCGACTGCAATACAGATAAAAGTGTGAATAGAAAGATTCCTAACTCAATAATGGAGAATTTCAGTCTTGGTAAACTGTCCATACTGATACAAAATTGTCAAAATGGGTGACTCTGAGCAAGAATGAAAAGGGCAATGCTGTTTAAGTCAGAAATCAGAAGGTGGCATTCAGACATGGGCTGCAGCTCTCCCAGCCACAGATTTACTGGAATTTTCTTGACACATGGGGTCTGGACAACCACAATGAGTAAATGCCCATGATAGTGTAATAAGAGCAATAAAGCAAAAACACATAAATCAGTAGCCCAGTGAGGCAGGACCACCTCGTTGAGGGCCTCCTCATCAAGGCCCCTCTTCTCAGGAGCTCAAAGTGCTTTTCACGGGGCTTTGCCTCCATACCCCTGAGGGCAAACCGGGCTCAGTGGTGACTCTCAGCCAGAGCTCCGTGCTTGTGGCCACGTGGCACTGCTGCAAACCAGCCAGGCACAAGTCTGGAGCTCACACTGGACTCTTGGCACTGGCCTAGGTGGTTGGCATCAGCCCTACCCGCTTAGGTGTGTCAGTTTACGCAGGAGCCAAGACTGAAGCTTGCCCAGTGCCCGCCCAGCACACACCCTCACCTCCTCCGGCCTGGCCGCCTCCCTGCAGCCTTCCCTGTCCTGAGGCAAAGGAGTGAGAACCGAGTTTGCGGCTAGTGCTGGGCCCTCTGTCTCCCTCCTCCCCACTTCTGACTCAGGGGTTTCTGCAGATGGGTAGATCTGCTTCCTCTCAGGCCTTCTTTGCCAAATCGCCTGCCCCGCTGCTTATCCTAGGTGAGGGGGCTGTTTCTGAGGGGGAGCTGGGCTTTTTCTGCAGACTGGAGGCCACAATAGCCCTGAGCCGGAGGCCATAAGGTCTCAGAGGCAAAGTGTTGAGCTGAAGCAATTTGCCTGGAGCTGGACCTGAGATAAGCCAGAGCCCTGGGCCCTGTCACCGCCTGTGCCTGTCAGACCCCAGCCTCTCCATCCCTCCATCTCCCAAGCCTCTGGACCCAAGTGAACATTGCTCCGTTGGGACCTGGGCGGAGCACCTCAAGTGGCACCAGCCACATGTCCCCCTGGGATATGGGTGTGTGCCCAGCAGCCAAGGGCAGGGCAGTGGGCAGGCTGTTAGCATGGGCTGAGCCTCTGGACCTCATTCACTCATCCCAGGAAGGTGGGGGGTGGGAATGTCTCAGCAGAGAAGCTTCCACATTTTTTGCTTCATTGCCACAGAGTGAGTAGTGCTCTGAGGTCCCTTGAGCACACTGGTCTGCCCCAGAGGGCAGCTGGGGCAACCTGCCCTTTTCTAGGCAAGACAGAGAACAGCGCCTGCCAGAGTCTAGCGTTGTGGGTTCAAGGCTGCCTTGACCAGCAGAGGCCTGGCCCTGCCAAATCTCACTTCCTCCTCTTCCTTCCTGTTCATCCCACTCACCTCTCACACTCAACTCACCCTCAGCTTCAGGAGCCCCCCTCCCTCCGCTCCTCCCCTCCTCACCCAGGGGATGCCAAGCCGGCACTAAAAGAGGCCACCAGCTTCTTCCAGAAATCAGTGGAGTGGAGCCAAGGAAGAGTTGCGAGGGTCTGCGGTTGCCTCTGAAACGGGAGTCTCTGCCTTTGGCCTTAGGGAAGCCTGGTAGACCCCTCCCAGGTTTGGTCACTCAGCCAGAGCGCTCCCTGTGGCGGGTCCAGGCCCCAGGGCTGCCAGACTCTGCTCTGCCACCCCCAGCAGCTGGACCAAGGCTGAGGCGCCCCTCCCAGGGGCCTCAGGCCTGGGGCCTCTCAGGTTCCCTCGGCGGGAGGGAGGGGGCTGCCGCAGAGCCAGCTGCAGCTGTGGGAAACCACACACCACAGCCTGCAGGTGCAAGGGGCCTGGGGGAAGGGGAGAGGATTCATTAACTATTTCTTGGAAGCAGGCCTTCTCCATTCCTTCCATTCCCAAACTGTGGCTTCCCTAAGATGCCAGGTATCACGCTCGGCGGTGTAGGGTGGGTCCACGGCCAAAGAAAAATCAAAAGACCTCTGATGCAGGGAATGCAAGAGACAAGCCCCCACCCGAGACGTCCAGGAGCCTGCAGAGCGAGGCCAGGGGAC
Source organism: Dama dama (assembly GCF_033118175.1). Classification (NCBI taxonomy): domain Eukaryota; kingdom Metazoa; phylum Chordata; class Mammalia; order Artiodactyla; family Cervidae; genus Dama; species Dama dama. The sequence continues at coordinate 66,178,774 of NC_083692.1, forward strand.
TGCCACTGACTCTCAGCGAGCTCTGGGGGCCACTGAGAAACCTTGATGTCATTCCCTTTTCCTGTCTGGTTCCTTGGAGCAATTCCATGTCATGGGACACTGCCTGGGGGGTTGGACTGGAGCCTCCTCCTCAGGGATGGTACTCACTACCCACCCCCCACCAGCCTGCCCACTGAGGACCCCTCGGGGGGCTACCTCAGGGGGCAAAGGGCCTATTCTCAGAGGAGGGATGGATGGCCAAGTAGGTCTGCTCACAGCCAGCCCAGGCCTTGGGGTGGGAGCTATTACTATTGAGTAAACTGTGGCTTGGATGCTGCTTGGGGTTTCCAGGGGCTGGAAGCCATTCAAGGGGAAAGCTTTCACACAGTCCCCGGAAGGGCTCCTTTCTGCTGGGCCTGCCCCCAGAGCTTCATATGGTGCTTAAAGCTGCCCATCTGCCTGCCTGCCTGCCCACGTCGGTCTGACTTCTCATCCTGCCCGTCCAACTGCCTGCCTTGGAGCACCCATCAAGGTCCGTCTTCCTGCAGGGGGCCCAGGAGGTGCAGGACCCTGTGGGAAACGGCAGTCTTGCTCTTGTTTAAGCTCCACTCCCCTTCTCATTCTCCCCAGTGTAAGTCATCACTCATCCCCCTACTCTCTTGATCATTCCTAAATGTGAGAAAGGTGACATTTTCTAGGAGGAACCAAGTTCATTCTGCACACCTGTCTGAGAGCCCACTGCTTGGCAGGCTGTGCTAAATCTTGTAGTGTAGAGATACGTCTTTGCTCTGCAAGAGCTCACAGTCTGGCAGGATAGATGTTCGCAGTCTATTCAGAGAGAGAAGACTCTTCAAGGGAAGGCACCCCATTCTTCAAGGTCAGAGGAGGATCAGAGGAGAGGCTGATGATGACAACAGATGTCTGCAGAGAGCTCGAAACTGTTATACAAAATGTTGTCTCTACTACTTATCCTCTACCGTCACCTCCTTGGGAGGGAGGCGGAGATTGCCATCAATTTCTGACCTTATCAATTTGCCCCATCCTACCTTTCTAACCTCAGCTTCCTCCTCTTTGCCTTACAGGGAACATCCATTACAATTGCAATATAATACAAAAATGTATTTGGTCTTGATCTTACCTGGCACAGAACTTTAAAAAAAAGCATGCTATTTCCTAAGTAATGGGAATTTTTTTTGGAGTTGACAACCAATCCTTTTGGTCACAATTGAGTTCTTTCTAATGAGGAGACTGGTGGTGGGTCCTTAGATAGTTTGAAGTTGGGGGGACTGGCCCTGCCAGAAAGAAGGTGGGAAATTTCATCCCCACCCCACTCCCAAACTCTGGAGAGAAGAGGGCAACTGGAGATGGAGTTCAATCAATCATGTGGTCAGTGGTTTAATTAACCGTGCCTGTGACATGAAACCCCACATAAAAACTCTGGACATTGAAATTCAGAGGAGCTTCCTGCTTGGTGAACACATTGATGTTTACCAGGTAAGGTGACACACCTGATCCATGAGGACAGGGCACGGAAACTCTGCCCCCAGACCTTCCCTGTATGTCCTTCAGTTTGGCTCTTCTAGAATTAATTGTACTTTATAATAAAACTCTAAGTTTAGTACACTTAGTAAGTTCTATGAGTGATTCTAGCAAACTGGTGAAGCTGAAGGGAAGTAGTGGGAACTATTATAGCCAAATCAAACAGAAGTGTCGCTGGCCTGGGGACCCCATTTGCATCTGTGATCAGAAGTAAGGGCAGTCTTCTTAGGGCCTCTGCCCTTTAATTTATGGGATCTGAAGCTAAGCCTGAGTAGTTAGTTTCAGAATTGATCCTGAATTCAATTGCAGGACTCCTGGTTGGTGTCAGAATGTACAACTAAAGAGACCTGCGTATAGCCTTCCCTCTAAATCACATGCGTTCCTAATCCATCCTCCTGTCTGAAATGTCTCTCTTGGCTCCCATGTTCACTAGTCCACTAGCCTCAGTTTTTCCAAATCGTTCCTATCCTTCAAAGCCCACCTCCTTCACAACTGTTTGGCAGTAGAGGTGCTGTCCTGAAGCCCTTCCTTGTAGGCAGAAGTCTGACCCTCTGCCAGGTGGCATGTCTGGGGAGAGGGATCTGGTGCTGGGGAGTACTTCAGGTCAAGGAGTGAGTGAAAGTCACTCAGTTGTTTCCGACTCTTTCCAACCCTATGGACTATACAGTCCATGGAATTCTCCAGGCTAGATTACTGGAGTGGGTAGTCTTTCCCTTCTCCAGGGGATCTTCCCAACCCAGGGATCATACCCAGGTCTCCAGCATTGCAGGTGGATTCTTTACCAGCTGAGTCACAAGGGAAGCTCAAGGAGCTGCTCTTTAAATGCTCCTGGTCAAATAGAAGGAGAGGGCTAAGTCAGAGTAAGGGGGGCTGCTGGCCTGGCTGAGCTCTCCTTGAAGATGCAGCCTCTATGCAGGCCTGTCCACCTCTCCCCTTCCTCTGATTCTGGGAGAAGCAGTGTCTTGGGGTAGGCAGGGGCTGGGAGTTCTGGCTCTGCAGCCCCCAGCACCACTGGTCCTGATGGTAAATACAGAGTTTTGTCACCTTCTCCATGGTGGTGCTAGTGGTAAAGAAACTGCCTGCTGATGCAGGAGATGTAAGAGATACAGGTTCAATCTCTGGCTGGGGAAGATCCCCTGGAGAAGGGAATGGCTACCCACCCCTGTATTCTTGAGTGGAGAATCCCCTGGACAGAGGAGCCTGGCGTGCTACAATCCATAGGATCGCACAGAGTTGGACATGGCTGAAGTGACTTAGCACACACACACCATAGTGATGGGCAGCACTCACCCAGGTCAACACACACCTTCTTGTGCATGTACACTTGGGTGTGTGTGCATACACACACACAAACATAGACACACAGAGGAGCATGCCAAGCCCATGTCTGCATCGCTCTGGGTTACAGCTGGGAAGCGCCACATGTCGGCTTGGTCTGGCCCTGCTCCTCTCTCCCTTTGCTTTTTTGCCAACATTGGTCTTGGCAGAGCATGGCCCCGCAGGCTAAAGGCCAGTGGAGACCAGCATGCTCCCCTCCCCCACACCCTCTAGCTCTCCTCCCATCCTACACACTCCACCCTGTGCGGAAGCTGCCTCCAAGAGCCTAGGGTTGTGACTCCAAAACAGCTCAGACAGCATCTGAGTCACGTAGGTGATCTGGTGGGAGGCCAGAGAGCAGTGTCATTCCGTCTCCTGGCCCTTACACTGGATAATGAACAGGCAGTAGATGGATGAGAGCTAAACTGCACTCTTCTCTTAAGGGCTGCTGAGGCCTGGGAAGCAAACAGGGAGTGTTTCAGAAAGTGATCCAGAACCCCCAAGGCCTTCTGCCTCATCACTGCCCACAGGGAACAGGTCTGAGCTACCAGACCTTGGTCTGGCTTCAGAAAAAGCAGGTCTCCTGTGATATCTGGACTGCCCCCTTTCTGTCCTTTTTCCAGCCCCCAACCTGCTGAAAGTCTCTCCCAGTATACCTTGGGTCCTAGAAAGGCAGAATCTTAGCCATTTATTTTTAGCTTGACTGTGGTCTGAAGGGCTTGGTCCCCAGTTGAAGGAATTTTAAGGAGCAGCTTCCATGAAGAAGAGCATTAGGAAGGCTGGGCTTTTTCCTTCTTTGTGTTACTGCTCCTTGTTCTGCTCTCAGGTATGTTCCTCCTCCCAGCTCATTGTAAATTGGGGGTGGGCAGCTGTGACTGATGAACGACCTCAAACTATCTAGAAGGAGTCTAGCTCTTCACTAAGTGTTGGGGAGCCTTCTATAAAATGAGCTTCTCTTGAGGTGTTCTCAGTCCAACAGATCCACTTCTCTTTATCATGGGGATCTGGGGGAAACAAAACTCTACAATCTCAGGTCCTAAATTGAATCCCATTCCTTTTCTTTTTAAAATATATTTTCTTGGCCATGCCATCTAGCATGTGGGGTCTTAGTTCCCAGATCAGGGATCAAACCCACCTTCTTTGCATCGGTCTCAACCACTGGACCTCCAGAGAAATCCCGAGTTCCATTCTATTTTATCTAGCCCTCAATCAGAGTCTCATCCTAATTTCTCTCCATTACTCAAGCCCTAGTTTTCACAGCAGCCCCAAAGTGTCCTCAGAGCATGGGTCTCTCACATTTTAAACTGGAAGTCACCCAAACCTCATCCATCCCAGCTCTTCGTGTTCTAAAGAAGGAGACTGAAGTCCGCCTAGGGGAAGTGACTTGTCCAAGGTCACACAGCTTTTCCCTGGCAGGATTAAGATGAAAAATCCTGCATTTTGATTTTGTGCTCTTTCTGAAAAGCCACACCACTCAGCATCTCCACTCAGTTTGGAGTTTGGGACTTGGAGTTTAGGTCCTATTTTTAGAGACATCATTAGAAATTCAAGGGTGAGGTCTTTATGAAGAGACAGCGCTTGTTCCCCTCCCCGAAGCTCTTGTTTTGTGTTACATTGCATCATGCAAGAGAGGGGGTGAGGGGGGCTGCTGGGCCATGGCACGCCTCTGCTGACTTGTCCAAACCGACCTGGGGAGCAGGTGTGGGCCCTCTGTCCCCAGAGCTTCTCGAAGAACAGTTTGTTCTGCGGGGGCTGCTGCCGGGGCAGAAGGAGAGTGACAGACACCGCACACAGCCCTGGAGCCTGCTGCAGCTGCTTCCTGTTGTCAGATGCTCCCCGGCTGAGGGGGTGAACTCCCTGGCAACCCCCTCACCGCTGCCTAGCTCTCCACGTGGCTACCTACCTCCCTAGGCCACTGACGTCCCACGGATTCAGAGGAAGACCAAGTTCAAGGAGTGAGAGCTCAGAGGAAGGAAGCGGCCTGGGGCCAGGCACACTTTCAGTGTCGTTCTGTGCAAAGAGAATCTGTCCTGAGAACATGCCTGTTCACACCTGCCTTGTCTCCCCTTCCCCAGTGGAAGACCTTTTTCATCATTCCTGCTGAGCCAAATTCTCCCCAGGGGCGTCCCCTGGGCCTGGTCCCCAGTGACTCCCCTGTCCCCCTCACCCTCCACTGGCTGTACTGGACCGTCCAGTATGCAGTATGAGTGTGTGGGCCCCAACCTCACACTGCCTCGTCTTGTGGTTTGACTTTTCACCCGGGTTTATTTTGTCTCCTCTTTAAGACTCAAAGATAGGAGAATCTAGGTCCCTGACCACTGCCTCCTACTTCAGACAAGATCCCGCACAGAGCTGAGCTCATGTTGACCCAATTGGAGGAACATGATGAATCCTCATTGAATGTCCCAATGTCCCTGCCCTGGTTCCCATGTGAACCACAGTCACCCCAGCCTGGGGGGTGTGTGTGTGTGTGTGAGTGGGGGAGGACCATGATTTCGGCTTCCCTGCCAGGAATTTTCTGTTTGATCGTCACCATGCCTCATTACAGGAAGCTGCCCAAGGCCTTGCTCCAAGCTTGCTTCCAGATTTCTCTCTGACTCATAATGAGATGGGGCCGACCGAGTGGACCATCTCCCGTCTGCACAGGGTCCCCCAATCTGAACGCTGGTAGGTGGACAGCCAGGGAAAAGGGAGAATGGTTGGTGCCTGCAAGACAGCCACTGCTCACCTCAGGGCACCGCTCAGAACACTGCCAGGGGAGTTCTCTGCTTTATCCTACTTCATCCCCAATCTCAGGGAGGGCCTGGCTCATTGTGCCCAGGGGTTCTGAGAGGGGCTGGGGTGGAGGTGGAGGGAGCCCTAAGCCCAGACTCTCAGCCCAGGGCTCTTCACCGTGTTGTGAAATGGCCTTGGATGAGGGCCAAGCAGGAAGCCGTCTCCTATAGCCTTTAACCCAGGGGTTAACCTTGGGGTATAAGGCTGGGCCCCAGGCTCTTCTGTCCCCAGGGGATGGCTGAGCTTGACATTGAGCCCACCTGCTAGGAGACAGCCTGATCTGCCCTTGGCTAAGCAAGAGGGTCCGTGCCTCCCCACACCTACATGGGACATTCAGAGGGGTGTGAAAGGCAGTGCAAAGTGCGTGGGCCTGGGGCTCAGGGTCTCCAGCCTTTACTCTGCCTTGAGGAGCTTCATGACCTTGGGCAAGTCATTTTCCCTCTCTGGGCCTCACTCAGTTTTCTTATCTTTGAGCAACTAGAAGGGTAAGCGTTGGACTAGAATGATCTTGGAGGCCTCTTAACAGCTTCGGATTGTGACTCACTAAGTCAGTGGTCTAGTGATGTTATTTACCAGGACCTGGCTCTGATCTGGCAAGGGGTCAGTTCACTGTGTCTGTCTAGGTTTTGCCATATAAATCTGCATCTGCTGGTCTCTCAGAACGCTGGAGTCGGCTTCCCTGGACAATCAAGGATGAATGATGACAGAAGACAAGAGATGAAGGGCATCTGTTACTTTGGGGATTTAGGACACCTGGGTAATTTGCACAGAAACTCTGGCTGCATAATTTCCTGTCCTTCACTTCCCGGCAGGAAATTTAAAAATTTAGGATCCCTAATCGTCATGAATAAAGGGGTTCCTTGTCCCACTCACTAAACTCTTAAAAGTAGGGGGAGGAGGAAGGCAGGAAGAACACAGGGTTCTTCATACCCTAGACCTCCAGCCTGCCTGGGATGACTTGAACTATAATCACGCTGGCTTTCCTGGGTCTCAGTTTCCCCTCATACAAGCTGGGGTGTGGTGGCCTCCCCTTCCTGAGGTTCAGCAAGGAAGGAAAGCATCGGCGAGAGGGGGTAACCCTGTTAAAGGTCACATGTATTTCATGAGGGCCATTACCCAATTCTGCACACTCTGACCTTCCAGAGGCGTGTGGCAAGGTGCCCATGGGGTGTCATCTGTGGGGTACTGGGAATTGCTTTGAATCTCCCCAAAGCCACAGCACCTGAAATCCTACCATTAGAGTCTTTTCTTTGTCTAACATTGCCCAACTTGCCTCCAAAAATGGAGTGTGTGTGTGATGTATCTAACCATCTGTCGTGAACACGTTAGCATGATTTAGCTACCAGATGGGTGGCCTGTGCACCACTAGCTGAGGTTAGTGAGAGACTGGGGTTTTGGTGGGGGTGGAGGGGAAGGTGTTTTGGAGGATTGAGGGCTTGTACTGGGGCACTGCTTGAGTAGGAGGGGGAAATAACTGAAACCTGGCCTTCCTGCCAGACTTTCTCAGGTCCTACTCCACCAAAACAGTGTGAGCAGAATATTCCCATTTTACAGTTGAGGAAATGGAGGCTCATGTAGATGGAAGAAGTGACTTTTCTTCAGAAACACAGCCAGAAAGTGCTGAGTTGGGCCTAAAGTCCAAAAATTGAGAACCCAGGAGGCAGGATTTTGTCTGTGTAGGGGGTGGGAGCAAGGTGGGAAAGGGGATGGAGCTTGGGAGGGAGGCAGGGAAAGATGAGAGATGGAGAGCAGAGTCCTGGGTTTTACTACTGTGCCCAGAGCTGGCCACCTTTCTGACTTCCCTCCCTTCTCAGCATCTCCTACCCCTTTCCCACCACTGTCTCTGGTCTGGGCTGCCCTCTGGCTGCACCATTTACCCATCTTCACCCTGTCAGGGGCAGTGCAGTGAGGTGGCTGGCTCTGAAGTCGGTGAGCCCAGGTTCAAACCTCCACTCCACCTCTTACTAGGGTTGTGACCAAGTCACGTCTTTCTACTTGCTGGTGCCTCAGTGTCTTCCAGAAGCTGGACGTCAAACAGCACTCACCTCACAAGACTACTATGAGAGTTCAAGAGATAATACATTGGGTTGGACAAACTGGTAAAGAATCTGCCTGCAATGCAGGAGATGCAGGAGACCTAGGTTCGATCTCTGGGTTGGGAAGATCCCCTGGAGGAGGGCATGGCAACCCACTCCAGTATTCTTGCCTGAAAGATTCCATGGACAGAGGAGCCTGGTGGGCTACAGTCCATGGGGTCATAAAGAACTGGACACAACTGAGTGATTGAGTACAGATGCAATATTTGAAGCAACCAGCAATAAGCCTGGTACTAATAATTTCTTAATAAATATAAGCCAGGTATTGTGTGAGAAAAAAGGAGTTCCTCCTCTCACAGAGAATTCGGTCCACTTCCCATGATCCCAGCACCTAGAATGGTGCCTGGCATGAGTGGTTGCTTGTTTAGTTCACATTCAATGATTGAATGAATGATATCCATTACAGAGAAACTCCTAGCCTCAGCAGAAGGCTGAATTTTCATTATTTTGAAAAATAATGGGAACATTCTTGGATTTTTTTATGTTCTAAGGTCATGCGACAAGATCTGGGAAGGTTAGGGCTGCCGGTGGCCGCACTTGTCCGGTGAGATTGGGGCGTCCCCTACCGGCCCCAAGGGGCACTGCAGGCGGGGCCCAGGGAAGGCCACTCCCACCCCTGAGACTCTTGCCTGGAGGGGGCCCCTGGTGGCAGTGCCTACTTCCCTTACCTTGCCACGCGCAAGGGGGAAGGCCAGTGCTAACCACAGGCACTCATGGGCTCTGGAAACTTCCTTAGGGCTCTCAGGTGGGGCTGGGGCAGGGAAGCATTAGCTCATAAGTTTGGCAGTGGAAGTGACTTCAGCAATTTAGTCTAAGTCCTTAAGGTAATGATGAAAAAACAAATTATTAATAAACACATCTGTTGGACACTTACTGTGAGCTCTTTACATGGATTATCTCATTGAAACCTGAAAACAACATTTTGAGGTATGTATTGCACAGAGGAAACTATAGATAGGCACCTTGCTCAAGGTCCCACACAAAGAAAGGGACCAACGACAAACCCAGGTCCCCTGACTCCCAGTCCAGTGCTCTCATGCTGTCTTTCCAGGACACTAAATCCAGGACTATATCCTGGGGGCAGAGTGGGGCAGAAGGCTCTGGAGGCTTGAGTCTCCCAAGAAGACACACAGTGAATACTTGTTGACTGACTGACAGAAAGAATAAAGGAAATGGTAACTCCAGGTATTTGGTTGGATTCAGCCCAGGGCATGGTGATCAGGAGGTTCTTCTCTCACTCTGGGGACCCAGACTTCTAGAATACATCTGGGGGATGTTTGGCCATCTCCCTCTGGTTACCTCTCTCTCAGATGCCCCCACACCTTCTGTCAGATGCCCCCACCAGACCTGACCACCTCTCACAGACTCAGGAGGGCTCCCATCACCTCACTTAAGACCCTAGGACCTCACTGCCATCACTGTGAACCCAAACCTCCCCAACATCACTTCCTATTGCGTTTTGCTGCTACCCTCCCTCCTTTCTTCTCTTAAGCTGATCTTAAAGTCAGCACACTGGGGTTAGAGTGAGGCAGGTCAAAACCCGAGATGTGGTCCCCCTCGGTAACTGGAAATAGTCAAACTAGCACAGTATCTGTCAAGATGGACACTGATTTATGCTTGTTGTCATGATCTGTTTCTGTAGAATGAACCTACCTTGACAAACAGGAAACGGGAACAGCCAACTCCCATCCAGGTGAGTAGGATGTGATAGTGCCCACCTTAGCTCATTTCCTCCTCCCCATGGCACTTGAATCTTGAACTTCATCTCCATTTTACCAGTGAGGAAATTGAGGCAAAGAGGATTTAAGTAAATTTGGAATAAGCAAAAGAGATTAGTGGGTGTCCACTAGAAAACTTTGCAGTGTTTAGAGCTCATCTTCTGGGCTGATTAGAGCCTTTGATTGCTTCTGAGCTATTCTAAATTGCAGAGAAATGATGGCAATGCAATGATTCCTATCCTTGGTTACTCAAATTCTGTTTGTTTGAGGGACAGTACCCTCCTCTTGTGGAAAAGTCAATTTGCTTCCATGTACATTGATTTCAATATTCCTGTTCTATATGTGTGTTTGTTCTTTGGAGTCTCCTTTGAATGGATTGTGACACCTACCTGGTTTCCTCATTATAATGCTAAGGTAAATAGCTCTTAAATATGTGTATGAGAGTCATGATTTTACCTTTTAATTTTTTAGATTATCTTTTAATAGGGATAAAAGGTAATTTGTTTCTGGTCATTTAGACAAGGAGAGGAAGACCTGGGGTTCAAAACCAGACAGCTAGGATGCAGCATCTGTGTTTATAACTGTCACTCTATGTTCCAGGTACCTTAATTGCACTAGAGTGGCTGCAGCTGAAAATTAATCAACCCTGCCTAAATTAGACCCTTGATCCTAAGTCAAACCCTAGCTCTGATTAAAAGCTAATAAAATAAATGGTGGACACGTGTGACCCCAGCATTCGGGAGAGACGACCTTAAGTGGTATAAGCAGGACACTCTTCCAGGCCCTACGGCTGAGGAGCACTGGGTCTTTCCTGCCAGATTTTCTGGTAGTGGCCTTGCCCTTGACCTCAAGGAGATGGTGGAGTTCCAGGCTGATCTGTGTGCAGGCCTTTGCTGAAGACCAGGATGTGGGAGGGGATTTGGGAACAAGTTTTCATTCCCCAGGTCTCCTTGGGTGAGGGAAAAGGGCCAGAAGCTGTCTGGGTTGTACAGCTGGGAGACAGTGACCGAGCTTCCTGCCACATATGCTCCAAAAGCCAAAAGTCATCGACCTGATTGCAAGGTAGGATTTCAGGTGCTTGACAACATTAGAATTTAACCATGCCTTATTGACAGAGACTTTCAATATTTTTGTTCACTGAGCAATCTTTACTCCTAACTGGATCATAAACGATTCCATTTTTTCTCATTGGAGAGTTTATTTTCAGGTGTTTGTTTTTACAAATTGATTCATTTCCTTCTTGTTTTTATTATTTTTACTTTTTGTAAGTTTTAAAATTTAGCCACATTATCTTGTTTCATAGTACTTGCTTTTATCATCTTTTATTTATGGCAAAAATACATGGTTTCCATTTACAATAATGATTTTTTTTTTTAACTTTTCTATTTATTTTTAATTGGAGGATAATTGCTTTACAATATTTTGTTGGTTTCTGCCATACATCAACATGGATCAGCCACAGGTGTACATGTCCCCTCCTTCTTGGACCTCCCTCCCACCTCCCACCCGATCCCACCCCTCTAGGTGGTCACAGAGCACCGAGTTGAGCTTCCTGAGTTGTACATCAAATTCCCACTGGCTATCTACTTTATATATGGTAATATATATGTTTCCCTGCTGCTTTCTCAATTCATCCAACCTTCTCCTTCACCGATTGTGTCCACAAGTCTGTTCTCTATGTCTGCGTCTCCATTGCTCCCCTGAAAATAGGTTCATCGGTATCATCTTTCTAGATTCCATATATATTCATTAATATTCAATTTTGTTTTTCTCTTTCTGACTTACTTAACTCTGTATAATAGGCTCTAGGTTCATCCACCTCTTTAGAACTGACTCAAATGCATTCCTTTTAACGACTGAGTAGTATTCCATCATATGTATATACCACTGTTTTTTAATCCATTCATCTGTTGATGGGCATCTAGGTTGTTTCCATGTCCTAGCTATTGTAAATAGTGCTGCAGTATACACTGTGGTACATGTATCTTTTTCAATTATGGTTCTTTCAGAGTATTTGCCCAGTAGAGGGAGTGTTGGGCCACATGGTAGTTTTATGATAGTGATATTAAATAAACTTTATATATAAAATGAGTCAACTTAAAAGTGTTAACTAATAATGCAGGAGGTAATTGGATAATGGCAGAAATCAAGATGGTGGTATCCAAATGATGGAAGGTGCCTGCGTGTGTGTTCAGTCATGTCTGACTCTTTGTGACCCCATGGACTGTAGCCTGCCAGGCTCCCCTGTCCATGGGATTTTCCAGGCAACAATCCTGGAGTGGGTTGCTATTTCCTCCTCCAGGGGATCTTCCCAACCCAGGGATTGAATCCTAGTCTCCTATATCTCCTGCATCTCCTGCATTGGCAGGCAGATCCTTTACCACTGCCCCACCTATGAAGCCTGGGTAGGAAGGTGGCTGGGCTATAAATTATAGCAGTGCTTATTACTCTTTACTGGGCATTCATTGCATGCCAGCCTCACTGTTATCCACAGCGGCACTGTCCGACAGAATCTGTGCTAATGGAAATGCTAATCTATACCTGCACTATCCAAGCTACATGGGGATATTGAGTCCTTGAAATGTGGCTAGTGAAACGAAAGAACTGAATTTTTTCTTTCAATTTTTTTTGGCTGAACCACATGAGCTTGTGGGATATTAGATCCCTGACCAGGGATTGAACCTGGGCCCACAGCAGTGAAAGCACTGAGTCCTAACCATTGGACTGCCAATGCCTGATATTAATTTAAATGCAAATATCCATGTTTACTATATTAGAGCAAGCTGAAGGGTCAATGGACATGAGTTTGAGTAAACTCTGGGAGTTGGTGATGGACAGGGAGGCCTGGCGTGCTGCGGTCCATGGGGTCGCAAAGAGTCAGACACGACTGAGCAGCTGAAGTGAACTGAACTGAAGGGTCTTAAATATAGTATTTTACAAACTCTTTATAACATCTATGAACTGAGTGTCATTATCACTACTTTGCTGATGAAGAGATTTAGACTTGAGAGGTTGCCTGAGGTCACATAATTAATAAGTAGCAGAGATGGCCATTGAACCCAGACCCATTGAACTACAGAACAGGTGCTGTTAATCACTTCCCACAGAAAAAGCCCAAAGAACATTTTGTTGGTAGTTGAATTGTACTGGGCCACATGTGATGCAAAGCTGGCAGACTATGGTATTTCTTTTACTAAGAGTGGCTTGTCCTGTCACAGGATGGCCTTGGGGTGTCACACAGGATGGCTTGCATGACTGTTGATTCTCGAGTGGAACTGAGGTGTGACTGAGCCCATGGGAAGCAGTGAGATGTGTCTACCTTGATGGCTAATCCTGAGAAGGCCCCAGATGGATCATGGCCTCTAGGCTCTGTGCTCCTTGAGCACAGGGTTCTTTGCTTCACCCTGGTATCCGCAGCACCAAGCCCATACCTCTAAAATACATTTCTCAATGTCCAATGAATAATAGAGGGTCAAAGCACAAGGGTCATCATTTAAGCCAACCTTTGGATCACACAAGTCTGTAACTAGTTTCATGACCATAATTAGATTCATGACCACAAATATCAAGTGAGCCCTCACATTCCCTGGCAGTCTACAGCACAAATATGTTCAGTCTCTGATGATTTCACAGTTTCTTCCAAATATCCAGCACCTTGAAGATCTTGTGTAGCAGATATATGCTGGTTTTCAGGTCTCCAGGATCTGAACCTATTTGTAATCCTCCATTGTGTGGGTCTTGGTGAAAGGCAAGGAAGATAAAAGGGTCAGAGAGTCACTCCCTCATCCACCCGAGAACTAGGGCTCAAGTATTGTTGTTGTTTAGTTGTTAGGTCATGTCCAACTCTCTTGTGACCCCAAGGATTGTAGTGCGCCAAGCTCTTGTGTCCATGGGGTTTCCCATGCAAAAATACTTGAAGTTGCCATTTCCTTCTCTTGGGGACCTTCCAGACACAGAGGTTGAACCCAAGTCCCCTGTATTGGCAGGCGGGTTCTTTACCACTGAGCCAGCAGGGAAGCCTGGGCTCAAGCATACAATCTATAATTGGCCAATCTGGTGCTTACAACCAGGACTCTGATTTCTGAGCTAGTGACAGCAAGGCCCAGGGATCTTTAGAGGCTATTTATAGTGGTGGGCATTGCAGAGTGGTCTTGTGCTGGCAGCTTTATAGGAGGGTTTTTCACCAGACTGTTCTAGTGCCATGGGCCTATGAAGATGCCTTCCCAGTTTTCAGTTATAACTTTTACCTTTTCACTGACTCCAAACTTGTGTATGTAGCTGCTTACTTAATAGTTCCACTTGGATATGTAATAGGAATCTCAGATATTACAAGACTAAAATAACCCCTTTCTTCTTCTCACAAAACTTTTTACCTCTCACACTTTTCCTGTCTTAGTAAATGGCATCACCATCACCTAGTTGCTCAAATCAAAAGCCTACAAGTCATCCTTGATTCCTCTTCTCTTCTTAATGTTCACAGCCAATTGTGTATGAGTCCTATTGACTCTACTTTTGAAGTATACACTAATCTGATTGCAAATGTTGCAAGCACCTAGAGTTTTGTAATAACCTCTAGGGTCACCCCCATCGCTCCCCCAAGTTATTTATGTCCCAATACTGGGAACTTGTGAATATGTTATCTTGCATGTTTAAAGGACTTTGTGATTAAATTAAAGATCTCTTGACATGGGGAGATTATCCTGGATTATCTAGGACAGCCTAATATAACCACAGGGTCTTTATAAAAGGGAGGCAAAAGGATCAAAGTCAGTAGTAGGAGACGTGACAATAGAAATAAGGGGTTATAAAGAAGCGAGGAAGGGATGCCATGAGCCAAGGAATGCAAGTGGCTTCTAGAAAGGCAAGGAAACAGATTTTTCCCCTGAAGCTTCCAGATGGAATGTAGCCCTGCAGACACATTGATTTTAGACTTCTGACCCCCAGACCAGTAAAACACTAAGTTGTGCTCCAACTCCAACCACAGTGCCTGGCACAGGCTAAGAGACCCTCAGTGAAAACCCATTGCATGATTTCATACTTGACTTTATTAAGGGCTTAAGGTTCAACTTGGCAACAGCAGGGCTGGACCTAGACCCCAGGTCTCCTGACTGAACTGAGGCGAAACTAAGACCTGGCTCCGAGCCTTCCTGCTAGAGCTGGGGCCACCAAGCCCCTGGTCAAAGAGGAATAGTTCAGAGGTAATACAATGGCAATTTGATCTCTGGTTCCTCTGCCTTTTCTAAAACCAGCTTGAACATCTGGAAGTTCATGGTTCACGTATTGCTGAAGCCTGGCTTGGAGAATTTTGAGTATTATTTTACTAGTGTGTGAGATGAGTGCAATTGTGCGGTAGTTTGAGCATTCTTTGGAATTGCCTTTCTTTGGGACTGGAATGAAAACTGACCTTTTCCAGTCCTGTGGCCACTGCTGAGTTTTCAAAATTTGCTGGCATATTGAGTGCAGCACTTTCACAGCATCATCTTTTAGGATTTGAAATAGCTCAACTGGAATTCCATCACCTCCATTAGCTTCATTCGTAGTGATGCTTTCTAAGGCCCACTTGACTTCACATTCCAGCCATGAAATTAAAAGATGCTTACTCCTTGGAAGGAAAGTTATGACCAACGTAGACAGCATATTCAAAAGCAGAGACATTACTTTGCCAACAAAGATCCGTCTAATCAAGGCTATGGTTTTTCCAGTGGTCATTTATGGATGTGAGAGTTGGACCGTGAAGAAAGCTGAGTGCTGAGGAATTGATGCTTTTGAACTGTGGTGTTGGAGAAGACTCTTGAGAGTCCCTTGGACTGCAAGGAGATCCAACCAGTCCATCCTAAAGGAGATCAGTTCTGGGTGTTCATTGGAAGGACTGATGTTGAAACTGAAACTTCAATACTTTGGCCACCTCATGCGAAGTGTTGACTCATTGGAAAAGACCCTGATGCTGGGAGGGATTGGGGGCAGGACGAGAAGGGGATGACAGAGGATGAGATGGCTGGATGGCATCACCAACTCGATGGACATGAGTTTGAGTAAACTCTGGGAGTTGGTGATGGACAGGGAGACCTGGCGTGCTGCGACTCATGGGGTAGCAAAGAGTAGGACACGACTGAGCGACTGAACTGAACTGAACTGAATACAATGGCAATGATAAAAACGACAAGAGCTAACGATTATTGAGCAGGCTCTATGAGCCGTGCACTATTGTGTTTAATATTAGCTCATTTACTCTTCAAAGCCACACTGTGAAGTGGAAACTATTATTATAGGTTGAGGAAACTGAAGCACTGAACTGCTAGGTAACTTGCCCAACACACAGCTGAATGTACACAGCTATAAAGGGAAAGTCACTCTATCGTGTCTGACTCCTCGCGACCCCATGGACTTGCCCATGGAATTCTCCATTACTGGAGTGGGTAGCTTTTCCCTTCTCCAGGGGATCTTCCCAACCCAGGGATCGAACCCAGGTCTCACGCATTGCGGGCGGATTCTCTACCAGCTGAGCCACAACTATACGTTTCCATTAAATCCTTCCGCGCTCTCACTCCCTTCCGCTGCTTGGATGAGGAGACTGCTTCTATGTGAAATCTCGCACACTCCAAAGGCCCTCGGGGTCGTTGCTCTCCCGGAACAGATGGGGGCGTCCCTGAGCGCGGGCGCGAGGTGGCGGTGAAACGGTGGAAGCAGGGATTGGGTGAAAGAAATAAGAAACCTAATGGCGGAAGTCCCGCCCAGGCCGGGTGAAACTTCCGGCTCCAACGGCTTGGGGCTTGTGCTGACCGAGCGGAGCCAGCAGCGCCAGGATGGTGCTGCTGGAGAGTGAACAGGTATAGCCAGAGCTGGCCGGCTGAGGGACCGATGCTGTTTGGGGCTTAGGTCGGGACCTCTGTCTCGTTCTTCGGGAGGGACAGGGACTTTGACGAGGCGGGAAGGGGGTTTGTGGTTGCCTAACGGGGCCGGGCTTGTTGTGTTCCAGTTCCTGACGGAGCTGACTAGGCTCTTCCAGAAGTGTCGGTTGTCGGGCAGCGTGTTCATCACCCTGAAGAAGTGTAAGCAGCTGTGGACGCGGCAAGGCCGGAAGGGGGCTGGGAGGCCCAGTGACTGGGAGCCTCAGGCAGAATCTTTCTGCTGCCCATCCTCTGCTTCCCCTACCTTCCTCCACCTTCTACTGGGCCCATTCAGAGCTGAGGGGCCAGAGAGTATTAGGGATTGGGGCTGGTGCGGCCCCCAGCACTTAGCCACCTAAGTCAGTTCCGGTTTCAGTGGGCCCCAGTCATGTCAGGGCTGTCCTTGTCAAGGATTCCAAGCCGCGCCATGATTAGTGAGATTTAATGTGCTTTGGTATTACAATGTGCCCATCGTGGGAGTAGCAGGTAGGTTTCCCAAGGTGTGATCAAGCCATCTATGATAGCAGATAATGTGGTTAACAGAACTAGATCAGTGGAGGTGGATTAGGTATCCTCTTTGTATGCCTTCCCGACTTATTAACTTTTTGTCTACCTGTTAAGCCTGTGACTGTGTTCACCAGGATGTGTTTTTCATGCAGATGATGGCCGAACTAAACCCATTCCAAGGAAGGGTTCTGTGGAGGGCTTTGAGCCCTCAGACAACAAATGTCTCTTAAGAGCTACTGATGGGAAAAAGAAGATCAGCACTGTGGTAAGTTGGATTCCTAATACTCCTGTTTTGGAGTTTAAAGACTTGAACTTAACTGAGGATGGGTTATATTTGTACCCGGTTTTGTGGGGTTGTTTTTTTTTTGTAAGTTACTGAATAAAGCCTAGTGTGTAGTTCCCCAGCTGTTTTGAAATTAAGATCTTCTTTTACTACCTTGGTAATAGAAAGGCCAAGAGCAAAATTAAAATGAAGAAGGTAGAAGTCAAACACTTGTTAGAAAAAAATATTAGCATATCAGTCCTTACTCAGAGTAGCACTGTAAGGAGCAGCTGGCAGTTGATTCCTTATTCTCTTACTGTGCTGGGGCTTCAGTGAACAGTTTCTTGGTACCAGATGCTTTTAAGCTGATTATTCCTTTATGGTTGTGGTTCAGGTGCCAAACATGTATTGTATCAGGTTTTGAATTTGAGTATGTAGCCTGGCATGCTACAGGCCATGGGGTTGCAAAGAGTCAGACACTGCTGAGCATATGGCACATTGAATAAGAGCTCCCTTTCAAAGTGGAAGTTGAATATGGCAAAGCAAGAGGCTCCTTGGATCAAATGAATACTTCTTTATTCTACTGGGACAGAACCAGACTGCCCTCTAATCAGTATAGGATATCCACAAAAATGTGGGCCATAATTAGTTGATTAATGTTCCATTACTAGGTATCTTGAGAAGATTTTTACAATAAAGCAAGCATTTATGTGGCTTAAAAAAAAAAATAAAGTTGGGTGTCATGAAATACGGAAAACTAAGGAATCTTCAGACATAAAATTTCTCTTGTGGTAGCTTGCAGTTTGCTTAAATGGGCCTGAATTAATGGAAGGTAGGTTTAAAATAAGATGGGGAGGGTGTAATTTAAATGTATCTTGCACAAAAGGTTAAGTTCTTTGACATCTCTTAGACTCCTTAGAAAAAATCAGTGCGATGTGTTTAAGAGATTTCAACAGAGGCGAGAAGCATAGCTTCTTAAGCAGCCCATCTTTCCCATCTTGGTACAATTCTAAAAGTGCACAGCTACTTTACTTGTTCCTCAGGCAGAGGAAAGTGGAGTAGAAAAATAGCTTTTAGTAGAAAAATAGCTTTCCCATTCCTGCAGTGGGGAAGAAATATTTTTAAAGATTAGGATGTCTTCATGAGGTTTTTGAGTTTTACTGGGTGAGGCAGATGATTTTTTTGTGGTAACAGGGGTGATCTTTTCCCCCTTATTTTCCAGGTGAGCTCCAAAGAAGTGAATAAGTTTCAGATGGTGAGTTTCTGGTGTTCTCTGTGTCCCATTTCTTGAGTCAAGAGTCAGCCTAATGTTTAACACTGGGTTGGGTTAAGATTGTGATTTAAGTTCACTGCTCTCCTGTGATACTGTATTTTACCAATCGTTTACAAGTAAAAGCTGCCAAGCCACAAATTTTACTTCAACACTGACATTGTCTTTTTAGCTAAATTTTGTTGTCTTAGGCTTCATATATGCCATACTTACAGTACAGTTACGTAAGTTGCCTGCAGTCTTCCATTTTTGCTTAAAAGAAAAGTAAAAAATGTGCAACTCACTAGTTGGTGTTGCAGAAGCTGCTATAATGTGAGGGTGTTTCCCTTACACCATGTTGCTTAGAACACAAGTGTCCCATAGTATTCTACACTTTATGAGTTAGGCTTTCTGATTTTGGCAACCCTAAATCCATTATGGAAGTAGGGCAGATGCTGCACCAATTTGCAACTTTTCCCACTAAGGTCACGTTCTGTGTCTTTTAGGCTTATTCAAACCTATTGCGAGCTAACATGGATGGGCTGAAGAAGAGGGACAAAAAGAGCAAGAGTAAGAAGAGCAAAGCAGCACAGTGAAGGGCACCAGCTTTCCCACTTTCACCAACTAACCACTGAATTGCTATTTTTCCTTTGGTTTTTATTTTTGGCCACAAAGCTGAGTTTCTGACTCCCTTATAATGACTGTTTTCATGTGAGATTAGGGTCATTTTTGGATGGAAGAAGGGCTGCAGTGTTTACAGGGTAGTTACAAGAAGCCAGTTTATCTTAGATCTGGCTAAGTGGTTTGTGTTGGACGGTTGTATATTCCTGGATAATAGTTTACAGACTCTGTAGCCATCTGTAAAGAGCAGTGTATTATTTAACCTGTATTTATCAGCACTGACCAACTTTTATTCTTTTTCCTGCCCCATAAAAAGTTTCTGGCCACAGCTCCTCGTTCTGGAATGATGTGACTATGAATAGGCTTGAGGCCCTGTCTTTTGGTTTACTGGAACTGAAACCTGACACTTTTATTAAAAGTTGTGTTATTTCATGGATTTCCCAGCTGGCTGTGTAATTTTATCATCTTAGTGCCTTTAGCAAATTTGAATGAGTTTCATAGCCAAATAAGAGTTTGCTTAACCAGACTAAGGATAAGCTTATTAGAGAATCATCAAGAATAAAGATTCCAAGTTAATGATGATACTTGATTTCTTTATGCCCTTTACTTTAAAGGACATTTTCATATGCTTGGTATATAGGTCTAAGAGAAGAACAAAGCTGTTTTCTTGTGTTCTAGCTCCATAAACCCTGCAGTGTTAATAGATTTGCAATTAAAAAGCAACACATATATGAAAACATTTATTCAAAAGATAAATTTATAATATATTACACATGAAAAACCTACAAAGCTCAGCTTTGTAGGACAGCTTTTAGAATGTAAAGCTAATTTAAAATTACAATGAATGTACAATATTTTGTAATATAAGCTCCTGTCTGTTTGAACAATGTAATGATAGTTCTTTAGGATTAAAATAAGATTCTGTAGTAGTCATCTCTGTAGCTGTACAGGAAGAGCACAGACACCCTGCAAGAGGAGGGAGAAGACAGGATCAGTGTAACGGGTAGAGAATGGGGCTGATAATTTATTTTTAGAACACTTAACTGTAGGAGTTCTGTGTAATCAAAAACAAGATGGAAGGCTGGTCACTAAAAACATTTTAGTGTTTGAAAACATGAACAACGCATTCTGACAAGGGGACATAAAACATAGGAGTTACCTGGGTGATTAAAATGATAACTGGGATAGCTGCTACTGAGATCACTGTGTTGTTATTGATAAGATCATGACTATGATTCACAGTCCTGACATGTATTTACTGGTCACCAACTGCAGTTCTAACATAGCAACTTCTTAGTCATCTAACCTCAACAAGACAATAACATATTTGTCACTCCAAAACCCCTTCTTGGGGAAAAACTCCTAAAAACAAACAACACCCCCCCAGCCCCAGCTTGAGTTTTAACCTATATTGAAACCTGCAATACCTAAGTGATAACTTACTTTTTTTCTACTTTGATGTTATAAATCTCATCACAGACTAATTTGAGGTATCTCTGCTTTGGCAGGCGTGACAGCAGCTGCTTCACAGTTGTGTTAAATGCCTGTTCATCAGCATCCCACTAGGAAAAAATATAGATAAAACTTAACACAGCAGGTACTAGGGTTTATTAATTGGCTTTTCCTGGGTCACTAATGAGGTGTCAATGCCATGCCCCCTCTATGTACACTGAAGAAATCAGTTACAGGGGGGAGAAAACTAGTGGGGAGACTGCCAGGGTTCTTCCTTTGAAGAACTGAATTTCTTTATAAAACCAGCTTACTAGATCCTGCCTAAGAATGATGCAGCCCCAGTGTGTTAATGTGACTACACCAGTTATTTCTGCCAACTGTTGACTTTAGGTGAGATGGAGATGCCACTTCTGATGTGCACCTGTTTGAGTGGCTCATGAAGCAGTAAATTACCAGTATCATGCTATATGCTTATTTACCAGATGGGAGAATACCAGTGGGGACGGAGGACGGGGTGGGGGGGAGTCAGCTTATAAGAGAAGCTACAAGATATATTGTACAGCACAAGGAATATAACCAATATTTTATATAAATGGAGAATAACCTTGAAATATAGCATGAAATGTCAATTCTGGGGCAGAGTTCATTTTTCATCTAACTTAATCTGACTAAACACTCTGGATAGACAAAAGTATTCTTTGGTTAGATATGCTGCAAAAATCACATGTAGTTATTCTTACAGTTAAATATTCTTATAGCAAAGGTAAGTATTAAATTTTTTTAAAAGTTCAGTTAGGCTATTTGATAATAAAGGTATGTACCTACTAAAAAAAAGCATATAAAAAAGGACCTACATTCAGTTTTTACAGAAAGAGCTTCCATATAGTTTTAGTTCTGCAGATGAGCTTTCCTGGTTGGAATGAAGGTTTGAAGCAGCACAGTATAGTGGGTGAGAGTGTAGATTCCACTAGTTTGCCTAGGTTCAAATCCTGGCTCTGCAACTCCCTAGTTGGGTGACTTTGAGTAAGATGTTTAACCTCTCTGCTTCCATTCTCCATAAAATGGAAAATAAGGATCTGTAAAAAGGTAACAGTATGTATCCCTTGGGGTTGTTATGATTAAACGAGTTAACATTCCTAAAGTGCTTAGAACAAAGCCTGCTAGAGCTCGACACACAGAAAAAACCCTAGGTGTTTGTTAAAAACATCTCTGAAACGTTAAAAAAAACCCCAGAACACTAGAAAAGTGTGATTCCCTCAAAATCTGATTTAGTAATACATGTCACATAAAAGAAACAATGCTCCTAAATTCCTGGGACTGCTAGAAAAATACCTCATATCAAAGAAAATAATGCCACTTTCAACTTTCTTTTAGCAAATCAACAGCAAACTTTGGGATTTTAAAGACTAGTAGTGCAGAGGAGTTCATCTTGCTTACCTCTAATGACAGAAACTGTAAGATTGTTTCTTTGGGTAGATCCACCTGTTGATACACAAAAATGTACATCATGTCAGGGATCCTAAGCAGCACATACTGACTTGTGACTGTGGTGTCACTTTGGATGGAGCAGCATGAATGGGATGCTTCCATGCTGCTTATTGAATTTGGCAGTGATGTGATCTCAGCACTCAGAACTAACACATCACACCACAAAGCTTTGGCAGCACTACCTGCAAAGGCCTGCAAAGTGAAGAGTGAAAGTTGCTCAGTCGTATCTGACTCTTTGCAACCCCATGGAATATACAGTCCATGGAATTCCCCGGGCCAGATGACTGGAGTGGGTAGCCATTCCCTTCTCCAGGGGATCTTCCCAACCCAAGGATCAAACCCAGGTCTCCCACATTGCGGGTGAGTTCTTTACCAGCTGAGCCATGAGGGAACCCCAAGAATACTGGAGTGGGTAGCCTATCCCTTCTTCAGTGGATCTTCCCAACCCAGGAATCGAACCAGGGTCTCCACTGCAGGCAAAGTCTTTACCAACTGAACTATCAGGGAAGCCTGAAACATTTAGAAAAATGATTTTCATTTTCAGTCCCCCTCCTCCCAATCTTTCAGAGGAAGAAACTAGGAGAAACAAGCCAGTATCCCAATTCTGTTGACAATGAGCAAAAATTTGACAGTGTGGACAAAAGCCATCCTCAGAAAGTTAAAGAAAGTGACTTACAGCCAAAATTTCAATTTCGCTGCTTTTCTGATGTAAGTTAGCAAGGGAGGTCTGAAGTCGGGTTTGTACCTAACAAGAAGGAAAGTGTGTTAGAGTTCAGAACCTGTCCCATCAAGCCATCTTTCTTGCCATTTCAGTTCTTATTCTAGGAAACAATCACAGGTGACAAACCAAATATTATATAAGAACTTGCTCTTCATCCACCTCAGTAAGATGAGTGTCTAGTGTATTACAACCTCAGGGAAAATGAGATTTTATAGCCTACCTTGATCATTTGTTTACTAAGCTGCTTATTTCTTTATAATTTTGAACTGACATGTAATAAAAGCTCAGTACTGTAAAACAGTGCATGCGGAAGCAGGGAGATTTTAGTATTAAGCTAAATTTAAGAAGGGGACAGTGACAGCATTGAGAACATGGAACTGAAATATCGTAGATATGAAAAGTGAGTTTCCACCCAACACACTGAGAAACAGCCAGGAAAGCTAACAAAATGAGGTAACTTGATCTTTTGTGTTTCAGTCTAATTACACTCCTAATAATGGCTACCCTCTCATACCCTACTCCCAGATGAGGCCTGTGTCCTAACTCTGCTCATTAGCTTTGTTTACACTGTCCTTCCCTCTGTCCCTTCCATTTGGAACACCCTCATCTTCCCTCTCTGCCTACTGAAATCCTTCAGGGATCACCTCCACGAAGCCTATCTTGATCATCCATACAAACACTGATCTTTCTCTCTCCCCCATGTCTGTAGCATACTCTAACCCTTATTTTAATTCAGCATCCTATTACTGATTTTCTTCTATTCTCCAACTATATATATGCTTCTAAGGTTATAAAGTCTTTGAGGACGGGGCCATGTCACGTGTTTTCCATTTTACCTGGCACTTAGCACAGAACCAGGCAAATAAGATACCAGAAACATGTATGCAGTGAGAAACCTGCTACATGTCTTGTGGTAGATCTCTTCTGCTTTGTTATATACAACAAGACCAAATGGGATCAGAAACTTTTTGCCTGGACTCAGTAATTTTGACAACACTGCTTCTGGGTGCCCACAGTGTACACGGAGGCCTCTTTGGAGGACAAACGGGGCAGAATCTTGGCACCTGTGATGCTTTGTGCTAGTGAGATTTTTAGAAGTCACCAAGTTCAGGAATTGGGAAGAAAAACATTTCCAGGAAACTGTTCCTTCGTTCCCTTTCTTGTTTTCTTCCTCCTTTGTGGCTCATGTTAGAAAGCCGAGAACACTCTGACCATGTACCTGAGTCTCATACCGCCTTCTGGTGCTGGCTGACAGCTTTTCGGGGGCAACCACACTCACAATGGGAACAACCGTTGCTCCATGGATTTCAAACAAACCTGAAACAGAGTTTTTGCAGTTATGGCCTTATCTGGTCCCACTTTCTATCACACACCACAGAGCTGGCAGAGATGATTAGGATCCACTTGGGGGTGATTCTGTGGACTGGATTATGTCTAAGCCTTGTTTTCTGTCTCTGCAACTGTCTGCACTTGACCAGAAACCCAGGACCCCACTTATCCCCTAGTAGTTCTGACACTTCTGTCAGGATCACCAGCCTTCCCTCCTTCAGTGGGAGGTGACAAAGGCACAGGAAGGCAATATGACTCAAACCTCATGAACGTAAGGAAAAAAAAGGCAAGCTTAACATTTCCCAAACTATAATTCTTTAAATTCCTCTAAGTATTTGAAATCTGATGGTGGCAGAAAGCCTGCTAACAGAAATGAACCCAAAAAGCTTAATTCTGTTAAAAGTCAAGTAATGTGTTCTCGTGGACTTCACTGGGACGTTTCTTTTTCACTTGGGTTGACAAATGTAGTAAAACTAAAGGTGTAACTATCACCACTGTTTCCTCTTGGCTTTCATGAAAACAAATGTACAGAATGTCTCCAGGGCACTAAAAAATACTTTTCTTCAATCTTCTATATGGGAAAAATTTATCCACATTTGATCTACATAATAAACTGAATCAAAGGAAGATTAAACCACTTGTAAAAATCAGACAGACATATCAGGACCAGAAGAGTCACCAAACTCCCAGTAGTTTTATCATTTTCTAGAATGTAAGTTTCATAGGGATTAATTCTTTTTGGTATAACTAATTGTACATATGTTACTTTAAGAGGATATTACTGATGCAGTGAGTTAGCCACAGTTCTAAGTATTTAAAGCAAACATGTACACACACACACAAGCATTATTATGTTTAAATTACAATTAGTAATTATACCTGAAGCATTAGAAAATGATCCCTTCAGATTTTGTACTGTAAGATTATCGGAAGCTTCTCTAAAAACAAGCAAACAAAAACAGTTAGAATAAACAGTCGCTAACACAAAAGCAACACATAATTTATAGTGAGCTACACTTAGAGGCTTTCTATTAAATATAAAATACTGATATTTAATAAATATTGATTAGCGGAGGAAAACAAAATTTGCCCTTAATTATGCTTTTGATTAAGAGCAAATAAAAATTATAAAGGATGTCACTTCAAATTAACAGTCTTAGAGACAACATTCTGATTTATTCAGCTGGGTTTGGATTACTGGCTCAACATAAGAAGCTAATTTCAATGAAATACAATGGGTGTTCTTTCTGCTCTCCTCACAATACAAGGAAACATTAGCAATGCCCCACTTTCATTATGGATGCAACCTTGGTGATCACCCACAAGAGAACATTTAGTAAATGAGATTCTTTCAGAAGCTGTGAATGGATGTTCTTTCAAACACTGAATTAATTTATAGCCTTTGAGAGACATAATAGCACTCTATCTTGGGAAAACAGGGAAATAATCATTCACATGGAAGAAAGATTTTAAGCCCTTCCCTGCTTAAACTAAATCCCATCTGGCCTGTTAAGTGTCTTAATAATGTTTGCCTGTACTATTACTAATAGTTGCTATTAATTAGTTAACTACTTTTTGCTTTCTCTTCTAAAGCTCTGCCTTTGATTTGGATTCTTAATCCTAATATCTAGAGACTTCAAGAACATTATATATATATATACACACACATATATACTCTTAGAAAAAGCCTGACAGTGAATTTATTCAAGCTAGGTGGAGATGGGTGGGGCCGGGGGTGGGGCCAGGGAAGGCCATGCAAGCAAGAACATTGATTTTATATAAGTCAGGATTTCTCAGCCTGACATTTGGGCCAGATGATTCTTTGTTGGGGTGGAGGTGGGGAGTCAGTCCTCTTAATTATAGGATGTTTAACAGCAGCCCTGATGATTACTGGGCTTCCCTGGTGGCTCAGGTGGTAAAGAATCCACCTGCAATGCAGGAGACGGGGTTCAATCCCTGCACTGGGAAGAGATCGCCTGGAGAAGAAAATGGCAATTCACTCCAATATTCCTGCCTGGCAAATCCCATGGACAGAGGAGTCTGGCTACAGTCCATGGGGTCACACAAGTCAGACATGACTTAGTGACTAAACCACCACCAGCCTCGTGCTTACTAGATAACAGTAGTAGATAACAACCAAAAATGTCTGCAAATATTGCCAAATGTCCCCTGAAGGGCAAAATTGCTGACTGAGAATTTACTGATGTAAGTAAAAAAAGGTATTTAAAAAAAAAAAATTTATTTATTTATGGCTTTAGATCTTAGTTGCAGGCTCCAGAGCACGTGGGCTCTGTAGTTGTGGCAGATGGACTTAGTTGCCCTGTGGCATGTAGGCTCTTAGTTCCCTGACCAGGGATAGAACCAGTGTCCCCTGCACTGCAAGGATTCTCAACCACTGGACCACCAGGGAAGTCCCCCAGTAGAGTACTTTTTTTCTAAGCATAAATAAAAGGCTTACAAAAATATAGAAAAGCAAGGGAAATGATCCTTTGTAATCCCACTAATCAGAAATAACTGTAATGAAAAATTTGGTTCATCATTCCAGACATTTTTCTGTGTATGAGCTATATATTTTGGTTGCAGCAAAAATGGGATCATATCTTATTTGTGGACATCCTTCCTTATAATAAACTCAGCTTTATTAGAAAAATAATTTTTAAAGGCTGCACAGTATTTCACTGTATTTACTATAATTTGAGCAATCTTCTATCACTGAATTACTGTGAATATTATAAGTGAGGTTCCCAAAAAAAAAAAAGAAAAAAATAGGTGAGGTTCCCAGGGACCCTGGAGGTCCCTGAGATCCTTTCACAGGGTATTTGCAAAGTCAAGAGTATTTTCACAATAATCCTAACATGTTAATTATCCTTTTATTTGTATCCTTTCATTAATGTGTAATGGAATTTTCCAGAGACTACATGATGTATATCATAAGAGACTGAATGCAGAAACAGACAACATAAGACAGTAATAGTAATAAAACAATATAGTTTCTTCTACTTATGATTAGAGATTACAAAAATTAAAACAACAATATCTGCAAAAATTTAAAACAATGCTACCTTTCCTACTAAATTTATTTTGTTTTGGAAAATAGTTATTTCCATTAAAAATGTTATTTAGGTTTGCATGTCATGAGTTTATTATTGTTATTTTAGAATAAGCATTTTTAAAATGTTTACATTTTAGTTTCTAACATAGAAATATTGATAGATATAAGCTACATAAACGAAGCTCTTAGGGGGTCCTCAAATAATTTTTAAGGGTATGAAGTGGTTCTGAGACCAAAATTTTTGAGAACTGCTGTTAGAAATAATGTGTGTTGATAGACATCTTTGTACTATCCCTATGGAATAATTTTACTGTAAATTTCTGAAGTGGAATTACTGGGTCTTTTTTTTTTTTTTAGTTTTAAGGCTTTTAACTGTTAAATTCCTATGCAGACAGTTGAACCAATTTGCATTGATATGATGAGTGAGAACTTTTCCCAGAACATTATTATTTCCCAGAATATTAGATCTTTCAAAACCAGTGACAAAACACTACTGCGGGTCACTGATTAACAGACCAAATGAGATAACGGCAGCTAGACTGTGGTTCCTCAGGCTTTTCAAAATGATAAAATAATCTTTGACGTGTTATGAAGGACGAATGCTGAGAGTAAGTTATGACTAGTTTTACATGGAGTCATAGAATTAAACTACTGAGTTATTCAGAAGCTGTACTATGGTTCATTAAAAGTTACCCTGGGAAAAAAAAAGTTATCCTGACTGGTCTTTATCTCCCCAAAGGATCAAATTGATATTTAAAATAAATGTATGAAAATTCTATGTAGGCAGTTGCAGCTGGTTTTCTGGTCTTTTGTTTACTAAGTTACCTGGTAGTCCTCTCATCACTGACTTTAGTCCTCAGTTTCTGTACAACGTGGTCCACAAGATCAGACTCCAGCACACGTTTCTCTGTTTGCCTGTCCTTCTCAAAAGACTTAACCTTAAAAAGAATGAAACAGATCCATCATTTCTGAAGGCAACAGGCTGAAGGGTACCATAGTAAGACTCCTCAGTCAACAGTTCAGGTTGGTGGCTCTTACCCGGGGGTGATTTTGCTCCCCACAGGGCATCCGGCAATGATCAGAGACATCTGTGGTTGTGACAGCTGTGGGGGGTGATACTGGCATCTGGTGGGTCGACGCTAGGGATGCAGCTCAACATCCTACAACAGCCCCACAAGGGAGCATCTGGCCAACAATGTCAAAATGTGGCTGCTGAGAAACCCTGTCTAGATTTGAACAGCTTATTATAAACAACAGAATTTAAAAACAAAAAAAAGGCCAAGACAAACCAGCTCCTATTTCATTTGATTCTTTCACATGTTTTCCCCTTTAAACATCCTCGGGTCAGTCACCAAGATTTCTACAACTCCTCCCCCTCCTTTCCAAACCCTAGTCCTGTCATCCCACTTTTACGGCGCCCGTCTGTTCATCTTCACTCCCATGGCCAGTGCCCTGCCTTGGCTTGGGATGGTCTGATATTCTGCCTTCAGCCATCCCCAGCTTCAGTTATCCCTCACTCCGTGACATCTCCCTGCAGGTTAACTTTTCTTATATACTCTGATGTTCCCTACTGTCCAAAAACATCCACCGGCTCCCCACTAGCTGCTAAATCAGGTTTGAATTCCCTAGTTGGGCATTTTGGCTTTGTATGATCCAGCTAGAACCATTCTCTCCTGCTCAAGTGCCCCTCTGCACAATTCTGCTTCACTCCAAATGGACTAATTGGGGTAATACTGGAATAGTTTTCTGCTGGCCTGCCTCTATCTTTGGGACCACCTACTGAAAGAACTGCCATTACCGTTGTTATTCCTTTGCTTAAAAAGCCTTTTTGGTATCCTGCCCATCCATGGGGGTCTGGCATTAACTGCACCTCCACTCTGAAGACTTCCCTGCTACCTCTGTAGTAATCTCAGGTTGAGGAATCCTCAAAGAATTTTCTTATAGGACTCTCACGGCATTGAGCATTTTCTAGCTCATAATCATGCATGAATGTCTTCTGTTCCCCACCAGATTATAGGATCCTTGACAGCAGGACCTGTGGCTTATATGTCCCTGCATCTCTCATGGCCCTAAATTCAATCCCTTCCACACTGTGAATGCTTAATATGCACTTGCTGAATGGGTGAACATAGTGATGTCTTGCCCTTCAAATATAAAGATGATGCTATTTTATATTTATAAATATACATATATATATATGCTGCCACTAACAGAGGCAAAAGAGTCAAAAGAGCTGGATGAGCTGGAACAATGTACTGAAGTGAACAAGATCACATTTAACAGAGACAAATACGAGGTCCTGTCGTCAAGCCCTCACTGCAGAAGACCGGTCAGATGTGGTGACAGCTGTGGGAAGGCCAACGGGTTTCAGCTGATGATGAATTCAGGAGGACCAAAAGAACTACGTGGTAGATAAAGTTAGTTTACTTGTAGGCTATATTAGAAGAAATATGTTATCTGGATTGAGGGAGTTTACAGACCCTTCTTGTTTAGTCAGAATATGCTTAGAGCACTTGTAGAATTCCAGTATCTCATTTAAGGACAGACACTGACAAAGTTAAATGTGTCTAGAGGAGGTTAACTAGGAGGGTGAAGGATTTGGAAAATCACTTTATGAGGAATGGCTTAAGTAACTGGAATGATTAAACCAGAAAAGAGGACACTTAAAGTGGTCCACTGCATGGCAGTGGTATCCTAAAATTCATGCGAAGGTAGTTAAGAGAAAGAGGAAGAATTAGACTTGGTATTTTGACCATTCTAGAGGCAGAACTAGGACCAATGAATGTAAATTTGGGGAAGCAGATTTTTATTCAAGATTTTAAAATTTGCTGATCATTATAGCAGTGGGTTATGATGCTGTAATTATCCAGCAGAGGCTAGACAGTCATCTCTTGGTAATATTACAGGAGCAGTCACTGCTCTGGAAGAGGTGTGATCAATAGGACTAGGGTCATTTATGATTTTGTGACTTATCAAGCAGGCTAGCAGTGGAGATTTACAAACATTCCCATAAAGAATTAACTTCTGTAAGAACTACCTTCCTGCCTTAAACGACTAGAAAGCCAGACAAAATATATAAATACTGTTTTTCAGACAATGGACAACAAGCAGTGGAGGACTGTTATCCTGAGAGGAGGGGAATGAAGTGAGCCTTTGAGTGCCCTAGGTAACTGTGCTGAGGAAGTCTGCAGACTGCTGTGCAGAGAGAAGGAACCTAACCAGAGGCCAGGAGTCTTGCTGAGCTGGGGAGACAGACTAGAGCTTAGGTAGGCCAGGATAGCTAGAAACTGTGGCAGAGGACCGAAAAGAAGAGAGTTACAGCCAGAGAAAGAAAGATCTCTAAAGCTCTGCAGAGAAGTCCACTCACATCTTTGGCAGAGAACTGATCTGTGCCTGGGAGAGAGGGAACTATCCAAGGCTGGGGAGACAACCAGCAGAAATGAGTGGGCATAATAATTCCTGAAATCCACAGGGATGGGAATAGTTCTTGTTCTTACAGAGTGGAGAGACCTCATAATACATGGAACTTAAGGCAGAATCCTCCAAAGGGCATTGCCTTAGGAGTGGGGCTAAATTAGATCTAGACTAAAGGCTGCCCTAACAAAACTTAAAGGCTGGAAAGGATGAAGCAAAAGTCAAGGAAATTAAGTACATCCCAGAACAAAGTCCAGCAGTATGTAAAGAACAGAAGGGTAATTCCCTGGCTGTCTAGTGGTTAGGACTGGGAGCTTTCACTGCCGTGGCCCAGGGTTCAATCCCCATTCAGGAACTAAGATCCTGAAAGCTGTGCAGTACAGCCAAAAAAATGGGGACATAATAAAACACAGTACAAAAAAAATGTAAACTTCACAATGTCTAATAACTACTCACAAGTTAACAGGCCTAAAAAGAGGAAGGAAAATATGATTCATAACCAGGGAAAATTCAGACCAAAAATGTCAAGATGACGGAATTAAAAATGACTATTATAAAGAATATAAAGGAAACAAGGACTATGATGAGGGAAGAAATGGAAGGCATTTTTTAAAAAAGACACAAATGTAACTTATACAGATGAAAAAACTTCAGTACCTGAAATAGGAAATGCACTGGATGGGATTAATAGCAGATAAGATATTGCAGAGAAGATCAGTGAATGATCCAGAATAAAGCACATACAGAGAGAAAAAGCAAACAAAACCCACAAAAGAACAGCCTCAATGAGCTGTGCTGCTGCTGCCAAGTCACGTCAGTCGTGTCCGACTCTGTGCAGCCCCATAGACGGCAGCCCACCAGGCT
Organism: Dama dama; assembly: GCF_033118175.1. Taxonomy (NCBI): domain Eukaryota; kingdom Metazoa; phylum Chordata; class Mammalia; order Artiodactyla; family Cervidae; genus Dama; species Dama dama. The sequence goes on from NC_083692.1 coordinate 66,210,044, forward strand.
CCCCCGTCCCTGGGATTCTCCAGGCAAGAACAGTGGAGTGGGTTGCCATTTCCTTCTCCAATGCGTGAAAGTGAAGTCGCTTGGTTGTGTCCAACTCTTAGCGACCCCATGGACTGCAGCGCACCAGGCTCCTCCATCCAAGGGATTTTCCAGGCAAGAGTACTGGAGTGGGCTGCCATTGCTGTGGGACAGTATCAAATGATTAACCTTCTGTAATCAGAGTCCCAGAAGAAAAAGGGACAGAAAAATATTTGAGGAAATAATATCTGAATAATTTCCAATTTTATGAAAACTGTAAGTCTACAGTTCAAAGAAGCTCTATGAATACCAACCATTAGAACATACAGCATGACACCAAGGCACATCATATTCAAGTTGCAGAAAACTAGTGACAGAAGAAAATTTTAAAAAGGTGCCAGAAGATAAAAAGGTAAATTACAGAGGATCAAAGCAGACTTTTAAACAGAAACTATCAGATCAGAAGACAATAAAACAAGACAATGTTCAAAGTGCAAAAGGAAAAACATAAATCATGAATCATATATCCAGCAAAAATATCTCTCAAAAACAAAGGTGAAGTGAAGACTTTCTTAGACTAGTAACAGTTGAGAGAATTCATCACTTGCAGACCTGCACTAATCAGAAATAATAAGAAATTCTTCAGGCAGAAGGAAAATAAAATCAGAATGCTATCTGGCTGAACACAAAGGAATAAACAGTTCCAGGAATGGTAAATATATGGGTAAACATAAAGGACGTGCACGCATGCTCAGTCATGTCTGACTCTTTGCGACCTATGAACTGTAGCCTGCCAGGCTCCTTGGTCCATGAATTTTCCAGGCAAGAGTACTGGGGTAGGCTGCTATTTCCTCCTCCAGGGAATCTTCCTGACCCAGGGATTGAACCCACATCTCCTGCATTGCAGGTGAATTTTTTTTTTAACTGCTTAGCTATAGAGGAAGACCTATAAAGGACATTCCCTCTTTATTTCAAAAACCTCTGTAAAAGGTAATTGATTAATTAAAACCAAAATACAATGTATTATGAAGTTAGTAACATATTTAGAAAACAAATTGGCAGCAATAGCACAAAGGATGGTGGGGGAAATGCAAGCATTTGGTTGTAAGGTTCTTAATACTACATGTGAAGGCATATAGTAGTTTTTGAAGGCAGAATGTGAAAGTTGTATACTACAAACCCTAGAGAAGTCACTAAAATATACCAGTAAAAATAAGAGTTATAGTCAGTAAACCAGTGATAGAGATAAATGGAATAAAAACTATTTGATCTAAAAACAAAGCATGAGAAGAGAAAAAAAAATGGGAGAAAAAAGAACAGATGGAACAAACAAAACAAATAGTAAAATGGTAGATTTAAGCCCAACCATTTCAATAACTGCATAACATATCAATTATTTAACCATTTCAATAAAAGGCAGGGACTGTCAAAGAATGGATAAGAAAAGCAAACCTCAACTTAGTGACTGTCTCTAAATCCAAATTTAGTAGAATGAAGAAAAAAAAAGGAAATCAATAAAACAGAACACAATTGAACAAAAAATAGAGAAAAATCAATGACATAAAAAGCTGGTTTTCTATAGACAAAACTGATAAACCTCTAGCTAGGGTGATCAGGAAAAAAAAAGGAGGGGGGGAGATATAAACTACCATATCAGGAATGAAAGGGAATATCACTATAGATAGTAAAGGTCCCAGTGTTTTTACTGGTGAATTTTAGCAAATATTTAAGAATGAAATAATACCAATTCTACAACATTATCCAGAGAACAGAGGATCCAACTCATTTACGAAGCTGAAATCACTCTGCTATCAAAACCAGACAAAGATATTAAAAGGAAAAAACAAAGGGAAATATATTGATTTTTCTCCCTTTAAAAACGGAAATAAAGGTTATGAGGTAATCTATTTATGAACTTTTTTGTTTAAATACAACATAGTAAAATTGGTTAAGAAGTTAACCAGAGATATGTCTGCCAGGAGATATTAGCTATAGTTATTATTTTTATTTCCTTAGATGGAGAAAGGGAACAAGGGGGAAAAAAGTAGAGAAAAAACCTAGTCATAGCTTTTTAATTTTTTTTCTAAGTTCAAAGAAAAGTGTTCAGATTCAGATTCTCTCTTCTTTATTTCATACACTTTCTCCAAAACACAGGCCTAGCAATTCAAAAGGAGAATGAAATAATGGGTTTCCCAGGCCCAAGGCTAGGACCTCAGTGGGAAGGTTGGGCATTCCATGGTTAATACAGTTTGGGAAATCTAATTGTTGAATTGTGAAAGACATCCTCTGGTCTTTACCTTGACATGGCTTCCTTCTTTATCCGAGACCAGGGCCACATAGGTGATTTCATGATGTCTGCAGTACTCTTGTAATTCCTCTTGGGACTGAAACAAATAAACACAAAGCACTTGGAAAAGCTTCAAGTAGTTAAGGAGAATGAAAACACTATGTTCAGTGTGTCCTCAAAGTGAGTAACTAAACATGTTGATCTAATGGTTCATATAAATAAATATTAAGCAAGAAGAGTACAGAATTCAAAGGAAGAATAAGATTTCTTTTGTTTTCTGTGTTTTCACTATTGTTCTAAGGGGCCATATCACTCAGTGTGGTCAGGATATAGTAAGAAGTTTTCAAAAACTTCACATCTTGATTGTTGCTAAATATTCACACACACACAGGGAAAAGGCCTTCGGGGAAAACAAAGGCAACAAAAGAAACAGTAGAAGGTGAAAAGCAGAACTAAAGCATAAAGCAAAGAAGTATCAGAGCAGAGAAGCCTGCAGGGGACACCCCTGTGCTGGGCTGAAGTCACCATTAACTGAGCTTATAATTTTACTTTAAGACAGAACACTGCTCTAACAATTTATGAAACAAGTAAATGGAAGAGGATACTGCTCTGTTCAAGGATTATAATTTATTGCTCAGCATACTTCTAACATGAATTTTTATATAATACACACAGAAATGGACAGCAGCAGCTCCTGGCAGGTGATGTGGCATAAACAGGTGAGAGGGTCGGGTTCTGTTTCCCTGGGCATCTCTTCATGCTCTGGGGCCCTCTGAGTGAGGGTGAATGTGTGTACACCTTGGAGGACCGGCTGGGATTGCAGCCCCTTCTGATCTGCTTGTAGAGAAGTCAGTCATCTGAAGGCCCCCCATCTAAAGGGGAGGCCGGGTGCTCAGTGGTGCCATTCTTCTCATCTCCACACCCAGAGCAGGTGTTAGGCCAGCTGTGAGAGGCCTGAGGATACAGAGCTAAAAACGCGAGACACAGAATGCCTCTGGGAAGTGTGCTGGGCTGGATAGTGGCCCTGCAAAGATGTCCACATCCTCACCCCTGGGAACCTATGACTATGGCATCTTATAAGGTAAAAGGGATTTTGCAGATTGATTAAAGATCTTGAGATGGGGAGATTATCCTGGGTTATCAGGATGGGCCCAGTATAATCACAACGGTCCTGGTAAAAAGGGACAGGAGGGTCAATTAGAGATGGAAGGACAGAAACGTAGTGCAGAGGAAAGAAGATGCTACCCTACTGAGTCTGAAGACAGACGAAAGAGCCACAAGCAGGCATGCAGGAGGCTTCTAGGTGCTGGAAAAGGCAAGGAAGTGGATTCTCCTCCTAAAACCTTCAGAAGGAACCAGCCTTACCAGACACCATGATTTTAGCCCAGTGAAACTGATTTCAGGCTTCTGAATTCCAGAAGTGTAAGATAGTAAATAAGTGTTGTTTTAAACCATTTAGTTTGGTAACTTGTTACTCCAACAATCAGAAACTCCTACAGGAAGCAAATGAAATCATAGAGACAGTTTGGCAGAAACTAAAGCCATAGACGCTGATTTGCTGTTGAAGCCGTGACTAGGCGCCCTCCACTCACAGGTGCTTTTTGTCTCCTTACCTGTGACCAGTCATACATGATTTCTGCTGTGATTCCAGCTGACCAGAGTTTCTGGGTTAGGTTGATGGCCCTGGACATGGACATCTGACCAACACTTACAACCAGGAGGTCACAAGAGCTTACTGTAACCTGGATCAGAAACATTGATTACATTTAGAGGAGGGAGATTCCGGGCATGTATGTGAGACCATGGAGGCAGCACTCATATGAAAACAGGCATCTTAAAATCACATACGGCAACATAAATGCACAAGTCTTTGCTTCAAAATGACATAGTAAAAAAAATGACACAGGAAATTTTTATATTAGTCTTTTAAGATAAAAGACTTGAAATTATTTCTAAGTCATTAGGAAGATATTCTTTTTCTCTGGGAAACTAATCTTGCCTGAAACACAGAGGAAAAAACCATTTCTTTGTAGAATTATGACCAGAGGGCTTTGATATGAGTCTGTTAACAAGTGTAATCTCTCACATTTACATAGCATATTACAGATAAGAAGAGTCAGGCTACTAGACTAAGGTCCCCTAGCTAGAAAGCAGAGGCTAAGTATCGACACCAAGATTTAGGCTTGTCCCTCATAGCAAAGACAGTCTCCCTAAACCTCAGTCTACAGCTACCACATTTGGGGCTCCATGTGAATGACTGCAAAAGGAGAGCCATCTCAGAGCATGCTGGAAAGCAGAGCTAGTACTTACAGGCTCTTCCATGTTGAGGACAGCTGTGGTTATCTTGTCTATGGCTATGCTGACCCCGATGGCAGTAGGAACTGGCCCCAGAGCCTGTGGTCCTCTAAACTGGGGAATCTGTGGAGAGACAGACAGCTCTGGTTATGAAATGGAGAAGAAAGTGTGATGATAGGAAAAGCAATGATTTGGGGGCATGCACTCTAATAGCAACTTATCAAAGGGTTCAACAAAATAAAGTGTGTAAGAGTGTGTGTGTGTGTGTGTAGCACGAGAGAGAAGCAAGCATACCTGCAAATTCAGGAAATGTTAACGAATGCTGCACCGAGCCCTGCACTGTTCAATTTGGCAGCCACTAGCCACACGGGGCTTGAGCATGTGAAATGTCTAATCCAGACTGATGTTTGCTGTATATGTAAAACACACTGGCTGCAAAGACTCAGAATGGAAAAGAATGTAAAATAGCTCCTTAATAATTTTTAGATATTCAATTACATGTTGAAATACTATTTGGGTATACTGGGTTAAACAATGCTAACTGTAAAGACTTAGAAAAAATTAAATAGCTCCTTAATAATTAAAAAAAAATTGATTACATGCTTACATATTATTTTAGATATATTGGGTTAAATAAAATACATTATTAAAATTAATGCCACCTTTTTCTTTTTACTTACTTTATGTTGCTAGATAATTTAAAGTGGCATACATAGGTTCTGGACCAAGATGGGTAGATACACTTCTCCCTGTTCCTCTAAGTATAGCTAAAACCCCTGGACACTAAGGGTAAAACAAACATAAGACGACTCTGAGAGTGGAGAGAAGATGGCAGGGACCATGGGATCCGAGGAACCACATGTGGTGAGTTCCCTGGGTTTGGTTTTTGCCTCTTATACCCAAGGACTGAGTGCTGCAGAAACTGTCATCCCAGAAATGCCAAGGAGAACAAACAAAAAAGCCCCAAGGAAAATCTGATCTCTCTGGTCAAAAAAAATCAAAAAGGGGCAACCCAGCAAGACAAAAAATTTGTAGACAATACTAGCCCCGGTCGGCCAAACGTCTCAGAAGAAGCATAGACACTCCCACTCAGGATGGCTGAGTGGGGTCAAAACACTCCCCCTCACCCAGAGAGGCCCCACCAAGCCCCAGGAGGGTGGTATCTGAGAACACTGGGGGGAGCCGGTACTTTCTATCTGTCTGGGAGTAATGCTTCCCCCAGTGGTGTCCGTGGAGACCAGGAGCCCCAACTTCCACCCCACCCAAGTGGTAACAAGGTGCCCCTCCCCTCCTGGGTGGTGCCAGAGGACGCTGAATGGAAGCTGGAACTTTCACTGCTTTCCGGCAGTAACAAGGCCACCTGCCAACTCCCCAGCCCCCAACCCCTCCACTATACTACCAGTGGAGGCCTGTGGGAAGCAGTAACAAGGCACCCCTCCCACCCTGGGGATGTAGAAGGAGGCCAAGTAAGGAACCTGATCTTCACCCCCAACTGACAGCAGGAAAGTGGTACCCCCCTGCCCGCTCCACCCCACCTCCACTATGCAGTATCAGAGGAGGCCTAAACCGGAAGGTCTAGGTAAGTTCTAGAGTCTAGTCACGTAAGACTCAAAATGTCCAGCATACAACTGAAAATCAGGCATCGTAACAAGATCCAGGATCTCAAAGTGAATGAGAAAAGGCAAATTGACAGACACCAACAAAAATGCTACAACAGGAATCATAAATGGGCTTCAAACAAATAAAAAAAGGTAAAGTCTCAGCAAAGAAGTGGAAGACAAAAAACTCACTGGAAAATTAAAGCACTACAATCCAAAACCTACGGGATTCAGTAAAACCATGCTAAGAGGGAGAGTCATAGCAATACAAAGCTACATCTAGGGACAAGGGAAGCATCAAATAAAAAACCTACGTTTACATCTAAATATAGTTAGGAAAAAAAAACAGAAAAAAAAAAAAAAGATCCCAAAATTAGTTGACGGGAAGAAATCAGCAGAAATAAGTATGCTAGGCCCAACAGCATAAATGGAGATAACAGGAAAAACAATCAGAGAAACTGAAGATAAAATCACCGTAAACAACAGAGAAAGGAGACTGTAAAGAAAGATGTCCCAGGACCATAGAAGTGTAACAAAAGATGTAACATTGTGTTATCAGAGTTCTAGAAAGAGAGAAAAAAGAAAGTAAAGCTGAAAAAATTGTGGAAAAAATAATGCCTCATACTATGCTGGATAGTGGTCAAAGTTCCAGCTTCCCATTCAGCCTCCTCCGGAACACCACAGAGGGGAGGAGGGCCTTGTTACTGCTTCAGTGAGGGTGGAAGTCAGGGGTCCTGGCCTCCACTGACTCTGCTGGTGCGGGGCGCACTACCCCGAGGCAGATATGGAGGTCCTGGCTCCCTACTGAACCCGCTCTGAGGCCTGCTGGTGCCTGGTAGGAGGCTCGTTAGCAAAAGACAAACCTACAGATTCAAGAAGCTGGGAAAAATCAATAACAGGACAAATGCAAAGAAAGTCCTGCCAAGATATATAACTGAACTTCAAACTAAAAACAAACAAACAAAAAATCTTAAAAGTATCGACAGTCATCTTTCCTATAGGGGAAAAATAATTCAAATAACCCAGATTTCTCATCAGAATCCAGAAGTTTTGGGTAAATACAGTAAACTTCCTTCTTTTCTTGAGTTTTTCAGAGTTCAACACTGGACGCAAAGAGCACAACACCGTCTGACGTGGCCTCAATGTGCGCTGAGGAAATGTTTACGACAATCACACACAGGGGATGGGGCAGAGGACATGAGGAGTTAAGACTCTATTAATACATCCCACTGCATCTCAACCGTGGTGGCAATTACAGGAGCCTACACATGATAAAAACGGCCCAGGGTCAGACACACACAGTATGTGGAGGTCCGTGTCCTGGGTTTAGTGTTCTATTACGGTTATACCAGCTTCAACCACTGAAAGAAACTGGGTAAAAAGTACACAAGACCTCTCTGTACTATCTGGGCAATAGTCTGTCAACCTATTAGCTATTTACACAAAAGTTAAAAGTAGTACAAATGCATTTCATAAGACATATCTATTCCCAGTTGAAATATATATAGGTGCTCAATAATACCAGTGATTCAATTTTTCTGTAGTTTCAAACGATTTCTTCCCTGGTGGTCCAGTGGCTGAGATGCAAAGCTCCCAAGGCACAGGGTCTAAGTTCGATCCCTGGTTTGGGAACTAGAGTCCATATGCCACAGCTAAGAGTTTGCATGCCACAACGAAGATCAAAGCTCCTGCGTGTGGCAGCTAAGACCTGGTGCAGCCAAATAAGTAAATATTAAAGTAACAAGCTGAGGAAGAAATGCCCTCACCAGCAGGTCATATCTACCACCAGCTGCAAGGATTTCAGATATAGCCCTTTGCCTCCGTCTGATGAACGCCACAAACTGGAAGATGATTCCGCTGTGCTGCTGCACCTTGTAAACCAAGCCCAAATTGATCAGGACCTGTCAAGGGAAATGCCACACGGGTGTGTCAAGGGCTTGAAATGTAAAGAGTGCGCAATGCTGAAGACCCCATTTTCCATCATGAGCATCAGAACAATCTATTTAGTATAAACAAAATATTCAGTATGATTTGGTACATGATCTGTTGGACTACAGCCCACCAAGAAAGAGGAGCTCTGTTCTCTTCAAGAATAACCACCTCTCTTGAGGTCGACATAGTAAGAATTATCACACAATAGGAATTGTGATGCTCGCAAAGAAATTCTGATACAAGCCAAAATTATTACTAGGTATCAAATGTTCCAAAATGTAGAAAGCAGCATTCTTCTGGAAAAATAAAACCCATTTCCTCCTTGTGCTATTATTAATGCTACAAATTGGTGCTGCCAGAATCAAACAATTGCCAAACCTGTAACTTTATGCCAAGTTTCTTCAACAGTCCAACGACCTCCTCCAGATCTTTTAAGCCGTACTTCACCAACTGGGCGACACCTGTTTTCTGTTTTATTAATGAATTTATGGTTGGGGTTAGATCTTGTAGCTCTCCCTTCTGCTCAATGAATTTGTAGAGTCGACACAGCTGGAAAGCAAGGAGGCACAGTTAGCTTCCAAAATCCATGGCAGCGAAGACTTACTTTGCTGCATGTTTCCTATATACAGGGGGAAGTGGCAGAGCTTTTGCACCTCCAAGAGGGTGGAGTTTGTGGTCAAGGCTAATTTTAGTCCCCACTAAGGATTATTGTTTTCCAACAACTCTAAGGCACCTTGCAGAAGTGCTCCAGGTTCCTACTCACAGTTCATTTTTAGTCCCACACACAGTGAATGCTGACCCCGGCAGAGCAGACCCTGACACTGGCAGCACCTCCATTATATATATTTTCCGGCCAGTATTGTTCCTCTTTGCCTTCCTTATGCTCGTAAATTTCCATGACTCCAGGCACGTCAATGAGGGACAGGAAGGCAAAGTCTGACTTGTTCTAACACTACACTGAGTTAGCCAGGACAGGAGTTCCCTGTCCTCCCTTGAATAATTCCTACTTGTAGCCTTGAGATGCTTTTTGGATACCACCTCCTACAGGCAGCCCCCGCTGCCTTCTCTTCTGGCTCAGACTTTGTGCCAGATCCCAGCTCTCAGCAGCTGTACTCACTGTCTCCGCCAGGAGGGGGCAGCAGCTAACAGTGATCTATCTGTGGACCGGGCACAGGCCCTGGCCCAGTGTGCCTTGAAGAGGAAATAACTATGATCATAAAACCAGGAAAAAAGACTCCAGGGGCCAGAGTGGAAACTAAGAAACAAAACTATAGCTACTTTGAGACTATAGGCAGATACAACCTGGTTCATCTATAAACAGGCATATGGAATTGAAGAGCTGAATGAAGACTTATGAATGAAGCTTAAGGTAGTTTCATAATCATAAATCACTTGTATTTTTAAAAAATCTCAAAGTGTTACTAATTTCTTTAGTATCTTAAAGATAACATTTTAAAATTTTATGTCTTTGATTTTATTTTCTTAATAAAAAAATCTTTTAAACATTATCAGTTCAGTTCAGTCGCTTAGTCGTGTCTGACTCTTTACGACCCCGTGAATCGCAGCACACCAGGTCTCCCTGTCCATCACCAACTCCCCGAGTTTACTCAAACTCATGCCCATCGAGTCGGAGATGCCATCCAGTCATCTCATCCCCTGTCATCCCCTTCTCCTCCTGCCCCCAATCCCTCCCAGCATCAGGGTCTTTTCCAATGAGTCTTTAAACATTATACTACCCCATTAATTGGAGAAGGAAATGGCAACCCACTCCAGTGTTCTTGCCTGGAGAATCCCATGGACAGAGGAGCCTGGCAGGCCCCAGTCCATGGGGTCGCACGAGTCGGACACGACTTAGTGACTAAACCACCACCACCACCCCATTAATAAACTGCCCGAAGCATCAGAGTTTACACCCCCAGATTCTGGTCCTCAACCTATCACCAACTAACTCCATGTAACCTGGGATAAGTCATGCATCTCTTTGGGCTTTAGGTGCCTCATCTGTAAAATATGAACACTGGGCCAGATATTTGAAACTTTCCTGCAGCATTTCTACTCCCTCTTCTAATACTCTTAGGGTTCCCTTTTAAAATAATCAAAGTACTAAATGCCTATGTGTGCTAAGTCAGTTGTGTCCGACTTTTTGAAACCCTATAGCCCATCAGGCTCCTCTGTCCATGAGAATTCTTTAGGTAAGAATACTGGAGTGGGTGACCATGCCCTCCTCCAGGGGATCTTCCCGACCTAGGGACTGAACCCACATCTCTTATGTCTCCTGTGTTGGCAGGTGGGTTCTTTACTACTGAGCCACCTGGAAAGCCCACCAATGCCTATATTAGATACTAATTTTTCCATTTTGAACTAATCAAACACACAACTTTGAATTAATGCTTAATAGCAAATGACTGGGCTTCCCAAGTGGCCCTAGCAGTAAAGAATTTGCCTGCCAATGAAGGGACGTAAGAGATGCAGGTTCGATCCCTGGGTCGGGAATATCCCCTGGAGGAGGGCATGGCAACCCACTCCAGTACTCTTGCCTGGAAAATCCCATGGACAGAGGAGCCTGGTGGGCTAGGGTCCATGGTGTTGTGGAGTCAGACACTTCTGAAGTGACTTGAGCATATACACACATCAAATGACTAATGGATAGAAATTTAGCAAAAAGCAAAGAAGCTGACATTTTAGCAACCAATGTGGCTATCTTCTGCAAGCGTTAAGTATTTTGAAATGTATTAGTTCAGGGAACCTTTTGGGCTTGAACCATTTTAAGGAGTCACTGAACTGGGCAGTTTCTTGGACAGATTCTTTGTGTCTTTAATACACAGGACTATTTCTGCACATGGCTATGTGCTGTGTACATATCTAGGGTATTTCATAAAAAAAACTGTTATTTGTACTAGAATATTATTCCACTGAGTCACTTTATAATTATTAATACCTCCTATAATAGTTAACATTTAAAATGTAATCTGATTTAATTTCCAGAGTTCCTAGCGCTATGTATCTGGTTTACTTTCCCAACCTGCAAACTATTAATATTTGAGTGAGTTCTTTAAACTGTGACGCCCAGTGAAAGTTGTGAGCTGAGGGTAGACACGTACTGGACGGATCCCCTCATGGCTTTTAACGGCCAGTATGAAAGAAGAAGTTGAAAGCAGGCTGTGGACTCTTCCACTGACATCTCTTTACGTCCTGAACGCTGTGCCTGACACATGGTAGGTGTCCTAGAATCTGAATAACTCTGCCTGGCCTGTGTATGATCATATTTTATCCCATAGGTGAATTTTGCTCATCACCATAGGGTTCCCAAGGTTGGCTCAGTGGTAAAGAATCTGCCTGCCAAGCAGGAGACACGGGTTCTATCCCTGGGTGGGACGATCCCCTGGAAGAGGAAATGGCAACCCACTTCAGTATTCTTGCCTGGGAAATCCCATGGACAGAGGAGCCTGGTGGGACATAGTCCATGGGGTTGCAGGAGACTTAGTGGCTAAATGACAAGAGGATTATGTAATTGAGTGTCAGACCAGGTCTAGAAAGGCTCTGGGAAAGTTCAAAAAAAAAAAAATCTTCCCTTAAACTTCTCTTGAATAAATATTCAGGAAAATGTAAGAAATCCCTGTTGTCTTTTGCTTTTCAGGGACTCAGTTAAGTGTGGGTGACTGGTAAAGATCTGGGCCCAACCTGATGCTCAAAGAGAGAACTAACAAACCTATTTACTGTGAGATTTCCTCACTGCCAGTGAGATTTTAGGAGTAGGTAATGCCCCAGAAAAGCCAGAGCTATAATGCAGCTCTCAGGTGCTGGAAGACCATGAGGTGGGGGAGGCCCGTGAGGTGGAGCTCTGGGCCGCAGACGATCCTGCAGAATCTACTTCAGCAGAGGCCAAGCAGCGTGAGGTATGCTCGGCAGGAGGCTCCACCGAGCACAGCCTTGGCAAGGAGTGTGAAGAGAAGGATATGGTGTTAGGAAAATAGCATGGAGACGCATTCTTTGATCATGGCCCTGATTTCTCTTCCGCTAACTCCAGACGTTGCCATGGCACCTATTAACACTTGAGGGAAAAACTGTCTGAGGTGGCGTGAAGCGCCGCTGCCTGACTGCAGTGAGAATTTGGCATCTTCTGGAATTACAGCATTACAGAGAGAGCCATAATCACACCATTGAAAGATACTTACACTATTTGACGACAAGGATAGATTACAAAATTTAGCTTCCACTTCTCTCCTCGTCAGCTTTTCTGTCTAATGGAGAAGAAGAAGGTAACAATGAGAGTCACCACATTTGGCTGTGAACAAGATACAGTTTCCAGGCTAATTCTGACTGGCGGATCCTTCATTTTGGACAAACTGCTCCTCATCATGAAAGATGGATTAACTGATTAAAAGGCTTTTTTTCCCTCCACAATTCACATAAGCTATAACTAACATGGTTTTAAAATGTGGGAAAGATTGAAGGCAAGAGAAGGGGGCAAAGAGGATGAGATAGTTGGATGGCATCACTGACTCAATGGACATGAGTTTGAGCAAACTCTGGGAGATAGTGAAAGACAGGGAAGCCTGGTGTGGTGTAGTCCATGGGGTTGCAAAGAGTTAGACACGACTGAGCGACTGAACAACAATTCCTGACATAAAGGAATTAACCAGGGGAGAGCTGTACTTGCTGAATGGTGAGGTGACCCAAGGCAGAGAGGCTTACCCAGGGGTGCTTATGCTAGAGTCAACTGACCATATCCCCTAATGAAAGCCACATGTGGACAGGCTCCGAGTGCCACCCCATGCTGCCAGGCAGCCGACAGGATATGAACAAAAGTGATGGGAAGCTCTCTGCACCATCCCTGGGCTTTCTGCCAGCCTCTCACTGACACTCTGTTCTATCTGTCCCTGCCAAACAGCAGCAGCACTTTGGGAGGAGAAAAGAAACATGAAGAAGCAAACACTAAAGTTAGGACCCTTGACGTGTCCCTGGCAGATGAAATAAAAGCTAGTTGAGCTTTTTAGTGTACAAAAAACAGTCAACCATTAGGAACTTCCCCAGCTTATCCTGTCTTAATCATAGGCTATCTGGCACAGCTAGTGACTGTATCTTCTTGATGTTCTTATTTATTATAAAAATAATATTTAACATGAAAAGAAATTAGAAAAGATAAGGAAGGATTCACCTCCACCCCAGCACCGTAATATTTAAGATCTTCACTGTCCCCGCTTCAGGCTTTGCACAAATACCAGAGAGTAATAAATCAACTATGTGGCTAAATTCAGAAGGGCAATGGGAGGTGATGCTGCCCCAGTCTTACATAATGAGGTGGTAAATGAGGCCCCAAGAGAAGTCTAAACCAGTCTCCCCCAGTCTGTAAATGACTTCACTGATAAGATCAGACAGGCTGGAAGAATTAAGGGCAGGACGTAAGTCTTTTACTATCAAAACTAATACTCCCTTTCTTGGCCTCTCTAAAGGACAATAACAGTGCTTGGGAGATTAACTTAGGCAAGTTACTCTCCATAAAGGGTTTAGAACAATGCTTGGCACATATATTCTGAGCACAGTGCATGCTTAGTAAAGGCTGACTATTTTTAAACTTATTACAGGCAAGTATCAGGACCAACTACTTAGTGACTTTTTTGCCTTAAGAAGCAAGTGAGTGAAGAAGTTTATTATCTTATAAATTAAATAAGATAATTCAATCTTCAGAAGTTACCCTTGCAAACACACCATGGAGGTCACTAGCAGCACAAGGCTTAGTACAGAATAAAAGCTCAGCCAATACTTGTCAACTATGGATAGAAAAACAAAACCAAAACTGTTGGTGGAATCAAAGCCAATTGGTTCTTTTACCTTAGAGCAATGAGGGGAAGGAGATAAAATTCCCAATTCAGTTTCATGGTTACATCACTAAGAAAATTCTCATCAGCTATTATTATTATCCTTCAATATCAACTCAAAGGAATTAAAGGCTTACCACAGCATCATACAAAATAACATAGACTTGGCTGAGTTTATCTTCTGGGATCCCACAGTGTAAGAGTATTGCTTTCAGTAACATGGTATGGTTCAAGTAAATACTGTAATTTCTTTCCTAGGATAGAGAAATTATTATTTTCATTATAAAAGCAACACAGGCACCTGATGAAATCTAGAATCTTATCCCCAGTTTACCAACCTGACACAATGGAAGAAATGAATTTTAGCACATTGCCTTCTAGTTTACTTTTTCATATACATTCTTCTTACACTGTTGTGGTCAGAGTATAATATATTAATAATTTCATCTTTATTGTACACATCAGAAATACTTTCACCTCCAGCTACATTCAAAAGCCTGAGCAAGGTGACACAGATTTCGAAGAGAGAGAAGACCTGGTTCGATACTGCCTGACCCATAAGCCCAGCTGGTGGAGTATAAGCACACAATCAAGGAGCACTCACAGGCTGGTGAGCTGTGTGCTGAGCCAGGCGCAGTGGGCTGCAGACAGTGCGCCCTGAAAGAGCATGCTCTGCCTGGAGGAAACAGCTGGCCACTAGGATGGGGTTCTCATCTCACGTGCTGTGAGAGCTGAGAAGGAAAGCTGGCTGGCCAATCAGGGAGGCTGCAGGCAGGCTCCCGGGCCCCCACTGCAGCTGGGTAGAGGCCTGTCTGGACAGGGGCGCACGGTGACTGATGGGAGGTCACTGTGGTGAGGTAAGAGGGGCGTGTAGCGGGGATGGGGAGGGAAGGCCGAGGAGAGCAACCAGTGTGCGCACAGGAGCCTCCACTAGATGCAGGGGGTCCCACAGAGATCACACAATGTGAGGCCAGTCATTAAGAGCCTGGGTGGGGACTTCCCTGGCAGTCCAGTGGTTAAGACTCTGGGCTTCTAATGGTGGAGGCATGGGTTTGATCCCTGGTTGGGGAACTAAGATCCCATATGCCATGCAGTGTGGCTAAAAATGTTTTAAATTAAAAACTGTTGCAAATCAACTAAACTTCAATTTAAAAAAAGAGAGAAAATGCATTCCATGTATTCTAAAGCAATAAAATAATTAGTACATATTTTTAAAAAAAGAGCCTGGGTGTAGGAGCGAGCTAAGGGTTCCCAACATGCTCAAAGTATACTAGGATTCTTAGCTGAATTCCTCAAATTTTGGAAGAATGAATGGAGAAACTATAGCTTCCCCGCAACCAAAGAAACAAAAACAAAATTCATTCCTCTCTAGGCAGAGGTAAAGAGCATGAGACCGTCTCAAAGGCTACATCAAACTTTCCTAGGGACTTGAGTAACAACGTGATTCATGGCCAGCACCATCTGAGAAGCAGTTCTGTGGTCCCACGGAATCTGGTGAAGGACTCTGTCTAGCAGGATAACCTTGGGATGTTAGGGTATGGGAAGGAACCTGAAGTGCTGGAAACTCCTGGATGATTTCGTAGATGGTGTAGATGACTTCAGCGGTGGGCAGGGAGCTGTTGGTAGTAGAGGTAACAATATCAAATGCACACTCCAGAAGTTCTTTGGGATGAAATCGGTCCAATTTTCGAGGTCTGAACACACGTTCTATGCAATATCTATGGAGAGAAGCCCGAATTTCTAAGGTCATTGCTTGCTGGAATTACATATGTATAAGAGATTGTTGAATAAAAGAAATAATATGGAAAAATCAATCAGTAGTACGATCAAGAGAACGTAAAGACAGATTTGCCCAGAATAATCATGCCTTGTATCTAGGTTTTAATTCCCAGTGTTGCCACTATTAAGCAATGAGGTTTATTTACTTTTTAAAGTCTGAAATAGACATGAAATAACACAGAAAAATAATTTTATCATAAGTGCTTGCTTTCTACATAGTGATACCCACACTTTATGATTAGGAATTATTTACTTGGAATTGAGAATAAAGTCATGTAAAGAGCTTTGACTTTGTTTAGGAGAGGAGCTGCAAAGTCAGATGCCTTGCTGACAACGACATTGCTCCAATTTATGAAGATCTTGGTGTTTGACCCTGCGGCATTTGAATGAAAACCTTTTCCCAGAGGTAAGTGCCTGGAAGTCCTTGGTATTCAGCACTCCTGCTGGGTTTCCTCCACTTCTCCACAAGCTGTTTTTATTCAGTTACCTGTGCAGGCAGTTTTCACACAGAGACCACTGGCCACTTGTCCTTTCAATTAAATTTTAAAAGGGGCCATCTGTGATCAAGAACAGCCAGATGTTTTTCCAAGCAACCATTTGTGAAAGTAATTAGTCAAGTGGCTTGGGGACATTTAGAAGGCACAGAAAAGACTGGGAGTTTCAGGTTGCTACCCAAATGCAACATTCCTACAAACAGGAGGACGCCAGTCTTGATCATACAAAGGGGTACTAGGGCTGGGCTTTGTGACCATTGTCCAAGCTCAGTACTTTAAACTCCAAATACCTGACTGTGTAACGATCACAGTAGATGAAATGCTCTTTTTGGGTTTCTTTCCCACGTGCACCAAATGAACCCCCATTTTTTCTTACCGCTTTAAATTCAATATATTATTTCTCGCCACATATCTTGCAAAAGGAACCTGAAAAATAAAGTTTCAAAGGTCAGTATCAAGACGTGCCAACCACTACTCCTTTTGTTTTTTTAACCTTTGAGTTGTAAGTCACACACCACAGAGTTCACCTTTTAAAGTTTACAATTCAGAATGTTCACAAAGCTGTGCACTGCTCGCCACTCACACTCCTTGGAATGTTTCTGAGTTGGTCAGTTAGCAGCCGATCTCACTGCTGGATGTAACACCAACCTTATTCGCTGTGGCATTTCTTGGGTTTTTAGGTTTGAGAAAAAAAATCACTTTCGGTGAAATATACTCTGCCAAATTTTATTCTGTGCAAGTTATATGATGACCTGTGAATTTTTTTTAAGTGCCACATAATATTGCAGTCAAAATGGGTATTACCTCTTACGAATTTCCCGACTTTCCCATAGATCTTATAAAACCCACAGCTTATAAAACCATTATCAGATTGCCCCAAGATATCTGATATGGTATCACTAACTAATAGGTCAAATTCCCAAAGGGCAATTATTTTTTATTTGGGGGGATTTAATATATTTGCTCACAGAAAGAAAGCTAATGTTTAACAATCTGCATTTTAGTGTCCTAATGTCTAGACAATAAGGAGCCAGTTTTAAATATAGCTATGTAAATGTTTGCCCTTCTGTACTTTCTCTAACAGAGCCCAAATCTGATATGCTACCTACTCACCTCTCACTCAAAATAATCCCAAACCACCTGACTTACTGCAAAAGAAAAACTAAATCCAAGGGCATAGAAGGAATTTCCTCTTAAACCATAAAAGCAAAACATGTTCTTGCAATACGCTGCAAAACATAGATATGAGAAAAGACAATGTCCTGATTCCAGACCTCCCTCCAGAAAAATACAGTCAAAAGTTCAAGTTTTTGACACTTCAGTCTGGGGATACAAACAAGCTGATATGTGTCATTATTCACACCCATGTGGGAGCACTATATATATCTCAAACATACCAGGTGCATTCAAACACACATCTTTGTGCACATGCTCAGCTGTTTTTTTAAACTTTTTCTTTCTCTGTATAATAAAAATGGAATTGTTCAGTTCAGTTCAGTTCAGTCCCTCAGTCGTGTCTGACTCTTTGCGACCCCATGAACCGCAGCACGCCAGGCCTCCCTGTCCATCACCAACTCCCGGAGTTTATGCAAACCCATGCCCATCGAGTCGGTGATGCCGTCCAGCCATCTCATCCTCTGTTGTCCCCTTCTCCTCCTGCCCTCAATCTTTCCCAGCATCAGGGTCTTTTCTAATGAGTCAGCTCTTCGCATGAGGTGGCCAAAGTATTGGAGTTTCAGCTTCAACATCAGTCCTTCCAATGAACACCCAGGACTGATCTCCTTTAGGATGGACTGGTTGGATCTCCTTGCAGTCCAAGGGACTCTCAAGAGTCTTCTCCAACACCACAGTTCAAAAGCATCAATTC
Source organism: Dama dama (assembly GCF_033118175.1). Classification (NCBI taxonomy): domain Eukaryota; kingdom Metazoa; phylum Chordata; class Mammalia; order Artiodactyla; family Cervidae; genus Dama; species Dama dama. The sequence goes on from NC_083692.1 coordinate 66,228,133, forward strand.
TTCCACCCTCAGCTTTCTTTATAGTCCAACTCTCACATCCATACATGACCACTGGAAAAACCATAGCCTTGACTAGATGGACCTTTGTTGACAAAGTAATGTCTCTGCTTTTTAATATGCTGTCTAGGTTGGTCATAACTTTCCTTCCAAAGAGTAAGCGTCTTCTAATTTCACGGCTGCAATCACCACCTGCAGTGATTTTGGAGCCCAGAAAAATAAAGTCAGCCACTGTTTCCCCATCTATTTGCCATGAAGTGATGGGATCAGATACCATGATCTTAGTTTTCTGAATGGTGAGCTTTAAGCCAACTTTTTCACTCTCCTCTTTCACTTTCATCAAGAGGCTCTTTAGTTCTTCTTCACTTTCTGCCATAAGGAATTGTTAGGTAGTTAGATTAGGAAAAAGGAGTCCAGAATGAAGTGGCTAAAACATAAAGAAGGGAAAAGCCCATGAAAATAGAACAAAGGAAGGTGTGAGGACCGAAGTGAGAATCTCAGGTGAAACAAAGAACCCTCCTGGCTAGCCCAGTTTACATAGGGCAGGCTCAGGGGGAGGAGAAAAAACATATAAAAAGAGGAGCCAAAATTGAGCCTTTGGCTTCTCTTCTCTTTGTGTCTTTTGGGTCAGCCCGCCCTCATGCCATGAGGGTGTATTTTCCTTTCCTTGTCAAATAAAACTGAGTTGTAACACTGAACTATAACACTGATCTGTCCATCACTTCAAAATTTTGCTGCGGTGAGACAGAACTGAGGAAATTACACATTCTCCTGACATAAACTGAGCTGTAACACCAAGCTATGACACTGGTCCATCCATCACTTCAAATTTTTGCTGCAGTGAGACAGAACTGAGGAAATCACAACCTCCCCCGAAAGAATCATATTAGAGTTCCTTTGAAACGTACATTTTTTTCCAGCTAATAGGATACCATGGACATTCCTACAGATGAAATATAGATATGGATCTATGTAAATATATATGCATTTTGATATTTTACCTCTTTAATATTCCATAATAAATTATTCAACCATTTTGCTACTGATAAATATGCAGTTTTCAGTTTTTGACCACCATGATAAATTGGCAATGGATGTCTTTTTAATATTTGTATACCAATGTGTTATTTCTTTAAATAAATCCCTCAAAGTGGGATTGCTAGCTCAAAGGGTGTAGTATATGCATTTACTTTATTAAATACGTTCAGATTACTTTTCAAAAGGTTCAGCAACTTACATTGTCATCAGCAATATATTAAAGTACCTATTTTCCTAAACCCTAGTCATCTGTGGGCATTAAAGATTTTTGCCAGTCTGAGAGGTGAAGTTCGGATACCTTTGCTTAGTGTTTCCTTATTAGTGAGGTTGAGTATCTGTGAGATTATTAGCCCAATGCATCTTCTCTTCAGAGAACTGCCTGGTTACAGCCTTTGCTCTTCTCTCTACTTCTAAGTGCTTTCTGTACAAGAGGAATATTAACCTCTTGTCTGTCACATGCACGTACAGTACAGATGGGCTTGTTAGCAGCCAGCACCATGTGAGTGATCAACCAGTAAGCGTGCTGCTATCAAAGGGAACCCTGGGGATAAGAAAACAAGCATGAGCAGACTTCAGCACACACACTTAGCAGTGACACTTGCTGTTACAAGAATTCAACTGTTCTAGACATTAACGTATGGGAAATGTCTGGGTTGGCCAAGTTGGCCTGCTATGATCACCTGGCGGAGCTCAACACTGATGTGCAGACATGGCACCTGCAATGCAGGGGTCAGGCTTCTACATAAGCACTAAGGTGGATGCACACGTGGTCAAAGGTTTACCATGATGCTCTCACCCTGATAACTCTCTTAACATTATGTTTCCTAGAGGTGACATTAAGAAAATAAGCCTGGGGGGAAGAATGATTGGTGGGGGTATTCCTTTAATATGATACCAGCCCTGGGACCAGGCATGGCACCCACACTGTCAGCAAAGCCTCCCAGCCTCACCCGCAGGTCAAAAGGCAGCATCACCAGCATCCCGCTGTGGTCCATGAATAAAGCAGCTTCGTTGTGCTCATATATTTGTCTGTTTCGGGGAAGCAGCAGTGGGGTACACAACTGGACAGCTCCTACACCAAATGAGAAAAAATAACTAGTCACTGTTTCTCATGCTTTCCAGATACAAATTAAAACAAACACAAATGTGACAGTTAAGAATCTGCCACTGGGACTGCTGAAATCACTTTATCTTCAATCCTCTAAGTTTACTAATGGAAAGCTCACCTAAGGTTAAGTTTGTTAATTTAGTCACATTTCCTTTTTTTGGCTGCACCACACAGCTTCAGGAATCTTAGTTCCCTGACCAGGGATCGAACCCAGGCCCATGGCAGTGAAGGCACTAGGTCCTAATCGCTGGACTGCCAGGAAATTCCCTAGTCATATTTCTGACTCCACAAACCAACTGTATTTTAGCAACAAGGTTATAATACTCAAATCTGTCTCCCCTCCACAAGCTGAATTATGAAAATAAGCTTAAATGTCATGGGTGTCAAGTGAGTGTAACTGAATTTAAAAGCATGGCTGCACCCAAGTCCATTAACATGACTTTCTGAAGAGGAAACAAAATGTCTTTTGAGAAGGCCCATGTTTTTAAAAGAGAACATACCGTGTCTTTTGAAGATGCGGATGATGGTTTCACACACGTGCTGCTGTATCTTGGCTGTGCGGATGGAGAAGCTGCCCTAAAACAAGACCAATTCAACTGTCATTAAAGCCTGATCAAAGGGATTGCCCAAAATATCTTTCTGTGGGTGGTCATATGCATTATATTGCTTATTCCCAAGATCACAAAAGAGATCTCAACCTCTTTTGAACATATTTAGGAAAGGAGAAAGCTACATGTCTTGCAACATGTCCTATTTTGGGAAGGCTTCCTCAGTTCAAAGTCCAAGCTCTCAGCAACAGTGATGTGTGCCTTTCAGAGACAGCTAGTCCTACACACAACTCTCCAAAAGGACTTTCAGAGATACTGTGGCAGTCAAACATCTAACAGCAATCAAACCCCCTCCCACAGACTACAATATTTCATAGTGGGCCTCTTGAAAGCTACATGGCATTTACATATTTTGTAAATAACTTTCTTTTTCATTTTTTCTTGTAATACAAGTAGCACTATTTCACTACAGAAAATTTATTAAAGACAATAGAGAAGCAAAAAACCAACAATTAAAAAGTCAACCACAATCCTGTAGATATCTAATATACCAGTGAAGAAAAACCACTTAGTCCCTGAAATCTATACTGATCTTCCACAAACCTTACCAGGACTTTCTCTGCTACTCTTCAAATTCTATTTTAAGTATATGGAAATGTATAGAGAATATAATAAATATCTATTATTAACTCACCCAACTTTCTAAAATTTTAACATTTTGCTATACTGTTTCAGACTGTTTTTGCTTTTAAGAAAACGTTGAAGTCTCCCAAACCTGCTTGTGCTTCAGAAACTACCTGAAGAGCTTTTAAACTGAGATTCTTTTTGTTTATTTATTTATTTGGCTGCAGTGGGTCTTAGTTGCAGCACTCGGGATCTTAGTTCCCTGACCAGGGACTAAACCTGGAGCCCCTGCCCTGGGAGCATGGAGTCTTAAACACTGACCACCAAGGAAGTCCCTGAAGAGATTCTTAAAGTGCCTCACACTTATACTCCAAGTCTCTGTATTGGATGTAGGGCCTGAGCCTCTGTGTTATCAAAGGGCCTCACAGGTGACTTTAATGTGCAGCCAGTATTGGGAGCTACTGGCTATTTGACCTGGATCTGCACTGGTTTTTCCAGCACTGGGCAGCTGGGCCAGGGCTTGGTCTCTAAAAGCACCCCTTCTTACTCTCTTTGGTTAGGGGGTGGGTCAGGAACTCCTACAAGTAAGTGATTAAAAGTGTGACTCTTCCTAGAATAATGCACATGCACACATTTTGCATATACAGATCTCAAACTAAGAGCTTATGTAGGACCAGGACCTATGGTATAGCACAGGGAACTACAGTCAATATCTTGTAATTATTGTTGATCGGTGGCTAAGTTCTGTCTGACTCTTTGTGACCCCATGGACTGCAGCACACCAGGCTCCTTTGTCCTGTGCCATCTCCTGGAGTTTACTCAAATTCATGTCCATTAAGTCAGTGATGCTATTTAGCTATCTCATCCTCTGCCATCCCCTTCTCCTTTTACTTTCAATCTTTTCCCAGCATCAGGGTCTTTTCCAATAAGTTGGCTGTGCATATCAGGTGGCCAAAGAACTGGAACTTCAGCTTCAGCAACAGTCCTTCCAGTGAATATTCAGGGTTGATTTCCTTTAGGAAAAAACCTATAATAAAACCTATAATAACCTATAATAAAAAAGAATCTGAAAAAGAATAGGTATATATAACTGAATCACTTTGTTGTATACCTGAAACGATTACAATACTGTAAATCAACTATGCTTCAATCAAAAAAAAAAAAAAAAGAGAATTTATGTTGGAGGCATTAAAGGAACCCAGGAAAATTCAGGAATGAGACTCGATCCTTTTGTCAAGCCATGGCTTACCCCACCTTCAGTATGTCACTGTCGTAGGTGTAGTCGATGGCGGGGGAGATGCGCTGGGCGAAGATCTGGCCCATCATGGTGCGGTAGGCCTTCCCGTCCACGTTGGCCAGGGTGTGGTGCAGCACCTCGTGCAGCTCCGACTCCTCCATCTGGGGCGGGGGCAGCAGCTCGCTCTTGAGCAGTTCTGTGGCCGTGGGCCGCTTCGCCGGATCGTGGTTCAACAGCCAGGAGATGACAGATTTCTACAACACAATACTGGGAATGGGATGCGATGGACGGTGCTCAGGAATTCTCCCAGCAAGCTGGTGGTTGGTTCAGGTCCCAAAGGACACACTTCTTCCCCGTAGAGGGTGCATTTTAGTTGGTATTTCTGAAATTTCTGAATTTGTCATTTCCCTGCAATAGTTCATTATGGTCACAGGATTGTGCAACAAGGTAGTATTAATATAATATCTTTCATAAAAGGTAGAGGCCCATTTTGTACTTCACTGTTACAAAGGACCAAAAAAACCTTCAACAACGGCATAGAAGCAAAAGTTAGGCTTTCTAAACACTGTATCTAAAATACAGCTTTTTTGGTACAGTTCTTAAACCAGACAAGATACAAGAACATAAAACAAGCTATTTTTAGGTGCCTAATTTTAGTAGAAAATATAATGCTTAAGAGCTGCTGGAATCCCTAAATCAGTAGAAAACATCTTGTTTTTATGTTATCTGTATCAATACCATCCCCTTGAATTCTCTTCTGTTACTCATTTATTAAACCTTCATAGCTATTACCTGATTAAGCAGGGAACTATTTGAAGATACTATAGTTCCCTGCTTAAATCTTTGAAAGGCCCCAGAATGATTTTGTAATTCTCTTGTTTATAAGGAGTTAGAGGAATATTTGAGATCAGAAAACCTCAATATAGATGAATCTCATTAAGCACCTTTAATTACAAATCTTTAAAATACCCTCCCCCACAATCCTTAATCCTGGTTGAGGCTAGAATTAAAAACACAGGTAATTTATTTTTCATATAAAGAAACGAACTGACATGATATAACTTTATGAATATATATGTTAAACTGGTAAAAATAATACCCTATTCAGCAAAATCAATAGTAATACTTAATTTCTGTATGTGGCAATAACTGTTATACTCAGTCAATAAGCATTTTCTATGCTGCCTTCTTGCAGATAAAAAGCAACAATGTGACATGGGAGGCAGCAGTGGCAGTGGCTGCTGTGGTTAAGTTCATACAGTTTATATAAGGTTAAGTTTATACACGGTTTATACATGGTTATATATGGTTAAGTTTATCCAGCCCCAGTGCAAATGCTCCAGGGTGCCCAGTAAGCCCTTGTGCTAGGAGGATAATCACTGTCTTGAGAAATGGTCTGTATAGCTGAGCTGTGTCTGCAGTTTAACTACAACACCACAGGAGCCACCATGTGGGAATACTGAATAAGACTGACCTCATTACAGGGAAATGCTGTGATTTGAGTATTTACTTATGACACCCTAAAAAACACAGGGAACAGCTCAGTTCAGATCAATGATAATAGCTAGTAAAAGAAGGAGAAACACGACTCAATGTATTTTTTAATGTATGCTCAGTCGCTCAGTCATATCCAACTCTTTGCAACCCCATGGACTGTAGCCTACCAGGCTCCTCTGTCCATGGGATTTACTAGGCAAGAAAACTGGAGTGGGTGGCTGCTTCCTACTCTAGGGGATCTTCTTGATGCAGGAATCAACACTTGTGTCTTCTACATTGGCAGGCAGTTTCTTTACCACTGAGCCACCTGGGAAGCCACTTTCTAATGGTTCTTCACTAATTCAACATTTGAGGCAGAATGGGTCCCTTGAACCATAAACAAATGTCATATGTTAAATGCTACCAAATTATAGGATATTAGTGCTAATATAAAATAAAGGATATTTAATATCTCTATTTTACAGGGGAGGAAAATGAGTCTAAAAAAGTTAAGTGACTTGTCCATCCAGATACAAAACTAATAATCAAAAAATAGCAAGTTAATGCAATATTCTAGCTAGGTTTCTCTTCTCAACATTAAAATTTAAATAAGGGATTCTGCCTTGATTATAATTGTTAAGAAATCAGTTTAAGGAATAAACTTCTGCATGTCAAGAGTATTAACCATGGAAGGTTCCTCTAAGGCAAACAGCCAGCACTAAGAAGAAAGGCACATCAGAAGCACTATAATAAATTCACTAATAATTATTCCTTCATATTAGCCAGATGCTAATAATTTACTATGACATACATATACTACAGGGGTTTCCCAGGTTGTGCTAGTGGTAAATAACCTGACTGCCAATGCAAGAGATCTAAGAGATATAGGTTTGATCCCTGGGTCGGGAAGATTCTTTGGAGGAGGGCATGGCAATCCACTCCAGTGTTCTTGCCTGGAAAACCCACAGAGAAGCCTGGCGGGCTACAGTCTATAACATAGCAAAGAGTCAGACACAGCTGAAGCCAACTTAGCAGGCATGCACGTGTATATACACACACACACACACACACGTATTTATAGTATGGAGAAAAAATTATTTTGTTTAATACTGTACCATCTGACTATCTAGTCTTCCCCTTTACAATATGAGCTACTTTAACCAACATAAGAGAGGACAAAATTACAGTTTCAAAATGTATTTTCTTTTTCTTAAAGTTTCAAGCTTTATCTCAAACAACAAGTTGTAAGAGTGTTCTCTTTCTTCAATAGCTAAGCCAAAGGTCCAAACAGTACTTCAAAAGCATGATGAATCACAAAAAAGAACCCTGTAGTTTGTTAATTTTCTATGCCAGCCCTTGGCATTTTCACAGTGTATTTCAAGTCTAAATACATTTTAAGTACTCCATCTTTTGATATTTTCCCCCCACGTTGTTCCCTCGACACAAGAGAATGAGTGGCAGAAGATTACTAATTGAAGAAGAAAAATAGTAATTAAAACTCCAGAGTGAGAACACAGTAATTAAAATATCAGAAAATTACCTGCTTTGCATGCTCTCCATCATCGAAGTCTTCTGGAAACTTAGGCGAAGTGGGCTAAAAAAAATATTATATTCAAGTCAGCAAGTGCTTGGCAGACTGCCACATTTTCACAATAAAATGTGAAAGCATTTTATTCACCAGAGGTAAGAAAATCAAATAGAGAAATGAAAATTTGCTACCACGGGAAGATGGACAAGAAACTCATCTTGAAACCCAATGTCCATCCTTTCAAGGACATACGTATTATTTTAACACTAACTACACCCAAATAACAGCCTAGGTGACGGAAAGCACCTTGTTTGAGAACAAAGTATTTTAACATCTAATGGCTTCAGAGAAAGACAAGAGTAGCTTTATTAAACAAACAAGGGTAAAAACACAAAATGGTCAACACAGAGTAAGAGAAAACCAACAAGAAAATCTCTACCCACCCCCTCGAATTTCTCACCTTTCTGGTAAGTAAGACCTCAATCATAACATTAACCTGGCAGTTAAACTATCACACTCCTTCCTGAGATACCTCACGGGGTATTCTTAGTCACACTGTGTGTGATTAACACCAACAGACATGCATACTTGGTACTGCTCTGGGAAGGAGGAGGAAGATTCTCCATCTCTTTTACACAGGAATATGTGAATCTAAATCTTCCTCACGCTAACCTTATTCTCCCCTCATCTTAATGCTGATGCCCATGGGCACCCTTGACCTCACACACTCCAACATTAGTCCTTTTTAGTTTGGGAAGAGGCAGGGATCAAACCCAAGAAGACTGAAGGAGATTTCATTGTGAAAAAAATTCAAGTGGCTGATTTTCACCCCAGATCCCATTTACCTTCTGGTCATAGTGGTATTCTTTAGGCATTACTATTCCGGTCCATTCAGCTGGAACCTTTTAATTTCTAGATCTAAATATTTGCTCTCCTTATAACCCCTTCCCACTGCTATAACTGTATTGATATTATGCAAAATTTTAAAATTCCTTTGTTTTAAAATCAAGAGGAAATCTCAAAATATTTTAAAAAAGGATAATCTAGCAATATCTCCAAAAATAAATCAATTTGGGGTAAGTTTCTTATCACAGTAAGTGCATAAGCTGAGATGAATTTCCATTTACTAGAAAATATAGAAAATTACAGCAGGACCACCTCTTTCTACATTATAAATAACAGATAAATACCCGGCACTGAATTCTAATGTCCATACTAAGATTCAGGTTATTGGAAATGGAGGCACTAAAACATCTGATACATACATCTCTGAGTTGGTTGAGAACAAAGATTCTTTCTGAGGCTGTGACCATGGGGTGATAGGACATCTCAAAGAAGATAATCCCCAGGCTGAAGAGATCCACTTTCTGAGGAGGAAAAAGAATTACATTTAGAGCCTGGATATGAAAGCATAATCCAAAAGGAAATTAGAGGATGAGCACTGTTAGATGGGATAATGTTCACCTAAGTGAAAAATAAGCCACATGAGAAAAAATTCACTGTCCTAAAAAAAAACCCTGTAAGTATAAAATAAAGATGAGGTTTTTATATTTAGATGATAAAATATTTGGCATGACTTCAACATTTTTCTTAAAAATTGATTGTAACTGGTTCAGCCCTACCCACAGACATAGATAACCCTTGGCCATACACTTGAGAATAATTATTATAGAGCAAGGACAACTGAGATCTTTCAAAGAGTTAGCTTTGTATCTTTACAGGGCTTCCACAGTGGTTCAGTGATAAAGGATACACCTGCAATGCTGCAGATATGGAGACACAGATGCGATCCTTAGGTCGGAAAGATTCCCTGGAGTAGGAAATGGCAACCCACTCCAGTATTCTTGCCTGTAAAATCCCATGGACAGAGAAGCCTGGTGGGCTACAATCTATGGGGACACAAAGAGTTACAACTGAGCAACTAAACAACACAACAACAAAACTGCATTTTTACTGATCATCTCAAAAGGGAAACACAGCACAATCTGCATCTGACAGCAAATATCAGCTACTGATTGCAAAGCCATACTGATGAGCACAGAAGCACAGCACAACAGAAAGATCATGTGACAAATCCTCACAAAACATGGAAATACAGTAAAGAGGGTAAAAGGCAAGTCAGTGCAGAGTCTCAGGTAGGGAGTTGCCAAGGGGAAGAGGATGTACAGAAGGTCCTGTGCCTGTGGCAGCCGAGCACAACCAGGCCAAGGGTGAGACTGCTCATGGTACACTGCACACAGGCACAGAAGCCGTTTGCAAGGAAAACTTGAATGCATTTGGACTCAAGCATTAGTAGGAGAGCCTCTCTAACCAGTGACCGCCAAAGTCTTAAAAACAAACATTCATCATGTCATTTCCTACACGTTAGCTGTATAAAAATGTGGAATATACAGAAAAGCACCAAGAATAAAATAGCAACCATCTATAACTCCACTGCCTAAAGATATTTACTACTGATGGCCAAGATATGCCCATTTTGTGCCTTTTAAAAAATATCTACACACACACACACAAAAACTAGAATAACAGTGTCATCTGTAACTTTTACTCTCCTAACACAAAAGAATATTTTAATACTATGATGTCATTTTTCTAAACATGATTTTCATGACATATTCAATTACATAGAAGCCCCATAATTTAACCAGTTCCCTACTTTTAAACACTTACTATTCCGCACTGTTATAAACAATGCTATGACAGACCCCTTTCACACCAAACTTTTTGGATGTCCCAGGTTGTTTCCTTAGGATACATTTCAAAAGGTGGAAACTCCATTACCCTCTTGCAAGCTAAACTGGAATGGTGACACTAAAGGTGCCTCCCCTCCCTCAGGGTGGGCATGCCCATCTCTATACCCTCATCCTTGCCTGGTGTTTGGAGGTCTCCTTCAATTCTGTCACTGCTTGGTGCTCCCCTGTCAGAATCAAAACACACACTAGAGTTGCCACCACAAGCTTGAAAATATGCTTTGATGCAGACTGCCTGCCTCATGTATTTTAAAAATTTACCCCTATGGGTCTTGCTCTAAGTGATCTCATCTGGGCTCAAGCTTTTAAACCACCATCTGTGTGCTGGTGACTCTCAAATTTATACCTCTGACTTTGACCTTTCTTCTGAACTTGAGTCTTTAGCAGCAGACTGGACCTCTCCAGTCAGACTTCTCATCTGGCATATCCTTCTTAACATGTCCCAGACAGGGTTTTCTTTGCCATCCTCTCCTCCACCTCCCAGGTCTTTCTTCAGGGTTCCTTGGCTCAGTCAACCACCCTTCCCCTAGCCGCTCCAGGCAGAAAGCTGAGTACTGTCCCATTTCCCTTCCTTTTCCTCACCCAACACCCACTCCATTAGGAAAACTTGTCACTTCCCCTCCAACGTGTATCTCGTATCTGCACACTTCAGAGATATCACTTGGCGACAAAGGTCCAGATAGTCAAAGTTATGGTTTTTCCTATAGTCAGGTACAGATGTGAGAGCTGGACCAGAAAGAAGGCTGAGTGCCAAAGAATTGATGCTTTCGAACTGTGGTGCTCGAATAGACTCTTGAGAGTCCCTTGGACAGCAAGGACATCAAACCAGTCAATCCTAAGGGGAATCAACCCTGAATACTCATTGGAATGACTGATGCTGAAGCTGAAGTTCTAATACTTTGGCCACCTGATGCAAAGAGCTTATTCACTGGAAAAGATACTGATGCTGAGAAAGACTGAGGGGAGGAGGAAAAGTGGGTGACAGAGGATGAGAGGGTTGGATGGCATCATTGACTCAATCGACATGAGTTTGAGCAAGCTCCAGAGATAGTGAAGGACAGTGAAGCCTGGCGTGCTGCAGTCCATGGGGTCCCAAAAAGTCAGACATGACTGAGCGACCAAACAAACCCGGTCTCTATTGCCACCATTCCAGTCCTAGCTCAGCTGCGCCATTTGGATTTCTCCAAGGCGTCCGGCAGCTGGTGGAATGAACTCTCTCACTCAAGATCCTTCAGGGGCTGCCGGTGCTCACTCCTCATCACGGCCACGCTGGCCCTGCATCACTGACCCTGGCATTCCTCCCAGTTTTGCTCCGTGCCTCGTGACCCCATGGCTTACCTCACTGTAGCCAGTCTGACCTTCTTTGTGACTGTCCTAAGTGCACCACACCATGCCAGCTTAAACCCATGCTAACACACTTCTCTCTGAGGTGCTATTTCCTCTGCTTACCCCTCTCCCCTCCCAGCCAAGCTCCAGGCCCCAATTCTTGTGACTTCTCCCTCTTTTCCTCTTTTATCAGGACAGCCGTCCTCTCAGGGAGGCTTTCTATAGTCAGTCAACCTAAAGATGATGCTCTTTATTGTCCTCTGGTCACTGGATCCCACTTCTTTTCTTCTTGGTTCTTACAGTTTGTGATTTAAGAATTTTTACTTGTTTGGTTCATCCATCAGTGGACAAGCCCCCTGAAGGCTAGAATAAGATGTCTTATTAGTTGATTGCCTTGTTCCCTGTGGTCCCAGGGCCATTAGTTCAAATCTTCTTTAGATGGACAGAAGGACTGTAAGCTTCTCGGCAGCAAGAGTGCCAGCTTCCGTCACTGTCTTTGGACATCACGTGTCCTACCTGGAACAGTCACTCAATACACACATGATACAGACTTGGACTTCAAGGAGATCAAATCAGTCCATCCTAAAGGAAATCAGTCCCGAATATTCACCGGAAGGACTGATGTTGAAGCTGTAACTCCAATACTTTGGCCACCCGATATGAAGATCTGACTCACTGGAAAAGACCCTGATGCTGGGAAAGACTGAAGGCAGGAGAAGAAGGGGACAACAGAGGATGAGATGGTTGGATGGCATCACTGACTCAATGGACATGAGTCTGAGCAAGCTCTGGGAGTTGGTGATGGACAGGGAAGGCTGGCGTGCTGCAGTCCATGGGGTCACAAAGAGTCGGACACGACTGAGTGACTGAACTGAACTGACAGACTGCGTAAACGAATGTTTCCCGCTATCTCAGCTGGTAACTGAATCCCGAGTGCTGTGATCTTCATCTCTCGAGATCTTTCCTTTTCCCCCCACAGCTTCTTTTTTACCTGGTTGTAAGCAGATTTGGTGCTTCCTTGGACCTCAGGGCTTACATATAAAGCAGTGCCAACCATCCCAGTCAAATGACCTACATGGAAGAAGGCAGGGAAAAGGTGTCTAATAACAGGACTTAGAGATAAGGCAAATTTTTATTTAAAAAAAAAAAGTTTCTTAAGAGTGAGACACAGTCTGTTGACACTATTCACAGGAAGAAGCAGCATACATTTCACCAAGCTGTCAACCCTAAATCATGGCTGGCTGGCCACATACCTTGGCTCTGCTGTGGTAAGAGCAGATCTCAGGCAGGGAGAGCTCAGACAGGCCAGGTCACGAAGTGACTCCCATTACCACCTGGGGTCACAGCGTAACTGCCTGCCCACAGAACCGAATTATTCTAAGTGAAGATCTAATTTCTTAAGAGTCCTCAAGAATAATCAATATAGTGAAAAGGGGGAAAAAATTAAAAGAATGTTCATAATTTTGTTAACTTAATGAATAATTATAATTTGCTTTAGAATAAAATCTTTACGAATGAAAAACAGGTTTCAAATTGAGAAATTTTATACTGTATTGCATATTTAAAATTGTCCTGTTCTTAAGTAAGAGGGCAGGGAGAAACTTGGAGGTGATGGATATGATTATGGTGATGTTTTCTTAAGTGTGTATGTACCTCGAAAGGCCTCAAGTGGTATACATTACATACGTACAGCTTTTTGTATGTTTAAAAAAAAGATAAAAAAGGAAATTTTGTGGACTGCTTATTAACACACGAATTAAATACACAGTCTTCTGGATTTACCTGAAGGGTCTGATTTAATCAAGTGATCTCCTGATGTATCATCTTGTTTGCCATCAGCCTAAAAATATAAGTAAGCCAAATATCAAATTAAAATATTATTCCACAGGAATGGATTATCACTTCCAAATGAAGACTGAATAAAAAATACTACAAAGAATTCAGGACAACTACAATAATGCTTTTCTGAGCTATAAATTTTTTTAGTTCAGTTAGCCTACTAACGTAGGGTTCACTGGAAACCCAATGAAGTCAAGGAGAGGGGCAATTCACCACAGACCTCCTTCATGGCAGCAACCCCTTAAAGTTTACCAAACTAATTTATTTTCATATTTCAAATCAGAATCTATTTACTGGAAAGAGTAAAAGAAGACTAATAACAACAAACTCACTTAACTTTCCCACTGCTATTATCTGGATCAATTTTCACTCTTCTCTCCCAGAGGCTGGTCACCAAATGTATCCCTCCAGAGCTGCTAATATCTCTTAGGGAGCCTTGCCTCCTCCACACATCTGTGACAGTGCTGTCTTGCATTAACCCGAATCACTATTTTTCTGACATCACTCCATGGATTCCTGTTATAAGCACTGCCACAGATAACAACAGCTGTAACATTCTCAGAGCTGGGCACTGTTCCAGGGCTCACCTAAATTCTTATTTTATTGTGGTGACAACTCTGAATTCGGTACTTATATTAGGCATATGTTTTAGAAAAGAGACTATGAGGTTAAATAACTTACCCAAGGTTTCTGACCCAGGGCAGTGGGCATCCAGAACTTGAGCTCTTATCTACTTCATGCGCATGTGATCAGTCGCTCAGTTGTGTTTGACTCTTTGCAACCCCATGAACTGTAGCCTGGCAGGCTCCTTTGCCCATGGAATTTCCCAGGCAAGACACTGGGGTGAGTTGCCATCTCCTTCTCCAGGGGATCTTCCCGACCCAGGGATCGAACTTGCATCTCCCGCATTTTCTGCATTGGCAGGCAGATTCTTTACCACTGTGCCACCTGGGAAGTCCCCCTTATAGGGGGAGGACCCTATATACTAAAGGCCGACAGACATAGACTGAATGTCTGTTTATAGACTAAAGCCAACAGACATAGACTGTCTATAGACTAAAGCTGACAGACACTGGCTATAGACTAAAGCCAAGACATCAAATTAAATTTGTTCGTTTGGTCTTAGCACTCTTTGAATTCCCCGCCATTCTGGTCAGGATCACGTCCTTACTGTCCCCCTTTCACTCCCTCCCTCTCTGTTCCTTCTAATGTCACCTTCTAATTTAGCTCCTTTGGTGCTTCTCACCATTAATTTCTTCCTCTGACCACCCTTAGAATTAACTGTGTTTACCACAGACTTTGGTGCCTTAAGCTCTGGCTCATGATGTTAAGTAAAATTCTCCCCCTAGTATTTAATCACCTCCAAGAATCCCTAACCTTAAGCCATCTTCTTTCATGGCTCCCCTACACACTCATAGTTTCAACCAACCAGACAACAGGTTGGCCTTCGACAGTCATGTCTGCTTACCCCAGGGCCTTTGCTTATTATATTCTTTCTCTTGGAACCCCTGACTCCGGTGTCACCAGGCCCTGCCCTCGGTCCCAGCCTACTGGACTCCCATCTGTCCTTTCAGGCCCATCTGAAATGCTGTTTTCTCTATACAGTCTATCTTTATCCTCATAACCATATGTAAATCTTCACTGTCTTTTAATCTTATATGACTATTTCTCTCACATTATTTTAGCTTTGTTTATTAAACTACAATGTTGTGAATAACATTAATACTTTCTGACTTATGCTGTCTAGAACTCATTCTCCTGATGTTTCATGGTTTTTGAATCTTATTTCCTTAAGTTAAAAGTCCCTAGAGTGTAAAACATCTTGCCCAGTGTCTGGCATGGTAGACAAAAATACCAAATCATTTCATAAAGTATTATATGCCTTTGCCCTAAACATCACCCACAAACTAATAACTGTATGTCTCTCAAGTGGAATGCACTCACTAAAACATATTCACAATCTTAAAGTCTGCAAGATAATTTGCAGCCACCCGTTCAGACTTGTAAACTTCCTGGGGATCACACAGCAGAGTTCAGGGAACTCATGAGAATGTTAGAAGACAGGATAATCAAGGTACATGTGTCCGTTTTTAGGCACACTTGAATAAAAAAAAATACTCACAGCAAAGGCTAGATGGTCGGTTGCCAAACCAAAATCACCTATTTTGACGTGGTCATCAGAATCCAAAAAAATGTTGACAGGCTTCAAATCTCGGTGAATCATTCCCTGATGGAAGAGAGCAAAGAAATCAACAATATTTTTTCCTAAGAACAGCTTATATTATTCCTGTTTCCTCGTTTAAAAGGACAACCTAGTGATAAACATTGGATGAGGCCATATCCTGCAGACCATGCTAGTCTAGGCTGTCTGGCCTCTGTAATGTCTCCCGACTGCCTTTGCCACCCTCTCCCAGTCGACCTGCTGGTGGTCCTGATCAGGTCTGATCCAAATGGTTCCCTTTGGCATCCTTCTATCAGACTTTCAATGATCTTTCTCTCTACTGCATCATATCTCCCTGTTCTGGTCAGGGAGACAAACACCATTTTCATTTCTTCCTCTATATATAAACTCAGTTCAGTTCAGTTCAGTTGCTCAGTCGTGTCCGACTCTTTGCGAACCCATGAATCACAGCATGCCAGGCCTCCCTGTCCATCACCAACTCCCAGAATCTACTCAAACTCATGTCCATTGAGTTGGTGATGCCATCCAGCCATCTCATCCTCTGTCATCCCCTTCTCCTCCTGCCCCCAATCCCTCCCAGCATAAGGGTCTTTTCTAATGAGTCAAGTCTTTGCATGAGGTGGCCAAAGTATTGGAGTTTCAGCTTCAGCATCAGTCCTTCCAATGAACACCCAGGACTGATCTCCTTTAGGATGGACTGGTTGGATCTCCTTGCAATCCAAAGGACTCTCAAGAGTCTTCTCCAACACCACAGTTCAAAAGCATCAATTTTTCGGCACTCAGCTTTCTTCACAGTCCACCTCTCACATCCATACATGACCACTGGAAAAACCATAGCCTTGACCTGACGGACCTTTGCTGGCAAAGCAATGTCTCTGATTTTTAATATGCTATCTAGGTTGGTCACAACTTTCTAAACTAGACATCTGTAAATTATAGTCCTGGTCTTTTAGTATAAATATAGTACAGTATAAACATTTTAAGGTTAAAGAAACTTGAGGCACAGGGAAAAAAAAAACATATTTATGCTAATGCATTAGACAAGCTCATGTTTAAAATGTAAGCTGCGTCTCATCCTGAAGCTAGGTCCATCAGCATTTACACCATGATGACAATTTCTAGTTTTAAAGTGACATTTGATACACATGGCAAGCTATGTTACTCAGTCTCATCTCTGCTCTTGCTAGATGACTTTCTGGTTTTCCATGTTCCTAGGAAGGGCAGCACTGAGTCAGAATCACATACCTTGGCGTGAATCAATTATACTCTCACTTTACCTAAACCACTCAGGGAATCACCCTCACCTTCCATACTTGTTCAATTATTCCACCTAACCCAGAGGCTGGCAGACCTTTTCTGTAAAGGGTCAGATAGTAAATCTTTGAGGTTTTACGGGCCACACAGGCTCTGTCACAACTACTTAACTATACAGCAGCAGCACAAGCATAGCCACGGGCCACACATAAACTGTCACGGACAACGTGACTGATGGACACACACAAACTGTCAGGACAACGTGACTAATGGACACGCACTTGAATTTCACAGAATTTTCAGGTGTCATGAAATATTACCCTTCTTTCAATTTTTTTTACAACCACTTAAAAATGTAAAAGCCAGCCTTAGCTCACAGGCTGAACAGAAGTGGGCAGGGATCCTGTGGGTGCCATAGTTTACTGACCCCGTCCTATCCTTCAATGTTTTCTTTGAACTGTGAGGTTTTATGCTATTTTCTTATCTTTTGATATGTTCTATTTCCTGTAAAAATAGATTATTTCATAATACCCATAATTTTCCCCTCTATTTCAGTTTTTCTCAAGTCTCACATTTACTTTTGTTATAAATTTTATGTGAAATATCTCAGATGTGAAATGTTGCCAAGCTTACTTTCTCATGGATATAAGCCAATCCATCCAGAATCTCTCGGAAAAGCCTCCAGAGCCTGACAGTGTCTCGATACAGTCCCTGGTCAATGGTGTCTCGTAAAGTGCTCTTCTCACAGTACTCCATCTATAGATAAGAACGAACCAGGCAGGATTTGATGACAGAGTTTCAGTCAAGGAGAACAATGGCAATTACTGTAATTCTGTATTTTAAAACATGTACCACAGATTTTAAGTACTTACAAGAAAGGCTTATCTTTTTTTAATTAAAAAAAGAAAACAATAGTATTAAAAAAAAAAAACTGGGGGGAAGAAGCATAATCTTAGCACTCCAACAAAATCATTCTTATTTTTCATATTATTGTTCATTAAAAAATAAGACTTTAAAAGCCTTGTCACAAGTAATACAAAAACAGAATTAAATAAAATTTTATTTAGTTTTATAAGATCATTTCCAAGCCCACATTTTCAGGAAGGGCTAATTAGTAATTACATGATGTCACTAGCTTCTCTCATCTGTACGTTAAATTAATGACAATGGCCTTCAAGTCTAGAGTGAAAGGCTGTAAATATCAAAATATTCAAGAAAGGGCTCTGTCTCATCCTGTTTGACTGTATTAACCTATCAGAAAACAATGCAATGTCATTTAAGTCTTAGATCAACATATAGCATTTGATTTATGAAACCAGACTGTATGTTTCAAACTAGCATCAAAGTTGAGATTTCTCATGGAGGATTTTTTTGTTATTGCTTTTAAAGAGAGGAACATGTCATTTTAAAAGAGAGAAATACCCTCTCAGGCTCAGAATGACATCTACAAATTCTGACTTGTCTTCCAGAGGGCCTCTGCCTCCCACACCATGCTGGTACCCACACTTCACACACCTCCCTTACGTACTTCCGCCTCACTGTAACTGTTCAGAGAGTCCTGGAATGGAGAAGCTACTCAATAGTTAGCAGTTTGGGGGACAAACACTTTACCATGAGTGTGAGTGGTTTATGTTAGGAAAAACCTAAAACCAGCTGCAGCTTCTGTAAGGTAGCCACCTAACTAACTTCTTTTGAAACATTACACTTGTCTGAGGGTTCCTTCTTTGGCATAGTACTGAATCCCACATTTAAAGATCTGCCTCCTTGCAGATGTGATTGAAAGCACTAATAATGACCCATAGTCCTGTTCTCTTGGGCAAGAGGCACGTTTTCCTCTTTGGTTTGCGGCTGTCCCTCTGCTGACAGGCTCCCAACTGTCCAGAATGTGCCCCTTGGGAGAGGGAGCAGGACAAAGGCTTCCCTTTAGCAATGCCTCATTGGAGCTGCTTCCCCTCTCCCTCAGGGGTTCCAGGACAAGCCACTTTCCTAAAGCCAGGCTGGTGTGTCTTCTGTGCACATGAGGATGCTATATGCCTCGTAACTTACTTGCCCAGATTTAACTTGTTAGACAAAATACAATTTCTGTACATGTACATTCTAGCGCCTGTGGCCTTGGGTATGGTTCTAATTACTTTACACACATTACTGTGTTTATTCCTCACAAGTCATTAAAGTTTAGAAAGTGAAAGTTTAGTCGCTCAGTCGTGTCCGACTCTTTGGGACCCCATGGACTAGCCTACCAGGCTCCTCCATCCACGGGATTTTCTAGGCAAGAATACTGGAGTGGGTTGCCATTGCCTTCTCCAGAGGATCTTGGTACCTGCTATTGTTTAATTTACAGGTGATTAAATTAAATTACAGGTGATTAAATGTCCCAGAACCCTGGCACACAGGATGCTGAAGAACTTTGCCTGAGCTCACATAGCTGTGACTGGTGGATCCAGGAAGTGAACTTCCACAATTCAGGTGAGCTTAGAACTGGAAACCACTGCCTTATGCTGTCTGTTGCTCTGGTACCAGAGAGCTCGGGTTCAAGGCTGAGGGAAAGGGCCTCCATTCTGCAATCCTCTCTGGCCAATTCATCCCTGGCAGTGCTGCTGAGCCCTCTTCTGCTCGCTCTCATCTCTCAAAACCTATTCGGCAGCGACTGCTGGGAGTTGCTGAGTCACTGAGCTGTGTGCCAGGGCCTCACCTGGATGTACAGGTAGTGCACAGCCTCGGTGGTGGCTGGTGGCTCACTTTCATGACAACTGTTCTTTCCATTGCAATCTTCATCCTAACCCAAGAGGAACACAAGAGAGCTCAAAATGAGGCTGAAATGAAACAAGGTCATTACTGTCACCAAGTCGTTTATGCCCGCCCTACCGCATACACAGCCATCATGCTGCCTTGGAGGGTAGGTCTGTGAGCAGAACAACCACTGTCCTTTTTGACGCTCACTGCACTTAAAAGGCAACTTTGCCAATACCAGAATCTAACGCATAGTTTATAGGTCTCTTACTGTATAGAACAATGAAAGGGACAACAGGAAACAGGTATTAAAGGTGCACGATCCACAGAAAGATTCGAAGTCAATTCCTTCTTACCACTGATATCTTCCTACGGGTAAGAAGGGGTAGAATGTATACAGGTTTATATTTTAAGGCTGCAGTTTTACTGGAATGTCACCTTTGATGGTGGGCTTCCTTTGGAAACAGAAGATGAGAAATCCATCTTTAACTAAAACAATTTAAACATGATCATGTTACCAAATGGCACACTGCCCTTGGCTACAGCACTAAAGAACCACCACCCAGTTGCCACTTAGGGTGACCAATCCCCTACATCACTTTTCCACACGGCTGTCCCCTATAGCTATTTTTCTAACTCATGTCCCTTCAAAAAAATTCTTTCTTCTAAAAGACACATTACTCTTTCCTACCCACAAGTATGAAAAAATATTAGGTAGTATTTGACTGTTTCTGATTTGCATTTTTTTGTGCGGAAACATTTTTCAATGTTTTATTTATTAAAGGAAAAATAACTCATTATGGAAACAATCAAGTTCTACTTTTTGTGTGGGGGGGGGGGGGGGGGAGTGGGTAGAGGTGGATCTTAGTTTCCTGACCAGTGATCGAACACTGGGCCCTCAGCAGTGAAAGCTCAGAGTTCTAACCACTGAATCACAAGGGAATTCTCCAAATTCTACTCTTGAATTATTTATTCATTCTAGGGATTATCTGTAGAAAATTGTTAATCTCTTAGAGGCTTCTACCCATCAATGAGAGTGCCCCATAAGATATCTCACTTACTTGAGCAAAGCCAGAATTGTAAATTTGGTGCCCCCTTAATAATTAAATGCATAACTAATGCTAAAACCAAAGCAGCTAGCTTAGACTACTTATGCTATTATTCCTTAAACTTCCTCAGGGGTTTAAGGGAGATTTTAATAGAAAAGAGAAGTACTTACAAAAAATGCTGGCTAATGCATTCAAACCTCATTCAGACCAATTTAACTGCTTATCTAAGAGAGTCTATGTGTAGACTTACCTTTATCTACTGTGAATGCACCCTGCTTGTAACTCTATTTTTGGTAATAAAGTCATGTATCCAGTCCCCAGCTACAGAAGCTTTCTCTAGCAACTACCGACAGCCCTAGAGATCACAAAGCCTCACCCTGAACTCCAAGTCATCAGCACTGAGGGGCTCTGCTGGCCTGGGTGAAGGAAGATACAGAACTGAGTGGGGTCCAAGGCTTAAAGCGGTGCTTTCAAATCTTTCAGACCATGTTATATTTTACAATACCATACTCATAAGAGACAAGTCCTGTGAGCAGTTTACCTTTAGTAGTGTTATGCATTTTGCATTCTATACTTCTCTCTATAGCACTGAAAATAAAATGAAGCTGGTTGTAACCCTTGAAACTGATTTTATAACCTGTTACAGGATCATGACCTACAGTGTTAAAACACTGTTCTAGAGGATGGTTTATGAGAGTAAGTCATCAAGATTATAACTGATGTGAGAGAGACCCACATAACTCCACAATTAGGCTGTTTATCTCCCCAAATAATTTGCATTCAACCTTCATTCCCAACCACATGTTTCCCCAAGTCCTCTAGGAAATGGTTTTCACTAAAAGCAAAGCAAAACAAAAAACCCAGCATGTCAATTTATTCCTTTCTTCTAAAAGCAGGCATGTTTTATTTTGTGGATAAATTAAGACATATAAGTAATCACCTGGCTAGTCTATTTTAAATAATCATGCTTTTTAAATTGACAGTTTCTATATTTGCATATCAGATTAAGGCTTTACTATTTTACCTGAGGTGTATAACATCAAACATTTGCTATGTCCCCATCCCATGAAGAATAAAATGGTATCATTTCCATTTATATATTTACCTGATTCTGGCTTTTACTGTTCTCATCTTCATTGTCAAAGATGATATCACTGTCAGAATCTGAAGCAGGTCTTAAAAAGAGAATTAGAGAAAGACTAAAGAAACCAAATTCCCTGTTATATATATAAATCAATAGCTAGGGGTCATAATAAACTGCATCCAATCAGATACAATGAAATAAAACCATGAATGTAAATAACTAGGATGGATTCTGAGATGAATTAAACTTTATTTTAGGACCATTAATTATTGGTTCTGTAACCCTTTTTAGAACTGCAGTAGGCCCCATGTCAAGACTTTAAATTAGTTCCTTTATTTCCAGAGTTAGAAGCTCTTATCTAAAAAGAATACTCTTTAAAAAGTCCTATTAAATGTATTAACAGGAAGAATTGGAAGAAGTTTCTACTTTTCCTTCCTCCAGGACTTGGATTTTGGAGATCTCTTGAAGATAGCAAGAGGTAAAAAAAAATCTTTGGACTGAATTTGGTTCCTCTCTAAAATAAGTTCCATGTACAGGTATTCCCACTCGGTCTACAGGCCTGGATTTCTAACCTAGTCCCCTTCGCCTGCCCGGGCCTGGCAGGGAGGCAGGATGCGCCCGGGGCTCTTACAGGAAGGACTGTGAGAAGACGCCCTGCTCCTCGTCATCGTCCTCGTCGCTGCTGGAGTCTGGGCCTGCGGCGGGGAAGCGGGTGCTGGCCGAGCGCTCCCCGGACGTGCTCCACTCCACCGAGCTGCTGAGGATGGGCGGCGGCGCGGCCGCCTCCACGCTGCCCGGGCCGTCAGGGTCGCTGTCGCCCGCTGGCTGGGTTAAGGCTTGCCCGTCCTGGGCCTGGGGCCCCGAACAGTTCGGGGGCGGGGTCGCCGGGCCCGCCGGCCGCTCGTGTCTCTCGATCCAGGCATTGTAGTAACGCACGATGTTCTCATGGTGGAGGCGCGACAGCAGCGTCACCTCGCCCTTGATCCTGCGGAAGTGCCTGCTGGCCGGGTTGATGGGGATGCGCTTCACCGCGTAGCAGCAGCCGTCCAGCTTGTTCTGCACCTGCCCCGCGAAAGGGAAGGAAGAGGGGTCCAGCGGGTCAGCCACTCGGAACTGCACAAGGATTGGCATTCCTACTGCGCCAGCCCGCCCCTCCCAGGGGAACCCCTTAGCCGGAATCCACAGCTACAGTCGAGGACCACACATCTGAAGCTCTTAGGCTGAACAAAGTTGTGACTGCCAAAAACTTAGAAAACATCTCACCCCAAGCTAGATACATTTAGCTTGCTAGGAGACTCGGAGGAAAAACATAATATCCATTTTACTATAAGCCTTTTGGAGAGGAGGTGGCACACCATGGCAGGCAGGATTCATGGCACTGGGGATGGAACACAAACCCCCTGCAGCAGAGGCACGGAGTCCTAACCACTGTACCACTAGGGAATTCATAAGCTCCATTTTAATTTACTCACAATTATATCCCTGCCTTTCCAATATCACATCTGCTATCTAAATTTCCAAGTAAGCCTTGTTGCTTTTCCAACTTTGTTTTTAAAAAATTATTTATAAACTCAGTATAAAGTTTTAGAAGGTGATTTTAGTTTCTTTCCAATATTTTTTTTACACTTAAAGTCACTAAACACAAACTGAACTCCAATAGTTTTAACAGACCTGCATGCAAATTCTAAACATCAGCTTATAAAGAATTTGGGCAAATGACAATTGCCTTGAAACTCATTTTTTTAAACTATAAAATGGAACTTATACCACTGTCCTTACCTCAAAGGTGACTGAAGATTAAATGAAGTGATGTGAGTGAAGCACCTGTATCAAGGCCTCACAGAGAAAAGTGCTCAGTAAATGTTAATAAAAGTAACTGGCAATAACACATTTACTGCCCATTGATTTTTATTACTAAGATTGAATATTTACAATCGATGTTATGTAAGGAAACTAGAACAATACAATTAAGAATAAAAGAAAAATACAAGAAAACATTTCAAAGGCAAATCTCCATATATTACATAGAGGCATCCTTACCCTGGGCAGTTTCACTACACAATTGAATTGACTGAAGAATTTTATTTAAAATTTTGTTTTCTGAACATTCCAATCCCAATCATGCAGGTCAACTGAAGTGATAAAAACTAACAACTTGCCCAAAGCAGAGGGAGAAACCAGTTGGTTACAAAAGATAGCATCATTTTCTTGCTTGGCTCATGGGCTTCAATTTGTATACCAAAACTACTTTTAGGAATGAGAAAGGAATACTATAAAAATGAGTTTCAGATTATCTTTTTTGGGGGTATAAAAACAGTGGTACAAAAGATGTTTTTGAGTAAAACAGGTCAGTCTGAATGCTTGTTGATATTTCTTAGTGATGCATGCAACCTCAGGCAAATGAAATAACTTCTCTGAGCCTCAGTTCCCTCATCTGGAAAATGGGATAATACCTATTCTATAAGAATATCACAAGATTAAAAGACAAGGTTTGTGAGCCACCTAGCACAAGCCTCAAATAGGGCATGTGCACTCCAAAAATGACAGCCCTTTAACTGCCCTGTTAATAGAGTGGAGGATGGTGGGAAGTTTTGGCACTGTCTTTCAACCTTACGTCTCCGTATACATCACACATATCACATATATAACCAAGCAGGGCTCCATAGGGCCTTCCCAGGATAAATCAGCCATGAAGTCCCCAGCCTGCCTCTTGTTTGTAGAAAAGCTTGAGTCACAAAAGGCTGCTCAATAAAGAATGTGAACACAGAGTGACCAAAAAATAGTAGTTGGGCCAGGAGAACTGGGATGAAAGTGAATCAGCCAAAGAGCAGTCACAGACTCTTTAGTTCTTTCCTGAAGGACATAGATAACAGTGTCTGAAGCACATTCTTGAATTGTTTTACAGATACTACAGATACCCCCACCAGATGGAAGAAACTAACTGCATGATGAGCACGAGCATGTAGCCCCCCAGACCAGGTGGAGTCCAAGGACTTAAGATGTTAAGTCCTGTGACACCACCCTGTTACCATGTCATCAACCAATCAGAGAACTGTTCATGAACTGATCACTCACCCTGTGGTTCTTTCACCTTGCCATTAGAAAACTGCTTCCCTGGAATTGATTGGGGAGTTTGGGTCTCTTGGGCATTAGCTACCCTTACTCTTTGCTTGGCGCCTGCACTTTCCCTCACTAAATCCTGGTGTCAGTAGATTGGCTCTACTGAGAGTGGGTAAGCTGACCCAAGTTTGGTCTGGAAACAACTGTGAGTCACTGGCTGTGGTGTGGGGCCTGGTACACTGGAACTCTTAGGAATTCATTTATTAAAATGCAAAGGTGCATGAACAGTAACAGTTCCAATTGCTAATGAAATGCCAGACCTCTGAGCAGAAAGCCCTACCTTAATATGAAAATAGAGATGGGGTGTGAGGGCTGTGAACCACAGGAAAAACACAGGGGCTTAAATTACTAAAATGTTTTTGTTATATGAGTTTACTAATCACTCCAGAAGGCAGTGAAGGACAGGAAAGCCTGGCGTGCTACAGTCCATGGGGTTGCAAAAAGTCGGACACAAATTTACCAATTGAACAACAATATTCATCATTTTTAAGTACTTATAAGGAAGTGAAGTTTGATTGTGTTTTGCATTGAAGAATCTAAACATAAAGAAGTTAAAGAAGTAGATCAAAATTATGATGTGAGTTAAAGGGGTAATATATATTTCAATCATCTACTCCTCTTAAAGATAACTGTGATTACCTGATCAGAATATGTCTGCCCAAAGCAGATTTATTTAGTCATCTAATGTCTACACTTTCAAAAAAGTTGAAAATTTTCCATGATATTATGACTTTGTTTTTTGGAAAACTTGCTGAAGTTTGTCTTTCTGTCCCTACTACAGAAAAACTCATTTGCTTCTTTTTTCAGTGTAAAAGGCCTTCCACAGTGAGACAGGCAAAGCTTTTTAATAATACTCTCAGAATCCTAAACAGACATTTGCTCTATTGATGGTGGGCTACCTTCTTATGGGTAAGATGACATATTTCTCATATGGATTTGATAACGGTAATCTGGGCCTGTTAAATTCTAACAAAATAGTTAAATTACACAAAAAAGAACTGAACTCTCTCTCTCAAGGGGAAGATGATAATAAAAGTTGCCCAAATAGCCTGGAATGAGGAAGGCAAGACCTAACAGCAGCATACCTTAATAACGTATCACTAGTTTTCCATCTCGGTAAGAGCTGGAAAATAAAAGCCATTAAGACCATCTGGGCCATTTCCCAGTTTGAATTCCATCTCAGTTCTAACCTTGTAACTCTCTTAGCTACAGCGACTCTAAAAGCAAATGGGAGAAAAAGAGAACAATCTTCTTTCTGAAGCAAAGCACACAAAAACATTCTTCATGCAGAGGTCTTGACTCCACTTGAGGGACTGTTATAATCATGTGGTTATCATGTTAATACACTGCATCAAGCAAGGGAAGAGGAACGATGCATTCTTTATGTGTCTAGTGTAACTTTAAATAAAGCCTTTAACTACATTAAGGGGAAGATGATCATTGTCTCAAATAGTTGTATTCACTTTCCTCCCTACCCTCAAAATATAAATCCCTACCTCTACAGAGATGGAACAGGGAAGGAGCATTAAAAGGGGCTGGGGACAACTCTATATCACACCTTGATGACGGCTCCAAAAGCTCCTTTGCCGAGAAGCTGTAATTCTTCAAACTCAATGAAATAGCGGGAAAACTGTCTCTGGGTCTCACTGAAGAACGCAGCACTGGGTAGCTGGTTGCTAGGAATGACAGTCTCCACGTAATCTTGTCCTCCAGAATCTGAGATAAAACAAGAGAGGCAACTGAATAATTGAAAATAGAGAAGAGCTGCAACATCCAACCACGATACAGGCGTGGGAGAAAGGGGCCCCAACCAAGGAGCTTTAAAAAGTACCTCTTACCTGGCTGACCCTTTAATACTTTCCTCACCTCGTATGCCTTAAAGTAGGTAGAAATATTTAATTAGCCCAAGTCTACAGGGAGGGTAACTGAGGGTAAAGAAATGACTGAGCAACAGAGCCAGGAGCCAGATCCAGGTCTCTTGATCATCCCAGTCTCTACTGAGGCTCCTTCATCTGCTACTTGAGTAACAGCAGGGAAAACTAGTTCCAAGGCAGTGAGGGTGACATGATAAGGGTGAATCCACATGAAGAGGCTGCACCGCCAGACATTCCATCAGAGGAGCTATGAAAAACCAGGATGGCCAAACACCTCCACGTACACAAGACACAATCAATGAATGGATTTATGTATAGCTCAGCATAAGATAGATAAAATAAATGATCCATGCAGTCCTTTGCAGTCTTAGGTTTATGTAGACTTTCAAAATAATTTATGTTAAATAGGCTATCAGAAAAGAATGGTAACAGACTCACCTTCCGGACTTTGTTCCAGTAAAGGTATTTTAGGCTGAGGATTTATAAAGCTGTGTTTTAACAACTGCTGAGGACTCCATCTTTCCTTGTCATCTAAGCAGACACACCTCAGTGAGAGGGAAAAAAGAATCTCAGCAATGCACAAAATAAATGCTAAATAAAGTAATCCAAGGCTTTTAATTATGGGTTTATCTTTCGAAGATACACATTAGAGAAATCAAGTTACTTGCGGACCAAAATGTGCCCCTAGGTGAATTTAATTTAATAAACATTCTTGCAGGATTTATATGCCAAGCACCAGGCTGCATAAGTGGGAGAATAAAAAAAGTATAGTTTCCAGAGGCCAGAAGACTGACTCAGTTTTTAATATTTTTAAAAGCCTAGGATAAGATAGCACAAGTAGGTCATG
Organism: Dama dama; assembly: GCF_033118175.1. Lineage (NCBI taxonomy): Eukaryota > Metazoa > Chordata > Mammalia > Artiodactyla > Cervidae > Dama > Dama dama. The sequence continues at coordinate 66,255,744 of NC_083692.1, forward strand.
AATTTTCACTTCCACTAATAGCTTAATGACCTGCCATGCTACCCTAAGCCTTTCTGGGGACCAGTCGTAAGAGTTTCCAAAGGAAAAGCAAATCAGACAGCTAGCTGATGCAGGGCTGGGGCCCAAGGTGACAAACTTTAGATGCAGCCTGTTCATCATAGTTTGAAGTATGCTGGTAACAATTAAGAACAACTTCTCAAAAGTCCCACATTTTATCACCTGCGTATGTGCTCAGTCACTTCAGTTGTGCCTGACTCTTTTCGACCCTACTGACTACAGCCCGCCAGGCTCCCCTGTCCATGGGATTCTCCAGGCAAGAGTGCTGGAGTGAGCTGCCCTCCTCCAGGGGATCTTCCCTACACTGTGTCTCCTACATTGCAGGCAGATTCTTTACCTACTGAGCCGCCTGGGAAGCCCATATTACCACCCAGTTTCTTTTAATTATCATTCCTTGAGCCTTTCTGTTTAATGTTTAATGTTCTAACAAACAATTTGTTTAATAATGAAAACAAGACATACCTTTAAGCTAGTGTTTTTCAAAGTGGGGGCCCTTGAGCAGCAGCATCAGTATCACCTGGGAAATTTGTTAGAACTACCCATTTTCTACCCTAGTCCTAGTAAATCAGCAACTATGGGGAGTTGGGCTGTAATCTGCACTTTAACAAGCTCTCCAGTTGGATTCAATCCAAGAGAAAGTCTGAGAATCACTGTTCTAACTAATCCAATAAGCTGCTTGGCTTTCATAACAATGACCCAAGTAGCACTGCTTGGTAGCACGTGGCCCTAATTATAAAAAGGTATTTAAAACAATCAATCATCATTGTGAATTATGGACTTAAATCTACACCTATAAAGTGGTGACAGCAACTACCATAAAAGGTAATATTTAATTTTCTCATGGCACAGTACTGAAAAGTAAAGCACTCCTAATTTCATACCTTGAGAGGAAAGAAAAGATTGCAATAAAAGCATTTGTAAAAGATATTGTATTGTCCCCTAAATTAAAAATTAACTTTTAATTACATCACTAACATGTGAATACTTTCTCCTTGCAAATATTAAAACATTACTGATAAGGATAAAGTCTTGGACAACCACTCAAGCAAAAGATATAGTTTTAATTTGTGAACAAAGAGTTAAAAAAGACATCATCCTGTACATATTTTTCATCAACTGCTTTCTTCATTTGACTACATAAAAGGTTCTGCACCCAATTTTACTGAGGCGAGGGTGTATCCCCACACCAAGAAGCAATTTCCCAATACCAATTGAGTGTCATACAGCTCAACTCAATTCTGACACTATCTACCTGGAGACAGCATCAGATCCCAGAGGTTAGGGGCTCAGTCCAATGAGACTTCCCTCCCTACCCTGACTAGAGACACCGATAACAAGTCCATGTTGTCACCTGTGCTTCTGACCAATGGGCTACCAATGGAATGGAGATTCCAATGACCTCCTCCTTGGGTTCAATTACCTTGCTAGAGCAGCTCAAAGAACTCAGAAACATTTTACTTACTAGTTTATCAGCTTAATGTAAAAGGCTATATAACTCAGGACCAGTCAGCTGGAAGAGATGCAGAGGGCAAGGTATATGGGAAGGGGCGTGGAACTTCCCTGCCCTCTCTGGGCCACCACCCACCCATCACCTCCATGTGTTCACCAACCTGGAAGCTCTCTGAATCCTGTCTTTTTGGTTTTTAACAAAGGCATCACTACACAGGTGTGAACAATTAAATCACTGGCCATTGGTGATCCATTCAACTTCTAGCCCCTTCCCTCTCCATGGAGGGTGGGGGTAGGACTGAAACTTTCAAACCCTAAATCAAGTGGTTGGTTCTCCTGGCAACCAGTCCCCATCCTTAGGTGCTTTCCATCCTTAGGTGTCTTGTTATGTTATTTGCTATTATCCCTGTCTTTTGGAGGAAAAGACTCAGAGTAGGGAGTTTAAGTCACTCAACCAGTGAGGGATAAAGGTAGAATATGAACTGAGCTGTCTGGCTTTGACTCTGGACTCTATCCTATCACAGAGACTGATGTGAAACCAAACCTTTCTTCAAAGGATGTTCACCAATAAGTAAAAATGTAACTACAAATGAAATGCTACTACACTTGTCTGGGAATGATTTTTTGTTGTTGTTGTTAACTGGGGTTAGACAGCAAAGGTAGTAAAACAATACTATACATCTGCTTCTTAAATAAGCGGTCTATCAAACCACTTTAGGAAGACAGAGAAATATATGACTCAATCTAAAGGACAACCATATTATTAATAGAATAAGAAATGGTGCTGATCTCAAGTTCAAAACTGACAGAGCATAGAGCTGTTCTCTAAGAGGAGAACTAGGAAAGTTTTGGCTATCTTCCTAGTTCCTAAAATAAAGTCCTTCATTTTACTATTAAATATGAAAGATATGTTCTACTTAAACTTCCCAGTGTTTATTTATATTACTAACCTTTACTCAATTATTCTTGACCAAGGAGGAAGGGCAGAAAGCTACAGGTGACATTCTGAAGGAGAAAATGAATCTTTCCATGAGTGGTTCTATCCCCATTTTCCCTCTGATGCCCTTTTAGTCAACTTCATCTCAGGGTGCTTTTATAAATAGTTTAAAAGTTCTACTGCATTAAAGAGAAATCATAAAAGATTTCTTTAGAAATTTTAGATGTTTATATACATTGAGAGAACACAGCATCAAGAATCGTTAGCCACTTTCTACAACTTTGTGTATTGTGTCTCTTCTATTTATTTATTTCTTAATTAAATTACAGGTGATTTACAATGTTGTGCCAATCTCTGCTATATAGCAAAGTAATTCAGTTTTGCATACATATACATCTTTTTAAAAAATATTCTTTTCCACTATGGTTTATCCTCGGAGATTAGATATTGTTCCCTGTGCTATACAGTAGGACCTTGGTTTTATCCACTCTATACATAATAGTTTGCATCTACCAACCCCAAACTCCCACTCCATCCCTGACCCTGGCTATCACAGTCTGATCTCTATGTCTGTGAGGTACATCTACTTCTATTTAATGGTACACACAAACTATCTATCTAAATATAAGTGCAGCTACTTTCACTTCTGTAATGGGTAAGAACAACTGAGTGACAGGAAATAGTAATATTATAGATCAGGCCAAATGGCAGCTGGAATAGATGAGAAGAGAAGAAACGTAAAGGGTAAAAGAAATGTAGGGAATGATCAAGTGAGTAAAAGTGAATGGTTGGGGGAGAAAAAAAGGTGGAAAATATGATAGTGTCAGAAAGGGAAGAAACCAGTCCAGGTTCACTTCTGCAGGACCAGAAGAATGTCTAGAAAAACCCAGACTAAGGGATCTTATTTTATAGAGAAACTGAGAGAACCAAGGTGTAGCTTAGACAGAGGCAGAGCAAAATAAGGAATCACTAAATCGAAGGACCAGGACAAAGACTTTTGGCCAAAGGAAAACCTCAGTAAGGACTATCTCAAAGTAGATAAAACAGACAAATTAGAGGTATGGTTTTAAAGATACAAACTACTATATATAAAACAGATAAGCAACAGATTTGCAACAGATAAACAAAACAGATAAGCAACAAGGTCGTACTATGTACCACAGGGAATTATAGCCATTTTCTTGTAATAACCTACCATGGAGTATAATCTGCAAACATCCTGAATTACTCTGCTGTAGACCTGAAACTGGGCTTCCCTTGTGGCTCAGCTGGTAAAGAATCCACCTCAATGTAGGAGATGTGGGTTGGATTCCTGGGTCGGGAAGATCTGCTAGAGAAGGGATAGGCTACCCACTCCAGTATTCTTGAGCTTCCCTGGTGGCTCAGCTGGAGAAGAATCTACCTGCATACGGGAGACCTGGGTTTGGAAGATCCCTTGGAGAAGGAAAAGGCTACCTGCTCCAGTATTCTGGCCTGGAGAATTCCATGGACTGTATAGTCCATGGGGTCACAGAGAGTCAGACACAACTGAGTGACTTTCACTCACCATACCTGAAACTAACACACTGTAAATCAACTATATCTTAATTAAAAAAAAACAAAAACACTTGGCTCTGTAATTAAATCTGTACCTGTAATTTATGGATGTTGAGACTCCTCTGACTAGGGCAAGGAAGTCATTTGCTTTCTACAACTTGGCTGAATGGGACACTGCTAATGAAGGAGAATGGTTAAGAAAAACTAGGGGCAGAATCATACTCCTAAAGCTGTTTCATAAATGGGAGGTGTTGTCTTTGACCCCTTAGGAGCCAGCAGTAAAGGTGGCCTTTACCATTTGGAATACCTGGGGCATTTCTCCCCCTAGCAGCAGTCCCTACTGACTTCTTAGCGTATACCAGGCAGTCCCCAAAAAGTAGTTTGAAAGTCTATTCTTAAGTCCAACTGAATGTAAAAGAACATAGGAGTTATGAGAACAATAAACCTAAGTGAGAAAATAGAACATATGTGGCTGGGAAAGGACTGGGAGAACAAAGACGTAAGTTGAAACCTGTTCTTCACTTTTCAGATTATACACATGACTTAGATGTTAAGCACATTCAAGCACAATCAAAAGGAAAGGAGTAAAATGCAGTTAAGAGAAAAATCTCAATGACACTCACTTCTTTAGAAAATCTTGAAAATCAGCTGGTAAGTCCCTAGGGATGGTCACAGGATACTCTTCACACTCTTGTCCTTGGCTGAGGGAGAGCAGCAGAAGGCCGAGACGCCAAATATCCCCTTTCTTCCCGGTCTTATAAGGCAGGGCACTGTCACTGAAACGAACCCGGGTCTGCTCAAACACGTCCTCCTTGCAAATGTCTGCCAGGCGCTTAGAAATGCTGTAGTCCGTAATCTTGACGGTGCCCTCTGCATCCACCAGGACATTCGATGCGCTCAGAACCTTGTGCACAACGGAATTACTATGCAAGTAACCGAGGCCTGACAAGAGCTGAGCTGCATACTTGCGAAGCTGGTGTACCGGGATGGGGCCAGAGTGGCCCAGGTGGGCTGCGAGGGAGATCCCGCTCGTGTGCTCCACTAAAATATCCACCACGATGCAATCGTCTTGCTCTTTGAGGTTCATCGCAAAGTAGCGTACTATGTTTGGATGGCTCAGTTTCACCAGGGAGCTGAATTCCGTTTCTGCCCCTTGAATCTGGAATGGATAAAAACAGGAAGATGATGATAGCTGGGTTGGTCAGCATTAACTAGTGTTTCACCACAAAAGTGAAATATCTGAAAAGAATATGTACATTCTGACAGCAAGGAGAAGGAATATGCCCTGAATTGAGTCCTCCCCTAAACCACATGGTCAACTTAATAGTTCTTAAAGATGGACAAGTTTCAAAAGCAGTTTCTTTTGCAATATGGCCACCAGAAAAAAGAAACATTAATTTTAAAATAAGTTTTCCTGATTATAAATATTAACTGTCAAAATTTTAATAGATACTAATACAAAAGAAAAATCCCACAATTTATCTTTATGGTCACCACTCAAAGACAACTGTTATGATTTTGGTGTATTTACTTTCAGTTTTTCTTTTTCTAAGAAATACACATACATTTCCAAACATGATGCTTCACCTATTGTTTTATAACCTCTTTATTTATTATGTAGTAATGCAATATTAAATGTTCTCCTTAAGCTAAGTATCATGAATGAATTATACAATTCTCCAGTCCCCTAAAATGCAGTTGTGAATATTTCAAGAGACTGAGAAAATGCAAATGATTGCAAATAGCACAGTTATGAAGTGCTCTTTAGTCCCTGTTGGAGAGAGCGAGCTATTAATGGAATAATAAGAGCTAAGAAAGGAGGTTGAGAGGCAGCTGCAGGAGTTTGGACCATGCTCTGCAAGTTCTGAAAGAGGCAGCAGGGTCTGGGAACACTTATGATCCTCCACCATCCCCTCTGGCTGAACAGATCTCATCGCATTCTGGGTCTTCTTTGCTGGCCAGTCAAATGCTGAGTTACTTGGTCTTGTCATTGTCTTAAACTCCAGGTTAGTCCTTTTGCTCAGTGAACCATCCTGGATGCCTACCTGCTTTTTGCACTTATCAATCTTCTCTTTTTCTTGATTGGTAAGGAATGGACCCATTTTTTTGTGCCACTGAAGGACCCACTCATACAACAAGACAAAGTTGCCAGTAGCTGTTTCCAAAGCATTGTAAACTAATTTTCCAAGCTGCTCATCACTGCCTGCACATTGAAAGAAAATATAATTAAGTATCATTGGTACATTTTCTGTGGGCATAAAAAAAAAACCAGGGAATAGTCATTTGTTCAACAATGGATACCATGTACTAAGAAAAATGTGATTTCATATAATACATGCTCTTTTGTAACCAATCTTTGGTGTTTTAACAATATACTCTGAACTTTAAAATGTTAAATTTTATAAAGGGACAATATTTGACAGTGAGATCTTAGTATCAGATCAATGTTTTCTTCCACTAGCTGGTATTCATAATGTTATTTTCATAACTACCTCTGACAACTGTGCCTGCTGGTGTGGTAGTGTAACCTTCATATAGCTAAATACCAACTAACATTGACAGAAGGAGTTTGGAACCAGGAATGCTCCATCAATGAAGATCAGCATGCATTGTGAAAACAGGTTTTAGTAACTCAGAAATTTGAATACATCAATGACCTTCTAAACACAAAATCTGAATATGCTCAGTAAATACAGAGTGGCCAATGGCTTTGAGGGAAGGAACAAGTCACAACAGTTTAAATTTGAAGTGCTTGAGAGACACATTTATTTCGTGATAGGCATATGGTGTCCACCTATGCCTGGGAGAGCTAAATTTTTGTAATGCCCCAAAATTTTTTATAAAAATCTAAATTTTTATTAAAGACTGTAATAGAAAATCACCAAAAAATTGGAAGTGGAGAAAAATATCACCCACAATATCACCAATTTGTCTTTTTCTTCTAGAACCCTCTACCTTTTTTCCCTTAATTTACCAAACTGTAGCATATATAACAGGGTTTCTCACCCTCGACACTACTGACATTTGGAACCAGAAAACCCTTTGTTGAAGGGGGCTGTCGTGTGTACTGTAAGATGTTTAGCAGCAGCCCTCTCCTCTATCCATGAGATGCCAGTAGCACCTCCATCCTAGTGTTAATCATCAAAATATCCAAATATCAACTAACGTCCCCTAGGGAACAAAAGCACCCCAAATGAAAACTACTGATCTATTCTTTTTCTCTTACTATGTAAATAATAGTTTTCCATGATGCTACATTATCTTCATAATGAAAAGTAAAGTAACCTGTATACACAAGACAAAGTAGTTTTTGCAAAAACAGTCTAGAGAAATGTGGCTGAACTAACTCACCAAGAGAGGCAGTGATCCTTCATAAATATGGGGACAATTTAAGAGATTTTTAATTTTAATTGAAATGATCTGTTACACTAGTTATAAATAATTCTGGACATTCTTAGCTAAGGGAAAATAAAAATAAAAACCCCTGGTGTTTGAAAATCTGTCAACCAAAGTAAGCAACCTGTGGAATGCAGGATCCATGCAGCACATGTTGGAGATACAGGATAGTAAATATTAACGGGATGGAATGTGATGTGATGTACAGAAAGCCTAATTAAATTTGTGAATTATATGGCACAATGTCTTGCAATATATATATCCCCAGCTGGGATTAAGTGGGTATTTCGTAATTGCTGGCTGCATTTTTTTTTGTATTATATTTCTATTATTGCCACCCACCTTTTGCCACTTCTGTGTTGTGGGGACAATAAAAAGGACAAAAGAACACACTGAAACAAGTCTGAAGGAAAATGCTACCATAAGAGCTCAGATCGATACTCCACTGTGTGATCATTTATATAGAAGTCTTTCCAGTGCTTTAATATTAATATATAGGGAATAATATCTGGGGAAATTCTTGATTCCCTCTAGGTCCAACAGCTTTAAATTGAAAAGCAAATGTTAGTTGATCTTTCACAAAACCATTTCTTAAAAAATTAGGACCCATTTTAGAAACTAAACCCATTGTGAGAAAACAAAATAAATAATTTACTTGGTGGTTTTACATTAAAAAAAGTTCAGATTGCAAATGTGTCTCCTAATGAGAGTATTAACAAAGGTGAATCTGTCTAATGAGTACCAAGGAGACTAGGAGGCCAAGGTAAGGTAATACACAGTTGGATTGATTTGCCTTCCTGATTTCCCCAGACCATTAAAAGTAGTGAGTTTTATGTTGCCAATTCATGAGTCAGAAATGCCTTAGAGTCAAGGACAGCCTCAAGACCAAAGCAAATCATCTCTAGCAAGGTCTTAAACCTTCCCAAACGGTGGCTGTGTCTGAGGAGGACAGGCTCTGCCTATGCGCAGAATCCTGCACAGTCCATGCCGCCTCCATCAGCCCAGGTTACACGTTCAGATCACGGACTCTTCAGATGCTTGGTTTCTTTTCTCTCTACCTGCTGCCCTCTCCCTGGCAACTTCCCTTTCTGTGTACATCTCCTCAAAGAGGAAGAGAAAAAAGATACCTTTAAAAGAAAGCAAACTTGATTTAGGTAATTTAGCTGCCTATTAGCTCTGGTAAGAATACTCATGGGATTGAAAATGAAACTTAACTGTCAAATTCACCATATTCAAGTGATCCCTACACCAATTAGTGGCTGTATCTGTATGACTGATAAAAGATGATGTACATTTAGAGCAAAGGAAGTAGACACGGAAAACTTGATTCTAATATAAACAATTCAAATAAATTTTTAAACAAGACTCACTACAAATAGCCATCTGCTAAATAAGATGGCTAAACTGATAAATAAAACAAATAGAAAATAAAGTGAATTTCCTGGTCTGGTACAGGATGCCAAGCAAGAAAAGCTAAGCAGGTGGACAGCAAATTAAGAAAATGAGACTTAACCCTCAAAGATCACAGGCATTAGAACTCATTTTTCTAGACATATTTCTTCAGTAACAGATGTACATGATGCAAAATTACAGATTCATAATATTTCATTCAACTTGGTTTTGAAAAGTTTGGCTAATTCTAATGAAAAAGTGACAAATTTTGTCTTTCTGCTAACAATATTTCCAACATCCTGGGGTTTTATTTCTATCTTACAGAAATGGAAAGCTGAGTGACTTCTACTTTTGGTCATCAGTAACAGGAGCTAGAATGATTGTCAGCTTACAGAGTTTTTCTGCAACCACGCTGGTCTAGACGACGTAGTGTCTATTCTCCCCTGTTCCTTCATGACTAACTTGCGTAATTAGAATAATTTAAACGAGTTTAGCTAGTTTACTCACCAATACATTTCCCTTTGTGCACCATGAGCTGATCAGGACTACCCACAGAGAAATACAGGATTTCACAAGAGCCAGGAGAATCTTCACTACTACACATAGAATACTGACGTTCTCGCCTTCAAAATAAATTTGGACAATGATTTTTTTTAAGATTAACACAGGAAATTTGTGCCCCTCCATTTTCTCCTGCTTACTAGTCAATTCACTGTCCAACAGCAGTCTCTGCTGGGAATTGAGCTGAAGGTGCTAATGGGAAAGCTGTCCAAGCCCCCACTCGCCAGGGAGCCTTCCCCACGTGAATTCTACAAACCCTGTTCTAGATGGGTGCTGCCCTGTATGGTAGCCACACGTGGCTACTTAAATTCAATCACAACTAAATTAAATTAAAATTCAGTTCTTCAACTTGAGTAGGCATATTTAAGTGCAGGGATTCCTCATTGTATTGTGATATTGTGCTCCACTTTAATGAACTTCACAGATACTATGGCTGCTTTTTTTTTTTTTTAAAACAAATTGAAGGTTTGTGTCAACCTTGTGTTAATAAGCAAGTCTATCAGCACCATTTTTCCAATAGCATTTGCTCACTTCATGTGTCTGTGTCACACTTTTGTAATTCTTGCAATAGTTAAAACTTTTTCATTATTATTATGTATTTGTTGCGGTGATCTGTGCTCAGTTACTACCATGACTCACTGAAGGCTCAGATGTTTAACATTTTTTTAGTAATACTTTTAAATTAAGGTATGTAAACTGTTTTTTTTTTTTTTTTTTTTTTTAAAGATACAGTGCTATCACCAACTTAACAGACTCCAGCATAGTGTAAGCATGACTTTTACATGCACTGGGAATCCAAACATTCAAGTGACTCACTACACAGTGATACTCATTTCATTGTGGTGGTCTGCTCCTCCAACATCTCTGAGGTATGTCGGTACTCAACAGCCCCAAGTGACTAGTGGCTACCACAGCGGGCAGCACTGATCGAGAACATTTCCATCATCACAGAAGTTCTACGGAAGTGATTTAACACAAGTCCATGTTGACCCCACATCCTGTGTACATGCACATCTGGAGAAAGCTGCAAAACTGGGGCTTAAGAGCACTACAGATTCCTAGTCACTCTAACTGGGCCCCATACTACAGAATGCCCAACCCCCACACTGAAAGTCTAACCCTTCTTTTTCTCTTCCCCTTTTTTTCTGAGTGGAAAGCCAGATTACAATGCAAAAATTACAACTAAATTGGGAGAGCTCTGCAGGGACGAGGCAAGGAAGAATGCCCTTCATGGTCAGGATAGGACACTTGTTAGAAATGCTATGATGAGGCACAAATCTCTAGGAAGCAGTCCTCTCATTGTGAGTGTGATTCTGACCTCCACGTTCACTGAGACCATGAAGCAATGAGCAGTGAAACCCACACTTTCTGCGGGTCCACCTAGAAAGTTACTTGGCACCTGAGCCATTTTTTCTTTTTCTCAGACTCAGAGGAAGGACAGCTACCCTGTCCTCAGTTCCACCCCTGAAGTCTCCTCTGGGACCCTGATCCATCAGTTAGTCCCTCTCTTCTTTATGTTCAATCTGTCCCTCTCCATTGGCTCCTTATCTTCAGCCCATAAATCTCTCCCATGTCCATCCTCCTCTCCCTCAATCTCCTGCACCATCTTGTTTTTCATTTTCTAACTTCTACACTTGCTGTCTCCATGACTGTCCCTTCCATTCACTCTTCATGCTACTGCAAAGTCAATGAAACTGCCACGTACCCCTACTCACTCTCAATTGGATGTTTCTCCTGGGCTCTTCTTTTGGTTGGTGGCATAGTCATCCATTCTGTCTCACTAGTCAAAATGTGCACGTCTCCCTGAGCTCCTAGATCTCCTGCAACTAACTGATTCCTAAGTATGAGCTTTCTTCTCCAATTTCCCTGCCTTGTTCAGGTCATCACCAAATTTCTCCCCATTATTAACTAGTCTTGCCACTTTTGATTCCCTCCCCTAAAACCCTCCCACACTGCTGAGAAAACCTATTATGATTTGAGTCTCTTGTACTACATGTGTGTCCACAAATTCTTAAGGCCAGGGAATGATTAAGGACATAGAAAGTGAAGTTGCTCAACAAAGGCAAAAGTGCATCAGTGAAAAGCTGGGCCAAGGGGCCAGGTACTTGAGAATCAAGCCTTTAAGCTCTTTCCACTAGAATAGTCAGGGGTTTTCTGTTCTCTTTCTCTTGTTTTACACAGTGGAGACTTTTCATTACATAAAGACTTACTGGTTTTTGATGTATCCCACACAAAAAAGAAGAGCAGAGCTGCCCTGGTTAAAGAGACTGCAGACCCTACCAGGGCCAAAAAGACAATCTGTCCCTTTCTATCATCCTTCCTGCCTCCCTCCCTCCCTTCATCAGATGTTTACTGAGCACCTACCCTGTCCCTGCCAGGCACTGTGCCAGGCCCTGGAGAAAACACAGAGGCAAGAACCCCATACTTTCACAAAAGGAGAAGACAATTAAAAAGCAAACAAATGAATATGAAGTTTAGCTAGCAGTAACTGCTATGGAGAAATTTAATAAAGCAGGAAATTGGAGAACAAGTAGCTAAGGTGTGGGGTGCTCAGGGAAGGCATCGGAGATCATGTGTGAGGGGAGAACTGAGTGATGAGGAGTCGGCCACGCAAAGTAAACTGAAGGAGAGCATCGCAGGTAGAGAGACTGGCAGAGGCCATGAGATGGGAAGGAGCTTGGTGTGTGTGAAGGACTGGGTGATGAGCGTGGCCACCGTGCAGAGGGTGAGGGAGAGGGAGAGTGGTATGACATGAGACGCATGAGCCATTCCTCTACCGTTCGCCCCCGCTCTCCGTTTCTCCACTAGCAGCCAGGAAGAACTTCACTCAGCATGGATCAGGTGATACTGTATTCCTTTTTAAAACCTCAAACGGCTTTTCAGTACACCTGAACTCCTGATTCTACCAACAAGGACCTCACTTGTGATCTGCTCCTGCTGCCCCCTTGAACCACTGTCTCCATAACTGGTCATTCTAGCCATGCTGCCCTGGTTGATGAGCTCTGGGCAGGACCAGCCTAGGCCAGCCTGCGGTCTTCTATACCGGCTGTTCTTTTCAGCTGAGCAGCTGGCTCCTTCCCTTCATCCAGATCCAGTATATGTGCCCCTCAGTTTAAAGCCACTGTCCTTTAGTCACTCAGGATCCAGTTCTTGGACTCTTTCCTCCAAACACCCAATCTAAAGTAACAATTCAGTCTTTCTTCAAGACAGCCAATTAAATTCTCTGCAGAGCACTAGTCATTATCTGACAACTTCTGGTTTGCTTGTGGACAGTCTCTTCCAACTAGAATACAAGCTCCATAAAACCAGAGTCTATCTTGATCTTATTTACTGAATCCCTAGGACTCAGAACAGTGTCTGGCCTTTAGCAAATAAGTTCTCATCAGGTATCTCATTATAGATTGTATTGCTTTGAGTCATAGCCAATTCAAATACTGACTGCTGACAATGTTCATGACAAGGTCATGTCTACTAACTCTACTGAAAGTATCTTCTAGTTGAAAGAATAAAATGGAACACTGCTCATTTCCTTTGGCTTTCCAACTTAAAGACTAGTGAATGGCAAGGAAGAAAAAGAATAAAGAGTATGTATGAGATACTTCAGTATATCAAGGAATTTTTATTTCTTAACCAAAGAAGCAAAGTAAACTATAAGAAAGATTCATTCTTTTCTAGTCTGTAGGTGACAGAGTGCCAGAGTTCCATACAGGTTTGTACAACAATCTTGGTGAACGATACATGAAAATGATTTCTTGGATTCTCGTGGAAATGTCATTCTATCCAAGACATATTAATGTCCCTTTATAAGTGCTACATAAAATCTGTTCTACCTGTGTCAAGGAAACAGAGAATTTCCCACCCTTCCTTCAATAAACTTGCTAATAATTATTGATCTCAAAAGCAAATCTAATCTTGGACCCACTGTTTACAGTTAGCCATAAAAATGGAAATAATTAGACTAAAAAAAATTGCCTTTTATACAGCCTTATTCACGGCATTGATTTATTTCCACCATTTCTAACACAGTAGGAATTTGTTAGATAGTTCCTAGTGGAATACTCTGACAGCTTCAAACTATGTTGCCTAATGGAAGCCCAGTTGCAAAAAATAATCTAAATTGGTATAAGGAGTTATAATCTTAAAAAGAAATCATTACCAGAAACTGCATTCAAGAAAACATTTCGTTCACCTTAACAGTAAGTGGTTAAATGTTAGTATCAAAACATGATTTCTGAGCTGATTTTTTTTTCAAAGTAGATAATTAGGGAAAGAACTGAAATGACTCCTCCTTATAAACAACCTATAACCCAAAAGATTATATAAGCTTTTAGTTTGGTACCTAAAATGTTGGTTTTAAGTGGTGTTTAGATTATCACAAGAGATAGTTTAAATACATATAGAAGCTGAATGATAATACCTGCTCTATTTAATCACCCACCTAATCACAGAAAGGAATTCTGTACTAAAATTCCTTTCTGGTCTACTGTGGGAGTCACAGCAAACACAGAAAGTCCCCTTCATACAAACAAGTTCCATTCTGATAGAGTGTTCATAAGTCCTACAAAATTAGCCTGGGTATCCAACTAACAAAACTGGCTATATAGTGCCATACTATAGTAGATTTATAATACCTTTTGCACAAGTAATATATAAAAAACAAATAAAAAAACCAACATTTTTAATCTTACAGTACAGTACCTTGAAAAGCAAGTACAGTACAACATCTGGCGTACAGGGGCTGGCACTGAGTGAACAGTTGAGAAGAGTTACCGACTGGAGGAAGGAGTAGAGATGGGAGACGGGAGAGCTAAGGATCGTCAGCGCCAGGAGAGGGAGGGCAAGCTGCAATTTCGCTCATGCCTGACACTGCCGGAGTGCATGTCTGCATCTTTCAAAGTTCGAAACTTGAAGGTTTGTATGTAGGGGACTTACTTCACAGGGAAGCCTCAATTCTTTAGTGGAAAAGGATGTGGAGGAAGAGACAGTATCTTTCATGTGACCTTTGGTGACAGGGACAACCCAGGAGCCCACCTGTCGCGACGGGGAAGCCCAGTGTCCTCAGCAGCAAGGGGAGGGGGGCCCTGGCAGCAAACTGGGGCTCCTGTCCTCACGTAAAGGATCTCCTACACCTGTGCCCACGGTGGCGCCCTCCCCACACCTGTGGTGAGACCTAAGGTGTTACAGACTGAAAACAGTGTGAATCTGACTGGATGATGATTCTGATGGAAGAAAAGCTTTTAAATCACTTACTGAATAACTGGGCTTCCCTGATGTCTCAGACGGTAAAAAATCTGCCTGCAATGCTGGAGACCCAGGTTCAATTCCTGGGTTGGGAAGATCCCCTGGTGAAGAAAATGGCAACCCACTCTAGTATCCTTGCCTGCAGGATTCCATGGACAAAGAAGCCTGGTGGCCTACAGTTCATGGGGTCACAAAGGGTTGGACACAACTGACCAACTAACATTGAATATTTAGATCATCAAAAGTCAGATCAAACTGCACTGGAGGCAAGACTGTTAAGGTTAATAACTGTTATATAAAGGGAAATAAAACTGGCTTCGTGAAAGATACGTGGAAAGTATTAAAGCAAATGAAAAATTTTATATTACTAATATATTAAGATACACAGGCTTTGAAAAAGTTATTAAAATTGTCATGTGACAACTCAACCAAATTTCACTAGAAGTTGTTTTAAGGGACTGGAAATCTCAGGGACTTACCTAGACCTTCCAGAGGAGTTGGTCCGATGTTTACCATTTCCTACAAAGTCAGGAGAGCCTCCATGTAGAATGGCAGCTGTTCTGAGTCCTCCTGGGTCTTTTCTAGAGGTATGATCTTGGTTTGACAAACTAGCTATTTCTAAACGTTCCTTAAAAAAAGAAAAGTAAAACCTACTTTAGACCTAAGTCATAATGGAAGACAATCATGGTAATCATAAATATGTAGAGCGTGCAAATTTCATTTAAGCTGAAGATTTTCAAGTGTAATAAAGTTGAACTCAACTTTTTAAAATTAGTGTCCAAATATATACTGTTTCAAGAACTGAAGGTCAAGGTTACAGTTTTAAGAGAATGTGAATTTTATAAATACTTAGAATTGTGGAATATGCATGAAAAGTTAGGGAGAAGAGCAAGAGATGAACAGAAGGAGGAATTCAAACAGAGCATACTCAATATCCTGTAATAAACCATAATGGAAAAGAAAAGAAATGTTCTAGTACCATTTGCAAAAAGGGCTATCCTTTCTCCAGAATTATCTTTGTACCTTGCTCAAAAAATCAGTTATATATAAATATATGGGGTGGGGGTCTATGCTTAGATTATCTCTTCTATTGATAGAATTAGTATTGTTTTATTATCTATCTTGATTCCAATATTAAACTATTTTGAACACCGTTTAAAAAAAAAAGAAAAAACAGAGAGCAGAGTGGCTGTCAGGAAGGCAGATTAGATGTAAGACAGGTGAACAGTCATATCACCTTAAATTTGTATATAGCTTTGTACATTCACAACGGGTGGGACATTTTTCTGTAGGAATGGTTACATAAGACAGACAGGAAAGCACTATCTGTGCCACATTAAGGGGTGAAGAAAACAAGTTCAGAGTGTCACCTGTCAAGGTCACCAAGCCAAGGCAGTAAAAAGCCTAAGCTTTCAGCCAGGTTCTCTTTACTCGTACATCAGTACCTCCTCCCACTGCACCTCACTGTTTCCCTTAGGGGAAATGCCATTTCTTTAAAGGAGAATGAGCAAAATTCTCTCTGGATTTCTGCAAACATGTGTAACTGGTTTTCTGATTGAGCTGGACTCAGGAAAAATACAGGACAAAGGACTATATCCTTTTTCCACCACTGCTTTTTAAATCTGTTTTCCATCACTCAATGAAATCTCAGGCAGATCCATCTGGTTTCCATTCACTCTTCAGTATGAACAAATAGTTTTGTTTTCCAAGTAATAATTCCAGTCTGGGTTGATTATCAAAGCTTCAATCTCCCCTCTCCTTCAACTCTGTTGATAAACTACTCTAGTTACATAAGCCTAAGTCTTCTACAGATAATATACAACTCAAAGTTTGGTAACTATCTGGAGAATATAAAATACACAATGAATGATATCTGGTAGACTTTTAAGTGCCTCATTTTAAACTTTACTACTGATAGCAACAAAGGAGGGAAAAAGGAATAAAGAAGAATGAAGGACAGAGGTCCTGACTTCTGAGATATTCAAATATTATGAAGATACAGTAATTCGAATACCATCAATGGAAAGAAAAACACTGTATATTTAGCAAAATGTAAACTATTCGACTATGGTAGAAATTCTAGAGTACCTGCTTAGCCATTTCTTTCCTTTTTTTCTCCTCTTTTATCTCTTCTTTCCTTTTCTGAATCTCATGAAGGATTTCACGTTGCTGAAATAAATCATACTGCCATCAAATGCTAATCTCTGAAACCCACACAACACACAAATTCTGAAATCACAAAAAGTCTTTTGAATTTCAGTCCTAAGAGTATGTAAAAGCTTAGTACATACTATAGTTTCAGCAGTTTTATCAGAGTTCTTATGCAGTAGGCTTCCCACTTAAATGGGTGTCAAGACTGTGTGGAGAGGGACACTTCCTCCCCACTTTTATGTGGAGGGACTTGTGGAAGTTCAGAGTCCTAACGATTGGACCACCAGGAGATTCCCAAAGTGGAGGGATTTTCACTGTGGCAACACCACTGGCCTCTCACTTCACCCCACTCTTGACTGAACCCCTCCCTTTTGGTATCTGCCTGTCTGCAGAAAACATACACTTGCACCTACTCTTTGCCCAGGTGGAGGTGGACTGAGCCGGCACCACACCCATAAGTCACAGACCTTCAGCTGCACTCCCCAACCAGCTTTCTCATTATTAAAAGTGGCATTTTGATCTATTCATTTGACCCATGTATCTATTACCCAAATGATTCTGAATTTACATAAAGTAGTGTTTTTATGAGCCTCCTAAAGTTCTAGGTGATAAACCATTGAGAGATTAACCAAAAACAATTACAGCAATAATATAAAATGTAAAAACATACCCAAAACTTACAGGTAGCTCCAGCAGCACACTGAAACAAGACTGTTAATTAAATCTCTTTATCTTCTAATTAAAATGTCTCTGCCTAAGAGGTAAGGAACTTTAAACTTTAAATGATAACTAGGCTACGCAATTAAATAGGAGATAAACAGTAACAAAATGAATGGAACTCACAAAGACAGTGCTAACATAAGCAAAGGATGAACAAAATGAAGTAGGAAAAAAAGAGCAAGGAATATAACATAAGAAAAGTAGGAATAACAAAATCCTAGAAGTGAACTGTAATGTCTAAGGGGAGAAAACTAAAAAGCCTCACTGAGAGATAAAAATATATGGAAAAACTATTCCTGGATCGGAAGTCTGAACATTGCCATGATGTAAATTCTGCCCAAATGGATATATAAGTACAATTTTACTGAAAATTCCAGAGGCGTTGTTTTGATCTTGAGAAAGCAATCCTATAATTTCTCTGTAAGAATAAATGTGTGAGGATAGCTGAGAGAAAAAAAAGAACAATGAAAGATGAAGGGACAGGGGTCCTGACTCCTCAGATAGTCTAATGTTACAAAAGATACAATAATTCAAAGATTGTGGTATAGACCTGAGAAAAAAACAGATGAATTGAACAAAAGAGATAATTCACAAATAGAACTTAGTACAAATAAGTAGGTAAAATACCCTTTAAAGGAAGTATTACAAATCACCTAAGAATGATTATTTAATAAATGTGTTAGGAAAATGTCTGGGGGGGGGCACTCAGACCCTTATTTTCACAACCTACACCAAAATAAGTTCTAGATAAGTAAGTTTATTAAAAGACTAAATAGAAGAAAAAGAACAAAAATCAAGAAGGAAATTTAGATACAAGTATTATGTTTGATGAAAGCATTTTTAAAATAACACAGGAGTGTACATCCTTATGCAGACTAAAGAAAAAATACAAATGGTGAGTGAACAAAAAAAGAAACGTTCGGTCTCTGGCTTTGGCGACTCGTTTGGGCATGAGATGCTTGTCCTACAGAGGGAAGAAGGTAATAGCCTCTGAACACTGCACAGCTTTACAAGCACACAAAGAAGTTTGCTTAAACTGACTTTTTTCTTTCATTTAAAGACCAGGACTAAGGGTTCTAGGGGCAGCACTGATACTTGTTGGGAGGGACGCACTCATAGTATTTATTTCTTGGTTACTCCTAGGGCCTCCTTTCACATGAATTCATGGTTTTTGCACAGCTTCACAAGCACACAAAGAAGTTTGCTTAAACTGACTTTTTTCTTTCATTTAAAGACCAGAACTAAGGGTTCTAGGGGTAGCACTGATACTTGTTGGGAGGGACTCACTCATAGTATTTATTTCTTGGTTACTCCTAGGGCCTCCTTTCACACGAATTCATGGTTCTTGGATCAAATGCTGAGCAAAACTTAATAAATATGGATAAGTATGTAGGCAGAGACAGAGATTAAAAACCTATAGGGGCTCTCAGTCCTCTGGCTGGCCCCGTGGTGACATGGGTCTCACCTCCTCTTCCTCTTTCCGCTTGGCCTCTAACTGCCTCCGCTGCTCCTCCTGAGCTCGCCTTTCCAGCATTTCTTCATGAAAAGACTTGGGAGGGGGCTTGTTGTGTTCGCAGAGAAATGACTGCACATGGTAAGCCAGTTCAAATATCATCACCTAAACACGTGGATGGAAATCAACCACAAATGATCAAGTGATGCGAAGACAGGGTCCAACGGCGAGACTACAGAAAAACATGTAGATCATCCGAGACCATTCACAATGATGATATACATTTTGATGCGACACATTCTAAATTAGTTATAGGAGGTAATCACGGCAGGAAAAAGCTTTTCAGCACTCATCTCATTGTGTTGCTATCAAGACAAATCACTAAATAAATAAAAAGCATCACTTTTCTTTTGTAGTCCTATTCAATTTATTGGCATTTTCTATATAAATAAATCTGATAATATACTTAAGATTTTTAAGATTGCATAGAAGTAAAAAGTTTTTACTTCTTAAGGTTTTCCTTAAAAGGTTTCCCTAACTGGAAAACCTGCCTATATAAGGACAATTGAGCAGAGAATAATCATTGCTAACATGAGTGCTTACACCTATTCATGAAGCCTACTGAAAACATTCTAGTGAAGTACACATGCGAATATTTAACGGCCTCACTCTCTACCTGCTAGCAATGGGCCAGCAGAAGGAGGATCAATACTTGGAAAGCATTTCATTTCCACTTAGGGAAGCATTCACAGTATCAGAAGGAGAAAGCCTCCCCTCTTAGACATCAGATGTGAATGTAGGAAGCCACTCTCCTCAGCCCCATGGAGTCATAAATTGTAGTTTGGTTGGTAAATCAACAGAACACATGTTTCTGGACCCACACTGAACAACTATCCCAACCCCAAAGAGGTCAAGACTGCCAAGCGCCTTCTGCAGACGAAGACCGCCACTCTGAAATTTCTTTTTCTTCAATGACAATGAAGCAGATGGAAAGTTCTTGTTTCTAAAAGGACTTAACAGGGTGGTCGAAAGTAATAGATGTCACTGTACACAAAAATATACAGTTCTCCTGCTGTTCACCTTTCTCTTTTTGAGAGAAATTACAGAGATCGTTGGCAGCACGTATGTACAGCAATGATTGGAGGAAGTTGTATTTTTTCATTGTACTAGAAGCTGTGGCTTTCATTGGATATATTTCTGTTTACAGTTGAGAAACACCAGTCTGGAATCTAAGAGGCAAACTATTGTATGACAAGCTCTCTTACAGAAAGCTGGTGAAAGAAGGCAGTCTCTATTACAAAACCATTTCTACACCAGAAAGAAGCCAGGAGCCAGGTAGTGGAGGACTTTTCTTTTGCTAATCTATATAATTCACTAGCATTTTCTATACAAATCTGACAAATCATATAAGACTGGATGTAAATAAGAGCTACTCACCATACTGACTCTTGTCCTCCTCTTCCCCACATCTATACAGTTCACTGGCTTGCTTCTCTCAGGCCTCTGCTCAAATGTCACCTTATCAGGGGTGCCCCTGACCTCCTTATCTACAGCAGCTACACTGCTTCATGGCATAGTACACATCTCTATTAGTCAGGGTTCTCCAGAGAAACATAACCAAATAGAAGGGGTGCATATGTGTGTGTGTGTGAGTGTTGTGTGTGTATGTGTATATGCACACACAAAGTCGTCCCTTGGTATCCACAGATGCTCAAGTCCCTTATACAAAATGATGCAGTATTTGCATATCCCCTACACCCACCCTCCCATATACTTTAAATCATCTCTACACTACTTACAACACCTTCTAGAATGAAAATACTACGTAAATGCTATGTAAATAGTTGTTGGCATGCAGCAAACTCAAGTTTTGCTTTTTAGAACTTCCTGGATTTTTTTTTTTTCCATGAATATTTTCCATCTGTGGTTGCCTGAATCCAACCGCTGATGGGTGCTGATGGAACACCCACAGATACAGGGAGCTGATTACAAGTTGTAGAGAAAAAAAGAGAAGAGAAAAGGAGAGGAGAAGAGGAGAGGGAGAAGGGAGAGGGAAAAATCGATTGAGATTAATTTTAAGGAATTGGTTCACAAGATTATAGAAGCTGCTAAGTCCAAATTCTGCAGGGTAGGCCAGCAGGCTGGTGACTCAGGGCTGAGCTGATGTTGCAATTCAAGTCCAAAGGCCATCTCCTGGCAATGCCCTCTTCTTCCAAGGAGGCCAGTATTTTTCTTTTAAAGCCCTCAACTGATTGGGTGAGGCCCACCCACATTATGTAAATTGCTTAACTAAAAGTCTGCTGATTTAAATGTTAATTTCATCTAAAAAATACCTTCACAGAAACATACAGAATGTTTGGTCAAATATCTGGGTACCATGGCCTAGCCAACTGACACATAAAATTAACCATCACAACTTCTATCAAAAGAGCTAAAATAAAAAAGTCACCACATTAAATGCTGGCAAGAATGTGGAGAAACTGAATCACCTACATATTGCTGGTAGAAATGGAAAATGGTCAGTCAATCTGGAAAATCTCAGCGGTTTCTTAAAAAACTGAACACAGAGTACCATACACCTACAACTGCACACCTGAGCATTTATTCCAGAGAAATGAAAACATGTTCACACAAAAATCTGACAGAAATGTTTAGAGCAGCTTTATTTTTAACACACCCAAACTGGAAACAATTCAGATGTCTTTCACTGGTGTATCACAAAACAAACATCTTATATAGACATAAGATGGAATACTACTCAGCAATAAAAAGTAACAACTATTGACACATGTGACAATCTGGATGAGCTTCCAGAGAATGATGATGAAAGTGGGGAGCCAATCCCAAAGGTTACGTACTAAGATGCTACTTATATAACATTCTTGAAGTGAGAAAGTTATAGAAATGGAGAACAGATTAATGGTTGCCAGGTATCAAGAAGGGCGTGGGGATATAAGGAAAGAAAGTGAAAGTCGCTCAGTCGTGTCTGACTCTTTGCGCCCACAGACTATATAGTCCATGGAATTCTCCAGGCCAGAATACTGGAGTGGGTAGCCTTTCCCTTCTCCAGGGGATCTTCCCAATCCAGGGAAAGAACTGAGGTCTTCCATATTGCAGGCAGATTCTTTACCAGATGAGGCACAAGAGAAGCCCAAGAATACTGGAGTGGGTAGCCTATCCCTTCTCCAGCAGATCTTCCCAAACCAGGAATCGAACTGGAGTCTCCTGCATTGCAGGCAGATTCTTTACCAACTTAGCTATCAGGGAAGTGGGGATAAAAGGAGGTGGCAACAAAAGGGATCTTGTGGTGATGAAACTATCCTGTATCTTGACTGTATCAATGTCAATATCCTGTTTATGATATTATAATACAGTTTTGCAAAATGTTACCATTGGGGCAACCTGAGTAAAGAGTACATGGCCTCTCTTAGTATTATTTCTTAGAAGTGCATGTGAATCTACAGTTATCTCAATATTAAAAGTATGTTTTAGGAGAAGGAGGCAAAGGGAGGAGAAGGGGACAACAGAGGATGAGATGGTTGGATGGCATCTCCGATTCAAAGGACATGAGTTTGAGTAAACTCTGGGAGTTGGTGATGGACAGGGAGGCCTGGTGTGCTGCAGTCCATGGGGTTGCAAAGAGTTGGACACGACTGAGCGACTGAACTGACTGAAGAAGTATAATTTATTTATTTTTATTGGAGTATCATTTCTTTACAATGCTAAGTTTCTGCTGTGCAGCAAAGTGAATTAGCTCTATGCATACATGTATCCCCTCTTTTTTGGGACTTCCTTCCCATTTAGGTCACTGGAGAACATTGAATAGAGTTCCCCATGCTATACAGTAGGTTCTCATTAGTTATCCATTTATACACAGTAGTGTATATGCCAACTCCAATCTCACAATTCATCCCACCGCTCCCCTTCCCCTCCTGGTATCCATGTTTATTCTCTGCATTTGTGTCTCTATTTTTGCTTTGCAACTGAGTTCATCTGTAACATTTTTCTAGATTTCAAATATATGCGTTCATATACTAGATTTGTTTTTCTCTTTCTGACTTATTTAACTCTGTATGACAGTCCCTAGGTCCATCCACGTCTCTGCAAATGGCACACTTTATTCCTTTTATGGCTGAGTAATGGTCCATTGCATATATGTACCACATCTTCTTTAGCCATTCCTCAGCTTATGGACATTTAGGTTGCTTCCATGTGAAGGCTATTGTAAATAGTTCTACATTGAGCACTGGGATGCATGTACCTTTTGGAATTTTGGTTTTCTCCAGGTATATGCCCACAAGTGGGATTGTTGTGTCATAGGTAGTTCTATTTTTAGTTTTTTAAGGAACTTCCATACTGGTCTCCATCATGGCTGTACCAATTTACATTCCCACCAATAGTATAGGAGGGTTCCCTTTCCTCCACACCTTCTCCCAGAATTTATTGTTCATAGATTTTTTGATGATGGCCCTTCTGACCTGTATGAGGTGATACCTCATTGTAGTTTTGATTTGCACTTCACTAATAATTAGTGATGCTGAGCATCTTTTCGTGTGTTTGTTGGCCATTTGTAAAAAGTATAATCTAAAATAAAACCAATGTGCTCTCTTCAGCAGAACATATGCTAAAACTGGAGAGATACAGAGAAGATTAGTATGGCCCCTGTGCAAGGATGACATGTAAATCTGTGAAGCATTCCATGTTTTTTTGGTTACTAAGGGAGAAAGAGAGGGGGGAAGGAGGGATAGAGAGGCTGAGATTGACAGGTTCACACTATTACATATAACACAGATAACTAGTAAGGACTGACTGTACAGCACAGGGAACTCTTCTTAAAAGGCAGTAATGACCTGTAGGGAAAACGAATCCAACAAATAGTGGATACTATATAAGTAGCTATACACTGGAAATCAGTACAACATTGTAAATCAAATAAACTATACCATAATAAAAATTTGAATAAATAAATAAAATAAAGTCAAAAAAAGGTGGAGCTGGGGTGAGTGGGACAACAAAAGCAGAAATAAACAAGTGGGACTAAATCAAACATTTCTGCACAGCAAAAAAAAAAAAAAAGATTCTGCACAGCAAAGGAAACCATCAAGAAAGTGAAAAGTCAAACTACAGAATGCAAGAAGATATCTACAAATCATATATCTGATAAGGGGTCAATACTTAAATATATAAAGAACTAATACAACTCAGCAGCAAAAATAAAAAAGAAACCCCAAACAATCCAATTAAAAAATGGACAGAGGAACACAACAGACATTTTTCCAAAGAAGACATACAAATGGCCAACAGGCACATGAAAAGATATATAACATCACTGATCATGAGGGAAACACAAATCAAAACCACAATGAGCTATCACATCACACATCAAAAAGACAGCAAACAACAAGTGTTGGTGAGGATGTGAAGAAAAGGGAACCCCGGTACACTTTTGGTGAGAATGTAAATTGTTGCAGCCACTCTGGAAAACAGTATGGAGGTTCCTCAAAAAATTAAAAACAGAACTACATATGATCTAGCAATCCTACTTCTGAGTATATATTCAAGGGAATGAAAACAAAGGATCTTGAAAAGATATCTATACTCCCATGTTATTGCAGCATTATTCACGATAGCCAAGCTAAGTGTCAATGAAAAAGTGAATAAAGATGTGATAGAAGTATACATACACAATCAAATAGTCAACCATGAAAAAGAACATCCTCCTGCTTGCAGGAACACAAATGAAACTTGAGGCATTATATTAAGTGAAATAAATTGAATAAAGATGTGATATAAGTATACATACACAATGAAATATTCAACCAAGAAAAAGAACATCCTCCTGCTTGCAGAACACAAATGGAACTTGAGGCATATATTAAGTGAAATAAATCAAAGACAAATATTGCATGATATCATTTACATGTAGAATCTAAAAAAGCTGAAACAGGGGCTAGAATGGTGGTTACCAAGGGACTGGTGGGTGACAGTAAAACGGAGATATGTAGGTCTGAGTATACATACTTTCAGTTATGAAATAAGTAAGTTCTGGGGATCTAATGTATGGCATGATGATTACATTGCTGTTGTTCAGTCGCTAAGTCATGTCCAACTCTTTACAACCCCATAGACTGTAGCACGCCAGGCTTTCCTGTCCTTCACTATCTCCTGGAGTTTGCATGATGATTATGTAACAGTTGTATTATATAATACTGCACTATAAAAATCAAATCAAACACAGCAAAGAATTTTACAAAAAATGACAAATCATGAATCCAAGAAACCAGAGGATTCTGTAGCTGAATTTTCAATATAACTCTGTATTATTTTTCAGTTAGACATTAGACTATATTAGAAAGAACTTAAAACTAGAAAGAACTCTGGAGTAATTCCCAAGGCCTATTTTTTTGTCCAAGCTGTTCTACAATCACTTTATCTACCACAACAATCACTGAAGTTCTTGGAAACACAACTTAGGTGGGCAAAGGTTTTAGGGGCAAAAAGCACTGCAGAGGGCACACTGTAACTCACTGTGGAATGGGATGCAAGTGAAAAACTACCCAGTCACTTTCCTAGTGACATAGAGGCCTAGGGCTAGTCCTTACTTAACTCTTCTCAGTTTTTATAGGATGGGATAAGTTAAAAGTGATGTACATAAGCAAAAACACTGCATAATCTTACGCAAAAGTGAGAAGACAATTATACCTAGGATACTCAGTGGGCTTAAGGAACAGACCATAATACTTGCCCTAAGAGGTCACCCAGCCTGGCCTTCCAGAGAGAGTTCTTACCCAAGGAGGAGCTCATGCAGACCGTAATGTCATAGGATTAAAAAAGCATCAGTATTGAATTAGGTATAAATGCTCAGGTATAAAAGGGACATTGATGGAGCAGAGTGAGTCCCTAATTATTGAGAAGTAAACAATTAGTTCTTCTGATATGAAAAGGGGAGATGTGGCATAGTTTGGTCAGAAATTACTTGTTTGTAAACATTTCCAACATAAATGTTCAAGTCAAGATGAGGTCATGATGCCAGGCTCAAAGTGTGCAAAAAGTCTGGTCAGTTTCATACGGAGTGTTTCCAGAAGAATTAAGTATCAACAGTACTGTCTATATACACTCTACAATTCATAATTCATAAGTACTGTTAATTAAAGCAATACAAACAGCAATATTCCCCTTTGTAGATACCAACAAAAAACAGAACATTCTGGTGAAAGTTAGATCTGAGATGCAATGGGAAAGCCTTTAAGTCAAAGAAAAGACTGGAAGGCAAACACTAGTGAACATGATGAGATTTTTATCATTCTGTCATAATCCCAGTTTTACAAATCATACCTCGCCACAGTGTTTTTTGGCCATTTCTTCTAGGCGGGACTTTAACAAATTAACACTTTCATTTGACAGACCTTTGGCATTCTTTAATTCTATTTCAGGGACTCTGGAAAAGAAAACAAAAAAGAGTTACTCTAAAAAGTACAGATTGTTTGCATTAATATTTGCTAATTTTCAAGCTTGGAGCCTGGGGTTTCCGTAAGGGCCTCACTTGTGGACTTCTCTGTACCCCAAAAACATTTCCTTTCATCTCAAAAGGATTTCAACTTTACCCCAGCAACTCTGTTGACACAGCACTCAACATGGAGTTGCCGGCAGTCTGTAGGGCAGAAAGGGGCTGGCCAGGCATCAGGATGGGCTTCCGAGTGCCCTGCTCCCCAAGAGGACCAGACTTAAGTGGGGCTCGATCAGGTGTCTCTCCAGCTCCTCTGTCTCTGGTTTCAGCTTTACAACATGATTCAAATTTCTAACATCAACTACTATTTACTGCCTTTTAACAAATGACTCCACCTCTGTGTGTGATTCTAGCCTAGGAACTTCACCATGCACTCCCTTTTATGGTAATGCTCGATCCTGGCTTGCCCCCTAACATCAGCGAACTCTGACAGCTCAGCCACAAGGGTCTAAGCACTCTGTGATCATCTGTCTGCTCCTAGCATAAAGCAGGATAAGAATAACTATGTGTGAGATGGAGGCACAGTGTTCTATCTAGTACTCCTACAACTGGCTGTGTCCCAGGAACTCATTCTGCTATAAATGAGCTCACTCACTCATGTCATGCACACCCTGCAAACTCTGCTATTCCAAGGATGCCTACCACATGCTCTTCTTCATCTCTATAGGGCACAACTAACAGTCAACACCTTCTACCCAAGGAAAATACCATCAGCCCTCCCTTGGGGTTCCTCTTATTTCCAATCACAACACATTCAATAACAACTCTTGAGATTAAGTAGGCTTTATTTAATTTTACAGATAAGAAAATGATTCATCACTTCCCACCAAGCATTTCTGAGTAATTCATGGCATTTTACCTTGATGAAGCCTTTACTATTCACTTATCTATGCATTCTCTCAATGCTTCATTATGACAGATTACTACAGTCATCATCTACCTGGATAGATGGAAATCTTAGAGAAAGTCTACGTAAGGTCCATTTAATCCAGGATTCTCTTTCTCATATAAAGGACTCATTTAAAGGTATAAAGGACTATTTTGCAGAAAAGGAAAGTTTTCCTGCATGATGTTATCTCAAAAGATAGGAATGTTTTCCCAAGACTTACATAATTAAAAAAAAAAAAAATCAAGCAGTCATTATATAGCAATATTAACTATTAAGCAATATTAAGAATAGTGAAAAATTTGTCTGCAACACTAATTAAACACTGTAAAATTTCCAATGTTCTCTTCATGCCCTTGGTACATAATTCATAAGTTTATGTAGCTGATATTACAATGTTTACTTTTTAACTTTTGTAAACACTTGCACGCTGTTTCTTAAATGATATTTTTATCAAGGGGACATGTCAAGATTTACCTGATGAGTTCTCTAACATAGTGGTTCTCAAACAGGGGTAATTATGTCCCTCCTCCAAGGTGACATCAGTCAATGTCAAGAAGGCAAAGAAGCTCTGTGCCCCTCTACATATTTCTTGCCTAAGCATCTCTTCCATCTGGCCAGTCCTGAGTTGTATCTTTGATAACAAACCAGTAGTAGTAAGTGAAGTGCTTTCCTGAGTTCTGTAAACTGTTCTAGCAAATTATCAAACCTGGGGCGGGGGCGGGGGGGGTGTCATAGGAATGTGCAAATTTATAGCCAGTTCATCAGAAGTACTGGGACTTGCAACTGGCATCCACGTCTCGTTATGGGACTGAGCCCCCAACTCAGCTATCAAGAACTATGGACAGTTAGTGTCATAACTGAACTGAATTGTTTAGACACCCAGTTGGTGTCAGAAAAGACACCACCTATTTGGTGTCAGAAAAGACACCACCTATTTGGTGTCAGGAAAAATAAGACCGAGAGAGGCACTGTCTTATTTTTCTTTCATAAAATTAATTACTTTTCAATTAATGCATAAATTAACTTTCTGAATGTCTACTATATTCTACTCTAGGCACAGAGGTTGGGCTGTATTTTCATAAACTCCATCACCTCTTAAGGTAACAAATTCCATATATTTATCACCCCCTGGGTAAGGCAGTACATCCTTTTATTCATCACTTTCCTTCACTGGCTTCCTGCACAACAAGCTCAATTAAAAAAAACATCATGCAGGCCAAATCTGCTTTTCTGCATGGAATGTCTGGGAAAAGATTGCATGGAATATGCACGGTACTTGAAATGAAGAATATTTGAGCCTTGACAGCTAATGCTTTTGTTTTACTAGTGGATCTGAACCCGAGGGGGTGTTACCTTCATGGGGTGTTTAGAAATACACGAGGTTTTTGGCTGTCTCACTGACTGGAAAACTCTTTAGGCATTTAATGGGTGGAGGCCAGCGATGTTACATGATCTTTCATCTTCCTGACCCTGAAAGAGGGCGAGTAAATCCTTCTCTACTTTAGGAAGTCAAGGTCCCACTAGGCTCGGAAGTCTACTCTAAGTCCTAATGTAAACTGTACTTTAAAACTAAGTACACAAGGCTTTTATAATCACTGCACCTTTATCTTTTCTCCCCTAAATTGTTCCTCTTCCTAGTTTGTGAAAAAATTAAACAAAAGTTAACACAACAGAAGAAGCAAACATTAGTCATGGAGCAAACATAACCACCCATAGAGACTATTAACTAGAAGCCAACCTAACAGGAGACAGGCTTCATGAAAACATCTATTGCTGATGTAGTTCTGATGAATTGCAGGTGATAGGAAATAAAATTTTAAATGGAATGGGGGCCAGAAGGAGAAAATACCATTAACTTCAACCTGGTCCTACATTTTCAAAACTGAGAACTGAAATCACATCAAAGCTATTTATAAACAGACTTCCCTGGTGACTCAGACGGTAAAGTCTGCCTGCGGTGCAGGAGACCTGGGTTTGATCCCTGGGTTGGGAAGATACCCTAGAGAAAAGAATGGCTACCCACTCCAGTATTCTTGCCTCGGGAATTCCACGGACAGAAGAGCCTGGTGGGCTACAGTCCATGGGGTTGCAAGAGTTGGACATGACTGAGAGACTAACACACACATTTATAAGTGAACTCACACATCTGGATAGGTGGGTGGGCATTTCACTCTCAAATCCACTTTTACGTACACTTCTTCACCAGTCAGGCCTCGAGGGTACAGAACTAAATTGATTTCAGGAGGCTCTTTGACCTAAAAGAGAAAAAGAAAATCTTTTTTTTCTCTAGACAGCCAGTCATTTACGATTAAGATAATAATTATTTCAGCTCAAAAGTTCTACTTTTTAAATATTACACATAGTTTTACTTTATACAGTTGCTTTGGTCACATTTTCCTAAAGCATGGTTTAAAAATAAAACTTGTGCCAGAGAGAGTACATTTTCCTTTTCAGTTTTCTAAGGAGTGACCTGAAATGTCCCACGCAGCCTCCATTTATTCAAGTAAGCAGGTGTTGCCCTAGAGACTGAGAGTGCAGGAGCAAATCTCCACAGACAGGGAGCCGACTAGCTGACACAAAGCAGAAGACATACAAATATTTTCAAATAGTGACCAGTGTTGTGAAGAAAGCAAAGCTGAGTCATGGAGCAGGCTGGTGGAGGAGGAGAAGGTACTCAGACAGGTGGGTCAGAGAAGGCCTCCTGGACAGGGGCTACTTCAAATACTGAGACAACACGTGAAAATCTTGACAAGCAGAAATCTGATAGCTCTTCTAAAACTGTGTATGCTTTCAACCAACTGTTTTTCCCCGAATAACTACATATTCCATTATCCTTTATTTATATATGCTCTTCCCAAAAAGGATTTGAGGCAGTTTAGATAATTTATAAATATAAACCTACCAACTCTGTGAGGTAGGTGTCATC
The DNA here is from genome assembly GCF_033118175.1 of Dama dama. Lineage (NCBI taxonomy): Eukaryota > Metazoa > Chordata > Mammalia > Artiodactyla > Cervidae > Dama > Dama dama. Next base: position 66,285,959 of record NC_083692.1, read on the forward strand.
TCCACTTTATAGACAAGGCGGTTCAGGCTCAAAGTTTCTTCCCCACGAACACAGAGAGGCAAGGCTGGACTTCAAATCCAACTAAGACAACTAAACCTGTGTCTTTCCCATCAGCCCTCCCTTGTTAACACCAATCCTGAGTTGCTGGGTTGCTAGACTAAGGAGCTGAAAGGAGCTGAAGCTTGCCTTTGCCTTGGAATGTCCAGGCAGCCAGAGCAAAAAGAGAAATGTGGCCTTATCAGAAAAGAGAAAGCATAAAAATTCTTCCAAGAGCGACAAAGTATTGAGAAACATTAAATTCTGACAGAACATGAAGCTTACTTGTGGCGCTCTGAAGTATACAGTCAGCTGTGTATATAAAATACATAAGCTCGGTTTTCATTTATAATAATCCTTGATTTTTTTAAAAAAGCTACTGTAAAAACTCAGTCTGTGTTGGTGGCAAAGGAGAGAGAAGAAGGTGGATTTGAGATAAAGCGGACAGAGAGACTGGGCCCTGAGAGAGGAAACCAGAAGGCTAGTGTCTTGTAGATCTCTAGCTCCTTGAAGCAGAGTTGGATGAGGAAAGAGGACATCCACTGAGAGGAAACACGAGGACTGCAGGTGGCCATGCCAAGAGCAGACCCTGGTATGAGAGGAGTGGATGTTGGGTGAGGATGAGACCACAGCAAGTCTATGACAACCCTTTCAAGGAGGTGTCGGTTTGAGTTAAATTAAAGGAGACAGGAAGTGGGGCCATAGACTGGAGGTGCAGGTGAAATCAAGGGATAATTTTATTTTGTTCTGTTTTAAAGAAGAGAGATACTACAGAGTATGAGGATGTTGATGGAAATATTATGGAAGAGCGGGAAGGAGACCAAATTAGGATCTGAAGTTGATGGATCCTGGGCAGAACAGAAACAGGCTAAACTGACTGGAGGAGGGGCTCTCCTAGAATGACAGGAAGATGTGAGGGGAAAAAAAAAGCAGGTAGAGGAGGCTTTCCTCTGAAGATCCCCACAGGAGTGAGAATGAAACTGAACCTGTTAGATTCCCAGTTTCCTGTTTCCTCTTCAATCAAGACAGGCTGGCTGTTATCTGCTTTACATATCAGACAGAATTTAACAGGGCAAGCATTTATTTGCTAAAAGCAGCAAAAATACCAATTCTCACTTGCTAAGAAGGAAAGGACAAACTATTACTTTGACCAGTCTCCTAAACAGCCTCACTTCTGGAAAAGCTTTTCAGTATGGAAATTTTCAAACAAAGCTGATAATGATATAATGAACTCCATGTGCTTACCAGCCAGTTTCAATAATGACCCAATCGCAGCCAGTCTTGTGTATCTATGTGTGTCCTATCCCCACGTGCCATGTTAAGTCATTTTGAAGTAAATCCTATCAACCAGTCTTTGCCTGTGTTATTATTATTCACTTCCCAACATCAATCCAATGAAGTAGAAAAAGGTATATGTCTCCATTTTAGAGATGTAAAAACTAAGAGAAAGGCTAATTAGACAGACTCAAAATTTCCCCAATGCTTTCTCCACCAGGTCAAATCTTTAGAGATTTCTCATCTCATAGGCCTCAAATTTTAGAGAGACACTACAGTCACCAACTTACACTTTTGTCAAGAAAATACTTTTTTGCTCCCTCTCTACTGTAGATATCACTTTAGAAAATAGAGAATATTTTAGTACCAAAAGTAGGAGAAAAGTACAAAAACAGAATAAAGTGTAGTCAATTTAGCTTATATTACTATATCTTCACATATACATTATTCTGCCTTTCGTTTTCTAATTTGGCTGAAGACCAACGAAAACTGTATTTTAGAATGCAGATGGAGATACTGCTATAAGTCCATACTGACCCACATAGCTTAAAAAGTCAAAATAAATATGAAAGTAAGAATACACACACACACACACATATATATATCTGTAACTGAGTCACTTTGCTGTGAGGCAGAAATTAACACAACATTGCTAATCAACTATACTTTAATAAATTAAAAAAAAAAAAAAAACGGGAAATGCCATAGAGATAATGTTCTTGAAGTAAAATATCCAAGACCCTGCAGCCCCAAGGTGAAAGAGGTGGAAGCCAAGGTGTTAAAACACAAGCACAGTATCTAGGAGCAACAGCAGATTTTCTGTTTTGAAGCAACAACACTGCAGTAGTCTTCTATAAATGAAAGGAGCAAGAGTCACTAACTACTAATATATAAGTAAGTTGTGTGAGTAGAAACTACGAATGCAACCAAGGGATGGACTTTCCTGGGCTCGGTATAGAGATAAACTTGTAACAGACAACATATGCCACAGGAAGGGGGTTATCTCCGCACACATAAGATAACAAATTTGGTTTAGCATTCCCTTTTCTCTTTATGCAGGAAGTGCAGTGTGTACCTGAATGTAACTGACCTTCTCAGCAAACAGTACAGGGAGGTCCGCATTTCATGTCTGGAATCACTAGAACAGAAGCCAGCTTCAGAAAAGAGAGGCCCCTGGGAGACTACACATTTTGAAGATATTCTTTACAAAGTGAAAGCAAAAGTCGCTCAGTCGTGTCTGACTCTTTGTGATCCCATGGACCATACAGTATACGGATTCTCCAGGCCAGAATACTAGAGTGGGTAGCCTTTCCCTTCTCCAGGGGATCCTCCCAACCTAGGTCTCCCACACTGCAGGTGGATTCTTTACCAGCTGAGCTACAAGGGAAGCCCAAGAATACTGGAGTGGGAAGCCTATCTCTTTCTAGGAGATCTTCAGGACCCAGGAATTAAACCAGGGTCTCCTGCATTGCAGGCAGATTCTTTACCAACTGAGCTATCAGGGAAGCCCATACCATTCTTTAATAAAGGGGATGCTTAAGGTGATGCTTAAGAAGGAACAATGAATCAAGGTAAAGATTCCTGGAAAGCATCAGGGAAGGAGGTCTCTCTCAGTCACTAGGGGACCACCAGGCAGAACATCAGTATATAAAACAATGGCCTAAAAAAGTGGTTGCTGCTGCTAAGTCACTTCAGTCGTGTCCAACTCTGTGCGACCCCATAGACGGCAGCTCACCAGGCTCCCCCGTCCCTGGGATTCTCCAGGCAAGAACACTGGAGTGGGTTGCCATTTCCTTCTCCAAAAAAAGTGGTTAGGATCCTGCAAACATTCCTGGGCTGACCCAGCCTTAGGACAAATGCAAATCTAGTGTTCTAGTTACTTCTACCGCACAGCAACACTAGCAGGACTGTGGTGATAATAGTGGTGAGCTCAGATAATGCCAAAGCAAACCCTGAGGAAAGAGGAAAAAGTTCGGATACAAAGTGAAGACATTCCTGGACGCCTAAAGGTTTCAGCTTTAGGAAATGCATGAGTCCAGTTATGGTGGTTTGGATGAAGGAACAGACCCAGGGATGCTGATGAATGACCTATGTTGGACAAAAATCTAACAACTTGTCTGGTTCTGAGTGCCAAGTGAGACCAACCCAAAGAGCAGGACATTGAAGCTACCAGGTGACTAGCTACTTCTAAAGCTTTCGTCTTTGGCTGACAGCTTGACTGGGCCAGAATGATATTCCTCCTCATGAAGCACAGACTTTGGAGTACTGTTTCCCCAATATCCACTCTCCTTTTATTTCTTTGTAATAGAATCCTCAATTTTTTTAGCTAAATACATTTCCCCAACTCGTCTGCAGCTCAGTGTAGCTACTGGATTAATTTAAAGACAGTAATATGAAAGACTCATTTGAAAAGACCCTGATGCTGGGAAGGACTGAAGGCAGGAGGAGAAGGGGACGACAGAGGATGAGATGGTTGGATAGCATCATCGACTCAATGGACATGAGTTTGGGTGAACTCTGGGAGTTGGTGATGGACAGGGAGGCCTGGCGTGCTGCAGTCCATGGGATCACAAAGAGTCGGATACGCCTGAGTGACTGAACTGAACTGAATATGAAAGAACGGTAAGATACAATTTCAAGGAAGTGACCTTTATTAAAAGAAAGGCATGAAGCTTTTTCATCCCTCTCTCCTTCCAGCTGGCTGGATTGCAGACATGATGACTGGAAGCTAGACAGCCATTTCAGACCATGTAGGGGGCAGTAAGGTTGGTAGAACAGTAATTCAGAAAAAGCCCTCAGCTCGACTTTTACATATAAAAAAATAGACTTTGTTATTTAAAGTTTTCTGTCATATGTACCTAAACTTAATTTTAACCAGCACAGGCTCACTGGGAAAAAAAAATGACAGTCAGGGAACAGTGCTTTCAGAGGTAAGAACAGAAAATTCAGCAAGCTTTTCTGAAGCAACCTGAGAGGCTCCCCTATATGTAAAGAGGCTCTTATGCAAAACATGTTTAGGATACCAAGCATTAGCTCATATTAGGACATTCAGAGATTCCTGGAACTGAACAGGATTTCATTAAAAAGTTCAACAACCAAGATATATAAAAGATTAAGACTGGGTAGGGCATCTTCCATGCCTTTAGAAGATAAACTGTCATTAGAATTTAATATTGATAAAATCTTTGATCTAACCTGCACAAGGAAATAATGAATTCCTGGAAAAAATATTTGTAGACAGAAAAATACATAGTAAGGGGTAAACAAAACTTTTTGAGAGCATGTAATGAGAGGAAAGCAATGCAGAACATATTGCTACAAAATATACAAAATTCTACATGAGGAAAAAGATTTGTTTTGAAGATTGAAAATATAAGTGACAAGAAGCAGTCATGGAAAGAAGGCCACACTATAATGAAATATGAGTAAAACACTTTTCAATGAGATCATGAAGTTGGATACTCGTCTGAAGTATAATACTGTCTACGGCCATACCACTCTGAACGCGCCCGATCTCGTCTGAAGTATACTACTATACATGTACTCAGTTGCTCAGTTGTGTTTGACTCTTTGCAACTCCTGGTACTGTAGTCCACCAGGTTCTTCTGTTGATGGAATTTTCCAGGCAAGAATACTTGAGTGGGTTGCCATTTCCTTCTCCAGGAGTTCTTCTTGACCCAGGGATCAAACACACATCTCCTGCACTGGCAGGCAGATTCTTTACCACTGGGCTACATGGGAAGCCCTTTAATACTACAAAACAGTGAGGAAAAAAAAAAAAAAAAAACAGTGAGGAAAAAAAAAATCCTCAAGGTATAAAATGTGAATGAGTAATACAAACTCAGTCCTAAAATATCAAAGGTAATACTTTAGACTAATTCCCACTGGAATTAAAAAAAAGACATTAGCTCTTCAAGAAATAAACCCCAAGTACATTACTACACCCACAGGACTAGCAACGCTGACCTGGGAACCCTCTTTTCAGCAGACTACATACCACCTAGAGGAGTGCCGAGCCAACGCCAGCAGAAACACCAGCTTCTCAGTCTCAATACGCTTCTCTTGGGTACCTCCTCACACTCACCCCAAAATAAACTGGTATAAGCATGTGTCTATTTCTGCTAAAAGTACCGAAATGAAGGAAGAGTGTGTGCTCAGTCGTGTCTGACTCTTGGCAACCCCATAGACTATAGCCCAACAGGCTCCTCTGTCCATGGGATTTTTTAAGCAAGAATACTGGAGAGTGTTGCCATTTCTTCCTCTAGGGGATCTTCCTGACCCAGGGATCAAACCCTCGTCTTCTGGGTCTCCTGCATTGCTGGTAGATTCTTTACCTGCTGAGCCATAAGACTGTTAAAAAGAATTTTATCGGCCATTCCACATAGGAGCACAACTTTTGGTTCCAAGGCATGAGGGTTAATGACAGCCTGTGATTAAAAGTCACTGGTTTACAAGATGAGTAGCAGAGTGAAGACAAGGTTTGGGAAATTAATTAAAAATACTAACACAAGAGGGAGAAGGATGGACCGGGAATTTGGGGTTAGTAGATACAAACTATTACGTAAAAAAGACGGTCCTACTGTCTAGCACAATGAACTAGATCCAATTTCCTAGGATAAAGCATAATGGCAAAGAATATTGAAAGAAGAATGTATCTACGTGTAAAACTGAGTCACTCTGGTGCACAGCAGAGACTGGCACAACATTATAAACCAACAATACTTAAAAAAAGAAAACCTAACACAATCTGCAAGTAACCACATAAACACACTAGACTATACACTTAAAAACTAAGTTAGCGTATTTTATGTTATGTATTTTCATCCACAAGCATATAAAACAAGCTACACAATTCAAACCACTTTCAGGTGTTTGGTCTAGAATTGTTATCTAGACTCTGCTAGTCAAATCCCCCTTAAATTTTGATGACAAGACTCCGTTCAGCATGGCCCCATGTTTATTACTTGCTTCTGTTCTCATATCCCATAATGTGGGAAAGAAATTAGTCTGTGTAAAAAAACAACAAATCTAGAAATAAAGTAATATGTGAAAGCTAGATAATCTGGGCAAGTCTTTAGTTTTAAGTCTGTAAAGATGCCCCAAACAAAACAATAATGATAGTAAAAGCTCTCAGTTACTTTCTGTAACTGACCTTATAAAAATCACCAAGCTCATTCATTCATCTTCTGTTCTCAAGCATCTGCCTATTTGTCAAATGGCCAGGAACAAAAAAAAAAAAAACAGCAAACTGCTAGATTCCTTAAAGTTTAATAATTATGACTCCATTTTAAATAAACATTAAAATACTCAAATCTGAGTTCTCCCCAAATTAAATACAAGTAATATAAGCGGAGGTGACGAATAGATTCAAGGGACTAGATCTGGTAGACAGAGTGCCTGAAGAACTACGGACAGAGGTTTGTAAAGTTGTATAGGAGATGATGACCAAAATCATTCCCAAGATAAAGAAATGCAAGAAGGCAAAGTGGTTGTCTGAGAAGGCCTTACAAGTTGCTGAGAAAAGAAGAAAGTGAAAGGCAAAGGAGAAAGGGAAAGATATTCCCAACTGAAGCAGAGTTCGAGAGAACAGCAAAGAGAGAGAGATAAGAAAGCCTTCTTAACTGACTAATGCAAAAAAAGAGAGGAAAACAATAGAATGGGAAAGACTAGAGATCTCTGAGAAAATTGGAGATACCAAGGGAACACTTCACGCAAAGATAGGCACAAGAAAGGACAAAAAGGATAAGAACGTAACAGAAGCAGAAGAGATTAAGAAAAGGTGGCAAGAATACACAGAAGAACTGTACGAAAAAGATCTTCACGACCCAGATAACTATGATGGTGTGTTTACTCACCTAGAGCCAGACATCCTGGAGTGTGAAGTCAAGTGGGCCTTAGGAAGCATTACTACAAACAAAGCTACTGGAAGTGACAGAATTCCAGCTGAGCTATTTCAAATCCTAAAAGATGATGCTGTTAACGTGCCGCATTCATTATGCCAACACACTTGGGAAATTCAGCAGTGGCCACAGGACTGGAAAAGGTCAGTTTTCATTCCAATCCCAAAGAAAGGGACTGCTGAAGAATGTTCAAATTACCATACAACTGCACTCATTTCACATGCCAGCAAGATCATGCTCAAAAATCCTTCTAGCGAGGCTTCAGCAGTACATGAACCGGGAACTTCCAGATGTATAAGTGGATTTGGAAAAGGCAGAAGAATCAGAGATCAAATTGCCAACATATGCTGGACATAGAAGAAGCAAGAGAATTCCAGAAGAAGCAAGAGAATTCCAAATAAACATGTACTTCTGCTTCATTGACTATGCTAAAGCCTTTGACTGTGTGGATCACAACAAACTGTGGAATATTCTTAACGAGATGGGAATATCCCTGAGGAACCTGTCTGTAGGACAAAAAGCAATAGTTAGAACTGGACATGGAACAACAGACTGGTTCAAAATTGGGAAAGAAGAACATCAAGGCTGTATATTGTTACCCTGCTTATTTAACTTGTATGCGGAGTACATCATGCAAAATGCCAGGTTGGAAGAAGCACAAGCTGGAATCAAGACTGCCAGCAGAGGCAGAAATACCAACAACCTCACATATGCAGATGACACCCCTTTAATGGCAGGAAGTGAAGAGGAACTACAGAGCCTCTTGATGAAGGTGAAAAAGGAGACTGAAAAATCTGGCTTAAAACTCAACATCCACAAAACCACGATCATGCCATTTGGTCCTATCTCTTCATGGCAAATAGATGAGGAAAATGTGGAAACAGTGTCAGATTTCATTTTCTTGGGCTCCAAAATCACTGCAGATGGTGACTGCAGCCATGAAATTAAAAGACGCCGGCTCCTTGGAAGAATAGCTATGACAAACCTAGACAGTGTATTAAAAAGCAGAGACATCACTTTGCCAACAAAGTTCCGTCTAGTCAAAACTATGGTTTTTCCAGCAGTCATATATGGATGTGAGTGCTAGACAATAAAAAAGGCTGATCACCTAACAATTGTTGCTTTCTAACTGTGGTGCTGGAGAACTCTTGAGAGTCCCTTGAACCGCAAGGAGATTAAACCAGTCAATCCTTAAGGAAATCAACCCTGAATATTCATTGAAAGGACTGATGCTAAAGCTGAAGCTCCAATACTTTGGCCACCTGATGCAAAGAAGTGACTCACCAGAAAAGACCCTGATGCTGGGAAAGAATGAAGGCGGGAGAAGGGGGCGACAAAGGACGAAATGGTTGGATGACATCACTGACTCAACGGACATGAGTTTGAGCAAACTCAGGGAAACAGTGAAGGACAGAGAAGCCTGGCATGCTGCAGTTCATGGAGTCTCAAAGAGTCGGACAGGACTTAATGACTGCACAACAATAACAACATTATTACAGTAAAAATGCCAGTGTAATTTTTTAACCAGGCAAGTTGACTCTAAAGTTCATAATGAAAAACCAAAGTAAAATTAGTCATGAATACTCTGTAAATGATGACTACATTAAATACTAAAGCTGGTTATAAATCTACAGTAATGAAAGTAATATGGTCACAGAACCTAAACAGATTTCTGGGATAGAGTGTCAAGAAATACACCCAAATACAGTTGGGAATGGAAGTGGGGTCCCCTGCATTGCAGGCAGACTCTTTACCAGCTGAGCAACTAGGGAAGCACATATCAAGCAAACAACCAAACAAAAAGTGAGAGCTGTTTACCAGGCAGTAGGCATGTAGGTGTGAACAACAGTGAAAGACTTTATTTTTTGGGGCTCCAAAATCACTGCAGATGGTGACTGCAGCCATGAAATTAAAAGACGTTTGCTCCTTGGAAGAAAAACTATGACCAAACCAGACAGCATATTAAAAGGCAAAGACATTACTTTGCCAACACAGGTCCGTCTAGTCAAAGCTATGGTATTTCCAGTAGTCATGTATGGATGTGAGAGCTGGACTATAAAGAAAGCTGAGTGCCGAAAAATTGATGCTTTTGAACTATGGTGTTGGAGAAGACTCCTGAGAGTCCCTTGGACTGCAAGGAGATCCAACCAGTCCATCCTAAAGGAAATCAGTCCTGAATATTCACTGGAAGGACTAAATGCTGAAGCTGAAACTCCAATACTGTGGCCAACTGATGCAAAGAACCAACTCATTGGAAAAGACCCTGATGCTGGGAAAGATTGAAAGTGGGAGGAGAAGGGGAGGACAGAGGATGAGATGGCTGGATGGCATCACTAACGTGATGGACATGAATTTGAGTAGGCTCCAGGAGTTGGTGATGGACAGGGAAGCCTGGTGTGCTGCAGTCCACGGGGGTCACAGAGTCGGACACGACTGAGTGACTGAACTGAACTGAATTGATCCTTATGAAGCCAGTCTACTCTTATGCAATGTAAAGGTGGCATTTCACATTAGTGGAAAAGATTCATTCTCAGAGGTAAGAACTTAAAAAAAAAAAAAATTGAAGGAAGCTTTTTAAAAACTTATGAAAGATTTAAAAGAAAGCCTTGAAGAATTCATTTTTGGTAACACTGGAGCAGGGAAAAAACCACCACAGGGACCATGTAACAACAATAAAGAAAAAAAGATCATTTTGACTATATTGACTATAAGTTTTTAAAAACTGCATAAATTACCTAAATATCAAAATGCATAATCGTTAGGGAAAAATATTTTCAATATAATAACCTAAAATGTTAATTTTCTTAACACATAAATTAACATATAAATGGTATGCCTCAAGATATAAATAGCTCTGACAAATGAATGAGAAAATAGACAGCAGAGTGTAAAAATAAACTAAACAACATCAAAAAGTTCACAGAAAAAAACCATGGCTTACAGACAAAGGTGGTCCTAATAACTTATAACTAAAGAAGTAAACATGTTTCATCTAGTTAAAGATGAAAAAGTCAGACACCTACAATGTTGGTGAATATGTAGGTAAAGAAGTACTTATACACCATTGTATAAGTGGGCCCAGAAACGGAAGCAAGGTTTTAGGAGGGAGGTTTGTAATAGCTATCAAATTATAAATGAGCAGGCCTTTGGCTGACAGAAAATTAGCCAAGATAATTAAGTTAACAATACATTGATAACTTCAGAGGATATTCTATTTTAAACTAGCAGTGTCCAAACTTTAGTATGTAAAACAATTTTTAGCATGTATTCCCAAAGTGTTTATTTATTAATGATATATATATATATATATATATATATGCTACTAAACCAAACTCTACATTATAATACATCTCACAAAAAGAAGTTTATAAAACTTCAGATGTTTACAAAATTAAAGTTTACTCAGGTCAATAATCCTGAGGCTGAATTTACTGGCAGCAAATTTGGCCTGAACTGACATGAGGCTATTAATAGTCTTTACACATCCCACTGAGGGTGAACGCTTGAATATTCACACGTTTCACTGCTCTTGATTCTGGATGCTGCTCCAGACATTGAGGGAAAGAAAGTGAAGTTGCTCAGTGGTGTCTGACTCTTTGCAACCCCATGAACTGTAGCCTACCACGCTCCTCCGTCCATGGAATTTTCCAGGAAAGAGTACTGGAGTGGGTTGCCATTTCCTTCCCCAGGGGATCTTCCCAACCCAGGGATCGAACCCAGGTCTTCCGCATTGCAGGCAGACATTTTACCATCTTTACCATCAGGGAAGCCATTGAGGGAGGTACTAGATAAGTATGGAATGTGCACACATGGCCATGAACACAAACACTTCGGAATTCTGAAACCTATCAAGCCTCAGGGTTTGGATAAAGGACTGTGGACTTGAATAATCTTCCTCTAAAGACTGGCAAGTAAAAAGTACCTGTTGAATGATTACATTTTTTTTTTTTTGGAAGGAGGAGGAGCTAAGATGGCGGAGGAATAAAATGGGGAGACCACTTTTTCCCCCACAAATTCATGGAAAGATCATATGAATGCTGAGCAAACTCCACAAAACAACTTCTGATCGCTAGCAGAGGACATCAGGAGCCCAGAAAAGCAGCCCACTGTCTTCGAAAGGAGGTAGGACAAAATATAAAAGATAAAAAGAGAGACAATAGAGTTAGGGACAGAGATCCGTCCAGGGAAGGGAGTCTTAATAGAGGAAGTTTCCAAACACCAGGAAACCCTCTCACTGGCGGGTGTGGGGGAAGTTTTCGAATCTTGGAGGGCAACCTAACTGGGAGGAAAAATTAACTTTTTTTTAAATTGAAGTATAGTTGATTTACAATGTTGTGTTAATTTCTGCTGCACAGCCGAGTGACTCAGTTATACACATATATACACTCTTTATATTCTTTTCCATTATGTTTTATCCCAGGATACTGAATAGAGTTCCCTGTGCTATACAGGAGGATTTTGTTGTTTATCCATTCTATATGTAATAGTTTGCATCTACTAACCCCAGACTCCTAGTTTACCCCTTCCCCATCCCCTCCCTCTTGGCAGCACAAGTCTGTTCTCTATGTTGAATGACTACCTTCTGATTCATCCTTATGATTACCAATTAGCTGCTTGTGGGGCCTAGCAAAGTGTTAAGGATATTTGCCCATGTACCTCAGGGTACAGCTATCTGAATTCTTCTACCTGCCTCTTACAGTCTTGGTTTTTATTTACTATACTATCTTGTTATAAAGGCCACCAGCCATAAATTGAGATTATCAGTATCCCCACAAGCAGTTCCTTGTTCTCTTCTGTTTTCTTGCAGTCTTAGGACCAGATAATTAAGCTGTGTAAACTAAATACACTATCTCTGAATGAAGTCTTAGGAGCTTTGTATTGAGTACCAATGTACACTTTGTAACACATATTTTAGTTACACTTCCTGGTTCTCAAGGGAACTGAGGAGTTACCAGATCACCAGAAAGTTACGTTATTATTTTAAGTATGTATAAGGGGAATATTAGCGTTTCTACTATTTCAGTCTTAAAATAACTCTTGAAATTAAGTACTAGGAAAGTAAGCTCCCTGAAGGATGAGGGTTTGGTTTGGTTTGTGCCAGACTATATTCCAAATACCTAGAACAATAAATAGTTAAGGAAGGAACACATGGGGTGAGAGGGAGAATGTTTGGCCCTGACAGCTCCAGGAGATCCCAGATCTTCAGCAAATCCTGCATGTGCTGAAAAAGTGCATGTGGTAAAATGCCAAGACTTAAAGGCAGATGAAGAAAGGTACTACTTTTTGAAAAATACTGTAGATAACAATAGTTTGGTAGATAATGCTTCAAGGATGAGAGAAAAACTGTATCAGCAGCTTAAAATGTGTCATATTTCCAGACAAAAAGGAAACTATTTTAGCCAAATGCCGTTTTAAAAGGTTTGGACTCAGCACACTCCCTCTTCATTACAGCTAAGAAGAATATATTCCACACTCTTGAAGGAAGGCACAGAGGAAAGTTCCTCCACACCGCAAAACACAGTGAGGATGCCTGAGGAGTACAGGGTAATTACACGGCTAACAGTTCTGAACACATACCGGAGGGTGAGACTTCTGATTAAGGACATCAGTAAGATCTGTGCAAGAGCCCTCAAAGCGTTCCCAAAGTTGCAATGGGTCCCCATGAATGCGCTGTGGTATCAAATCCAAAGAGACAAGCCAGTAAGGAGGCAGGTATGTTATGGAATGTTAGGGGGGATAAGAAGCAAGGCCAGGTAAGACGAGAGCCGATTTAGGGGAAAGGCTGTAAGAGAACTTGTCCCAGGCAGGGGTTCCGGAGACCCGCCGTGCGGCTGCGGGTGCAAGGACACGAAGTGAGAGCGGGTGGGTCGCGAGGGATTAAAGAACTCCAGAATCCGAAGTGGGGGTCGGGTGTTCGCTTCCGGCAAGGCCGGGCGGGCCTAGCCGCGGTAGACCGCGCCAAGGGAGGCTGGGCCGCAGCACGCCAGCCCCGACCAGACACGCCAAGTTCCTACCCGTCCGCGCGCGTCCGGCCGCAGGTCCTGGAAGTCGGCGCCATAGATGGCCTCCAGGGCCTGCAGCTCGTGGTCCTGTCGTTGCGGGTAGCTCTCCGGCGGCTCGTCCCGGCCACGCCCGGGGGCCCCGCGGCCCCCGGCCATAGCAGTGCGCTGAGCCAGGCAGAACGGCCTGGCGGTAGCGGGTGGGCCCCAGGCTCCACTCCGGGGGCGGGATCGCGGGCGGGGCTTCTAGACGGGGCGGGCCTTCTAGCCGGGGCGGGCCTGGGGCGAGGCTCCGAACCGGAGGCGGGGTCAGGGATGAGGTTAGGGGCTCTACGCTAGCGGGAAGGATCCCAGCAGGAGCTCCACGCCCGCAGTGGGCGTGTTGGCGGGGCGCTGAGTCGGGGGCCCGGTCAGAGTTGAGGTGGGTCCCTCCGGCACGAAGACTAATCTAGTACGGCTGTGTGCTCAGTCCTGTCCGACTCTTTGCGACCCCATGGACTGTAGCCCATCAGGTTCCTCTGTCCGTGGGACGTTGCAGACGAGAATACTGGAGTGGGTTGCCATCTCCTTCTCCAAGCTAGTACTGTTAGCGCGCTAACAGCTGTGGTGTGTGAGCGAACCTGCGGGAGTTTGGCCTACATTTTTCCGGGGGAACCTGAGCGGAGGAACTTGCAGAAACAAGAGAGATCAGATTAATCAGAATGGAATGATAATGCCAAAGGGTATGGTTTTCACGAAATAAGTCTCTAACAAGTGGCTGTTGGAACTCCTTTACTCTTGAAAGGGTAAGAGACGAAACAACAGTCAGACTTTGATGGATTTTCCAGCCGCTTTGACTCACCTTAAGCCTTCCCAGAAGACGACCACGAGTAAAAATTGTGACCAATACTCCTTCGTCCCTGTTTTATACCCTCACACTCGTCCCCTTAATCATAGATTCAACATCGTAGTGCATGTTCTTTGTCCCTGTCTGCCCACCCTGTACCACCATGCAGTTTCAAGTGAAAACGTTGTTCTACTCAGACATCTTATGAGCAACATTCCCAGGAAGAGAATTCCATTGCTTGCCCAGTTTGCTTGATGTAAATTTAAGAGGTCTCTCTGCTGTGTCCTGTCTCCAATCATATTTTTTCAAGTTTATATAATAACCTATCTACCTGGACCTTGTCATTGCATTTCATCTTCAGTTGGCTACTAATGCTGCATATTGATTTAGAATAATCATATCGTTACCTCAAGTTAGAGTTAAGTGACATTTCTTTCTGTCTACCTTGCTTACCCATATGTGTGTTGTATTAAGGCGCTTCAGTCCTGTCCGACTCTTTGTGACCCTACGGGCTGTAGCCCACCAGGCTCCTCTGTCCATGGGAATCTCCAGGCAAGAATATTGAAGTGGGTGGCCATTTACTCCTCCAGGGAATCTTCCCTACCCAGGGATTGAACCCACGTCTCTTATGGCTCTTGCATTGGCAGGCGCGTTTTTTAACGGTAGCGCTACCTGGGCTTACCACTATGTTTCTGTTGTTGTTGTCGTGCCCGACCCTTTGCAACCCCATGGACTGAAGCCCACCAGGCTCCTCTGTCTATGGGACTTTCCAAGCAAGGATACCGGAGTGGGTTGCCATTTCCTTCTCCATATACTGTTTGCTAAATAATGATTATTTAATTTTCTTGCTGTCATCTATATACTCAATTTGGGCCAGATAATACAAGGCACTAGTCTGACCGAAGGACCCTTCAACTCTTCCCTCCCTGGGGGACCTGTTTGTTTTTCTTCCAGTGATGCCTTTCTAGGTAAATAGCACCACCGCCTCCCCAACCCAACCCAAGTAAGAGTAATCCTGGATATCGAGAGAGTTGTCATTTCTTTCATTCATCCACTTCACTCTATCCCAATGATACTAACTTGGTTCGGTCATCATAATCTCTTCCCTGGATGACTTCAGCAGTTGGGAAACTAGTCAGTGCTTTCATTCTTGCCCCACTTTAAGCCATTCGTCCTATTGCAGCCAAAGTAATGTCTCTAAGTAAAAAATATGGTCATATCCCTCCAATCCCTAAAATCCTTCCATTTCTCCATTTAAAAAAATTACAGTACTCTAATTATGGAAATTTTCACACATACATTAAAAGCAGAGGAAATATTATCACCTGCCCGTACTCGTCACCCAGTTTCAACAAATTTAGATATCTTGCCAATCTTATTTAATTTCTCCCCTCTTCTCAGCCCCTAACACACACACACACACACACACACACACACACACACATACACCTTCCTAGGAATGAATCTCAAAGAAAATTTCAGATATCATTCTTTCTATAAACACTTAGGTACATATCTCTAACAGATAAGGATATTTTACAAAGACAACATAATACTATCCTTACACCCTAAAAAATAAAAATTGCTTAGCATAATTTAATATCCAATTTATGTTCAAAATTCTCCATCTGTCTAAAATTAGAATCTGTACTGGATGCTGGACCTATAAACATATTTTCAGAACAATCAGCAAAATTTGAAGAGGGTCTTGTGGATTAGACAGCAGTATTATATCAGTGTTAATTTCCTGACTTTAATGGTTGTCCTGTGGTCAAATAGAAAATGTCCTTGTTATTAGGAAATTTCCACTCAAACCTTAAGGGGTTATTACATTTCCAATTATCTCTCAAGTGATAGAAAATAGAGGCATGATAAATCAAGCGTAGCTGTCGACCACTGGGGGATTTAGGTGGAGGATATATGAGAATTCTTCAAATAATTCTTATTTTTTATGTAAGTTTGAAATTATTTCAAAGTCAAAATTTCACAACAACAGCAACAACAAAAAACTTGGCAAGCTGTTTTCCAAAGTGGGCATTCCCACCACTTTATGAGAATTCTTGTTAGTCTACATCTTTGCCAATAATTGTTAAATTTAAAAAATTGTAATTAAAAAAAAATTGTAATTAGTGTGTAGTAATATCTCATTGTGCCTTAATTTACATTTTCCTGATGATAAATAATGTTTGTCAGCTTTTCATGTGCTTATTTATCATTCATATATCTTGCCTGTTCATACCTTTTGCTCATTTTACAAATTAGGTTGTTTGTTTTCTTGTTATTGAGTTTTGAGAATCCTTTATATATTCTGAAGTAAGTCCATTATCAGATATGTAATTTGCAAAGATTTTCTTCCAGTCTGTGGCTTGCCTTTTTATTTTCTCAACAATGTTTTACAAAGAGAATAGTTCTTACTTTTGAGGGAGTTCGGTTTATCAGTTTTTATCTTTCATGAATCGTGTTTTATCATCCTATCCAAGACATTTTTGCCTAACTCGAAGTCACAAATATTTTCCTCCATGTATTCATCTAGAACTTTTGTTGTTTTTGGTTTTTCATTTAGGCCTATCATGAGTTTTAGTTAAAGTGTTAAACATATACCGACCATATGACTAGGGATTTATTTATCAAAGAGAAATGAGAGCACATGTCCATATAAAGACTTGTAATTGAATGTTCATAGCCGTTAATCACCAAACTGAAAACAAAAAGTGATGGACAAATTGAGGTAAAAACAAACTGAGATGTATCAATAAAATCAACAGAACACTATTCAGCAATAAAAAGAAGTATGCTATGTATAGTAATAACATGGATGAATCTCAAATAATTTTGCTGAGAGAATCCAGACAAAAGAGTACATACTGTATGATCCCACTTACACAAAATTCTAAGAACAGATAAACTTAGAGATAGAAAGAAAGTAAGCGATTGCCCGGGGTTAGGATGACAGAGGTGAGCCACAGGAAGGGATTCCAGAAGAATGGAGTAATGGATATATTCATTATCTTAATTATGATGATAATTTCACAGGTGTTTGCATATATCAAAACTGATCAAACTGTACAATATGTGCAATTTATTGTATGTCAGTTTTACCCTTCCCAGGAGTGTTAGTGGTAAAGAACCCACCTCCCAGTTCAGGAGATGCAAGAGACTCGG
Organism: Dama dama; assembly: GCF_033118175.1. NCBI lineage: Eukaryota > Metazoa > Chordata > Mammalia > Artiodactyla > Cervidae > Dama > Dama dama. Next base: position 66,303,157 of record NC_083692.1, read on the forward strand.
GTTCCATCCCTGGGTCGGGAAGATCCCCTGGAGACGGCATGGCAACTCACTCCAGTATTCATGCCTGGAGACTCCCATGGACAGAGGAACCTGGTGGGGTACAGTCCAAGGGATCACAAAGAGTCAGACACAACTGAACAACTAAAACTATTGTATGTCAGTTATACCCTAATAGTCTGTTGAAGAGATTTGTTCTGTTTTGTTTTGTTTTACAGTGCTTTGTATTAGATTCCAAACAAGGTCCACACATTGTATTTGGTTGCCTTGCGTGAAATATCAGCAGGCTTTGGAACATTCAAAAGTAAAGACTGGCCCTTTGCCTGGCTTCCAGCAAATAACCTCTAAACTCTTGGAGCATTCAGCCTGCTAAGAGTGGGCTTCACATACAATTTTCAGGACACCCCAAGATTTCCTTATTCTCTAGCCCTTCCTTAAATCCTTAGATCAGTTCTCCAAGGAAGAGTCTGTATTTACCTGTGCCCTCCCTGTTTCTCCAAAGTATCAATACATCTCCTGGACTTGCTGTTTACCCTCAGTTTTCCAAGGGAAAACTCCCAGATTATTGGTCATTGTCCCAAATTTTAAAATTATAATCTCATTCATTCCTAAAGGATATTTTCACTGGATATATATAGAATTTGGGGTCAGTGGTTCTTTCCTTTCAGCACTGTAAAATGTTATGCCACTTCTTTCTGGCCTATGTAGTTTGAATTCAGTTCAGTTCAGTTGCTCAGTTGTGTCCGACTCTTTGTGACCCCATGAACCATAGCACGCCAGGCCTCCCTGTCCATCACCAACTCCCAGAGTCCACCCACGTCCATTGAGTCGGTGATGCCATCCAACCATCTCATCCTCTGTCGTCCCCTTCTCCTCCTGCCCTCAATCTCTCCCAGCATCAGGGTCTTTTCCTATGAGTCAGCTCTTTGCATCAGGTGGCCGAAGTACTGGAGTTTCAGCTTCAACATCAGTCCTTCCAATGAACACCCAGGACTTATCTCCTTTAGGATGGACTGGTTGGATCTCCTTGCGGTCCAAGGGACTCTCAAGAGTCTTCTCCAATACCACAGTTTAAAAGCATCAATTCTTCAGAGCTCAGCTTTCTTTGTAGTCCAATTCTCACATGCATACATGACCACTGGAAAAACCATAGCCTTGACTGGATGGACCTTTGTTGACAAAGTAATGTCTTTGCTTTTTAATATGCTCTCTAGGTTGGTCATAACCTTCCTTCCAAGGAGTAAGCGTCTTTTAATTTCATGGCTGCAATCACCATCTGCAGTGATTTGGGAGCCCAGAAAAATAAAGTCAGCCACTCTACTATCATTCACATTGTTTTTCCCTATAGATAAAGTGGCATTTCACTATGGGTACTTTTAAAGATTTTTTTCTTTGTTTTTGTGTCCAGAAGTTTGATTATAATGTGTCTTGGTATAGATTTCTTTGAGTTTATCCTGCTTAGAGCTCACTTAGCTTCTTGAATCTGTAGGCTTATGATTTTTGCCAAATATGGGAAATCTTCATATTCAAATCACCTCTTTGAATACTTTTTCTGCCCTGTTCTCTTTAGGTTTTCCTTACAGGAAGTAAAAGCATTTACCTGTTCTCATAGCTGTCTCTGGCCTGGCAGGAGTAGGAGAGGCAATGTGGCTCCTGCTGCTCAAGAAAGTGTGAAATAAAAACTGCCCTTTTTTGGCATCACTTTGTGGGTATTTGTATGCAGCTACATATTTATATACCCAAATGAATCCTGTCCTTTAAATTATGGAATAAATTAACTATATATTTTTAATCCAAAACTGTGCCACTGCTTCCCAGTTATACTATTTTATAATCATATCTCCTTTTTTAGCAAAGAAGATACTGTCTTCACCTTTTAATTCACCAGAATCGATCTTTGATAATTTTTGGCTCTTTCAAAAAATTTCAAATTTATTCTTAAAGAGCATATTTGTCACCATCAGTGAAAAAATGTTTCTTTTTATGATACGGGAAAGAATAGTCCAGCTTCTGAAGTTAATTATAAAAGAGAGTCCCCCAAAGTATTGAGAAATCATACTGTTCTTCGACAGTTAAACAGTTTCCCAAGGTGACTTTTTTAAAGGTGATAGATAATATTTATGGATATTTTATTTTTGGCATACTTGCTATTAAAAAATTAGGTTGCTTTATAATCACTAAGTGTATATGTGTGTGTGAAATTACGGAGGCTTTCTGGGGGAAGAGGTATTCAGTCCTTCACTTTCTAGGTATTCTGGATGAATTTAATAGCAATCTATAGGTACAATGACTATTACAGATCGAGAAATTGCATTAGGAATTATAGATGCATATCAGTAGAAAACCATTTCCTAGTCCACATATTGATAATTTGGAATACGAAAAGGACTGTCTTAGGATCTTTTAAACAAATAATTGCTTTGATGATAATTTAACTTACCCCAGACTAAAAACCATAAAGTAAATGTATTTGACCCAATAGTGTAAAAGCTAAATTCTGGACTTCTAAATCTTCAAACAAAATTTCTCTGAAAGCCAATTGTGTCCTTTGTTAGTAACAAAGTAAGTGGTTCTTACATTATTTTAAAATACAAGACTTGTTCAGCAGTATTTTATTCATATCTGCAAAGAGAGAATTGTTTAAAATGTTGACAGATAATGCTTTTTTTCTTTTGATATTTGTCATCTTTAAACATCAACAAACAGGATTCAATCTTATATAGTTATACTTTATTGATTTCCTATGATGTGCAAAGTACTGTTAAGAGATTTTCATTAATTTAGTATTTTATTGTCCTCTAAACAGCCTTGCAAAATAGGCATTTTTTTATCCCTATTTGATAGAGGAGGAAACTGAACTTAGAGAGGTCATGTAACTGCCCAGTGTCACAGGTAGAAATGGGACAATAGGCATTAAAACCCAGGTCCAACTGACACCATTATGTCTCTCCTCCTTGCCCCCTCCCCCATATACTCTTTACCTTGAGGGAGTTGGTGGGTTTGCCTGTGTAAAGAGACTATTTGAGTATGCTAAGCTTAAATACTCCCCAAAGAAGCTATTTAAATGACAAATGTATCAGAGACCAGTAGGTTTTTGGACATGAAAAATCCAATAATTTAATTCAGAGATGCCCAGGGGCTTTATTATGAGCTACCACTTCATCTTACAAGCACCTAGGATATCCTTATTGCCACCAATATACACAGATTTTTTTTTTAAAGCCCTGACTCGCCTTCTATTCTCCAGAAATAAAGTCTATGCTCCCTGAAATATGCAGGCCCCAGTTTTCAGGATTCTATCTGCCAGGATAGCCTGGTTTATGCCCTGATAACGAGCAGCTCCAAAAATCTTGGTTGTTTAGTATAATAAGTGTGAGGCTGCGCCATGACAGGCAGCCTAGATTAGGAGTAGGCCTGGTTTTCCAGGGTAACATGATTATCAGGCCACCTGGAGCCAGCCAATCAATATGCACCCAGTAAGGAAAAGGGATCCTATCAGGGGAAAGCTGAAAAGCCCGCGAACGCCCAAGTTTGAAAAAAGCCCGCGAAGGTTTGAGCCAATAAGATTACTTTGCAAACATGTAACCAATCTGCTTAAGCCAGCTACCAATTGCTTATGCACACCTTATAAATTGGGTAACAGCTTGGGCTCAGCGCTCTTCTGACCCTGCACCACTGCGTTGGTTGCGGCAGTGAGCCCTGACTCGAGTCAGCAATAAACTTCCCTTTTTTTGCGAGTTGCATTGTCTTGGAAGCCTTCTCTCTTCCCGCTCGGGGATTCGGACATCGGGCATAACAATAAGTATTTATTTCTTGCTTATATAAAATTTTATGTTATGTCTGGGTGGATCTTGAGGGCATCTGCAACACCCGCCCTCCCAATATGGTGACTCAGAAGCACAGGCTGCTTCAGTATTTCAGCTCTTCCAGTTCAACACAAATCCCCTTCCACAATCACAATGGAAGGCAGCAGAGAGACTTGAGAATCACAACCAGCTTTTCACTACCGTAGGCAAGAAATGATTTGTCACTTCTGCTTACCTATCATTAGTTATTGTAGTCACATGACCTTGCCCATTTGCAGGGGCAGATGAGAAAAATAGTTTTCTGTGTGACGATAAGGCTTGGACAGTCTAGAATCTGCCTGCAATGCAGGAGACCTGGGTTCTATCCCTGAGTCAGGAAGAGCCCCTGGAGAAGGAAATGGCAACCTGCTCCAGTATTCTTGCCTGGGAAATTCCATGGACAGAGAAACCTGGTGGGCTGCAGTCCATGGGGTCACAAAAGAGTTGGACATGACTTAGTGACTAAACAACAGCTACAAATGCCGAAAAGGAGAATGAGATACCACTGAACACTAGTAATGTTTGCATAATAACCTGCAGTTGTCTATGTCTGTTGTATAGGTATAGAAATAGCCATTTGGAAATAGAACTACTTAGTCCAGATGAGTGGCCAGCAGCCATAAGGATCCCTCTTTCATTAGCACACTGCTGCTTGGGTTTACTGATGCAAAACACTGCCAGCTTTTTTCTTCTCTCCACCTTTAGTGAGAGGCCATGCAGGGACATGTGACAGTGTAGTGTCGGGAACACGAGGGAGGAGGAATAGACAGTCAATGATGAAAGGGAAGAAGGAAGGGGGCAATAAAACTCATAAGCTCCTCACTTCCCCCCCAACCTTCCCCTGGGTCTTTGCAGTTATCTCCAGTCCTATTCCATCTCTTCTTTCCCCTATCCAAGTCCCTTCCTGCTCTTTGATACATAGCCAAGAAAGCTGGAATCCAGGAATTTTTTTGAACATAAATGGATCCTGTATCTTTCTGTAGATATGGAAATACTTATCAGCACCCATATGCTAACACTGGGAAGACTGAAGAAGGTTGGTCTTTGGAGAGCCCTTCCAAGAAAAGTAATTAGGTGCAGAGGGAGGTGGGAGGGAGGTTCAAGAGGAAGGGGACACATGTATGCCTGAGGCTGATTCATGTTGATGTATGGCAAAATCCATCACAATATTGTAACATCCCCGATTTAAATAAGAAAAAAAAGTAATTAGGGTTACCAGGGAAAGAGAAGTAGCCCTATGGTGGCATGATGAGCCTTGAGACAACCAAGAAATAACTGTAATTTTAATCAATTCGTAACTTATTGTCCTGGGACCTAGTCCTACCCATCACTATGTCAAAGCCCTCTACTGTGTCCTTCACTTATTTAAAAAAAAAAAAAAAAAAAAAGGTCAAAATAGGCAAATTTTTAGTTGTCTTTTCATCTCATTTCTCCTTTTCTCTTTCCTCCCCATCCTCTGTTTGGATGCCATACCTGTTTCTTTTACCATTAGGCTTCTTTGTGCCATTTTTTTCTCGTTTACTTGGTCATCCCAGCTTCCCAATTGTTTCCATCAGCGGGCAGAAAGTTGCTCACTCCTCAATCCCAGAATCCACCCTGTCGGGGTTGGGGTGTGTGTGTGTGTGTCCCTATGGACTGTATCATATGTGTGAGTGTGAGTGAGTGTGTGTGTGTGTGTGTGTGTCCCTATGCGTGTGTGACCCATAGACTGTAGACCTCCAGGCTCCTCTGCCCATGGAATTTTCCAGGCAAGAATAACGGAGCAGGTTGCCATTTACAACTACCCAGGATCTTCCCCACCCAGAGATGGAACTCTAGTCTCTTATGCCTCTTGCATTGGCAAACGGATTCTTTACCACTGCACCACGAAATGGGACTAAATGAAAAAGGCCCAGGAAACTAGTGCACTGGATTTCTAAATCCCATCTTTCTTAAATAACTTCAGCTACACCCAAGGCCTGACGGACGAGACTGGGCTCCGTGCCCAGGTGGCAGCGACTACGTGGAATTATCAGTCTCAGGCAGCCCCAGCTGAAGAGATAAGGAGTAGTTAACGACAGCATTAAAAGATGAGAAGCCCCGGAGGAGCACCGGGCTTGTCCACCGGAGACCTCAGTGCTGTCAGGATCGTTGATGGGGAGGGGGGGCAAGATGGCGCCATCCTTCCCCTCTCCCAGGCTGAGCGTAGGGCGGGGCCGCGCGCGTCACGTGACAGCGCTCGCGGGCCGCGCGCTCCCCATTGCCCCAGGCGCACGGCAGGAGTCCGGTGCCATCGCAGACGGTGGCTCTTCACTCCTCCTAGGGATGTCTTCTCGTGTCCCCGCAAAGTCTGAAGGCTCTCTCGCTGCAGCTGAGAGCCGGAGCGGGTCCAGGAAACGGGGCACTGGGCCGCGCAGAAGCAAAGGGGCTGCAGAACAAGATCCTTGCAGCCCGCGCCGAGGCGGGAGGTCCGAGCACTCAGCGAGGGGCTGGGCAGGAGACCTCGCGGGCATTCTGAGGGACAGCGGGGCCGGGCGTTGAGGGCGAGGCTGTTGGGGAGGTTCAGAGCTTTCCACCCCGACCATGAGCGCTGTGAGGGGCTCCAGGGTCCCCTCGGGACGCCAAGCATTTGACTTGGCCATTTTCCGGGTTTCCCATGGCCATCTAGCCTCGAAGCCAGCAGGACTGAAAAAGGGCTTCAGCCAAATGTTTTCTGCCCTCTGAGGAGAGGGCCTGAGTCTGTCAGTCTGAGGAGACTCGAGAGGGCTGTCCTGGCCTTCGGTGGTAGGAGCTGAGGTTGAAGAGGGCGGCGGGAGCGAAGAGCGCCCTCCTTGACTATCAGAAACCTCCTGTGTTTCCGTCTCTGCTAAGTGGGCTTGGCCGAGCTGACCACCCAGGAGGGACGGACGACGCTCGGCGGGCTCTGACCGTGCCGCCTTCATGTGGCTGCTGACGGGGACCCGGGAGGGAGCGGGCATGGGGCGAAGCCTCGCCCTCTCAGCTCCCCGCCTCCTAGGAGCCGGGGCTGGCGATGTGGAGACCTGAGGGGATCCGCGGCTGCCCGGGGTTCTCCAGGACTCCACCAGGCACCCGCGCGTTCCTCCGCGCCCGGGGCTGGAGAAGGTGGCGCCGGGGTCCGAGGCGAGCGCACGGGCGGGCGACGATTGAGCGGGAGCCCCAGCCTCGCCATGGGGCATAACGGTAGCTGGATTTCCCGAAATGCCAGCGAGCCGCGCAACGTGTCCAGCGCCGAGGCGGCGGGCGCCAACCGCAGCGCGCTCGGGGAGTTTGGCGAGGCGCAGCTGTACCGCCAGTTCACCACCACCGTTCAGGTCGTCATCTTCATAGGCTCGCTGCTCGGTAAGCCGGCCGCCGGGGTACCTCCCAGGTGGGCTTCCCCGAGAGCTCAGGCTCGGAGAGCCGGGATCGGGGGTCGCTGGCGCCTCCTTGGGTTTCGGGATGCCTGGAAAAAGTGCAGATAGTTGAAGGAGGTTTAAGAATGCCAGGGTGACTGAAGGGAAGTTAAGCAGGGATGGTCGACCGCAGCGCCCAAGCTGGAAACAGAAGAGTTCCGGTAGGGTTTGGTCCCGAGTGGAGGTCAACCTGGAGCCTTCTGGAGAGGCGGCTCTTTGCGGACCGCTTTGGGATGGGCACGGGGTTGTGCTCATCATACTTAACATCCTGGGTACCATGGCGGGGCGCTGGCCCCGACCTTTTGTTTACAAATACAGAGCCACAAAGCTTCAGTTTTGTTGCCGATGACTGATGTGTTTTGCGCTCCTATCTATTCTTTGTATACATTTCTGGTATTTTCCCCAAGAACCTTATTTTCCGCGCTTTTAAAAAAATGGCTTGCTTCTTCGGAACACCGACCTCCGAGTAAAAAACCTTGTGGAGTTAAGCTCTGTGTTGCCTTAAGATATTTTTAAACCCCGAAACGAAATAAATCCCAATACACTTTTCTCCCCAGCTTTTTTTGTTTGTTTGTTTTTAAAGTACGGGATAAAGGTAGGAGAAAAAACACAAAACACTACACACAACAAATTTAGGAATACTTGTTGGGGGACAAAAAGACCAACGAAATGAAATGAGTGGTTAGTAAAAATGTTAGTGCACTAATGTGAGAATTACCTGAACTTCTGGTAGCTACTCTTTAAATGATAAATGATACAATGAATATTCATTTTTGTTGAGATTTGTTGCATGTTGCATATTATTTGTAAATATGTGGCTTCCTTTCAAATATAAATTCTCTGATAATGACACTTATAAGGTTGTGAAAAGATTGTTTATAATTATGTGTGATATTATGGCCAAGAGCAGTCTTAAAGTTTCAAAGTAGGAATAGATTACTTTTTTGTAGACACTTGTGAATTTCCATGGAAACCAAGATAATTGACATCAAAAAGACCATGAAACATCAACTATACCCTAATTTAAAAGAAAAAGAAAGAATAACACACTGTAGTAAATAAAAAAAGACTATGAAAGAATTGTTTTTAATTTCCTTATGTAACTTCTCTAATTGTCATCATCCTGTCCCATTCTGGCATATTTATCTTTCACTTTTTGTCATGAGGACATTTTCAGGAGCTGACACTAATGGGCTATATGTAGATTTATGTGTGTATGTTATGTGTTTTTATGAGTGGAATATATATGCACAATAACAAAGCAAAAGCTTGTGTCCCAAATATTTTCAATATTCACTTAACAAACAGTAAACACTGAACACCACCTGGGTATCAGGCACAATGCACTAGAGATTTTTGAGAGTTAAATTCTAGTATTGCCACATTTACTTAAAGAGTAGATTATTATTGGGGAGGCAGTAGAGGTGGCTGCATTTTTATTTCTGCATTTATTCTGCATATATCTGCATATACATATATATGAGAGAGAGAAGGAGAGAATGTTTTGTTTTTTTCATTGGTAACTTTAACCCTGAAGAAAGATGGTACCTAGAGAAATTTTCTCATAGGTTGAATCTAAAAACTTTAGTACTATTGAAATAGAAAACAGAGCATGTACATAAAGGACAGAACAAACAATACACAGTTAACTAATGCTTTGCTTCCCATGTACTTTCAGTTCTGGTAACTTGCATTGGATTTAGGAATTCCTAGGTAAATATGCCCTTAATTGAACTTTTTCCACACAGCACTTTAATTGCCACGCAAAAACTGCTTTTATGGATATCTTAAAAGAGAAGACTGATTTTGCTCCTGATCTTTGGTTATACTTGACTTGACCTAGTCAGGATTCCCCCTTACACATGACTTAAGCCATTCTAAGAAAGAATTCCATTTGCTCCTTTTCATTTTTTCTAAGAAGTATAAATATGGTTAAATTTCTAGAAATTAAAAGTCAGAGAACTTGTGCAAACATGAAAGGCATTTCTGGTTTTCATAAAAGCTTAGCTGCATAGCATTGCCCTGTGCACTTGTTACAGGTATTATTGGTTCATTGTTCTCTGAAGATCTGACCCATACAAACATGTCTATGTCATTAAATCCTGGTAAATGCCAGTTGAGGCTCTCAGAGCTTAAGTTCCAGAGCCATGTGTCGTCAGTTGCATGGCAAGTAAACTTGGGAAGCCTGGTTTCGTGAAGCCCCAAAAGAGAGAAAAATTATCCCAGAAGAATCTAGGATAAAAAGTAAACAGAAGAGTGAATAGTATCTGGAGTAGCATATGACACTGATTTAATCTGCTTGTTCCCCTGTCTCTAAACATGGGAGAATGAATTTTTCCCTTTAAGTAAATTCAAATATACTTCCCATATTGTCAACATTGATTTTCGTTGGGATTTCCAGAAACCTGCTATATATATGAAAATTTCTTTGTACTGTTGACATCTTATAGCTTCTTTTGAAAACTGTTTTAGTGCCGTGTATGAGAAAAAATAACATCAAGGAATAGCTATAATATTTCAACACAAGGGAACATTATTTGCTGTGTTGAAAATGAACTCGAGAATTGCATATATTATTCTTCAAATAATGCCTTTTGAAGGTTTGTGTGAGTTAGTGTCTCTCAGCTTTTTTGTGCAACATCTTGGGATATACAGGTAGATGTTGAAAGAGAGTCAAATAGTTCAGAATGCCCTTTGATAAATATATAGCATTAGTAGTGAGCAATGTGAAATCAAAGACTAAAAAAGAATTGAAACCATCGTTTCCAGTAAATGTGTTGGATCTAACTCCTCAGAGTTGAACTTTTTCTTTTCCCTTATTCTCTTTGGATTCACAATCCAAGGACCTGGAGAGTGGGACCCATTCTGGTGCTTTGACTTGAAAAAGGTCAGTGGCTGTGACCTAGTGTATTACCTCTCAGCTGCTTCTGGACAGATTGTCTCTTACCTGTTATTATCATCATTGGAGGCATTTATATTTTTATAAGTGAAATTTCTCTTATTTAAAGAAAATTAGCACTGTAGACAATAGCCAACAAGTGTGTATCCTACCCTGAAATTTATTTTAAAATAGAGAAATCAGCCTGCCGTCCTCTTGCCAAACCATCATGTGTACAGTTCTTAATTTTAACCTATCTCTGTTTTCCTTAGCAATAGTCTACAGTAAACAGACTATACCTATATGAAGTTGATGACCTCAAATAAAGGTTCAAGTTGTCTGTTGCGTGATTTCTTGAGATGGTCATTGAAGTAATAATTTCAAAGGAAAGAGGGAGGGAAATTATATGTTGAATTGATTTGACAGATATGGAGGAACACTATTTTTGTTCATGATTGTCTGTAATCACTCAACAAAATTATATTGAGTATCAGCAGTATTCATGGCACTTGTTTGACAGAGAAATATATTTGTGCTTTTGATACTAGTTGAAATTAACCAGTTAATAGCTGGATAGTTCTTGGAGCTTGTTAATTAAATTTTTGAGAGAAACAATGTTACTGCTAGTTTGTGTTCATAAGGCATACTTACAAGAATGATTTTTTGTAATTATATACAATATAGTATGTTGGCTGTAATTATAGCCAATAACAATGTAATATCAACAGTCTGTATACATACATACATACACATACATATATATATATATGGCTTCCCTGGTGACTCAGTGGTAAAGAATTCGCTTGCCAATGCAGGAGATGCAAGAGATGTGGGTTCAATCCCTAGGTCAGGAAGATCTCTTGGAGTAGGAAATGGCAACCTACTCCAGTATTCTTGCCTGGAAAATTCCCTGGACGGAGGAGCCTGGCGATCCACAGTCCATGAGGCCACCAAGAGTCAGACACAACTTAGCATGCACACACACATACACATGATATATATGATAGTAAATATGATTATATTATACTATAATATAATAAATATATTGTTGTTGTTCAGTTGCTCAGTCATGTCCAACTCTTGGCAACTCCATGAACTGCAGCATGCCAGGCTTCCCTGTCCTTCACCATCTCCAGAGCTTGCTTAAACTCATTTCCATTGAGTCGGTGGTGCCATCCAATCATCTTGTTTTTTGTCATCCCCTTCTCTTCCTGCCTTCAATCTTTGCCAGCATCAGGGTCTTTTCTAATGAGTCAGTTTTTTGCATCAGGTGGCCAAAGTATTGGAGCTTCAGCTTCAGCATCAGTCCTTCCAATGAATATTCAGGACTGATTTCCTTTAGGATTGACTGGTTTGATTTCCTTGAAGTCCAAGGGGCTCTCAAGATCTTGTCTTCTCCAACCCCCACAGTTCAAAAGCATCAATCCTTCAGCGCTTAGCCTCCTTTATGGTCCAACTCTCACATCCATACATGACTGCTGGAAAAGCCATAGCTTTGACTAGATGGACCTTTGTTGGCAAAGTAGTGTCTCTGCTTTTTAATATGCTGTCTAGGTTGGTCATAGCTTTTTTTCCAAGGAGCAAACATATTTTAATTTCATGGTTGCAGTCACTGTTTGAAGTGGTTTTGAAGCCCAAAAAAATAAAGTTTTTCACTGTTTTCGTTGTTTCCCCATCTATTTGTCATGGAGTAATGGGACTGGGTGCCATGGTTATAGTTATTTGAATGTTGATAGTTATTTGAATGTTATTTGAATAGTTATTTGAATGGTAAGCCAACTTTTTCACTCTCTTCTTTCACTTTCATCAAGAGGCTCTTTAGTTACTCTTCATTTTCTGCTATTAAGGTGGTATCATCTGCATATCTGAGGTTATTGATATTTCTCCCAGCAGTCTTGATTCCAGTCTGAGCTTCATCCAGCCCGGCATTTCTCATGATGTACTCAGCATGTAAGTTAAATAGGCAGGGTGACAATATACATCCTTGATGTACGCCTTTCGTGATTTGGAACCAGTCCGTTATTCCATGTCTAGTTCTAATTGTTGCTTCTTGACCTGCATACAGATTTCTCAGGAGGCAGGTAAAGTGGTCTGGAATTCCTATCTCTTTAAGAATTTTCCAGAGTTTGTTGTGGTCCATGCTGTCAAAGTCTTTGGCATAGTCAATAAAGCAGAAGTAGATATTTTTCTGGAACTCTCTTGCTTTTTTGATGATCTAGTGGATGTTGGCAATTTGATCTCTGGTCCTTCTGCTTTTTCTGAATCCATCTTGAACATCTGGAAGTTCTTGGTTCACGTTCTATTGAAGCCTTGCTTGGAAAATTTTAATCATTACTTTGCTCGTACGTGAAATGAGCTCAATTGCCCGGTAGTTTGAACATTCTTTGCCATTGCCTTTCTTTGGGATTGGAATGAAAACTGACCTTTTCCAGTCCTGTGACCACTGCTGAGTTTTCCAGATTTGCTAGCGCATTGAGTGCAGCACTTTGACAGCATCATCTTTTAGGATTTGAAATAGCTCAACTGGAATTCCATCACTTCCACTAGCTTTGTTTGTAGTGAGGCTTCCTAAAGCCCACTTGACTTCCCACTCCAAGATGCCTGACTCTAGGTGAGTGACCACACCATTGTGGTTATCTGAGTCAGTAAGATCTTTTCTGTATAGTTCTGCGTATTCTTGCCACCTCTTCTTAATATCTTCTGCTTCTGTTAGGTCTATACCATTTTTGTCCTTTATTCTGCCCATCTTTGCATAAAATGTTCTTTTCATGGTATAAATATATATATCATGATAAATATCTTTACCGTAATTATAGCCAGTAATAATGTGATATCATCAGCTGCCTTATACCTGCTTTTTTCTGTTTTTGGTATGTCTAGAAACCTAGTAGACTACTTCAAGAATAAGGTGTCCTGAATTGACCTAAGGAGTTTGAAGTGGTGAGGTCAATAGTTATCAGCCTGGGTAGATGAACTCCTAATATACTGACTCAAGCTTCCTCATGTTTCCTTTGATTTCCATATGCTATATGCATTTCACCACCCCATTCTCTTATAATGTTATCTGTAATATGCAGGAAAGCAGTCTGACTTCCATCTGAATGAAATGCTTTTGATAATCCTTTGTTTTTCCTTTCTAGACCTTGAATTTACCAATTCTTCTGGAAATTCTACTGTGAAAAACATAAAAAAAAACTTTATTAAAATTAAAATTCATGTATTACACATTTCACCCAATTTTAGTATACAGTTCAATGGGTTTTAGTATATTCATGGAATTATGCAGCCATCACCACTATTGAGTTTCAGGAAACTTTTTAATACCCACCCCCCAAAGAAATCACACATCCATAGTAGTTGCTTCTCATTTCCTCTATAAATACTCTGAGCCCTAGCTATCCACTGTACTATACAGCCATTCCTATCTGTTCCCTTCCCCTTTCATCTCTGTATTCTCTGAGACACAACAGTATTGAAATTAGGCCAGTTAATAATCCTGCACTGGCCTCTAAGTGTTCAAGTGAAGGGAAGAATTGCATGTATCTCACTTTACATCAAAAGCTACAATGATTAAGGTTAGTGAGGAAGGTATGCTGAAAGCTAAAATAGGGTGAAAGTAAGGCTTCTTGTGCTAAACAGTTAGCCAAGTTGTAAATGCAAAGAAAAATTTTTGAAGGAAATTAAAAATGCTACTCCAGTGAATACATAAATAGTAAGAAAGTGAAACAGCCTAATTGCTGATATGGAGAAAGTTCAGTGATTTGGGTGGAAGATCAAACCAGCCACAACATTCTCTTAAGCCAAAGCCTAATCCAGAGCAAAGCCCTAACTTTATTCAATTTTGTAAAGGCTGAGAGAGGTAAGGTAGCTTCAGAGGAAAAGTTTGAAGTTAGCAGAGGTTGATTCATGAGGTTTAAGGAAAGAAGCCATCTCCGTAACATAAAAGTGCAAGGTGCACCAACAATTGCTGATATAGAAACTGCAGTAAGTTATCCAGAAGATCTAGCTAAGATAATCAGTAAAAGTGGCTACATTTGTAGACAAAACAACTTTGTATTGGAAGAAGATGCCATCTAGGACTTTCATAACTAGAAATAAGTCAGTGCTGGGCTTCAAGCTTCAAACAGGCTGACTCTTATTAGGGTTTAATGCAGCTGGTGACTTGAAGTTGAAGCTGATACTCATCATTCTGAAAATCCTAGAGCCCTTAAGAATTATTCCAGATCTACTCTGCCTGTGCTCTGTAAATGGAACCCAAAGCCTGAATCACTGCACATCTACTTACATGGTTTACTGAATATTTTAAGCTTACTGTTGAGACCTACTGCTCAGAGGAAAAGATTCCTTTTAAAATATTACTGCTCATTGACAATGAGCTCTTGGGCACCTAGTCACCCAAGAGCTCTGATGAAGATGTGCAATGAGATTCATGTTGTTTTCATGCTTGCTAACGCAGTACCCATTCTGCAGCCCGTATATCAAGATGTACTTTATAGACTTTCAGGTCCTATTCTTTAAGAAATATGTTTTTTAAGGTTATAGCTGCCAGGATAATGATTCCTTTGATAGATCTGGGTGAAGTAAATTGAAAACTTTCTGGAAAGGATACACCATTCTAGACGCCATTAAGAACACTTGTGATTCATGAGAAGAGGTCAAAATATCAGCAACAACAGAGGTTTAGAAGGAATTGATTCCAAGCCTCATGGATGACTTTGAAGAGTTCAAGACTTCAGTGGCAGAAGTAATTGCAGATGTGGTAGAAACAGCTAGAGAGCTAAGAATTAGAAATGGAGCCTGAAGATGTGACTAAATTGCTGCAATCTTATGATAAAACTTGAACAGATGAGAACTTACATCTTATGAATGAGCAGGGAAAGTAGTTTTCTTGAGATGAAATCTCCTGGTAAAGATGCTGTGGAGACTGCTGAAATGATAGTAAAGGATTTAGAATATGACATAAATGTAGTTGATAAAGCAGTGACAGGGTTTGAAAGGATTGACTACAACTTCAAAAGAAGTTCTACTGTGGGTAAAATCCTATCAAACCGTATTGTATGCTACAGAGAAGTCATTCGTGAAAGGAGAAGTCAATCAATGAGGCAGACTTCGTTGTCTTATTTTTAGAAATTGCCAAAGCCACCTCAGCCTTAAGCAGCAACCACCCTGATCAGTCAGCAGCCATCAGCATGGAGGCAAGATCCCTCATCAGCAAAAATATTATGGCTTGTTGAAGGTTCAGATAATCATTAGCATTTTTTTAGCAATACGGTTTTTTTTTTTTTTTGGTTTATCTGAACATCTATTAAATAGACTTTCTCTTGTAGACACTTTATTTTATAAATAGCAGTATATATAATTAGTAGTATTAAAGTAGTGTGACCTATGAAGTTTGTAGACATTTTTAAAAAGAGTTTGGAGTAAATTATATAGATTAAAAAATTTGAAATATAGCAATAAAGTATTTTTTAATTGAGGTATGTACATTGTGTTTGTAGACATGCTATTGCACATTTAATAGACTTACAGTATAGTATAAACATAACTTTCATATCCACTAGAAAACTAAAAAATTCATGTGACTCGCTTTACTGCAGTATTCCCTTGTTTGCATTGGTCTAGAATTTTGGGGGTATGCCTGCATATGTTGAGAGTTAAAGTATAGTAGGGCTTCCTAGGTGGTGCTAATTGTAAAAGAACCCACCTGCCAATGCAGGAGACATAAGAGACGTGGGTTTGATCCCTGGGTTTGGAAGATCCCCTGGAGAAGGGCATGACAACCCACACCAGTATTCTTGCCTGGAAAATCCCATGGACAGAGGAGACTGGCAGGCCACAGTTCACAGGGTTGCACAGAGTCAGACACGGCTTAAGTGACTTAGCACAGCAGAGCTAATGCTGGTAGACAAAGCAACTGACTAATTTATTGTCTGCAATTTTCACCTTTAATTATTATTATTTTTGATCCCCGAGTCTCAACTCCAAATATTCATGCTTCTGCAAGAAATATCCTTTTACTTTATCGGAATTTTGTAGAAAGGGAGGAAATTTGTCTCAAAATGAGAACAAACAGATAGGGCTTTGCTTTTCTCTGGGGTGTCCAAGTCTCTGAAATTATCTCTTCCATCGAGTTTGCTCAAGGGTTTCTCTACATGTAATTATTCTGAATAAGTCATTTAGATTGGTTGTGACTGGAAGCTGTTGTGAAAACTGTTTTATTGTCAAGGAACTTCCAGATTGGCTGGGTGGGAAATCTTTGTTAGCAATAAAATCTGAGAGGGGTTTTTGACTAGGCTGAAAGACATGAGTAACTCTAGGTGAAATCTAAGAAGTAAGTATTTACCCTAGGCAAAACTGAAAAGTAAGAAAACTGTCTTTGAAAAATCAACACCCATTTTCAGAGTTTTTATGTTCTCATATTCACTCCATTTCTTTCAGACACCTCTTGTTTTCTTCTTGTCCTTTTGGATGCCCAGTGACCTTGTTCTGAATTGCTTACTTGTCTTCCTTCTTTCAAACTTAAAGGCAACTGAATTCCATTCCCTCATGGTGGCGTGCTAAATAAATAAACCACTTCAGATGTCGATGTTTGCAGATATTATTACATTAATACATTGACCTTAAGAGTACTTTTTAAAAAATTCAGTATCTTAAGCAAAAAGGGTGACTACATTGAGCATTTCATATATTGACAGGAGTTGAGAAGAAATGGATGGAGTGGATCTTTTTGGAACTTCTAGTGACATCATCATGTAGGCAAGACTGTGGTTGCATGTAGGGCATTTAGAAAAGTTGAGGGTATAAGCGCACACCTGGCATGTAGAGGAGCGGGAGGGTATCCGTTTGTACTAGTGTCTTGCTCTCTTTTTCATGGTTTTATTTCCCTCTTGTATAATTTCAGACGTATTGTGTCAGATTGTTATCTTGGGATGTTGATCGTGTCTGCTGATTGTTTCTTGGGGTGTATCATTTCCTTGAATGCTTGTAAGTTTTTAATTGTGAGTCCATCTCCTTTTTCTGAAGGATTCTGTGAGGTCTGGGCTGTACAAGTGACCTTCAGTTTCACATTTGTTTCTGCCAGGTATCATAGGGCCATCACTAGCCCAAGACCTCACCTGCAGGAAAAGGTTCATTTCTTTGTCATCTCTTTGAGGTAGAGGATGCAGTTTTTTACCCTCTCTTTCACTGAGGTGGCCACTCTTGGAGGATTCTGGCTTCATGCAGGGATTTCATTCCAACTACCTGCTTCAAGGAGTGTCCAGCCTCATTCAGTTTGTGTGTAGCTGTAGACACTCAAAGTTAACTGTTAGAGCCTATTTCCTGATCTGAAAATTGCCCCTCAATGCAAGCTCTTTGGTCTCTGTTTTAGGCAATGGGGGATTTCCCTTTTATTTCTTATGAGGTTTGCAATGAATTTAAAGATCTCTTTTGTTTTATCCAACATTTTAGGTGTTTGTAGCAGTGTTCTAAGTTCTGCCATGGAGCCAGAACTGGAAGTTGGAGAATTGTTGTATTGTTCAGTCACTCAAGTCATGTCTGACTCTTTGTGAACCCATGGACTGCAGCACGCCAGGCTTCCCTGTCCTTCACCATCTCCAGAGCTTGCTCAAACTTGTATCCATTGAGTCAGTGATGCCATCCAACTATCTCATCCTCTGTTGTCCCCTTTTCTTCCTGCCTCCAATCTTTCCCAGCATCACGGTCTTTTCCAATGAGTCAACTCTTCAGATGAGGTGGCCAAAATATTGGAGCTTCAGCCTCAGCATCAGTCCCTCCAATGAATGTTCAGGATTGATTTCTTTTCGGATTGACTGGTTTGATCTTACAGTCAAAGGGACTCTCAAAAGTCTTCTCCAACACCATAGTTCAAAAGCATCAATTCTTCAGCAGTCAGCGTTCTTTATGGTCTAACTCTTACATCCATACATGACTGCTGAAAAAACCATAGAGACCTTTGTTGGCAAAGTAATGTCTCGACTTTTTAATATGCTGTCTACATTTGTCATAGAGCTTTTCTTCCAAGGAGCAAGTGTCTTAGTTGGAGAATAAGCAAAACATATTAAAATAGAAGCTGGAATGATTGCTAGATTTGATTTTAGGAGATATGCTACCTTAAAATGGGGTGATGGCATTAGCTCAGAATAGGGAAAATAAAGTGGATGAAGAAAGAGAGCTTAAGAAAGTTGAGGAATCTAATCTAAAGAATATTAAGAGTACATATGTTGTGTGTTTAGTTGCTAAGTCATGTCTGGCTCTTCTGTGACCCCATGGACTATAGTCACCAAGCTCTTCTGTGCGATACTAGTTATAGTATAGTGCTATACCTAGTATAGCTTCCCTGGTTGCTCAGTCAGTAAAGAAACTGCAGTGAAGGAGACCAGGGTTCAGTCCCTGGGTCAGGAAGATCCTCTGGAGAAGGAAATGGCAACCCACTCCAGTATTCTTGCCTGGAGAACCCCTTGGACAGAGGAGCCTGGCGGGTTACAGTCCATGGGGTCACAAAAGTTGGATGTGGCTTAGTGACTAAACCACCACCACCAGTGCTATACCTATTGTATAACTGACTATCTCCTAGCCAACTCCTTTTCCTAGACTCAGGTCAATTAATATATTACAGGACTTAATTATGCGATCTTGATTTGTGTTAGTTTAATTCTCCTAAAATTCTACCATGAAGCTAGGGTATTATAAAGCATTACTGCCAAAAGGAAAATAAGTGTAAATAAAGCTTGCTTTAACACACTGTAAGGCACGGCCAAGATTCAGTAAGCCAAAAGTGTAGCCCTGAACCCTGTCAATTAACATCTCCTTCCCCAGAGTATGTACTCACACTCACACTCACACACACACACACACACACACACACACAAAGGATTTCTTTCAGGAGGCCTCTAGGAACAAAAACACTCAGGAATTTTGTTGTTTTCTTTTGCTTTTGCATTTACAAGCAATTTCCAGGGAAATGCATTCAAATGACCTCAAGCAATATTTCGATTGGTGACCACACTTGATTCTGAAGAATGTTGGCAAACTTCTTTTTTGGCCTGCCCTGCATACTTGCTTCACCAAATCTGAGACACTCTGAAAAACTTCTAGTTTAATCGTAACCACTGATGTCTAGGCACCTTCCCATTTAAAATAAATTTCTAACAATGGTTTAACATCAATTTTAGAATTCAGTTTGTTTTTTTTTTAATTACTATTTTTTCTGATGAAAGTTGCTCCTGAGGAGCAAAATTACAGTGATAGAGGCAAAGCATGAAACGTATATACACTTTCTGTTTCTGGCTGCCTCATTTTTTTGTCTTTTGAGAAGCTTTAAAAATACAGAAAAATATTAACAAATTACAAGCCCACTATTCAGAAAAAAACAAATGGTAACATTTTGTCATACTTGTTTTCTGTACATTAAAATGTTACAGATAACAGGAATCTACCCTTGTGCCTCTTTCTAACCCACTACCCCCTCTTCCCCTTCTCTTCAGTGCTGATGGCTACATTGAATCAGGTGTCCAGAATAATCTTCCTCCCTGTCTGTGTCCTGGTGTTGCTGCTTGATGCTGGCCTGTGATCATGTTTTGTCAGTTGATGCTTAGTTGATACCTATTACATGGATAGTTGACTCCATGTGCAATGTTAATTGCCATAGGATGGTCACATTATCTAGGAAGACAATATACATGGGCAGTTTAGGAACTTCCCAAAGGGTCTTCAAAAGACAAGCAGAGTTTAGTTAATGGGAGATGGATGCTACCCATACAATGTAGGTGCCCTTGACTCACCTGCCAAATGGTAGCTGCCAATCAAGAATACTGCTTTAGCCTTATATGTACACTGGATTTTGTAGTTTACAACAATACCACATTATTCAAATCATAATATGAATTATGAAACATTGTAGGGACAGTTTTCTGTTTTCATTTTCTCAGCTCATCCCATCCCTCTAACAGTACTGCTCTCCCTTAACAACACATGAGCATCCACTGGTGAACTTCCCTTCCAGTATTTATGAGGGCTTTTAACTGCAAATAACAGAGCTTATTGTCAAAAGAAGACACAGCTATAAAAGCATTCTAGAAAGAAAAACATTTTATTTACAAAGGTGGATTGCAAGGGAGTTCAGGTTTTTGAAGGACTGGCTTCCCAAATGAAATACACAACAAACAGTTATTTTTTAAAAACCAACCACAAGATTGGGCTTCCCTGGTGGCTCAGTGGTGAAGAATCTACCCGCCAATGCAGGAGATGCAGGTTCAATCCCTGGGTCGGGGAGGTACCGTGGAGAAGGAAATGGCAACCCACTCCAATATTCTTGCCTGGGAAATCCCATGGAGAGAGGAGCCTGGTGAGGTACAGTCCATGGGATTGCAGGAGAGTCAGACACGACTTAGCGACTAAACAACAAATACAGGATTATGATGTTTACAGTTACTCTGCTCACTGTGGGGAAAAAGGCAGTTATCTCACATGAGTGTTGTAACCTCAGAGATTGTGTCATATCTTCAGATATGTCATATGTGTGTCATGTCTTCCTGGGATCCTATTTCCCTGTCTTCAGTGATTAGTCCAGGAATGGGTCATGGGGTCTACGGTTGGTCAATGCCGTTGGGGTAGAGAACCCCTCTTTTCCAAAGGGATTGCTGAGCAAAGATAAAGGAAGCTGACCCATAGAGAAGGAGGGTAGAGTTGAGGGTGAAAGTAAAAGAGGTGACTGTAAAAGTCAATAAAGTTGCAAAACAATTAAGTTGTCTTTATTCAGTCGGTAATTTACAGGAAAGAGTCACAATTTCAATTGTTTTGGGGACCAGAGCTAGACAGTGTGATCCTGTATCTTTTTATTGTCTTTAGTTTAGGGGTGTGGTGGGACTCAGAGAACAGACATATGTTTGTTTACTCCTGATCAGGTGATATAATATGCACATTTTGGCATAATGCAACAGCGCAAGGTGTGTGTTTTTCTTCTACATCAAACTAGCCTGCTGATAATGAGGAAAGAAATTTCCTTCAGGATATTAAGTTGCTTATAAAATGTATGGGATTCAGGGAACCAAACCTGAATGCTACAGGGCTGAGACCTTGTCAGGAAATATGCACAGCGTACCACTAGTTCTAGCAGAAAGGAAGCTGTTGTGGTGTACCACCAGTGATGTAGAGATTAGACTCTAGAACCCTGCGACGTACCTGGCTGTGAAGGACTAAAGGCATCTGTCATTCTTCTGTACTTACGAGAAAATCTGATGACTGCACCAGCCACCACCTCATGTTAATAATCATGTCTGCTTTTCTTGGGAACATCTGCTGGCCAGAACTTGGATATAAGCCTGTGCTGTAACTGCAAGTCTGTCTGAAAAAGTAGTATTTTTAGCTTTCCAGCCTTTGTTGCAGAGAGTAGCAGATGGTTGGAAGATTATGGAATGAATATTTAGTGAACCAAACTGTAGTATCTACCACTTTCTACTTTGTGCGGTTCCTTACATGATAGCCTCTCACAGTACTCTGCTTGACTCCATGCAATCTGGGAGATAGTGGAGGGCACGTGACCCAGGCCTTGCTGGTCCCGGGATCCTATTTCCCTGTCTTCAGTGATTAGTCCAGGAATGGGTCATGGGATCTAAGCTTGGTCAATGCCATTGGTGTAGAGAACCCCTCTTTTCCAAAGGGACTGCTGAGCAGAGATAAAGCAAGCTGATCAGTCGAGAATGAGGGTAGAGGTAAGGGTGAAAGGAAGGAGAAGGGTGACATAAAAGATATCCTGGTGATACTGTGTGAGTCCCTGGAGGTTCAGAAATTGTGTTCTCCAACTACATGAACCCAAAACACCCAGCATCTCCCTTTTTGCATCAACTTCTGTGGGTTGGCTTTTTGTCATGCATGACAGAAACATCCTGCTTGATATGTATAGTATTGCCTTCACCGTTCATACCCTGCATTTGTGTAAACAAGTTCAGAGGGGGAGTGACATACACCTGAGCGTATTCTCACAACCAGGTAGGGCCTGATGCCATTAACGTCTGATGCCCAGGAAAGAAGAGCAGCTGAGACCCAGGGCCCTGCGTTGAATAAGAGCCAAAGATGGGCTGGCAGCTGGAGAGATGCTCACATACACTGAGGGTGATTCTAAGTCTAGCAGTGCCAGAGGTCAGGAGTGGAAAATAAGCCCAGGAATGTAAAAGAGGCTGAAAGCTGCCTGTGCGTGTACAGGGGCAGAAGCCCAGAGGAGATTCTACTGGACCAGAAAATACAGTGACATTGGTTCTGAATCAGCACAGAACTTCTGTTGCTTTTTCTCTGTCAGTTAAACATTGTTTTAAAAAATCAAGTTACTTACACATAAATAGTTGTTAATAGTTAATTAACATAAAAATTTAATTCCTAATATAAAAATTTAGAAGCTAGGAAAAAAAAAGTCTGTGTTAGAAGAGGGAAAATTTGCCGTTGTTAGATGGAGCCTCCCAGGAGATGATGAGCTCACCAGGTTCTGGGTCATAAACTGGCTTCTGCTTCCTGAGTGTTTACAGAGCTTCTGGGGAGGTCAGAGGGCAAGGCTATGGCTGAGTCCCGGGGAACACCACCCTCACCACAGTTAGCTGTGGCGTGTAGTTAGGGTCCTGGACACTTGACAGGTATATAGTTGGGGAAATGAGCTGCTCCATGTTTTCACTTTAAATTTCACCATGGCCAGTGTCCATCTCTGATGACTCTTGAAGCCGATCAGTTCTGTAAGGGGTGAAATAAATGTGCTCCATTGATCCAAGCCCAGGGCATGGGTGGGACAGTGGGAGGTTTGTCAGCACAAAGTCCAAGCATTCAAGTGCAGGGAGGAACCCGGGCCAGACCCATGTGGGCATTGTCAAGCTAAACAGATAATACATAAGTTCGTTTTCTAAGTCTGTGAGTCTGTTTCTGTTTTGTAAATAAACTCATTTGTATCATTTTTTAAGACTCTGTATATAAGCTATATCATATATTTGTCTTTCTCTGTCTGACTTACTTCACTTCATATGATAATTTCCAAGTCCACCCATGTTGCCACAAATAGCATTATTTCATTCTTTTTAATGGTTGAGTAAAAGAAATGCAAAAAACCAAAATGGCTGTCTGAGGAGGCCTTACAAATAGCTATGAAAAGAAGGGAAGTGAAAAGCAAAGGAGAAAAGGAAAGATATACCCAATTGAATGCAGAGTTCCAAAGAATAGCAAGGAGAGATAAGAAGGCCCTCCTCAGCAATCAATGCAAAGAAATAGAGGAAAACAACAGAATGGGAAAGACTAGAGATCTCTTCAAGAAAATTAGAGATACCAAGGGAATATTTCATGCAAAGATGGGCTCAATAAAGGACAGAAATGGTATGGACCTAACAGAAGCAGAAGATATTAAAAAGAGGTGGCAAGAATACACAGAAGAACTGTACAAAAAAGATCTTCACGACCCAGATAATCACTCTGGTGTGAGTGTGATCACTCACACTCACCTAGTGCCAGACATCCTGGAATGTGAAGTCAAGTGGGCCTTAGGACGCATCACTAGAAAAACAGCTAGTGGAGAAGATGGAATTTCAGTTGAGCTATTTCAAATCCTGAAAGATGATGCTGTGAAAGTGCTGCCCTCAATATGTCAGCAAATTTGAAAACTCAGCAGTGGCCACAGGACTGGAAAAGGTCAGTTTTCATTCCAATCCCAAAGAAAGGCAGTGCCAAAGAATGTTCAAACAACTGCACAATTGCACTCATCTCACATGCTAGTAAAGTAATGCTCAAAATTCTCCAAACCAGGCTTCAGCAATATGTGAACCTTGAACTTCCAGATATTCAAGCTGGTTTTAGAAAGGCAGAGGAACCAGAGATCAAATTGCCAACATCATTGGGTCATCGAAAAAGCAAGAGAGTTCCAGAAAAACATCTATTTCTGCTTTATTGACTATGCCAAAGCCTTTGACTGTGTGGATCACAACAAACTGTGGAAAATTATGAAAGAAATGGGAATACCAGACCACCTGACCTGCGTCTTGAGAAACCTGTGTGCAGGTCAGGAAGCAACAATTAGAACTGGACATGGAACAACAGACTGGTTCCAAATAGGGACAGGAGTACGTCAAGGCTATATATGATCACCCTGCTTATTTAACTTATATGCAGGGTACATCATGAGAAATGCTGGGTTAGAAGAAGCACAAGCTGGGATCAAGATTTCTGGGAGAAATATCAATAACCTCAGATATGCAGATGACACCACCCTTATGGCAGAAAGTGAAGAAGAACTAAAGAGCCTCTTGATGAAAGTGAAAGAAGAGAGTGAAAAAGTTGGCTTAAAGCTCAACATTCAGAAAACTAAGATCATAGCATCCGGTCCCATCACTTCATGGCAAATAGATGGGGAAACAGTGGCTGACTATTTTTCTGGGCTCCAAAATCACTGCAGATGGTGATTGCAGCCATGAAATTAAAAGACGCTTACTCCTTGGAAGGAAAGTTATGACCAACTTAACATATTAAAAAGCAGAGACATTACTTTGTCCACAAAGGTCCATCTAGTCAAAGCTATGGTTTTTCCAGTGGTCATGTATGGATGTGAGAGTTGGACTATAAAGAAAGCTGATGGTGGAAGAATTGATGCTTTTGAACTGTGGTATTGGAGAAGACTCTTGAGAGTCTCTTGGACTGCAAGGAGATCCAACCAGTCCATCCTAAAGGAGATAAGTCCTGGGTGTTCATTGGAAGGACTGATGTTGAAGCTGAAACTCCAGTACTTCGGCCACCTGATGTGAAGAGCTGACTCATTTGAAAAGACCGTGATGCTGGGAGAGATTGAGGGCAGGAGGAGAAGGGGACGACAGAGGATGAGATGGTTGGATGGCATCACCGACTCAATGGACATGGGTTTGGGTGGACTCTGGGAGTTGGTAATGGACAGGGAGTCCTGGTGTGCTGCGGTTCATGGGGTTGCTGAGAGTCGGACACGACTGAGCGACTGAACTGAACTAAATACTCCTTTGCTTATATGTACCACATCTTCTTTATCCATTCATCTGTTGATGGATATTTAGGTTGCTTCTATGTCTTGGCTATTGTAAATAGAGCTACAGTGAACATTGGGATGCATGCCTCCTTTCAAACTATTTTTTCCTCCAGATATATGCCCAGGACTGGGATGACAGTATCACATGGTAGCTCTATTTTCAGTTTTTTAAGGAACTCCATCCTGTTCTCCATAGTAGCTGTACCAATTTACATTCCTGCCAACAGTATAGGAAGGTTTCCTTTTGTCCACACTCTTTCCAGCATTTATTGTTTGTAGATTTTTTTTTGATGGCCATTCTGACAGGTGTGAGGCTATATCACTTTGTAGTTTTGGTTTGCATTTTTCTAATAATCAGTGATGTTGAGTATCTTTTCATAGTTGAGGGGGAGGGATGTGGGAGATATAAATTGGGAATTTGGGATTGACATATACACACTACTATATTTAAAATATATAACTAACAAGGACCTACTGTATATCACAAGGAACTCCGCTCAATATTCTGTAATAAGCTAAATGGGAAAAGAATTTAAAAAAGATGGAGAAGGAAATGGCAACCCACTCCAGTATTCTTGCCTGGAGAATTCCACGGACAGAGGAGCCTGGTGGGTATAGTCCATGGGGTCACAAGAGTTGGACACAACTGAGCAACTATCACTCATCACTCATACGTATTACATTCATATAAAATTTCATATTGATAGTTCCCATCTCCTAAAAAAAAAAAGAAAAGAATATATACATATATATGTATAGCTGAATCATTTTGCTGAAACTAACACAGCATTGTTAATCAACTAAGCTTCAGTATAAAATAAAAATTTTAAAAAAGACAATACAGAGGCAGAAGGTATGCAACAAGTGGCAGAAAGTTGAAAGGAGCAGAGCAGAGATGTCCCACATAAGTTTCTGAACCACCTTTAAATTTAACATTGTTTTTGCTGTTCTCTTTGCTTTGGAATGTTCTTCCCTAGACACATCCTGTGGCTGACTTGTGTTCATCCTTTAAATTGCAGCTCAAATATCCCCTCTCCACTTCTATCACATCATCCTGTTTATTTCCTCTATAGCAGTTACAACCCCTGAAATTGTCTTGTTTGTTCAGCATTCTATCTCTCTCCACTGGGATGCACAACTACAAGGAGAGAGTTTAATGTACCACTGTGTCCCCAGCATCTGAAACAGTGTCTGGTGTATAGTTGATGCTCAGTAAGTATTTATTGAGTGAGATGTTTGGGGGTAACTAAACACAACAATTAATTAAATAGCCACTATCCTGATTTGCATGAGGCTTAGGAGCTTTCTGACCATGAATTTTGCCCACAGCCAGGACTCAAATACAGTCATATCCAGTAGCCTGGAGTGATGCTCATAAAAGCCAGATATCATGAGGGACAGCAGGTCCCTTGATAGGAGGTCCACAAGGACAGAAGTTATAGCCTGATTTAATTTAGAGGGAGCCTGAGAAGTAAGACAGGCAGCATTTTGAACCTAGCAGCATAATGTGTATGAGGATGTCACTATAGCTTTTACAGGCTTTTGGATCCTAGACAAAATAAAAGTGATTGCTGAAACAGCTTAGGGACAGGATGCTCCCTGTGGGAGGGTGGCTAAGAGGCTGTGTTGCCATCATGGAGCTGCAGGTGGCATTTGACTGTCTATACTGAGACAGGTGGCTCCTAGGTATGTGAAATCAGAGTGGTGCCCTGGAGTTTCTGTCAATTGTTAGGGAACCACTGTCTGTTCATCTAGCTCTGTGGTGGGAATGGGGATGTGAATAAAATATGAAAAGAAACAATATTTTTACCCTAGCCAAGTATTATAGGTTGTATACACCTACTCCCCTTGAAAGATATGTAGAAGTCCTGACCCCTAGTACCTTATGTGACAGTAAGGTTATTGTAGATGTAATTACTTTCAGTAAGGTCATACGGGAGTAGGGTGGGCCTTTAATCTAACATTAAAGGAGGTGTCCTTCTCACAAGGACATGTCCTTAAAAGAAGTCTAAGTGAAGTCTAGGTGAAGAACCCAGGGGAACAGAGAAAGAAGTAACCAAGGAACACCAAAGATTTCTGGCAAGCCCCCAGAAGTTAGGAATAGACAAGGAAGGGTTCCCCTACAGGTTTCAGAGGGAACATGGCCCTACCAACACCTTGATATCAGACTTCTAGCTTCCGTAACTGTGAGACAATAAATTTCTGTTGGTTTAAGCCTCTCGTTGCCCCTTTGTAACCACATCCACTTTCCTCTTGCTCCTACCCTTTCTTACTCTGCAACCACTAATTTGACCTCAGTTTCTATAATTTTGTCATTTCAAGATGATTATATAAATAGGATAATATTGTGTGGAACCTTTTGGGATTGGTTTCTTCACTCAATATAATTCCCTGAAGATTCATCCTAATTGTGTGTTTCAGTGTTTTGTTCCTTTTAATTTCGATTCCATTTATATGACTTCTTAAATGAAAGCATGAGAAACTCTGCAACTTTTCTGGTTATTCTTAAGTCTTAAAACACTCCCAATTTAGTACATAGTGTGTGCCTCTGATGAAAGAGGCAAAACACCAAACTTGATTGAAAATGAAAACTTCTCCCTTTCCCACAACCCCCAGTTCATGTCTGTTGCCTGGGAGAAGCTTGAAGTTGGGTAAAGCTGTCTGGTTGGCTTCCTTCCCTATCTTGAGCTCTGGCCAAGGTTTCTTGACTTTTTGGATTGAAGCCAAAGTTGTGCCTGATAGTATAGGGGTGAAGGGGGGAAATGTAGGAGGGACAGAAAAGATCAGAAAGACTCATCCTGTTGTAATTGGCGTCATGCTGTCTGGACTATCCCCTATCCCTTGATGGTGGTGGTGTCTTCCCATATTCTTGTTTGGTAGCCCACTCTGTCCTCAGCTTCTGTGAATGCTGCTGGACCTCCAGCTTCTTTCTGCTGAGGACTGTTTATCCTTGCAGGTGACCCTCTTGGAGAAGTCATGACCTGACCCCATGCCATTGCTTTTAAACCATAGCCCACATCTGAGCCAAGGAAACTCACATGCATCCTTGGCCCCCAAAATTCTGGGAGTGCAGGCTGCCCACTTTAGCCTCTTCTTTAAGCAGCCCATCAACCCATCTCTTGCCCTGTAAGTTTCTCAGATGGGAACCAGTCGCCATTCACTGTGAACTTCAGTTGTAAGGGACACACACCAAGCTGTCTGCATGGGTTTGTTGAAGCTTCTTTCTAGGCTTGAGGGGAGAGATGGGCAGCCCCTCCCTTCTCACCTGGGTGGGTGGGACTCAGTGGTGGGCACAGCTCTCCATCTATTCTTGCAGGTGAGTGAGGAATCAAGTGTTAAAACCATTTGGACATTGAAAAATGTGTTTCTTGATCTGACTTCCTTACTTTGATATACTTTAATGTGTCTTGATGCCTTGGTCAGTCAGTCAGTCAGTTCACTTGTGTCCGACTCTTTGTGACCCCATGGACTGCAGCATGCTAGGCTTCCCTGCCCATCACCAACTCCTGAGCTTGCTCAAATTCATGTCCATCGAGTCGGTGATGCCATCCAACCATCTCCTGCCTTCAATCTTTCCCAGCATCAGGGTCTTTTCAAATGAGTCAGTTTTTTGCGTTAGGTGACCAAAGTATTGGAGCTTCAGCTTCAGCATCAGTCCTTCCGATGAATATCCAGGGTTGATTTCCTTTAGGATTGACTGATTTGATCTCCTTGCAGTCCATGAGACTCTCAACAGTCTTCTCCAGTATCACAGTTCAAAAGCATCAATTCTCTGGCACTCAGCTTTCCTTATGGTCCAGCTCTCTGATCCATACATGACTACTGGAAAAACCATAGCACTCATTAGATGGACCTTTGTCAGTAAAGTAATGTCTCTGCTTTTTAATATACTGTCTAGGTTGGTCATAGCTTTTCTTCCAAGGAGCAAGTGTCTTTTAATTTCATGGCTGCAATCACCATCTGCAGTGATTTTGGAGCCCCCCAAAATAAAGTCTGTCACTGTTTCCATTGTTTCCCCATCAATTTGCCATGAAGTGATGGGGCAGGCAAATTTGGCCTTGGAATACAGAATGAAGCAGTTGGCAAAGGCGAATAGAGTTTTGCCAAGAGAATGCACTGGTCATAGGAAACATCCTCTTCCAACAACACAAGAGATGACTCTACACATGGACATCACCAGATGGTCAATTCAAAAATGAGATTGATTATATTCTTTGCAGCCAAAGATGGAGAAGCTCTATACAATCAGCAAAAACAAGCATGGGAGCGGACTGTGGCTCGGATCATGAACTCCTTATTGCCAAATTCAGACTTAAATTGAAAAAAGTAGGGAAAACCACTAGATCATTCAGATATGACCTAAATCAAACCCCTTACCATTATAAAGTGGAAGTGAGAAATAGATTCAAGGGATTAGATTTGATAGACAGAGTGCCTGAAGAACTATGGATGGAGGTTCATGACATTGCGTAGGAGACAGGGATCAAGACCATCCCAAAGAAAAAGAAATGCAAAAAAGAAAAATGGCTGTCTGAGGATGCCTTACAAATAGCTAAGAAGAGAAGTGAAAAGCAAAGGAGAAAAGGAAAGATATACCCATCTGAATGCAGAGTTCCAAAAATAGCAAGGAGAGATAAGAAAACCTTCCTCAGTGATCAGTGCAAAGAAATAGAGGAAAACAATAGAATGCAAAAGACTAAAGATCTCTTCAAGAAAATTAGAGATACCAAGGGAACATTTCATGCAAACATAGGCACAAGAGAGGACAGAAATGGTATGGACCTAACAGAAGCAGAAGATATTAAAAAGAGGTGGCAAGAATACACAGAAAAACTATATAAACAAAGATCTTCATGACTCAGATAATCATGATGGTATGATCACTCACCTAGTGCCAGACATCCTGGAATGCGAAATCAAGTGGGTCTTAGAAAGCATCATTACGAACAAAGCTAGTGGAGGTGATGGAATTCCAGTTGAGCTATTTCAAGTCCTGAAAGATGATGCTGTGAAAGTGCTGCACTCAATATGTCAGCAAATTTGGAAAACGCAGCAGTGGCACAGGACTGGAAAAGGTCAGTTTTCATTCCAATCCCAAAGAAAGGCAATGTCAAAGAATGCTCAAACTACTGCACAATTGCACTCATCTCACACGCTAGTAAAGTAAGTCTTAAAATCTCCAAGCCAGGCTTCAGCAGTATGTGAACCAAGAACTTCCAGATGTTCAAGCTGAATTTAGAAAAGGCAGAGGAACCAGAGATCAAATTGCCAACATCCGTTGGATCATCGAAAAAGCAAGAGAGTTCTGGAAAAATATCTATTTCTGCTTTATTGACTATGCCAAAGCCTTTGACTGTGTGGATCACAACAAACTGTGGAAAATTCTGAAAGAAATGGGAATACCAGACCATCTGACCTGCCTCTTGTGAAACCTGTATGCAGGTCAAGAAGCAGCAGTTAGGCTGGCCATGGAAAAACAGACTGGTTCCAAATAGGGACAGGAGTATGTCAAGGCTGTATATGGTCACCCTGCTTATTTAACTTATATGCAGAATACATCATGAGAAATGCTGGGCTGGAGGAAGCACAAGCTGGAATCAAGATTGCTGGGAGAAATATCAAATAACCTCAGATATGCAGATGACACCACCCTTATGGCAGAAAGCAAAGAAGAACTAAAGAGCCTCTTGATGAAAGTGAAAGAGGAGACTGAAAAAACTGGCTTAAAGCTCAACATTCATAAACTAAGATTATGGCATCCAGTCCCATCACTTCATGGCAAATAGATGGGGAAACAATGGAAACAGTGACAGACTTTTTTGGGAGGCTCCAAAATCACTGCTGATGGTGACTGTGGCTATGAAATTAAAAGACTCTTACTCCTTGGATGAAAAGTTATGACCAACCTAGACAGCATATTTAAAAGCAGAGACATTACTTTGCTGACAAAGTTCGTCTAGTGAATGCTGTGGTTTTTACAGTAGTCATGTATGGATGTGAGAGTTGGCCTATGAAGAAAGCTGAGTACCGAAGAATTGATGCTTTTGAACTGTGGTGTTGGAGAAGACCAGTCCATCCTAAAGGAAATCAGTCCTGAATATTCATTGGAAGGACTGATGCTGAAGCTGAAGCTCCAATACTTTGGCCACTTGATGTGAAAAACTGACTCATTTGAAAAGACCCTGATGCTGGGAACTATTGAGGGCAGGAGGAGAAGGGGACGACAGAGGATGAGATGGTTGGATGGCATCACCAACTCAATGGACATGAGTTTGAGTAAACCCCAGGAGTTGGGATGGACAGGGAGGCCTGGTGTGCTCCAGTCCATGGGGTTCCAAAGTGTCGGACACGACTGAGTGAGTGAACTGAACTGAACTGATGGGACCAGATGCCATGATCTTTATTTTTTGAAGGTTGAGTTTTAAGCCAGGTTTTTCACTCTCCCCTTTCACTTTCATCAAGAGGCTCTTTAGTTCCTCCCTGCTTTCTGCCATTTGGGTGGTATCATCTGCATATCTGAGGTTATTGATATTTCTCCTAGAAATCTTGATTCCAGCTTGTGCTTCCTCTAATCCAGCATTTCTCATGATGTACTCTGCATGTAAGTTAAATAAGCAGGGTGACCATATACAGCCTTGACATACTCCTCTCTCAATTTGGAACCAGTCTGTTGTTTCATGTCTGATTCTAACTGTTGCTTCTTGATCTGCATACAGATTTTACAGGAGGCAGGTAAAGTGGTCTGGCATTCCCATCTCTTTAAGAGTTTTCCACAGTTTGTTGTGATCCACACAATCAAAGGCTTTGGCATAGTCAATAAAATAGATGTTTTTCTGTAATTCTCTTGCTTTTTTAATGATCCAGTGGATGTTGGCAATTGATCTCTGGTTCTTCTGCCTTTTCTAAATCCAGCTTGAACATCTGGAAGTTCTTGGTTTACATACTGCTGAAGCCTGGCTTGGAGAATTTTGAGCATTACTTTGCTAGCATGTGAGATGAGTGCAATTGTGCGGTAGTTTGAATGTTCTTTGGCATTGCCTTGTGTGCTAAATTGTTTCAGTTGTGTCTGACTCTTTGCAACCCTGTGGACTGTAGTCCACCAGGCTCCTCTGTCCGTGGAGATTCTCCAGGCAAGAATACTGGAGTGGGTTGCTGTACCCTCCTCCAGAGGATCTTCCCGACCCAGGGATTGAATCCGAGTCTCTTCCATCTCCTGCATTGTCAGACAGATTCTTTACCACTAGGGCCACCTGGGGAGCCCTGATGCCTTGGTGAAATTTTCCAGTTCCAATGACAAATAGTAGGTTAATTAATTAATTAATTTTTTGACAAATAGTAGGTTAATTTAGAACTGCCTTTTTTCCTACTTAAAATTGATGAAATGAGTTTTTTCAAATTTTATACATATCTCTTTCATATCAGCAACTGCTTTTGCCAAAAGCATTTTAGAGCCACTTTTATAGAGTTTTTATTTGGTTTCACTGGTGGCTCAGACAGTAAAGAATCTGCCTCCAATGTGGGAGACCCAGGTTCAATCCCTGGGTTAGGAAGATCCTCTGGAGAAGGGAATGGAAATCCACTCCAGTATTCTTGCCTGGAGAAGTCTGTGGATAGAGGGGCCTGGCAGACTACAGTTCATGGTGTTTCAAAGAGTTGGACAAGTTCGGGCGACTACACTTTCATGTTTTATAGTTTTAAGGCCCATCATCACTTCCAAGCTTGGTAAGAGAGACACTGCTTTTATTTTATTTTTTTTAAACTTACACTGAAATTTCAACCTACGCCACAAGTAAGCATTCTGATTCCTTTAGGACATTTTTTGGTCTCCATATTTATCTGGTTGCCATTCACAAACTCTATGACATTATCATGTATGGCTTATTAATGAGAGCTGATAAAACTTGCAGTTGTGAGTTCACATGCCCATGAAACATGAATGATACTGTTGCCTCCTATTAAAATTACTGATATTTCATCAGATAACCTTTATAAGAAGGCTAAAATAATATTGAATATGATAATTTTAGGTCGTTATGCCTTCTGCAGACAAAATTCTAAATTAAGTAATTTATTACTTGTTCCAAATAAAGTAGTTGAGAGTGTCTTGTATTAAGAGTGACTTTGTATTTTCTGAGTAAGAATGTCTGAGGATACCTCTGCCTCATGTTAGAGGGTTTGTGATGTTTATTCCCTGGCTCCCTGAGCATCCCTGTGTATGCTCATTTACACCTTTAATTACAGCTTCTTTTTGTGGGGGCTTCCTGTGCAGTGTCTTAGGACAAAAAGCACTTCCAAATGCTGTTAAATGGAAAAGAAAGAATAACTCTCTGAAGTCAACCTGAGTGTGAATGTAATTTCCAGGAACATAAAGTTCAAGCGCGACTCAAGCTGAGACAAAATAATCAAATTTCGGTTTCTAGACCCTCTCACTGATTGATGAAAATAGCACCTTTTGTATTTGTCCTGTTGTTTCCATGGCCTTCTCCCAAGGCTGTGAATCTTTAGCAGTGGTAATTCTACAAATTATCAGAAGCCCTAAAATGAAGCCTTCTGCCTCTGCCACGTGAAAGGCAGGATTGAGGACTAGATGGCTATTTCTCTGTGGGATGCCATTATTGTTAAGACTGGATGGGACTTTTCTCTGTAGAGCGCCAAATCATTTCTTCTATTTGGTACCAAGTCCTTGGGCTCTAGCTGGTGAAGTTCATACCAGATGCTCAGGAATGGTGGATTCTAGCCTTGGCCCTGCTGTTGAGTGATGGGTTGACATGGTAAATCACTTCGTCTCTTTGTGATTGTCATTGAGAGGTGGAGATTCTTAAAGGTAGTCTGCATAAAAATCACTCGTTAAAAAGTACAGGTTCCTGAGTTCCACCATCAGAAATTCTGTTTCAGTGGGTTTGGCCTGGGGTCTTTTTTTAATATAATTTTATTTATTTATTTTTGACTGTGGTGGGTCTTTGTTGCTTCACATGAGCTTTCTCTAGTTGTGGCAAGCAGGGGCTACTCTTCACTGGGGTGGGTGGGCTTCTCATTGCGGTGGCTTCTCTTGTTGCAGAGCGCAGGCTCTAGAGCCCGCGGGCTTCGGTAGTTGTGGCACAGGCTCAGTAGTTGTGCTGTGTGGGCTTAATTGCCACATGGCTTGTGGGATCTTCCTGGACCAGGGATCTAACCCGTGTCTCCTGCACTGGCAGGCAGATCATTGGCAGGCAGGTTCTTTACTACTGAGCCACCATAGGTTCCAAGACCCCTGGCCTGGGATCTTGCAGCCCATATTTTTAATGAATGCTCTATGTGATTTTGATGCAGGTGCTTCACACTTTAACATTCATCTGAGGGATGCCCAGTCAACTTCTTAGTGTCTTCTTAGGTGGGCATCATGCAGGTTAACTCCCAAGTTATAGCCCCAGGGGCCAAGCAGTGAGGGTAGATGTTAGGGGAGTGAAAGGAAAGACTGGTTATTTAAGTGTCTGGGTCATTAGAAGATGTGTTTTTTTCCTCCTACGGGAGTAGTAGCATTAAGTTAAAGAAAGTGAAGTTGCTCAGTCATGTCTGACTCTTTGAGACCCCATGGACTGTCCTACCAGGCTCCTCCATCCATGGGATGTTCCAGGCAAGAATACTCGAGTGGGTTGCCATTTCCTTCTCCAGGAAATCTTTCCGACCCAGGGATTGAACCCAAGTCTTCTGCATTGTAGGCAGATGCTTTACTGTCTGAGCCACCTGGGAAATAGCTTTTAGTTAACTCATATTTGCAAAGAGCGGTTGGGATGGGGAGAAAGTAGTAATTTAAGTTTGGGGTTATTGGCACCAGTTCTACCCCTCTTTGAATAGCTGCTGCTGCTGCTAAGTCGCTTTAGTCGTGTACGACTCTGTGCGACCCCATAGACGGCAGTCCACCAGGCTCCGCCATCCCTGGGATTCTCCAGGCAAGAACACTGGAGTGGGTTGCCATTTCCTTCTCCAATGCATGAAAGTGAAAAGTGCAAGTGAAGTCGCTCAGTCGTGTCCGACTCTTTGCGACCCCATGGACTGCAGTCTACTAGGCTCCTCTGTCCGTGGCATTTTCCAGGCAAGAGTACTGGAGTGGGCTGCCATTGCCTTCTCCACTGCATGAAAGTGAAAAGTGCAAATGAAGTCGCTCAGTCGTGTCCAACTCTTTGTGACCCCATGGACTGCAGTCTACTAGGCTCCTTTGTCCATGGGATTTTCCAGGCAAGAGTACTGGAGTGGTCTGCCATTGGCTTCTCCATTTGAATAGCTAGTGTTACTTAATATCTGAAGGTAATATGGAAAAGATAGATACTCAAGATTTGAATAAGCAGGGCCCCTTCTCAAATCTGACTTAGATAATGAAACTTACCTCAAAATTTTATGAGTGAGATTAATTTCCTAATTCTGCCTCTGCTAACCATCTCCATCTCAGCCCATATTCTATAAGTAATAACTAAATTATTTATTCAAAAGACAGGAGGTTGGTTGCCTTTTGAGGTATATCCTTTATAAAAGTAGTGGTGGGGTAACTTGAGTACTTCATCTTATTTTCAGGTGCTCCGTCTCTGTCTCACAACCTCTTATCTCCATGTGGAATTTCAACTGGAATAGTTAGCAGTCAGAAACATGATAGAACTGTCTGAAGTTACCTAAATTGGAAAACACTAAATCATCCTTCCATTTGTACTATGCAGAATTTATTTTTTACTGACAAAACTTTGAGAGTGAAATAAAATTTTAGACAGTATGCATCATCTTATGGGTACGTGTCATATGCCATCCCTAGTATTTTGGGCTTCTTTTGCCTTCATTCCTTTCATTCATACTGGGCTCCACCTTCTTGGGGCTTCTTAATACTTCAGTAATTAAGGCCTTGAAGTTCCACCCATCTGTCACTAGTCTGGATTTCCCAGGCCAACAGTATCCCTGAGATGCTTTAAGCCTAAATGTGCCCTCTAAATATCCAATATGTATGCAGTAACGATCCCAGACTGGGAAGTTAAATCTTTATAAAAAAAGCCACAAGCAGTGTAGTTATGGGAACACACATAATATAGTCAAGGGTCATGTTAAGTTTGGCACAAAGGAGAACAGAGAAGCAAGTAGGTGATCAGAAGGACCAATTAAAGGCTATTTGACTTTGGGGAGAATTATGACTGATTTAGCATGCAAATCTCTTGTTAGACTGTGAACAACAAGGGAGTATGTGGGCATCTCTAAAGTACACTTCAATTTGGTCTACTTATTAGGACTTCTTATTGTTAATATCAGGCATCTTTAATTTTTACTATGGGATCTTTGTGTACTATCTCAAGTTACAGAATGCAAAAGGTAATTTAAATTTCTGCTGCCCTCTTTTATTTTTATTATTTATTCATTTTTTTTGCTGCCCTCTTTTAATCTAACATGAGTCTTGTTAGGGAGTTTGGCAGGTAGGTTGAACTGAACTCACATCCTGTTGACTTCATGTTAATGTCTCATATTGAATATTGACTCATATTGAATTTAGCATCTCTCAAATGCCCAAGCCTTTATTTTGCTGCTGTTATGCTTCTTTTTCATCAACCTGTCTTTATTGTTTAGGAGCCCAGGTTAGTTTCATCATTTAAATTCATCTAAATGTAACTAAGATGCTTTAATTCTTTGTATCAACCTGTTAATTTTGTGGGGGAGGGGAGTGGATCTTGATGATGCCAAGTAACATTTTTGCTTTCAGTGATAACCAGCTGTGTATCTTTGGTTGTTGTTGTTGAGTTGCTAAGTTGTGTTCAATTCTTCCTGAGCCCATGGACTGTAGCCTGCCAGGCTCCTCTGTCCTTGGGATTTCCCAGGAAAGAATGCTGGAATGGGTTGCCATTTTCTTCTCCAGGGGATCTTCCTGACCAAGGGATCAAACCTGCATCTCCTGCATTGCAGGTGGATTCTTTACCACTGAGCTACCAGAGAAGTGTATCTTTGGTGTCTCCTAAATTATCAAAATTTTCAAAAGTGTTGAATGATCTAGGGAGAGAAAGTTGGAAGTCTTGTCATTAGAGATCTGGTATATAAATTTTAAAAAGCATCGAATGGTTCGGGAGAGAAGGTTGGAAGTCTTGTCATTAGAGATCTGGTAAAATCCAGTCTACTTTTAATTTGCTAGTTAAAACCCTTTTGAAATAATTAGTAAACCAATTATGAATGGATTGAATAGAACTATTACACAGTCCATACATATCTTACCAAAGTATTTTGAGACATTTTATCAGATGCTTTGTTGAAAACCAGATAGGTCTGTTGTATCTCCTAGGCTTACTGATAGAAAATAAAGAGAATCTGGCATGATTTATTCTTTTTCCAAATTGAAGTATAGTTGATTTATAGTTCTGTGTTAATTTCTGCTTTATAGCAGTGACTCAGTTTTATATATTCTATTTTGGTATTTTTTTCCCACCATGGTAGTTTATCATGGGATATTGAGTATAGTTCCCTGTGATACACAGTAGGACCTTGTTTGTCCATTCCATATATAATAGCTTACATCTGCTAACCCCAACCTCCCACTCTATCACTCCCCCACCCACCCCCCTTTGGCAACCATAAATCTGTTCTCTGGGGCATGACTGATACTTAGTGCATCTGTGCTGGCCCTAGTGATTACTTCTGGTCATCCTGTCACTAGTGTCAGGTTGACCAATATGAATTTTGCTGTATATTTTCTCCTCTTTTTCCTGTCTCTAGTCTTCTGGTTCCTTTCCTATTCTTCATAATTCCTTAAAGGTCTCCAGAGTTAGTCTGTAGTTGTGCTTCTCAAACTTCAGTGTGTAAGTGAATCTGCCAGAGATCTTGTTACAGTAGAGGTTCTGATTCTGGAGGTCTGGGATGGAGCCTGAGATTCTGCATTTCTAACAAGCTTCTAGATGCTGTTGATGCTATTGGTCCTCAGACCACAGTCTGTGTAGCTTGAAACCAGAAGACTTGGCGTTCTGGATGAGAAATCTAGATTTGAATGTTCCTTTAGAACAGGAAGGAGGTCTCTGGTGAGTAAAGCTTTCAAGTTCTTATGTCAATACTTACAAGCTCATTAGTATCCATATCCTCCAACAGTCTTCGGTCTCATTCCTTTACCTTTATTGTCTCTTACTCCACCTGGCTCTTATGCCAGTCCCTTTTGCATTTCTCCCCCTTTAGTGTCTTTCTTCTTCTGTTCACAGTTAGGCTTCTTGGGAGAACGAACATGTTTTATACTTCCATTTTCACCTGTCCTGATTATCCTTCAGTTAACGACTCTGATCATGTCACTCTCCTGTCTGGAACCTTTCCCTGACCTCCTATTCCCTCTGTTTCCTTATAGTGACATTCTGCAGCCTGGCCCCTGTTTCCCTCTCCAGCTCACCTCTTCCACTCCAGGAATTCCAAACCACCCATGGTTCCCAGGGCACATTGTTTTCTTCCCAGTCTCCTCGCCTTATCTTCTATTGTTCCTTTATCCATAAAATCTCTTCCTTGGCTAACTGCTCTCATTCTTCAGATATTCCGTTCACTCTCTGTCTCCTCTTAGAAACATAAGCTCACATCTCTGCTTATAGTTATTGTTTACATAATTCAAGAATGATTGAAAAGAGAGGTACTTGTACCTTTCCATTCTGACTTGCACCTGTAACTGTGGAACTGGTGTAAGGAGGTGTTATCTTGCCATGATGGTGATCATTCTTACTGAAAGATTTTAAGGATAGCAAGTCACTTGGTAAAATCACCATAATCTTTTTAAAAAGGGAAGATTTAACTATAAATGAAGAGGAAGAAGAATATTTTAAATTAGTTTTCATTGTGTGAATTAGTCTACCTGACCTATGTAATATTTATTGACCTTATAACTTCAAATTGTTCACATATTTTATATTCGCTCCACACACATTTACAGAATACCTATTGTGTACAAAGGATTAAGATTTATCTCTGAAACACACACATTAAGACCATTGACGTTAAGACGATTAAGACCATATTGACATTATAACTTTGTAGGAATGAAGCAATAAAATAAAAATATTTTATCAGATTAAAATATTGTCACTAATGTGGCCCACAGAGACAGTGATGAATGATAAGGTTTTCAGATGATAATTCAGAACTTTAACAACATCTTACATTGGCCACCCTTGGGAGCAGAGTGACAGAGTCTCTTGCTGGCTTAGAGTGGCCTCATGCAAATCACGGAATGAATCGGGGTTTCTTGATAGTAACAGGGAATAGAGATGGAAAGCTGCCTGAAAAGATGCAGACACTGAGGATGGATTATTAGCTGATTATTCAAGCTCTAGATGCTCTGAACTTGAAATAAATTAAGTCCAAAAGAAACGAGGCTATGACCAGATAAAATTTTTTAATAAAATTTTAAAATGTTTTCCATAACTATGGCCATGATCTCACAGGCAACAAATGCAATTTGCTATCAGATGCATTATTGCCATGGCACTTGCAGATATGAGAAGGGATGGGGAAAGGTGGAAGTCGAAGAGCTAATAGACTTAAAACTTTATTTGCAAAATGGTCTTAATGTGTGTGTTTCAGAGATAAATCTTAATCCTTTGTACACAATAGGTATTCTGTAAGTGTGTGTGGAGTGAATATAAAATATGTGAACTACTTGAAATTAACTGAAGGGTTTTTATTAGGGAACTGTTCATGGTAGTGTGTTGGGTTTCTCTGGTGGCTCAGATGGTAAAGAATCTGCCTGCAGTGCAGGAGACCAAGGTTCAGTTCCTGGGTTGGGAAGATCCCCTGGAGAAGGAAATGGCAACCCACTCCAGTACTCTTGCCTGGAGAATTCCATGGGCAGAGGAGCCTGACAGGTTGCAGTTGATGGGGTTGCAAAGAGTCAGACACAGCTGAGCGACTAACACACTAACACACTTGGTAGTGTAGTTTTCTGCCTGCTGGATCATGTTCTGTCCTAGAGTCCCAAGGAAACGTAGAGGAAGACATGCAAAAGAGAATAGGGATGGTCAGCTTCATTAAGAATAGAACATCTGCTGGTATAATTTCCTTTTCACTAGGGATATGGAACTGTTGATGAATTACTTTCCAGCCGAAATGCCTGGAGTGGGAGCTCTGGTCTCCATTCTTTGCATTGGTTTCCTGGCCAGTCTATCTCTGGGCAAATGACTCACTTGGTTTATGTTGCCTTTTGGTATAATAACATTTATTCACACTGAACTCTGCCTCTGGTACGTTGCACCAGAAAACTAAGAAAAAAAAAAACAAAAACCAGAACTAGAAGCAATATTTTGAATTATGAAAGCTCAGTCATAATAATCTATTTTGTGAAAAAGTAGGTCATGCCAAACTTACTCCTTTTTTGAGGATAATGTTCTTTGGATAAAAATAGGACTTGTGGCTCAGGTGGTAAAGAATCTGCCTGCAGTGCAGGAGACCTGGGTTCAATTCCTGGGTCAGAAAGATGACCTGGAGAAGGAAATGGCTACCCACTCCAGTATTCTTGCCTGGAGAATTCACTCCATGGACAGAGGAACCTGGTAGGGTACAGTCCATGGGTCTGCAAAGAGTCAGACATGACTGAGCGACTAACACTTTAGATAGGATCAGTGTTGGGTAAATGGGCCAAAGGGCTCTAGAATTAGATAGTTCTGGGTGTTCTGGTTCTGGCACTTGTTAGCATTTTGTCCTTGTTCTAACTGCTATTATTTTTAAGGTAATGTTTGTCTCACTGTAAAATAGTAGAGAATTTAGAAAACACAGAAAGTTGTGAAGAAGAGAAGAGTAAATATTCATGAGCATTTTCTTATATCATTAAACATTTGTTAAAAGCACCATTTCATACATTTGTGTGGAAATATTTAGATATTTAATCATTTAACCATTCTTATATTTTTGGACATGGAAGATGTTTCTTTTTTTAAACCATGAAGAGTAGTGCTGTGATGAGTATCTTTTAATTAAAAAAAAAGTATTTGTTCAAGTTTTTTTCTCAATGGGGTAATTTCCTAGAAAGGGTGTTATGGAGTTTTATTTGTACATTTTTTTTAAAATTAAATTTTTGTTTCTCTCCGACTGCCGGTGACGGCCAGGTATGGGCCCAATGCTCCAGCGCCATCCGTTTTCAGGGCTAGTTGATTCGGCAGGTGAGTTGTTACACACTCCTTAGCAGATTCCGACTTCCATGGCCACCGTCCTGTATTTGTACATTTTTAATATTTGCTTTTGAAGTTCTTGATAACTGAAAGCAGAGTAAAGGATAAATAATTATGCTGAGCACCAGTTTTCTTATTTATCTGTATCATAATCCTGGGAGGCTATACGCTAATATCTGCAGAGCACTAGCACGATGACTGGCAAATACGCAAATATTGTCAGTGTTTCTAGTCTTTGCCTTAATATCGCTATTGTCCATACTGTCAGTCTCTGTAATATAACAGCCAGATATTTTACCAATAAAAGCAAGGTTATTTAAGAACAGCCAGAGGAATTGCAACTTAGGGTATGTGAACTATGGAAGACTATAGGCAAATCCAGAGAACAAGGCAGGGGAACTTGCTATTATCGGGAAGAGGAGGGAAAGGGCAGGGGCTGTAATAACCAAAGAGTCCACTGGAGGAAGCTGTGAGTCCAAAGTATGGAGGTTCTCGCCATACTTAGAAGAGTCAACCAGTTCATTGGTTGGATTACTACAGTCTCTGATCAGAGTGTATGTATGTGTGTGGGAGGTGGGAGGGAGGATTTTCTTCTTCCTGCTGGATAGTAGAGTTGTTGTTTAGACTCTAAGTTGGATTCTTTTCAACCCCATATACTGAAACCCACTTCGCTTCTCTGCCAATGGGATTTCCCAGGCAGGAATACTGGAGTGGGTTGCCAGTTTCTTTCTCCAGGGGATCTTCCTGACCCAGGGATTGAACCTGAACCTGTGTCCCCTGCATTGGCAGACAGGTTTTTTTTTTTTTTTTTTTTTTTTTTTTTTTTTACCACTGAGCCACCTGGGAAGGGCAGTAGGGTAGTAGGTAAGCCTGGATAGTAAAGTAGGCATCACCTTTCTGCTACAGATGTAGGTGTACATCGCCTTTTCGGAGTAATTGACTATCGCCGTGAGGCATGAGAGCTCCCCCTACAGGCCTATCCTCACTCCAATTTTAGTTGAGATTTCTTTAATTCCACCATACCAAATCATTAAGTGCTCAACCACCACAGTCATCTGTTGTTTAAAAGAGAAAATAAACTGTAACTGAATTGTACGTCTTTGTTGTGATAGAGAATTTGTCTGTGTGAAAATCTATCCCAGTGTTCTTTTTTGAAAACTGCCTTTAAAAATGTGTGTGAAGGTGGAAGGTTGAGGGGAAAGACAGTGTTGGGCTTATTTAAAGTATTTCTTTTGAGTTAAAAAACAAACAGAAAATTGTTGCAGTCCATTGAAAGATTGGCACAACTGGCTTCTATATCTATCTTGGTTTT
The DNA here is from genome assembly GCF_033118175.1 of Dama dama. Taxonomy (NCBI): domain Eukaryota; kingdom Metazoa; phylum Chordata; class Mammalia; order Artiodactyla; family Cervidae; genus Dama; species Dama dama. The sequence continues at coordinate 66,345,721 of NC_083692.1, forward strand.
AATATGTCAAAGCTTGTAGTTCACAACTGTGTGAATTTAATGTGCATTTCGGTTATGTGTGTTGGCTAGTGGGAAAAGCAAGAGGGGGGAATCAATGTTCTTGAAACCCCAAGTTGCCAGTGTAAATTAATATAATTTGAGAGCTGTGAGTCACTTCAAAAGATGTCATAAAATGGTAATTATAATAAATGAATCAGGAAATAATGAAACTTCATATCTGATTTCCAAAATTCTAGTTGTTTGAGAATGGGTCCATCTTGATAGCTTAAATTATTCAGGTAGACTATTGTTTTCTCTTTGATTTAAAATTTCTATTTAGAGCATCAGTATTGTATTTTAGTCTCATTCTGGGGTTCTAGCCTATTTAGGCTCAAAAATAGCATAAGCAGATTCTCCTGGCATATCATTTACTGTTTAAGGAGATTTTGTTATTTATTGTCAATACTCTTCTGGGTCTGAGAAATGATTTCATATTGGGGTGTAATATCTGAACAGGTAAATAGAACCAGCTTTAGAGTTTGTTTTGTCTTTATTATCATCATTGTTACATAGCTGGAAAAGATTTAAGAGGCTTCCTAATCTAGTCTTCCACCTTTTCAAAAAGGAGAAGGCCTCTGGCAATGCTGACTGCTTCCTTCTCCTTGGCTTCTGTCTTTTTCCACTAAACTCCACAGCAGACATATACCATGGTGCTAAATTTAGTCTGTGGCCCCTAAAGAGATCTAGTCAAGTCCAGCTCATCCGTGGTCAGGTGGACCTCAGCTTCAGTTTTCTCACCAAGTCCAGAGTCATTAAACGGGTGATAGGCAGATTTGTGTTTCTGCTTTTTTTGTGAGCCAAAGGGTAAAAGTCAAAATGGTTTCTTTAGTTTGGGTAATACTGGACACTTGTATGGAACTTGCAGCTAAAATAATGAGTAAACATTTGTTAGGCAAATTGACTATTGCTTGTCACATAGTAAATGCTGTAAACATGTTTGAAAATACAATAGAAAGTGTAATTTATAGTTAAAATCATTGTCTATGATTCCATACTGCCCAGCTCAGAAGAGCTTTACATTTGGCGGCTCCCTAGGCTTTTAGTGGCCTGGGCCTGAGGCTCATCTCCTCAGGCTTTCCTTCATCCTTGTTATTGTCTTTGCTCAGTTACCTCTCATTAACTGTAACCTTCTGCAGATGGGAAACATCCTCACAGTGGAGCCCATTCAGATTTCTTTGCAGTCTCTTGTATAGAGCTGTGCAGGGAACCCGAATCAGGGACTGGGGTGAATTGATTCTTTTAAAAAATAAATAAGAGATTCTTTTACATAATACTGCATTGTTTTTTTTAGATTGGAGCTGCCAAAAACTGAACTTCATTTTTTCCGGCCTTTGTATTCACTGAAAGGAGATGTTGTAGGTCTTAAGTGCAGTGGTATATTGGCAAATGGTATGTTGGTAAATGTTTAACAACCAGCTCTTTCTTGGAAAAAAGCCTTGAATTGATGTGTTTGCCAATTTTGATGGTGTAGATATTCCCACCACGAATTTCCAGCTACCCATGTGACCTCAGTGAAGTGGAGCTGGGAAGAGATATGTTCGTTCAGCTTTCCTGAGCTGGGAGCAGGTTCCTGCTTGCCACTGTAAATACAGGACTGAGGGGATGTGCCTTAGGTCCAGCCATGGAAGGTCTGTGGAGATGCTGAGTGTGAATCTTCCTAGTGTTATTTGTCCACCTGCTGTATGTCATGCACTGCTCTAGGTACCAGGGGTGTAAGAATGAACAAACTGAAGTCCCTGCCTTTGTGGCATTTATATCCCAGCAAGAGGTTTCAGAAATTTCCAATTTCAACTTTTTGAGATGCTAGCATTCTCATATTTGGGGACAGTTTGAGTCAAGGTCCCATAACACTTTATTCAGTGAGGAAAATAGAATGGGCTCATTTAATTTTTCCTGGGCTTAAAGCAGGGATTGTGAGGGAGAAGGTAGCATTGCTCTCTGAATTGTCCCCACCTTGAAGTGGCAGAGACCCTAAACCTTACAACACCAGGAGCATTAGCAGTATGCCACAAGGGGTGGGAACTAAAATGGCAGAGAAGATAAGGGTCTTGCTTGGAGTTTTAGTTCCCTAACTAATCCAGAGAAGGCAATGGCAACCTTCTCCAGTACTCTTGCCTGGAAAATCCCATGGACAGAGGAGCCTGGTAGGCTGCAGTCCATGGGGTCACGAAGAGTTGGACACGACTTCACTTTCACTTGCACGCATTGGAGAAGGAAATGGCAACCCACTCCAGTGTTCTTGCCTGGAGAATCCCAGGGACAGGGGAGCCTGGTGGGCTGCCGTCTATGGGGTCACACAGAGTCGGGCATGACTGATGCGACTTAGCAGCAACTAATCCAGAGGAGGTGACTTAATTGCAAGCCATTAGTCTTCCTCATTAAAAGTTAATGAACTGGAAGTGTATAAAGTGGACAAGATTCTGGTAACTGAAATCTTATCAAAGAATTGCAAAGGTCTACATCTTCAAGAAGGGTAAGAAAGGCATTGGAGAAGCTACTGGCAGAGCTCAGGGAGAAGGATAACAATACATGCTCCTTTGGAAGAGAAGTTAGGATTCTTTATGAAGAACCTCAAATCAAGTGAAATTTTTGTCTAGGAATGTAGGTCGTTAGGAAACTCAAAAGCTTTAGATAAGCAAAAGCAGAAACAGTTAATTTCCAACAACAAACTTTATTGGAAATTAACTGTTTGATGCTTTGGAAGTCCTGCTTGGGTTGCAGGGCTCTCCAGGACCTCTGCCCTTGCTGCTTTTCACCTGTCAAATGAATGATTCATTCATCAGTTCAGTTCAGTTTAGTTGCTCAGTCGTGTCCGACTTTGCGACCCCATGAATCGCAGCATGCCAGGCCTCGCTGTCCATCACCAACTCCTGGAGATTACTCAAACTCATGTCCATCGAGTTAGTGATGCCATCCAGCCATCTCATCCTCTGTCGTCCCCTTCTCCTCCTGCTCCCAATCCCTCCCAGCATCAGGGTCTTTTCCAATGAGTCAACTCTTCGCATGAGGTGGCCAAAGTATTGGAGTTTCAACTTCATCATCAGTCCTTCCAATGAACACCCAGGACTGGTCTCCTTTAGGATAGACTGGTTGTATCTCCTTCATACATAGTGTCTAATGATACTGCTGCCTTATTCAGTGTCATCATTCCAGCGGATGTAGATTGTAGACCATTCATGTCTCTGTTTATCTGGAATATGCATTGCTCATTCATGCCCAGGCCATCTCCATCTTCCTTAGAAGCAAGGTTCTTCATGCTGGTTTGGAATTTAATTCTTGACTATGCAATTTTTAGCCAAACAAAGGAAACCCAGGCCCTTTTCTAGTACAAGGGCCCCTTTCAACTATTTTGGAATGACCGATGTGTCTTCCTGGATGACTCAGCAGTAAAAGAATCTGCCTGGAAAGCAGGAGACGCAGGAGATGAGGGTTCGATCCCTGGGTCGGGAATATCCCCTGGAGGAGGAAATGGCAACCCATTCCAGTATTCTTACCTAGGAAATCCCATGGACAGAGGAGCCTGGTGGGATACAGTGCATGGGGTTGCAAAGTTGTACTTGACTGAGTACCCATGTAGAGTCTGTGTCTTCAGCTATGGGTTTGGGATTACCTATATCACAGTTGCCTTCTGGTACATCTCTAAAATACCCATTCCTGTGATGATGTGTGCCAAACCTACTGAACCAGAGTCTCTAGAGTGTGGTTTAGTAATTTGCATTTTTAATAAGTTTCTCAGGTGATTCATGGGTACACTAAAGTTTGACAACCCCTGGGTTAGACTCAGACTGTTAGGAATTAGCGTCAGAGTTTCCCTGGGGTCCAACCTGAATCACATTGGAACAAAAGCTGCCTACCTGTCCCTGCAGGTAAGCCTGGGAAAGGGTTGGAGCCTTATTTTTCTGTTTAAATTAGGATACCTGCACCATTTGTTAGGCCAGTAGGGACAAGTCCCCTTCCCAAAGGTCACTATTATGTGACACACTGGTGCTAACAGGCCCAGGTCAATTAACCGTTACAGCTGAAGGTGAACATAATCAATTGTTTTGTTTTTAGCTGCTAAAATGTAATTCTGCTATTATCATGTTATGGACATTTGCATGATGGTTGACAAAAAGGAAATCAGTGTGAGTTAATACATTTTGTGCCCTTTACCTGTTCTCTGACATTCTAGTATTCGTGTACCAAGTGTTGTTTCTTTCAAATCAGTAACACTTTAAAAATCATTCAGTCCCACACTTTGATGCCTCTGACCCTTTGGCCTGCTGCTGAGGCGAAACAGCACAGCTATCTTTAGTGTGTCCAATGCCATCATTTTATAGATGTGAAAATCAAGGTTGGGGGAGAGGAGGCGACTTATCTGGGTGTGTGGGGGTGCAGCAGGCCCCAGGTCTCGCCTCTTCTAGGTGAGTGTTCTTTCCTTCCCTGGGCTGCTTCCCAGCAAGAGGGAAGTGTTCCTGACAAGTTCTTTGATGAGTCTCACAGTTCTTGGCAGACAAATCCAAGATTCCCATTTCTAAAGACACAGTATTTGGCATTCCCCTGTGAAAGCAGGGACATTGTGTTGAATTATAGATTTAGTCTAAGATTTGGAGAAATTGTGTCTTTCTGCGTCTCGTTCCACATCACTGAGCACTGAGTTTCTGGAAGGGAGGAACAGTGCTTCCCTGATTATATGGGCCAGGGGACTGTCTTCAGTGCCTAGGAGGGCAAGTATGTTGTGATTACCAAGTCTGGTGATAGTTGTGCCATTATTAATGTATCCGAAGCCTTGTCTCTAATTTACTTTGGAGACTGATAGGTGATTCGGAAAATGGGCAGGAGAGGCTGCTTGGAGCGAGAAGGTGGGGGAAGCTTTCTTTTGTTTTGCATTTCACATTCCTCCCTCTTTACCTGACTTGCTTTGGAGACCATTCTGGCTTTACAGGGGGGCACAGACACATCTGAAGGTGGAATCAGCAAGAATACACATTCAACAAACAGAGCAAAGCTAGAGAGTTTGGCTCAGTTCCCTCAGGTAGTGCTGATGAGCCAGTGAATCTTGGTTACTAACATGATGTTTTCTAGAGTCTGGTCAATCTTTTTGGGGGAGTAGGGTAACATAAATCAGTCATGCACAGTAAGTTTGATAGAAAATGATCAAGAACTATTTCTTAGGAGAAAAAAACCTCTGTAGTTAGTAAAGGTCTGAATCAATGACTTCTGACCTGTTAAACTTGAGCAAAACCCAGTGTTCTTTATCATGTGGCTGTCACAGCTTGTTCCCCATTCAGTGTCTATCCTCTTATTATTTATTCATTTCTTAAAAGATTCTGATTTTGTTTAGGGTAACAGAGTGCCTAGATAGAAGTACCTTCCAGATTCCTTTGCAGATAGGGGTGCCCAGGTCACCCAGGTCTGGCCAGTTAGTAGTAAGTGGAAGTTTACTGGATAGAGCTCTGGAAATATCTTCCTTTTTTTCTGGTGGTAAGGGACAGGTCAAGCTGGGACATGCCTTTGTCTTTAGCCTAGGCCTTTTCTGCTTTCTGTCTAGCATATCCTTGACCATTAAAAAATGATGAGAAGACCTGAAGAGACATTTTTCCAAAGAGGACATTCAGATGACCAACAGGTACATAACAAAAAAGAAACAGGCTCACAGATTTAAAGAACAAACTACAGGTTGCCAGTGGGGAGAGCAAAGGTAGAAGGGGCAAGGCAGAGTAGGGGATTAAAAAGTACAAACTGTTATGTAGAAAATAGATATGCTATGGAGGTATATTGTACAACACAGGGAATATAAACAATATTTTATAATAGCTATAAAGAGTGTATAATCTTTAAAAATTGTGAATCACTATTTTATACACCTGTAACATATAATATTGTACGTCAACTATATTTCAATTAAAAAAAGAAATCCCTTTCAATTAAAAAAAAGAAAAAAGAGCAACAATAAAAAAAAATCCCATGTTTATCAGCAGTTTGGTAATAAATGTCTATTAAGCTGGCAAAAAAGCTTGAAAAATTAATAGTAAATGCTTCCCTTATATAAGTGAAAGCTATTATTTGCAATTTAATACCTAATGTTTAGCAAGATGATCAATTTCATACCCAGTGATTTTTTCTTTCTCCTTATTTTACTAAAATAGAAAATACTTCATAATTTTTGTCAGGAGTGGCAGCAAGCATATGATAACTCTGTCAGTTTAAGAAATTGGATAATTCAAATTGAACTTGTGTCCAGAAATGATAATGTGACTTTTCACATGAAGAGTAGTCAGTGTTTCATCAGATGATAAATCTGTAAGTCTGCAAGAACATCTCCTTCAAACTTGCCCTTCAGTCTTCTCAAAGAACCTCTATAGTTTATTCTCAATGTTCAAAATAAACATGTTGTATTCCTGAATGAGAAGATCAGGAAAATCAAATGACCAACTGTACTGCTGACATTTGCCACCTGAAACCACGGAGCTGCTTCTTCCTGATGTTATCTGTGTAGAACAGGAATGCTTTAGCCTCATCCCTTGGTTCAAAAGTTGGCATCAGTGCCCTTGACAGTAAGAGCACTTCTGTCGGGAACAACCAATCTAGGACACTCTGTCCATTTTGTTGCAGAGCATGCTGAGAAGACAAATGCACAGTGGCTGTCATTTGATTATACTCATGTTTTAAACTATTTCCTACACCCAGGTTAAGATCAGGAGGCATATAGTTGTGTGTTATCCATTGTAGTGAACAAAGCGGTGGGTGTTTTGCATAAAGATAAAGCTTCTTTTATTTGTGTAGCACTCTTCTCCCTCACTGGAAACATAGCTGATTATTCCATCATTATTAATTCTAAGGCACCTTTTCCAATGAAAAATGTCTTTTGTTGATGAGTTTTTTGGTGACAGACAGAAGCAAGAGTTTTAAAGTACTCCCTCAGATATGTACTATTGTTGTTAAGTGGCCCAGTTGTGTCAGACTCTTTGTGACCCTATGGACTGCAGCACACCAGGCATCCCTGTCCCTCACCATCTCCCAAAGTTTGCCCAAGTTCATGTCCATTGCATCAGTGATGCCATCCAGCCACCTCATCCTCTGATGCCCTCTTCTCCTTTTGCCCTCAGTCTTTCCCAGCATCAGGGACTTTCCCAATGAGTCAGCTTTTCACATCTGTTTACCTAAATACTGATGCTTCAGCTTCAGCATCATCAGTCCTTCCAAATGAATATTCAGGGTTGTTTTCCCTTAAGATTGACTAGTTTGCCACAGCAAGCATTATCCTCAATGGCGAAAAACTGAAAGCATTTCCTCTAAAATCAGGAACAAGACAAGGGTGCCCACTCTCACTACTACTATTCAACATAGTTGTGGAAGTCCTAGTCACGGCAATCGGAGAAGAAAAAGAAAGAAAAGGAATTCATATTGGAAAAGAAGAAGTAAAACTCTCACTGTTTGCAGATGACATGATCCTCTACATAGAAAACCCTAAAGAAATGACCAGAAAATGACTAGAGCTAATCAATGAATATAGTAAAGTTGCAATATATAAAATTAATACACAAAAATCCCTCACATTCGTATACACTAACAATGAAAAAAACAGAGAAATAAAGGAAACAATCCCATTGACCATTGCAACAAAAAGAATAAAATATTTAGGAATAAATTTACCTGAGAACAAAAGACCTGCACATAGAAAACTATAAAACACTGAAGAAAGAAATCAAAGAATACACAAATAGATGGAGAAATATACCATGTTCATGAATTGGAAGTCTCAATATAGTGAAAATGAGTATCCTACCCAAAGCAATCCATAGATTCAATGGAATCGCTATCAAGCTACCAACAGTATTTTTCAGAGACCTAGAACAAATAATTTCACAATTTGTATGGAAACAAAAAAAAACCTCACATAGCCAAAGTAAACTTGAGAAAGAAGAATGGAACTGGAGGAATCAACCTTCCTGACTACAGACTATACTACAATACTACAGTCATCAAGACAGTATGGTACTGGCAAAAAGACAGAAATATAGATGAATAGAACAAAATAGACAGCCCAGAGATAAATCCACGCACCTATGAACACCTTTTCTTTGACAAAGGAGGCAAAAATATACAATGGAGAAAAGACAATATCTTTAACAAGTGATACTGGGAAAACTGATCAACCACCTGTAAAAGAATGAAACTAGAATACTTTCTAACACCATACCCAAAAATAAACTCAAAATAGATTAAAGATCTAAATATAAGACCAGAAACTGTTAAACTGTTAGAGGAAAACATAAGCAGGACTCTCTCTGACATAAATCACAGCAAGATTCTCTATGACCCACCTTCCAGAGCAATGGAAATAAAAGCAAAAATAAACAAGTGGGACCTAATTAAACTTAAAAGCTTTTGCACAACAAAGGATGCTATAAGCAAGGTGAGAAGGCAGCATTCAGAATGGGAGAAAATAATAGCAAATGAAACAACTGACAAAGAATTAGTCTCCAGAATATACAAGCAGCTCATGCAGTTCAATACCAGAAAAATAACCAACACAATCAAAAAGTGGGCCAAAGAACTAAACAGACATTTCTCCAAAGAAGACATACACATGGCTAATAAATACATGAAAAGGTGCTCAACATCACTCATTATCAGAGAAATGCAAATCACATCTCACACCAGTCAGAATGGCTGCCATCAAAAAGTGTACAAACAACAAATGCTGGAGGGGATGTGGAGAAAAGGGAACCCTGTTACACTGTTGGTGGGAATGAAAACTAGTACAGCCACTATGGAGAACAGTGTGGAGATTCCTTAAAAAACTGGAAATAGAACTGCCATATGACCCAGCAATCCCACTGCTGGGCATACACACTGAGGAAACCAGAATTGAAAGAGACACATGTACCCCAGTGTTCATTGCTGCACTGTTTACAATAGCTAGGACATGGAAGCAACCTGGATGTCCATTGGCAGATGAATGGATAAGGAAGTTGTGTTAATATACACAATGAAATATTATCCAGCTATAAAATAGAATGACTTTGAGTCAGTTCCGATAAGGTGGATGAGACTGGAGCCTATTATACAGAGTGAAGTAAATCAGAAAGAGAAACACCAATACAGTATATTAATGCACATGTATGGAATTTAGAAAGACAGTAACAATGACCCTATATGCAAGACAGCAAAAGAGATACTGATGTAAAGAACAGACTTTTGGGCTATGTGGGAGAAGGTGAGGGTGGGATGATGTGATAGAATAGCACTGAAACATGTATATTACCATATGTAAAACAGATGACCAGTGCAAGTTCAATGCGTGAAGCAGGGCACCCAAAGCTGGTGCTCTGGGACAACCCAGAGGGATGGGATGGGGAGGGAGGTGGGAGAGGGGTTCAGGATGAGGGGGCACATGTACACCTATGGCTCATTCATGCTTTGATGTATGGCAAAACCACCACAATATTGTAAAGTAACTAGCCTCCAATTAAAATAATTAATTAAAAATAAGCTTGATTGGTTTGATCTCCTTGCTGTCTAAAGGACTCTCAGAAATCTTCTCCAGCCTCACAGTTCGAAGGCATCAATTCTTTGGCATTCTGTCTTCTTTACAGTCCAGCTCTCACAACCATATATGACCACTAGGAAGACCATAGCATTGACTATACGGACCTTTGTCGGCAGAGTAATGTCTCTGCTTTTCAACACACTGTCCAGGTTTGTCATAGGTTTCCTGCCAAGAAGCAAACATTTTCTGATTTCATGGCAGCAGTCACCATCCGCAGTGATTTTCGAGCCCAGGAAGAGGAAATCTGTCACTACTTCCACATTTTCCCCTTCTATTTGCCATGAAGTGATGGGGCTGGGATTAGATCTGATGGACAGAGTGCCTGAAGAACTGTGGACTGAGGTTCGTGACATTGTACAAGAGGCAGGGATCAAGACCATCCCCAAGAAAAAGAAATGCAAAGAGGCAAAATGGTTGTCTGAGGAGGCCTTACAAACAGTAATGAAAAGAAGAGAAGTGAAAGGCAAAGGAGAAAGGGAAAGATATACCCATTTGAGTACAGAGTTCCAAAGAATATCAAGGAGAGATAAGAAAGCCTTCCTCAGTGATCAGTTCAAAGAAATAGAGGAAAGCAATAGAATGGGAAAGACTAAAGATCTCATCAAGAAAATTAGAGATACCAAAGGAACATTTCATGCAAAGATGGGCACAATAAAGGACAGAATTGGTATGGACCTAACAGAAGCAGAAGATATTAAAAAGAGGTGGCAAGAACACACAGAAGAACTATACAAAAAAGATCTTCATGACCCCAGATAATCATGATGGTGTGATCACTCACACTGACCTAGTGCCAGACATCCTGGAATGTGAAGTCAAGTGGGCCTTAGGAAGCATCACTACAAACAAAGCTAGTGGAGGTGATGGAATTCCAGTTGAGCTATTTCAAGTCCTGAAAGATGATGCTTTGAAAGTGCTGCACTCAATACGCCAGCAAATTTGGAAAACTCAGCAGTGGCCACAGGACTGGAAAAGATCAGCTTTCATTCCAATCCCAAAGAAAGGCAATGCCAAAGAATGCTCAAACAACCGTGCAATTGAACTCATCTCACGTGCTAACAACGTAATGCTCAAAATTCTCCAAGCCAGGCTTCAGCAATATGTGAACCATGAACTGCCAGATGTTCAAGCTGGTTTTAGAAAAGGCAGAGGAACCAGGGATCAAATTGCCAACATCCATTGTATCATTGAAAAAGCAAGAAAGTTCCAGAAAAACATATACTTCTGCTTTTTTTGACAATGCCAAAGTCTTTGACTGTGTGGATCACAACAAACTGTGGAAAATTCTTAAAGAGATGGGAATACCAGACCACCTGACCTGCCTCTTGAGAAATCCGTATGCAGGTCAGGAAGCAACGGTTAGAACTGGACATGGAAGAACAGACTGGTTCCAAATTGGGAAAGGAGTATGTCAAGACTGTATATTGTCACCCTGCTTATTTAACTTGTATGCAGAGTACATCATGCGAAATGCCAGGCTGGATGAAGCACAAACAGGAATCAAGATTTCTGGGAGAAATATCAATAGCTTAAGATATGCAGATAATACCACCCTTATGGCAGAAAGTGAAGAACTAAAAGAGCCTCTTGATGAAAGTGAAACAGGAGAGTGAAAAAGTTGGCTTAAAGCTTAACATTCAGAAACCTAAGATCATGGCAAATAGGTGGGGAAACAGCGGAAACAGTGACAAACTATTTTGGGGGGCTTCAAAATCACTGCAGATGGTGACTGCAGCCATGAAATTAGAAGATGCTTGCTCCTTGGAAGAAAAGTTATGACCAACCTATACAGCATATTAAAAAGCAGAGACATTACTTTGTCAATAAAGATCCGTCTAGTCAAAGCCATGGTTTTTCCAGTAGTCATGTATGAATGTGAGAGTTGGACTATAAAGAAAGCTGAGCACCGAAGAAGAACTGATGCTTTTGAACTGTGGTGTTGGAGAAGACTCTTGAGAGTCCCTTGGACTGCAAAGAGATCCAACCAGTCCATTCTAAAGGAAATCAGTCCTGAATATTCATTGGAAGGACTGATGCTGAAACTGTAATACTTTGGCCACCTGACGTAAAGAACTGATTCATTTCAAAAGACTCTGATGCTGGGAACGATTGAAGGTGGGAGGAAAAGGGGATGACAGAGGATGAGATGGTTGGATGGCATCGCCGACTTAATGGACATGAGTTTGAGTAAACTCTGAGAGTTAGTGATGGACAGGGAGGCCTGGCGTGCTGCAGTCCATGGGGTCGCAAACAGTCAGACATAACTGAGCGACTGAACTGAACTGAACTGAGTAGGGCTTGATGTCATGATCTTAGTTTTTTTTAGTATTCAGTTTTAAGTTGGCTCCTTCACTCTCCTCTTTCACCCTCATCAAGAGATTCTTTAGTTCTCCCCTTTCTGCCATTAAAGTGGTACCATCTGCATATCTGAAGTTGTTGATGTTTCTCTTGCCTATCTTGATTCCAGCTTGTAACTCATCCAGCCTGGCATTTCTCATCATGTGCTCAGCATATAGGTTAAACAAACAGGATGGCAGCAGACAGCCTTGTTATACTCCTTTCTCAATCTTGAACCAATCAGTTGTTCCATTCTAACTGTTGCTTCTTGACCCGCATATAGGTTTCTCAGGAGACAGGTAAGATGGGTTGGTATTCCCATCTCTTTAAGAACTTTCCACAGTTTGTTATGATTCACACAGTGGAAGGCTTTAGCATAGTTGATGAAACAGAGGTAGATGTTTTTCTGGAATTACTTTGATTTATCTATGATCCAGTGAATGTTGGCAGTTTTATATCTGGTTCCTCTTCCTTTTTTAAACCCAACTTGGACATCTGGAAGTTCTTGGTTTGCATAATGTTGAGGCCTAGGATGCAAGATTTTAAGAATGACCTTACTAGCGTGGGAGATGAGTGCATTTGTCTGATGGTTAAAACATTCTTTAGTAGTACCCTTCTTCAGAATTGGGATGAGGATTGACCTGTTTCAGTCCTGTGTCCACTCCTGGGTCTTCTAGATATGCTGATATGTTGAATGGAACACCTCGATGGCATCATCCTTTAGGGTTTTGAATAGCTCTACTGGAATTCCATCACACCCACTAGCTTTGTTAACAGCAGTGCTTCCTAAGGGCCACTTGACTTCACGCTCCAGAATATCTGGCTCTGGGTGACTGACTACACCATCACAGCAATTCAGTTCATTAAGATCTTTTTTTGTATATTTCTTTCATGTTTTGTTTCCATATCCTCTTGATTTCTTCAGTGTCTACTAGGTCTCTACTCTTCAATCATGAGTGAACAGCAACTGGGTCTCACAAGGCTGAACCTGACTGTGAGGAAGCTTGGAAATTATCCTTTGGGTCTCAGGAAGCCCGAGTTCAGTTGCTTAGTCGTGTCCAACTCTTTGCGACCCCATGGACTGTAGCACGCCAGACTTCCCTGTCCATCACCAACTCCCAGAGCTTGCTCAGACTCATGTCCATCGAGTCACTGATGCCATCCAACCATCTCATATTCTATCATCCCCTTCTCCTCCTGCCCTCAATCTTTCCCAGCATCAGGGTGTTTTCCAGGGAGCCACAGTGTGGTCTTAAATAGGTCAGGACAAGTTCAGGTTTATATTTTAGTCATATTATTCTGTTAGCTGTGTTAAGGATAGATTTGATGGCGACAAGTTTAGAAGCAGTAAAACCAATTAGGAGGATGTTGTTGAATTCTAGGTAAGATATGATGAAGACTTAGACCAAGGCGTGGCAATAGGGATGAAGAACTGGTGATTTATTAAGAAACATAGGACACCCTTGTCTTGTTCCTGATCTTAGGGGGAATGCTTTCAGTTTTTCACCAGTGAGAATAATGTTTGTTGTAGGCTTATCATATATGGACTTTACTATGTTGAGGTAGATGCCTTATATGCCCATTTTTTGAAGAGTTTTAATCATAAATGGGTGCTGAATTTTGTCAGGCTTTTCCTGCACCTATTGAGATTATAACATGGTTTTTATCTTTCAATTTGTTAATATGGTGTATCACATTGATTTGCATATATTGAAGAATTCTTGCATCCCTGGAATAAACCCAGCTTGATCATGGTGTCTGAGTTCTTTGATGGGTTGCTGAATTCTGTTGGCTAAAATTTTGTTGAGGATTTTTGCATACATACTCATCAGTGATGTTGGCCTGTAGTTTTCTTTTTTGTGTGTGTTGTCTTTGTCTGGTTTTGGTATCAGGGTGATGGTGGCCTTGTAGAATGAGTTTGGAAGTGTTCCTTCCTCTGCAATTTTTGGAAAGAGTTTTAGAAGGAGAGGCATTAGCTCTTCTCTAAATGTTTGATAGAATTCTCCTGTGAAGCCATCTGGTCCTGGGTTTTTGTTTTCTGGGAGATTTTTGATGACAGATTCAATTTCAGTACTTGTAATTGGGTTATTTGTAATTTCTATTTCTTCCTGGTTCAGTCTTGGAAGATTGAATTTTTCTAAGAATCTGTCCATTTCTTCCAGGTTATCCATTTTATTGCCATGTAGTTGATCATAACAGTCTCTGTATTTCTTCATTATCTGTTGTAACCTATCCTTTTTCATTTCTAATTTTGTTGATTTGATTCTTCTCTCTTTTTTTCTTGATGAGTCTGGCCAAAATCCCCACTATTATTCAACATAATTCTGGAAGTCTTAGCTACAACAATTAGAGAAGAAAAAGAAATAAAAGGAATCCAGATCAGAAAATAAGAAGTAAAGCTGTCACTGTTTGCAGATGACATGATACTGTACATAGAAAACCCTAAAGATAGTATCAGAAAATTGCTAGAGCTAATCAGTGAATTTAGAAAAGTTGCAGGATACAAAATCAATACACAGAAATCACTTCCATTCTATATAGTAACAATGAAAAATAAGAAAGAGAAATTAAGGAATCAATCCAATTCACTATTGCAACAAAACAATTAAACATCTAGGAATAAACTTACCTAAGGAGACAAAAGAACTATACAGAGAAAAGTATAAGACACTAATGAAAGAAATCAAAGATGACATAAACAGATGGAGAGATATTCCATGTTCGTGGGTAGGAAGAATCAATATTGTGAAAATGACTATACTACCAAATGTAATCTACAGGTTCAGTGCAATCCCTATCCAATTACCAATGACATTTTTCACAGAACTAGAACAAAAAATTTCATAATTCATATGAAAATAAAAAAGACCCCAAATAGCAAAAGCAGTCCTGAGAAAGAATGGAGATGGAGGAATCAACCTTTCTGACTTCAGATTATACTACAAAGCTACAGTCATCAAGACAGTATGGTACTGGTACAAAAACAGAAATACAGGCCAATGGAATAAGATAGAAAGCCCAGAAATAAACCCATGCACCTATGGGTACCTTATATTTGACAAAGGAGGCAAGAATATACAATGGGGCAAAGACAGCCTCTTCAATAGATGGTGCTGGGAAAACTGGACAGCTACATGTAAAAGAATGAAACTAGAACACTTCCTAACACCATACACAAAGATAAACTCAAAATAGATTAAAGACCTAACTGTAAGACCAGAAACTATAAAACTCTTAGGGGAAAACATAAGCAGAACATTCAATGACATAAATCAAAGCAAGATCCTATATGACCCACCTCCTAGAGTAATGGAAATAAAAACAAAAGTAAACAAGTGGGACCTGATTAAACTTAAAAGCTTCTGCACAGCAAAGGAAACT
The DNA here is from genome assembly GCF_033118175.1 of Dama dama. Classification (NCBI taxonomy): domain Eukaryota; kingdom Metazoa; phylum Chordata; class Mammalia; order Artiodactyla; family Cervidae; genus Dama; species Dama dama. The sequence goes on from NC_083692.1 coordinate 66,361,013, forward strand.
ATAAGCAAGGTGAAAAGACAACCCTCAGAATGAGAGAAAATAATAGCAAGTGAAACAACTGACAAAGGATTAATTTCCAAAATATACAAGCAGCTCATACAACTCAATACCAAAAAATCAAGCAACCCAATCAAAAAGTGGGAAAAAGACCTAAACAGACATTTCTCCAAAGAAGACCGGCCTATGGCTAACAAACACATGAAAAGCTGCTCAGCATCACTCATTATTAGAGAAATGCAAATCAAAATGACAATGAGATACCACCTCACACTGGTCAGAATGGCCATCATCAAAAAGTCTACAAACAATAAATGCTGGAGAGGGTGTGGAGAAAAGGGAACGCTCTTGCACTGTTGGTGGGAATGTAAATTGATACAGCCACTATGGAAGATGGTATGGAGATTCCTTTAAAAACTAGGAGTAAAACCACCATATGACCTAGAAATCCCACTGATAGGCATATACCCTGAGGAAAATTGAAAAAGACACATGTATCCCTTATTCATTGCAGCACTATTTACAATAGCTAGAACATGGAAGCAACCTAGATGTCCATTGACAGATGAGTGGATAAAGAAGTTGTGGTACATATAAATGATGGAATATTACTCAGCCATAAAAAGGAATGCCTTTGAGTCAGTTCTAATGAGGTGGATGAACCTAGAATCTATTATACAGAGTGAAGTGAATCAGAAAGAGAAAGATAAATATCTTATTCTAACGCATGTATACAGAATCTACAAAACTGGTACTGAAGAATTTACTTCCAGGGCAGCAGTGGAGAAACAGACATAGAGAATAGACTTGTGGACATGGGGAGAGGGGAGGAAAGGGTGAGATATATGGAAAGCGTAACCTGGAAACTTACATTATCATATATAAAATAGATAGCCAATGGGAATTTGCCGTATGACTAAGAAACTCAAACAGGGGCTCTGTATCAACCTAAAGGGATGGGGTGGGGAGGGAACTGGGAGGGAAGTTCAAAAGGGAGGGAATATATGTATACCTATGACTGATTCAGGTTGAGCTTTGATGGAAAACAACAAAATTCTGTAAAGCAATTATCCTTCAATAAAAAAAATATAGGAGATAAGATTGTCAGGGCTTGATGATTGAGCAGATGTGGGGGTTAAGTTTGGGTTAAGGCAGAGTTGAAGGTGTTGATTAGTTTTCTAGATAGGATATTTGTGGTGGTGTCATTAATAAAGAGAGATTGAGTTCAAGGGGAGAAGCAGGTGGGATAAAGTAGGGTGTGAAGGGAAAAGGTTTTAAGTTTGGTACAAGTTGAGTTTGAGGTCCCTGTGGATTACCTAGTGAGTTATAAGAATCTAAACTTGAGGGTAAAAATGTAGAAGTCATCATAGTAGATGATCAAACCACGAGACTGTGGATGAGTTCACCTAATGAGAGGATGTCGAGGAGGCATTTTAAAAAGCAAGTTAAAAGGAATCCTGTGAAGGAGACAATGAAGGGATGGTCACAGAGGTGGGAGGAGGATCATGGTTGTGAAGTGTCCCAGAAACAAAGGGAGCAGAGAATTTCCAGAAGAGAATGACAAATGCCATCAAACCCAGTGGAGAAAGACTAGGTGATGTCCATTTGATTGACAAGGAGGAGCGCATGATGACCTTGAGACAGAATAGTTTCAAAAGAGTGGTGGGGGTAGATTACTGTGGTTCAAGGAATAAGTGGAAGCAGGAAAAGGGGAGGGAGAGTAAGCTTCTCCCTTAAGCCACCTGGGCTCAGATGATAAAGTGTCTGCCTGCAGTGCGGGGACCTGGGTTCGATCCCTGGGTCAGGAAGATCCACTGGAGAAGGAAATGGCAACCCACTCCAGGACTCTGGCCTGGAAAATTCCATGGACGGAGGAGCCTGGTAGGCTACAGTCCATGGGGTCGCAAAGAGTTGGACACGACTGAGCGACTTCACTTTCACTTTAACCTATTGTGGTCAATATTAGTTTTCCTAGCCAGAGAAGTTCAGCAATAACAAGGTTTTGAGGGTATTCACTATGTGAGTAAGTGAAGGAAAGAGAAGGTCAAGTTCACTGAAGTTGACAGGTACAGAAATTGTGGGTCTGGTCACTTACATGGGACTTTGAAATTATTCTAGATAATGGTAAGGCCTGGAGAGGTCAGAAGCTATGAGTTAGGCACTAAAATCTTCAGCAAATAATGAACAACCTAGAACTTTGCAGATTACAGAAATGAAGAGGAAGCAGAAGGAAATATAGTCAGAGGACATGAGCCTTAAAGGACCCATGGTTTACAAGAATATGGAAGGACAGTGTTCTAGGTGTGGAATGGGGAGTGAGGAATCTGATGATCCAATGCCCAGCCCTGAGGTGGAGTGCATAGTAGAGTCAATAGTAGTACCCAGTGGGGAAGCAGGGCTCTTGGATTTCAGTTAAGGTCCAAGGCTACAGGGAATAGTCTGTGAAGCAGGCACTTGATAGTGTCAAGTGTTGGTTTTAATCTTGGAATAAAAGTTCCAGAGGGTACAATGAGAGGTAAGAGAAGAAGGAGAGGAGAGCTAGAGCACAGAGAGGCATCCCTGAGCAATGTGGTGATGAGAGTACAAAACAGTACAATTTTAGATATATGACAAGGATGTCAAGTGTGGTAGAATTCACTGGCCTTAACATTTCAGTAGATCTTTGGGATAAAGTTGCTTTAGGTGTTGCACAGGCATCTAAAAATCAACTGATGACCACTGACTAGTTCTAGTCAGGAATGTGTAGCTCCTGTTACCATAACAGAATGAGGTTAGGTCGGCTTTTCCATGGAGCAACACCATACTTGCTCAACATTCAGCACTGGACAGAAAGATAAATATTGGGTTTTAGTCCAAGCTTTTCCTCTGACCTCGTTTATGGTCTTGGGCAAATTACTTACCCTTTTAGTGTCTTCATATTTAAAATGAAGGGGTAAACCAGATAGTCTGTGAAATGGTATGTTGATCCCATTTGTCCTCTGGTATTCTTCTACTAGATGTGGTGCTTTTGGTACCATTGTGATACCATTATAGCACTCATTAACCTTTCACTGTAATCTCCACCAGGATGGACCATCTTTCAGGCATAGACAGACACACACATGCAAGTCAGGTACTACCTACTCTCATTTTACTTCGCCTGTGACATTCAATAGGAAGGACTATGTCCTCAGAGCCTAAACACATAGGGGTTTCTTGAGTGTTCCATTTGCCTGACTGCAAAGGATAGACCTTCAGCCAGCCAACCCTCCCTCACTGTCATTCTATTCTTTTTTTTTTTTTTGTCTCTTTCTCTTCTTTGGTATAACGATGAGCTTTATTTTCCAAAGAGCTTTAAATTGGTTTCATAACTAATGGCAGGAAATATTTGTAGTGAAGGAAAATGCACATGCATCAGTTTTTAGAACACTCCTATCAGGAAATACTGCATGTGTAGTAAAAAGAACAGGGAGTCAGGAGCCAGGAGACCTGGGTTTAATATACCTGTTACCAAGTTCAGAGGTGGATGCTGTTTTATTTTTGGCTGCACAGCATGTGCAATCTTAGTTCCCCAACCAGGGATCAATTCTGTGACCCCTGCAGTGGAAGCCTGAAGTCTTAACCACTGAGCTGCCAGGGAAGTCCCAGAGGTGGATGCTAGTCGGATAAAGGGCAGTGATATTTAGAATAGCATTTGCTCAAATATGATGGGGGCATCTGTTGTGTTTACAGCCTACATTTGGATATGGGTGGGTCTGAGTGAATGTGATTATAGATGGTTATGTGTTCAGAGATGTTTACTTGAACATATCTGTGTGGATTCTAAGGGGGAAACATGAACCTATTCTGCTCTTAGCTTTTGTTCTCAATTTGTTCTTACGTTTCCTGGCAACAGTAACTTTGTTAAAAGAGATCTCCCCAAGGCTAATGAGACAACAAACCAAAGATTGAAAGAAGAGAGAATATAAAAAGCACTGGGGACCAACATGGATTTTTGTTAGGTGTTTTCAGAGCTGCTAGACTCAGTAATTGGTTGGTTTTTTTTTTTTTTTTTGGTGTGTGTGTGTGAGACTTTTAATTGAATTATTAAGAAAAATAGGATAAAATAAAGCAGCCAGGCTCTGGAAATGGAGAGGTGACACTATTTGTAAGTTGAATAAGCAACCAATTTTTTCCCCTTGATTCCAAGACCACTTTGAAGGAACAAAAGATATTGTAGACCATGTATTCTTGGATCACCTACTTGGCCTTTGCAAAAATTTCCCACCGGAATAAAAGCTAAGAAAAATGTTAGTTTCCATGAGATATTGAATAGGGCACCCCCTAATAACAGCAATAGTAATTAAAGTATAAAAATCTTTAATATAAACAAAAAATTGTTAATGAGCTTCCCTGGTGGCTCAGTGATAAAGAATCCTCCTCCCAATTCAGGAGACATGTGTTCAATCCCTGGGTTGAGAAGCTCCCCTGGAGAAGGAAATGGCAATGCACTCCGGTATTCTTGCCTGGGAGAGCCCATGGACAGAGGAGCCCTGACTGGCTACAGTGCATGGGGTTGCAAAAGAGTTGGACACAACTTAGCAACTAAACAACAACAACAACAAAAACCGTTAATATTATATGTCTTGTATTGGAATATGCAAACTGGTAGGAGACCAGTTTGAGAACTGCAGCCCATACAAATCTATGATTCTAGAGGATGAGAGAGGTGTGGGAAATCCAATCTTATTGGGCCTGAATTCCCTGTGTACATTCAGATGCTAGCAATGAGATTTCCCAAGTGCAAAGGAAAAGAGATTCCTGAAATTTCCCCTTAATGGAGTATTGCATCTGTTAATTATTTTATTTGTTTAACATCAATTTTAAATGCATGTTACTAGGACCTTGAAAGGGGTTACAGGTATATGAATGCTGAAACAGTTTTTAAAATAATACTGCCCAATATTATTATTCTTTTAAAATCAATAAACTTTGGGAGGAATTTAGAATAGATTCATATATCTGCAAAAAGTACACACCAGATAAATCAGTCGATGACAGTTGATGAGTGTATGTGTACATATGAGAAACTTCTTTGAGTTAAGCAAAATGATAATGAGACTATTTTAAATGTTTATCATACTTCGCAGTTTTCAAAACATTTTCACATATTTTATTTCATTTTTTTGACACACCCATGAGGTAAAAAGGATTGGCATTATAATACCCATTTTATATGTGAAGAAAAAGAGAGGATTTGAGCACGCTCCTAAAACCAATCTCATAGATTTGACCAAGCTCTTAGAGTGGCAGGTTGGATGGGTGTCTGGTTCTTGACTCTCAATCTCGTGATCTTTCTAATACTCTGTACTATCTTGGGGCTTCCCTGGTAGTAATGAATCCACCTGCAATGCAGGAGACAGCATGCAATGCCGCGGACCTAGTTTCAATCCCTGTGTCGGGAAGATCCCCTGGAGAAGGAAATGGCAATCCACTCCAGTATCCTTGCCTGGGAAATCCCATGGACAGAGGAGCCTGGCGGGCTATGGTCCATGCAGTCACAAAAGTTGGACACAACTTAGCAACTAAACCATTAGCACCATCTGCAAACATGGCATTGAAAATCTCAGTATTTATGAATGAGTCAACTTTTCTTGTGTCCAAACATATGCATTTATCCAGGAATGCCTTTTAAATGTCACTGTTTGTGCAACAAGTGTGAATTCTGCAAAGACAAATACTCCTCTGAAAACAAATCTTACCAAATTATGATACCTTTGTAGTTAATAAACAAATAGACACTGACATGCTTATTGTCATAATAATCTGTTTTCAGAAATGGTTGCTTTTACCTTTACTGTGCTCAAAAAATAAGATAGCACCTCTTATATTTAGGAATTAAAAAAAAGAAACTTGGACAGTTAGAAAGAAAGCAACCTTCCCTAACAAAAGGGAATCAACTATGCCTGCCACCAACAGATGTGGTATTGCAGTAACTTCCCTTTTCTATTAGTCTTTGCTGGATTCATGTTTGCTGGACTTGTACCTAATTTTGATGGGTTTTATGAACATCATTAAGCTCATATAATGTATATGAAAGTTATGAGGAGTATTCTATTCCTCCAATTCTTACTGGCTCTGAAGAAAGTAAAAATGATCAAAGGTGAAGAGACAATGTTGAATTCTTCAAGTGTGCAAGATGACTCATTTAACATCAGGAAGTTTCCTTTTTAAAAAAAAAATAATTTTATTTATTTATTTTTGGTTGCACTGGGTCTTTGTTGCTGCTTTGGATTTTCTCTGCTTGCAGTGAATGGGGGCTACTCTCTAGCTGTGGTGCACGGGCTTCTTACTTCATGGCTTCTTTGTTGTGGAGCATGGGCTCCAGTGCATGTGGCCTTCAGTAGTTGTGGCACCTGGGCTCTAGAGCACAGGCTCAATAGTTGTGGTGCATGGGCTTAGTTGCTCTGAAGCATGTGGGATCTTCCCAGATCAGGGATCGAACCCCTGTCTCCTGCATTGGCGGGCAGATGTGTAAAAAAGTCCCTCCATGGGACAGAGTTGTCTAATAATAATAAAAAAAAGAGAGAATCAGTCCCCCAGGAAGACTGGCTGGGGTCTCAGTTGCCCAGGGCCCACGACATGCGCCCAGTCTGCTGCTGGATACACTTTCTCCTTCAATTGTGCTTTCTTTTTCAAGTCTTAACGCTGTGGGGTTGTGGCCACTAGAGGGGCTGGGCTCAGTCCCCAGCAGCTAGGAGGCCTGGCTGGCAGTGGGGTTTTTGCCACTAAGCTACCAGGGAAGCCCTGACATCAGGAAGTTTCTAAACTGAGTGACTGAACAGAGTGAGGAAGTCACAAACTGAGTGACTGAACAGCAACAACAATAACAGCAACTTCAGCATGTACTGGGTTCAGTTCAGCTACTCAGTCGTGTCTGACTCTTTGCGATCCCATGAACTGAAGCACACCAGGCCTCCCTGTCCATCACCAACTCCTGGAGTCCACCCAAACCCATGTCCGTTGAGTCGGTGATGCCGTCCAACCATCTCATCCTCTGTTGTCCCCTTCTCCTCTTGCCCTCAATCTTTCCCAGCATCAGGGTCTTTTCCAATGAGTCAGCTCTTCACGTCAGGTGGCCAAAGTATTGGAGTTTCAGCTTCAACATCAGTCCTTCCAATGAACATCCAGGACTGATTTCCTTTAGGATGGACTGGTTGGATCTCCTTGCAGTCCAAGAGACTCTCAAGAAGAGTCTTCTCCAATACCACAGTTCAAAAGCATCAATTCTTCTGCATTCAGCTTTCTTTATAGTCCAACTCTCACATCCATATGTGACCACTGAAAAAACCATAGCCTTGACTAGACGGACCTTTGTTGACAAAGTAATGTCTCTGCTTTTTAATATGTTGTCTAAGTTGGTCATAACTTTCCTTCCAAGGAGTAAGCGTCTTTTGATTTCATGGCTGCAATCACCATCTGCAGTGATTTTGGAGACCAGAAAAATAAAGTCAGCCACTGGGTCCACTGTTTCCCCATCTATTTGCTATGAACTAATGGGACTGGATGCCATGATTTTTAGCTTTCTGAATGTTGAACTTTAAGCCAACTTTTTCACTCTGCTGGGTACTGCTGGGTACTTTAAAGCCCATGAGACCTGCCTTGAGGGAGGGAGGTTATACATTTCTTTCTACAGAAATACTTTGCAATGACATATACTCCTACGTCTCCACTCTCCACTTTCATCTTGTGTGGTAAGAGATGGAAGGATATTAACAAAGAATGGTTTATTAGTCCCTACTTTTTCTTTATAGAATCTCTCTACTCTCTGATACATGCCAGATGGAGATCTCAAAAGAAATACCTCAAAAAAGTATTTTTTGACTGCTCCACTAGACCCCTAATTTAGTGTTCTCCATTTGTATGGGTCACTGGTTTGTTGAGAATCTGATGGAAGTTGTGGATCCATTTTAATGTGATTTCAGATAGTTCGTTGACCTTCCCAAAGCCTATCCATGTAACTCCTGGTTCAAATTTCATATTTGCCAACTGTATTAGTTTTCTATTACTACATAACAGATAGCCACAAACTTAGTGGCTTGTGTGTATGTTCAATCACTCAGTTGTGTCCAGCTCTTTGTGACCCCATGGACTGTAACCCACCAGGTACCTCTGTCCATGGAATTTTCCAGGCAAGAATACTGGGGTGAGTTGCTATTTACTCCTCCAGAGGATCTTCCTGACCCAAGGACTGAACCTGCATCTCATTGGCAGGCAAAATAGTGGCTTAAAACAGCACAGATTTTTTAATCTCAGTTTTTCTGTGAGTCAGGAGTCTGAGCGCAGGTTATTAGGGTCCTCTGCTCAGAGTCTCACCAGGTTGAAATCAAGATGTCAACTGCAGCTGTGATCTCCTCTGAAGTGGGAGTCCTCATCCAAACTCATTCAGGTTGTTGGAAAAATTTATTTTCTTGCAGTTCTAGGACAGTGCTCAGAGCCATTTTCTTGTTGGTATTGCTGGGAGTCACTCTCAGGTCGTAGTGACTTGGCCCTCTCAAAACAGCAAGTTGCTTCTTCAAGGTTGTCAGGAGAATCTCAATCTAGTCAGCTGTGATGAAGTCTCATGTATCATACAATGCAGTCAAGGGACTGACATTTCATCATCCACAGGTTCCACCCATACTCAAGGGCAGAAGATAATATAGGGTGCATATATCAAGGTGGGGAGTGGGGGTCATTTTAGAATTCTACCTACCACACCATTTTATTAGTTTTCTAATGATGGTGTTAGGACACATGATAAGTTGTAAGATGTTACAGATAATACGCTATTGATAAAGTACTAGAATTTACCATTTTCTCCTAAAGAGAGCAGATTCATGGTTATCCCCGAATGAGGTCACTCCCTTTCACTGGCTCACCTGTAAGGAACAAAAATGGATGGAGTTTCTTAAGTCCTCTGTGCTAGGCTGAATAATGACCTCTCAAAATATCCAGCTCCTAATCCTTGGAGCCTATGACTACTGCCTGATATAATAGAAGGGATTTTCCAGATGTGAAATTTTTTTCTTTTAAAATTATTTTTTGGGGGGAGTATAGTTGAAGATCCCCTGGAGGAGTAAATGGCAAGCCACTCCAATACTCTTGCCTGAAAAATCCCGTGGACAGAGCAGCCTGGTGGGCTGTAGTTCACGAGGTTGAAAAGAGTTGGACATTAATGAGCAACTGAGCTTTATAGTGTTGTGTTAGGCAGATGTGATTAAGTTTAGGATTTTAAGATGAGATTATCTGAGATCACCTGAGTGGGATTTAAGTGTATAATCACAATGTAGGAAGGCAGAGGGAGATTTAACTACAGAGGAGATGTGACAAGCAGGAGGTTGGAGGGATCAGAGGTATGGGTCATGAGCCATAGAACACAGGCAGCCTCCAGAAGCTGGAAAGGCAGGGCCCCAGATCCTCCCCTCGAGTTTCTGAAGGACCCAGCCCCGTAACTCTAGCCCATGGAAACTGATTTTGGACTTCTGACCTCCAAACTGTGAGAAAATAATTCATATTGTTGTAAGCCACTCAATTTGTGGTGATTTGTTATAGCAGTCCTAAGATACTAACACACCCCCTATAAACTCCATAAAATTCTAGATAGGTCAACACCCCATGTATTTGTTAACAAGACGGCTATGATGTCTACATTTCTTTTTCACTGAATGTACTGAGATTACTTGGAGACAAAGTGGGAAGAGATGATGGGGGATATCTCTAAGAATAAAGTGTGATTGGGGTGAAGGACTAATATTGTGCTATTGCAAGGAGGCAGTTAGCCTTTGAATAGGAACTCGTCGAGAGAGTAACATGGAAACGTGGATTACCATAGCCAGTGGGAATTTGCTGTATGACCCAGACAGCATGTATGACCCAGAACCCAAACCTGGGTTCTGTAACAACCCAGAGGGGTGGGATGGGGTAGGAGGCGAGAGGGAGGCTCAGAAGGGAGGGGACATATGTATACCTGTGGCTGATTCATGTTGATGTTTGGCAGAAACCAACACAATACTGTAAAGCAATTATCCTTCAATTAAAAATAAATAAATAAAAAAATTTACTTTTTTCCCTAGGTCAGGGAACTAGATCCTACATCTACAACTAAGAGATCCTGCATGCTACAACTAAGACGTGGCACAGCCAAATAAACAAATAAATATTTTTAAAAAAGAAAATGAAAGCAAGGAGGGCTTATAAAGAGAGAAAAAGATTAAAAGAGGAGGATATGAAGATGAGGGGAAGAGAGAAAAGAGGAAAGAAGCGACTGAGAAGTACAGTTTGGCTGTGCAGACTCGCTCTGTAAATAGCTTGTGACAAGTAGCCTCCATCTGGAGGGTTGGTGGCTCAAGGTTGGACCTTGGGGAGCCAAGAGACCTGCCAGAGGTGAGCACAACAGAGCCCTTACTTCTCCACAGGTCAGAGGGGATGTCACAGGAGCAGCTTGCTACAGCCTCCCATGGCTTGTCCTGCTGAGTGTCTGGGGCTCCAGATCTAATAATCTCTACTTCCCTTTAAACAGATTTATAGAGGAAAAGGTATTGAGTACTTTTCTTTAATTTAACCAAGCCTAAGAATTTTTGAAATACCCATAACAGAATCCTAAGTAAATTAAAATTATAGGCCCTAAAAATGCAAAACAGAAAGCTCACCAAAGGGTTCTCTACCCTTTAACTTGCAAAAACAAACAGATGTATGAGGTGAAGGGGAGTGCTGCTACTTGAATGAAATGAAGAGGGGAGTGTATGAACAGTGTTTTTGGAACCTTAGATGTCTCAGAGAACATTCTGTTGGGCTAAGGTGCTGACCTGAGGAACACTTATTTCAGTAGCAAGTCCACTCCTTCTTCTCTGTAGTCAGACCCTGTTATGAAACTGAACCTGCTACCTTGCTGAAGACAGGTCACTCAGGTGAAGGTCAAGTGTCCAAAGAGGGAGAGACTCTGGGCTGGCCCCTTTGCTCCTTCCTGTAAGCACAAACATTGTCCAGGCAGTGAATAATCAAACTGGTTACTGAAATTTTGGTCTAGTCTCACCTTTAATTGTAATCACATGATTAATGGACTCATATTAGTACTTAATTAAAGATATGTGTCCTAATAAAGCCTCTATCTTGAGAGCCCATAAAAGCACAGCAAGCATTTTGGAAAAGTAGTTTTTAAAATTGGCTGTAAGCATAAAGCATTACTCTGTCTTGGGGTGACCTCTTTGACTGCTCTACATAAGATGCTTACTTTGTCAGCTTTTATTTGTAATAACAAAATGCCACATACTGGGTATCTTAAACAACAAATACTTTACAGTTATGGAGGCTGAGAATTCCAAGATCAAGGTGCCTGCCAGCAGTTCTCTGTGAAGACCTTCTTCCTGGCTTGCAGATGGCCAGTTTACTGCTGTGTGCTCACATGGCCTTTCCTCAGTGTGTGCAGATTCCAAGAGACCTCTTTCTCCTCTTCTTCTTAAAAGGGCACTAATCCCATCACGAGGGTCCTACCCTTATGTGTGTGCGTGTGTGTGTGTGTGCTGAGTAGTGTTCAACTTTTTGAGATCCTGTGGACTGTAGCCCTCCAGGCTCCTCTGTCCATGGTATTTTCCTTGGACAATACTACAGTGGGTTGCCATTTCTTTCTTCAGGGGATCTTCCCAATCCAGGGATCAAACCCATGTCTCCTGTGTCTCCTGTATTGGCAGGTGGGTTCTTAAGCACTGCACCACCTGGAAGCCACCCTCATGATCTGATCTAAACCTAATTCCTCCCAAAGGCCCCACCTCTTAATAGCACCACATAGCCATTAGAACTTCAACACATGAATTTAGGGGGGACACAAACATTCAGTCCATGGCACTTTCAGTTCATTCAGTTCAGTCCCTCAGTCAGGTCCAGCTCTTTGTGACCCCATGAACTGCAGCACTCCAGGCTTCCCTGTCCATCACCAACTCCCAAAACTTACTCAAACCCATGTGCATTGAGTCGGTGATGCCATCCAACCATCTCATCCTCTGTTGTCCCCTTCTCTTCCCACCTTCAAATTTTCCCAGCATCAGGGGCTTTTCCAATGAGTCAATTCTTTGCATCAGGTAGCCAAAGTATTGAAGTTTCAGCTTCACCAGCAGTCCTTCCAATGAACACTCTGGACTGATTTCCTTTAGATGGACTGGTTGGATCTCCTTGCAGTCCAGGGAACTCTCAAGAGTCTTCTCCAACACCACAGTTCAAAAGCATCAATTCTTCGGCACTTGGCTTTCTTTATAGTCCAACTGTCACATCCATACATGACTACTGGAAAAACCATAGCTTTGACTAGACAGACGTTTGTCGGCAAAGTAATGTCTCTGCTTTTAATATGCTGTCTGGATTAGTCATAACGTTTCTTCCAAGGAGCAAGCGTCTTTTAATTTCATGGCTGTAGTCACCATCTGCAGTGATTTTGGAGCCCCCCAAAATAAAGTTTCACTGTTTCCATTGTTTCTCCATCTATTTGCCATGAAGAGATGGGACCAGATGCCATGATCTTAGTTTTCTGAATGTTGACTTTTAAGCCAACTTTTTCACTCTCCTCTTTCACTTTCATCAAGAGGCTCTTTAGTTCTTCCTCACTTTCTGCCGTAAGTATGGTGTCATCTGCATATCTAAGGTATTGATATTTCTCCTGGCAATCTTGATTCCAGCTTGTGCTTCATCCTGTCCAGCATTTCTCATGGTGTACTCTGCATATAAGGTAAATAAGCAGGGTGACAATATACAGCCTTGACATACTCCTTTCCTGATTTGGAACCAGTCTGTTGTTCCATGTCCAATTCTGACTGTTGCTTCTTGACCCGCATACAGATTTCTCTGGAGGCAGGTAAGGTGGTCTGGTATTCCCATCTCTTTAAGAATTTTCCACAGTTTGTTGTGATCCACATAGTCAAAGGCTTTGGTATAGTCAATAAAGCAGAAGTTTTTCTGGAACTCTCTTGCTTTTTTGATGATCCAGCAGATGTTGGCAATTTGATCTCTGGTTCCTCTGCCTTTTCTAAATCCAGCTTGAATATCTGGAAGTTGAAGCCTGGCTTGAAGAATTTTGAGCATTACTTTGTTAGCGTGTGAGATGACTGCAATTGCACAGTTGTTTGAGCATTCTTTGGCATTGCCTTTCTTTGGGACTGGCATGAAAACTGATCTTTTCCAGTCCTGTGGCCACTGCTGAGTTTTCCAAATTCGCTGGCATATTGAGTGCAGCACTTTCACAGCATCATCTTTTAGGATTTGAAGTAGCTCAACTGGAGTTCCATCACCTCCTCTAGCTTTGTTCGTAGTGATGCTTCCTAAGGCCCACTTGACTTCGCATTCCAGGATGTCCGGCTCTAGATGAGTGATCACACGATTGTGGTTATCTGGGTCATGAAGATAGTTCTTCTGTGTATTCTTGCCACCTCTTTTTAATATCTTCTGCTTCTGTTAGGACCATACCATTTCTGTCCTTTCTTGTGCCTATCTTTGCATGAAATGTTCCCTTGGTATCTCTAATTTTCTTGAAGAGATTTCTAGCCTTTCGCATTCTATTGTTTTCCTCTATTTCTTTGCACTGATCACTGAGGAAGGCTTTCTTATCTCTCCTTGCTATTCTTTGGAACTCTGCATTCAAATGGGTATATCTTTCCTTTTCTCCTTTGCCTTTCACTTCTCTTCTTTTCACATTTATTTGTAAGGCCTCCTCAGACAACCATTTTGCCTTTTTGCATTTCTTTTTCTTGGGGATAGCCTTGATCCCTGCCTCCTGTACAATGTCATGAATATCTGTCCATAGTTCTTCAGGCACTCTGTCTATCAGATCTGATCCCTTGAATCTATTTGTCACTTCCACTGTATAATCATAAGGGATTTGATTTAGGTGATACTTAAATGTGTATGTCCTGGTGAAAAAGTGCTCAAGTTGTTAGTTCCTATATTGTGTCTTACTGTATGTTTTGCTAAAATCCTCTGACTCTGTCTGCTGCATTGCTTTCATTTAGAAGCTCTCCTAAACCCACAGTTGGCACTGGGGCCTGTTAGCCAGATTTACAGATTGGTTTTGCTGAATAAAGCCTGTGTTTTCCTGCAGACTGTGTTCTGATCACCTCACCAATCACTTACTCTGAACCAACTACCAGGTTTATCAAAAAAGTAATAAGGACTCCAAGAGTCTGAAGAAATCAGTTGGTGGATGGCTGTTCATGCTCCTAGACTTATTTTCTGTTTGTATCTTCCATCTTCTGCTTTCTTCCTGGGCCAGCATAAACCTTAATTCGTTCATTTTTGCTTACCTTCTTGCCTAGCAGTTTCTAGGTGATGGTGAAAGGTCCTTACAGGCCCAACCCACTTTTCTAGTGAGATGTCATTTATTGACTCTGAGGGTGGCATCGTGACCTCCATCTTGGTTGGATCAGCCTAAGCAAATAGCTAGAATCCAGTTAAGACTGGAAGAGACTTCAAAGCTTATATAAAATCTTGTTTCCCAGGTACCCAGGTTGTCTCTTATTCGAGAACTACTTGCGCAAACATGCTTCAGTTCTCATCACTCATTGTAAAGGTTGGTCAGGACACTCCAGGCTCCTCCCTCCGCCTCAACCCTGTTTCTACTCTCTATCCTGACCCTCTGTCTGTCTGACTCATGCTTACTCCTCTATAATCTTATCTCCCTCTGCTGAGAACTATGTTTCTGTGCCTCCCGTCTGTCTTGCTCTCCTCTGGTTGTTCTAAAATCTATATCTGCTTATTTCCCTCAGCTGTATGAAATCCTTCCATGGCCTTCCATAGCCTCAGAGTGAAGTTCAAACTCCTCAGCTCCTTTCACATCTGGCCCACCCCCTTGCCACCCTCATTATCAGCAGTTTCCTGAAAGGTCATGCATTTCCAGACCTCCATGTCTGGGCAACATGCTGTCTTTGAGGCATCTTCCTCTGCCTCATTCTCATCCTCAAAATCTGGAGCCTGAACCCCAGCTTGAGCCTGCTGTCCTGTTTCCTACTTCTAGATTATAAAAGAACTCACTATCTTTTCTTCTAGTACTTGCGTGCTTTCATTTTTTACATTTAAATCTGATTCATTTAGAATTATCCTAGTGTATGTTATGAAGTGTGGAACTAAAACAATTTTTTCTAAATGTTATCTAATTGACACAGCCCTATTATTATAAACTCTTCTTTTTTTTGCTCAGTGAGTTGTGATGCCTTGTTTATCATAATCTAAATTTCCAAGTGTAATTTGTGTATTTTTTCTATTCTGTTCCATTTTTTTCCCCATCTGTTCTGCTTTAATCAAAGAAGCTTCTTGGGTTGTTTTTAATAGCAATAGAACTATTTCCTCCACGTTTCTCTTTTTCAGTTTTCCTAATTTTTTTGGATTGATCATTTTTTTTCATATGAAATTTAAAATTGATGTATCAAATTCCAGAGTAAAATAAACTTACTGGTTTTTATTACTGGATTCATGTTAAAATTATATGTTAACTTGAAAAAGTTGATATCTTTATAATGTTGAACAGTCTTAGGTAAAATCAAGTAGTATCTCTTCATTTGCTCAAGTTTTGGCTTAATTGGAAATTTAAACAGAGTGGCAACATTTCCAATGGTTAAAAATACATTTTGGCAGTTGAGACTTTATTCATATTATTTCAAAAGCAGACATAGGTATCAGAAATCTTATTAAAATATGGCAAGACATCATTTCTCATTTGATGATCACTAAATGATTTCAGAGCCTTCATTTGAACTGAATAAACATAAACAAGTGTGAATGATTTTCTAACATGAGCTGCTACATCTAGTTGAGGACCAGATATGTTATTTAT
This sequence comes from Dama dama, assembly GCF_033118175.1. Classification (NCBI taxonomy): domain Eukaryota; kingdom Metazoa; phylum Chordata; class Mammalia; order Artiodactyla; family Cervidae; genus Dama; species Dama dama. Next base: position 66,376,818 of record NC_083692.1, read on the forward strand.
AGAATTGTTGCAGATTTGCGACTTGCAACTAATTGTAGTGAGCCACTGACTTTTGGAAAGAATCTTAGAATGTGTATGAATTTCAGCTCTGTTTTTTTTTTAATTTATTTATATGAACCAGATTACATGCCAGCAAACTCGTAAGTGAGCCTGCTTTTCTTATTTCATCAGGTAGAATATCATGTTTAAAAGTTCTTACCTTTTGTTTCTATAGGAAGGCTTTTTACATTTTAGTGAAATGACTCATAAAGCATGACATTTTGACCATTTCTGAATGTTTTATTTTTATTATTTTGAGCTCTGGTTTTAGATTGTGCTAGTAAAAATTTATGTTCAAATAATATGGAACAAAACTTTCCAACCAAACACAAAAAACAGTATGGAAATTTGGAAATCAGTTTAGTTTCAAATTGTATGCGTGTGTTTGGAGTAGGTTAGCCACTCTACTTCTAAGAATGGGGATGTGTTAGCCAAAGAATTAGGGACAACACATGCTGGAGCCAGGGGACAAGGACAGTGCAAACACTGAAAGTCAAACCAGGAGAAGTAAATTCTCACTCCAAGGGCAGAGGCAGCATCAGAATTGGAGACTAAACCAAAAGGGTCAGAAGTCAAGCAAATAGCCTGTTTTAGTCTATTTGGGCCACTATAACAGAATACCATAGATGTGAAAAAAGTGAAAGTGTTAGTTGCTCAATCGTGTCCGGCTCTTTGTGACCCCATGGACTGTAGCCTGCCAGGCTCCACTAAACATGGAATTCGATAAGGCAAGAATACTGGAGTGGGTTGCCATTCCTTTCTCCAGGGTATCTTCCTGACCCAGGGATCAAAGCCAGGTCTCCTGCATTGCAGGCAGATTCTTTACCACTGAACTTCTAAACAACAGAAATGTATTTCTTACAGTTCTGGAGGCTAGGAAGGACTGGCAGATGTGGCGTCTGCTCAGAGTCCACTTCCTGGTTCACAGATGGGCATTTTCTTCTTGGGCTCACACAGGGTCGAGGGCCCAGGTAAAGGCCCGAGTCTCTTCTATAAGGGCCCTAATCCTGTTCACGTGGGCCTTCCTGGTGACTCAGGTGGTAAAAATCCGCCAGCAGTTCTGGAGACCTGGGTTCGATCCCTGGGTTGGGACGATCCCCTGGCGAAGGGAACGGCTACCCGCTACACACTCCAGTATGCTTGCCTAGAGAATTCCATGGACAGAGGAGCCTGGCAGGCTACAGTCCAAGGCTGCAAAGATTCGGACATGATGGAGCAATTTTCACTTCACTTTATCCTCCTAACCTAGTCATCCTCCAAACCGCCCCACCTTCAGTTACCGTCACAGTAGGGATTAGGTTTCAACAAGTGAATTTTGGTGGGGTCACAAACATTCATTCCATAGAACTGCCACTGGAATGGAAGTTCCTAAAGGGCCCTAAGGGAGAAAAGAGTCCTAAACAATTGCCTGGAACAGAGGGAGCATGCCCAAGGGCCCCATCCCAAACCCCCAAGGGTACTTGAGTAAACACAGTAAAATGCACAGGGTTTGGGTTGATAGTTCAACACTGAGTATGAAGGTCTGGAACAGTCATCTTGTTAAGATTTGACATCAAGTCACTGCTTCTTTTGTGAAACACGACTCAACATTTTTTATGAAAAAAAATTGAATTGAAATACTAAAAGCTCTCCAGCTGACAGCTAACTGATGTTTCTGTGATATGAACTGATGTCAGGTTTCCTGCTGGGGCACGGTTTATCCCACTCATAAAAGGGCATAGAATGTTAAATGGGGATTGTCACAGCTTTAAAAAATGATTTCTTTTTCAAAGCCTTGATAAAGGTACAGTTTCTTAGTCATGTTGATACTAAAATATAGTTTTATAATTAAATTATTCAAACACTTTTCATACTATAGGTAAAATAAATTATACTATATATTAATAATTCCTGAAAATATTTGCTTCCATGACTGTAATATATCAATCCTAAAGGAAATCAACCCTGAATATTCATTGGAAGGACTGCTACTGAAGCTGAAACTCCAGCACTTTGGCCACCTGATGAGAAGTGCTGACTCATTGGAAAAGACCCTGATGCTGGGAAAGATTGAAGGCAGGAGGAGAAGGGGACAACAGAGGATGAGATAGTTGAATGGCATCACTGACTTGATGGACATGAGTTTCAGCAAGCTCCAGGAGACAGTGAAGGACAGGGAAGCCTGCCATCCATGGGGTTGCAATGAGTCAGACATGACTGAACAACAGAACTGAACTACATTACATCATAGTTGATAAGCTTTGCAAGCTCTTACAATTGTGTGAATTTTTTTTCTTACATAAGGAAAATGTTTGGAGGCTTTCCATCTAGAGCTTATTGACTTCATTCTGTCACAGTTCACTGAAACATTGAAATTCTGGGACATTTCAGAGATTTATTGAGGCCGTGATGAACAGAATGTTCACAATCAGGACTATCTCAGAGGTTCTCTTCTTCAGTTAATTAACTGGTGCTAATTCCTTAGTTGGTCCACCTGGTTCCTGCTTTCTAAATGGAGCCAGTTTCTGGATATTCCAAAACATTGTAATAATTAAGAACAGAATTGATGTTTCATTTTCAGGTTGGCCTTTAGCATTGGGTAATGTAAATACATGAGGAGGGCATGGCAACCCACTCCAGGTGTTCTTGCCTGGAGAATCTCATGGACAGAGGAGCCTGGCAGGCCACAGTCCATAGGGTCCCAGAGTTGGCGACGACTGAAGGGACTTAGCACGAATGCATGCAATGTAAATACATACAAAAGAGCAGAGTCAGCAACGGTTCTCCTGATGCAGTGGAGCATCATCCTAAAATCCCTGTGAGCAAGCAAGTTGAAATTGGCTTCTCTCATCCATGCTAGGGCCAGCCTGCATTCTGAGCCCTCAGATCTTTATGATCTTTCTTCTTTATTGCCCAGCTTTAACCAACTACAGGAGGTGTAGCCAATGATTAGAAAATGATGGCAAATTAAGTCATTTCCTAACAGACATTCCAAAATTACAGATCACAAAGAGGATGAAATCTGTAGGAAAACACACCACATTGGGAGTACTTGACACTGTGTGTGTGTTTCAAAGAGGCCATCTAACTCTCCTGTTATGTACTTGTAGCATAGCTATTTAGAGTTAAGGACATAATCTCTGGGCAACAGGAAAAGCTAACAGGCTCTCTGGGATTCCCCTATGACCTTGTTTCCATTAGCTAACACATTTCTAAATAACCCATAGGGCAAAGATGGGAGTCTCAAGGTAAATCAAAGAATATGTTTGATAGTTGATAACTGACTGACTGACTTTGCAAGTGAGTGACCCAGCAAGTAACAGACTAGTTTTAAGCTTGTTTTACAAAATCTTAGGATTAGTTTTTGACTGCTATAGTCAAACAGTGTGCTGTACTTGATTTTTGAAACATTGGCTAAGATTCTAGCCCCAGATAGCAAATAGGTGTCAGTGTTCTTACATCTCTAGTTGATTGGTAGCAGCTGCATGTAGTGCAGTGTTGAGAAAGATTCTGAGGTCTTGTACTGGGCTCCAAGGCAAAGAGAACTGTGGCAGTTTTTCAGCATTTGCTGTGTTGAAATTTGGGGTTGTTTAGTTGCTAAGTCTTATGTGACTCTTTGCAACCGTGTGGAATGTAGCCCCCAGGCTCCTCTGTCCATGGGATTCCCCAGGCAAGAAAACTCGAGTAGGTTGCCATTTCCTTCTCTAGTTGGGAGTGGTAGTATTAGTACATATGCTTTGTGCTCTGGGGCCATTGGGAAACTGTTCTTGAACAAGAAACCATTGCTTTCAGAATTCTTTTCCCTATTTCTCATAATATTAAAGTTGAGCCAGTACATCATTCTTTTTTCTTTTCTGGGCTAGCAGGAAATAATAGACCAGAAGAGTAAGGACAGTATGATATAAAGGAATAAGTAGGTCCTTTCTTTCAGAATATATCAATAGATTATGGTGGCCTGGTGGGCTGAATCTGATTACATGGCCTTATGTTACCCTGGAACCGCAATACCAAAAGGAGATTGTTCAAGGGTAGATAGCAACCAAGGGAGCAATTACAATCAAAAGCCTAATTAAGAGAGAAATCTGGCAATCCTTTTTTGGTCTTAGTCTTCAGTCACTGTGGCATTTTAGAAAAGAAATGAATATATTTGAGATGGAAGAAATGACTGAAAATGGCACTGAATCCTTCATGTGCTAAAATAAAATACATGCTCAAAAAAAAAGTGCTACGCTAAGTCTATGTTCTGAGCAAAACATTTCATGTGTGAAAATTTCAGTTGCTATGACAACCAGAGGCTGCAGCCCACTGACTTGTGTTCCTAAGGAAAATAAGAGTTGATGTTTATGGTTGAGAATCCAACACTGCCTTTGAGGAAGAGTGAACCTGGCATTTGTTAAAGTGCTGGGCCCTCAACTTGTGCCTCAGAGGAGATAAGTTCTCTGATGCTGTATGGTCATCTGTTTTTTGGGTTAGGCCCTCCAATTATCTTTAATTATATGAAACATCAGGAAGAAAACCCCTCAACTAGAACATCAGTTTGAGTGGGAAAATTTTTTTTCAGTAGACAACTCACCTGAAATAGTTGATTTACAAATTCAGAGTAAGGAACAAAGTCCTGCTCTCCCTTACTCTTGATATTCTAATTCTTGAAGAAATGGTGGAAGCAAGGGTTTCTGACTCAGCAGTGCTTCCTTGTTTCTGGTCTTTTCAGGCTTATGTTTTCTTCATTGCTTTTCTTGAAAGCAACGTAACCTGTGTAGAACTTTGGCAGCTCTAAATGTGTAGGGGCAACAACTGACATCCAAATTGTGAATGTTGTCCAAGAAGAGGATAAGCTAACTGAACAATAACCTCAAATTCCAAATATTTGTGGAGAACAGACTGTTCTTCACTTCAGTTAATGGGATCATTATCTAGTTAGTTGTTCAGGTAAGAAACCTTGGAGTCACTTTTTACTTTTCTCTTTCTTTCACTCTCCACAGATAACCCATCAGCAAATACTGTTGCTTATACCTGCATCCCCAATCTACCCACTTCTCTGTTTCACTTCCCACTGGTAATTGTAGGACAGTCATCTCTTACCTGGATGACTTCATGTTCTCCTAACTGGTCTCTCCCTCACTACCCCTGTTTTTTGACCATTCATCCCCGCCCCCCCACCCCCCCCCCGCCCCCAACAGCTGACAGGATGATTTTATATACATATGCATCATCAGTTCAGTTCAGTCACTTGTGTTTGACTCTTTGTGACCCCTTGGACTGCAGCACGCCAGGCCTCCCTGACTATCAAAAACTCCCAGAGCTTGCTCAAACTCATATCCATTGAGTCGGTGATGCCATCTAACCATCTCGTCCTCTCTTGTCCCCTTCTCCTCCTGCCTGCAATCTTTCCCAGCATCAGGGTCTTTTCCAGTGAGTCAGTTTTTCCCATCAGGTGGCCAAAGTATTGAAGTTTCAGCTTCAGTAGCAGTCCTTCCAATGAATATTCAGGACTGATTTCCTTTAGGATTGGTTGGTTTGATCTCCTTGCAGTCCAAGGGACTCTCAAGAGTCTTCTTCAGCACCACAGTTCAAAAGCATCAGTTCTTTTGGCGCTCAGCTTTCTTTATGGTCCAACTCTCACATCCACACATGACTGCTGGAAAAACCATAGTTTTAACTAGACAGACCTTTGTTGGCCAAGTAATGTCTCAGGTTTTTAGTATTGCTGTTTAGGTTGGTCATAGCTTTTCTTCCAAGGAGCAAGCATCTTTTAATTTCATAGCTGCAATCACCATCTGCAGTGATTTTGGAGCCCAAGAAAATAATATATGTATATTAATATATCCTTATATATTATCATATATATATTTGAAGTTAAACATTTTATTTTGAGATTGCTGTTGATTGACATGTAGTTCTAAGAAATAATACAGAGATCCCATGTACCAGTTTCCCCAAATGTTAACATATTGCATGATTATAGTATAATATCACAATTCAGAAATTGACATCTCTACATCAAGGTACAGAACAGAACATTTTCATCACCAGAAGGACTTTTATAATGACAACTACTTCCCTTTCACCACCAGCCTCACCTTAACCCTGAGCAACCACTAATCCAATCTTCATTTCCTTAGTTTTTTGTCTTTTCAGAGATGTTGTATAAGTGGAATCATACTAGTATGCATGTCTAGAACTTTTAGCATTATTTTGAAGAGTGGTGATTGTGAACGTGCCTTAATTGCTTTTGGTCTTAAGAGGAAAGCATTCAGTCTTTCATCATTATCTGTAATGTTAGCTGTAGGTTTTTGGTACGTGTTCTTTATCAAGTTGGGGAAGTTCCTCTCTATTCTTATTTTTCTGAGACTTATTATTTTTAATTGGGTGTTGAAAGATGGAATGCACTAACTTAAGGGAGGAATTAGCCCATTCCATCTAAATTATTTTTAATTGAATTCTTTGCTTCCTGGATTGATATGATCATCTTTCTTCTTTAGTGTGGTAATATAGTGGATTACATTGATTGATTTTCAAATGCTGAAGTGGTCTTGGGAATGATGCATATTTATTTTTATGTATTGCTGAATTCTGTTTATTAGTATTTGTTAAGGATTTTTGTGTATATATTCACAAGGGATATTGTTTTATAATTCTCTCTCTGTCTCTCTCCCCTTTCCTCTCTTTCTTTCTTTTTGTATCTTTTTGGTTTTTTAATATCTAGATAATACTAGCTTCGTGAAATGAAGTGGGAAGTGTTCTTTCCTCTTCTATTGAAAATTCTGTAAGAGATTGTGTAGAATTGATGTTAAATTTTAAACATTTGGCAAAATTCTCCAATGACACTTACTGGGCTTGAAAGTTTCTTTTTGGAGAAATTTTTAAAGTACAAACTAAATCTCTTTATTAGTTATGTCCATGTGTGCAAGCGTGCTAAGCAGCCCTGTGGACCATAGCCCACCAGGCTCCTCAGTTCATGGGATTCTCCATGCAAGAACACTGGAATGGGCCATGCCCTCTTCCAGGGGATCTTCCCAACCCAGGAATCAAACCTGTGTTTATTACATCTACATTGGCAGGCGGGTTCTTTACCACTTGTGCCATCTGGGAAGCCCCTTGTTAGTTATATGATTGTTCAAATGATCTGTTTGAACTACTGTGTTTTTGTTTCTTGAGGAGTTAGCCCATTCCATCTAAGTTGTCAATTTTACATGTGTGGAGCAATTTCCTTATTTATTATGCTTATTATGTGTTTGATGTCTGCACAGTCTGTATTGATAGCGCCTGTATTGATAATTCCTGATATTGGTAATGTGTATCTTCTCTGTTTCCTTTGTTATTTTTGTTAGAGGTTTGTCAATTCTATTGATTTTTTCAAAGAGCCAGCTCTTCATTTCATTGATTTTCTGTGCTGTTTTTCTCTTTTAAATGTCATTGATTTCTACTCATTTTTATTTCCTTTCTTCTTCTTTTGTGTTTATTTTGCTTCTCTTTTTATAGATTCTTGAGTTGGGAGCTAAGATTATTGACCTGAGATCTTTCTTGTTTTCTAATGTAAGCATTTAGTGCTACAAGTTTCTTTCTCAGCACCACTTTAGCTATGTCCTACAACTTTTGTTATGTTGTGTTTTCATTTTTAAACTATGTTGTGTTTTTTGTTTTCACTTAGTTCAACATATCCTTTGATTTACTTTGAGACTCTCTCTTTGACCCAGGGATTATTTAGAAATGTATTATCTAGTTTGCAAGTGTTTGGAGATTTTGATTTTATTTTTCTTATCAATTTCTAGTTTGATTCTATTGTGGTCAGAGAATACATTCTATAATTTGAAATTTTAAATAACTTTTTGAAGGTTTTTTTTAAATGACTATGGCTGTGGTATATATGTGATATATATGCTCCATGTATGCTTGAATATGTATTCAGCTATTGTTGGACAGAGTATTCTGTAAATGTTGATTAGATCCTGTTGGTTGATGGTAGTATTAAGTTTTTCTATATTATCCAAGATTTTTCTGCTAGTTGTTCTGTCAGTTGCTTGAAAGAGAGATGTTGAAGTCTCCAACTATAACTGTGGATTTGTCTATTTCTGTTTTCAGATCTGTAAGTTTTTGATTCACATATTTTGTTCTTTGATTCACATTCATTTAAGGTTACTATGTCTTCCTGTTGGATTTACACTTTCATCCTTATATGGTTGGTGTTCCTCTCTGTCTCTGGTAATTTTTGTTGTTGTAGTTCTGAAGTCTATATGATACCGATATAGCCACTTGCGTTTTCTTTGATGTTTGCATGGTACATATTGTCCCATCCTTTTACTTTCAACCCATGTATATCGTTATATGTGAAATGAATTTCTTGAAGACTGTATATAGCTGGATCATAACTTTTTAATCCTGTTTGCCAGTCTCTATCTTTTAATTGATTTATTTGGACTGTTTGCATTTAATGTAATTACTGATATGTCAGAGCTTAAGTCTGACTTTTTTGTTGTTGTTGTTTTCTTTTTGTTCTCAGTTTTTTGTTTCTTTATTTTTCCTGCTTTTCTGTGGATTTCTTGATCATTTTTTCAAGTTCCTTTTATATTCATCTATAATGTTTTTTACTGTATCTCTTTGAATAGTTTTTTAGTGGTTGCTCTAGGTGTTACATTATATACATATAACTTATTAGTGTCTATTGGTGCCATCATTTTACCCATTCATGCTATGTAAGTTTTATGTCCTTTGTTCTTTCCTATTTATAGTATAATCCTTGTAAATATTTCCTCTATATATGTTTAAAACCACATCAGTGTTATAATTTTTATTTCAACCATCAAACATAATTTAGAAATCTTAAGAGGAGAAGAAAATATGTTGTATTTTCCTGTATTTTTACTGGTTCCATTGTTTTCCTTTCTTCCTGAAAATCCAAGATTCCACTCTATCGTTTCTTTTACACTTAAGAGACATTTATTTAATTATTATTTTGGAGTGGGTCTGCCTGCCCTTTATTCTTTTTAAAAAAGTTAATTAACTTATTTATTTATGACTGTGCTGGGTCTTCATTGCTGTGTGGGCTTTTCTCTCATTGTGGCAAGTGGGAGCTACTCTCTAATTGGGTTCCACAGGCTTCTCATTGTGGTAGCTTCTTTTGTTGCTGAGCATGGACTCTAGGGCCTGTGGGCTTCACTAGTTGTGGCATGTGGGCTAAGTAGTTGCAGCTCTTGGACTCTAGAGCATGGGCTCAGTAGCTGTGGCCTGCAGACTTCGTTGCTCCAAGGCATGTGGGATCTTCCCCAGATCAGAGATACAACCCATGTCTCCTGCATTGGCAAGCGGATTCTTTACCACTGAGCTATCAGGAAAGCCCTGCCCTTCATTCTTGAAGGATATTTTCGCTAGACAAATGATCCTGGTTTGACAATTCTTTTATTTTAGCACTTGGAAGGTGTCGTACCACTTGTTTTGGGCCTCTTTGATTTCTGGTGAAAAAAATCCACTATCATTTAAATTGTTTTTTCACTGTAGGTAATAAAGTTTCATTTTTCTCTTATTTTTTGTTTCTTGATGTGGACTTCCTTGAGATTATCTTCTTTTGGGATTCACTGTACTTGAACCTTTACATTTATGTCTTTTGAAAAATCTGGGAAATTTTTAGCCATTATTTTTTTTAGTTCTTTTTCAGTCTCACCATCTTTCTCAGCCTCAGCATCTTTCTCTTCTGCTTCCAGAATCCCAGTGACATGAATATTAGATCTTTTGTTACACAGATCCCTGAGACTTGGATCATTTTTTTCAATTTACTTTCTCTCTTATGTTCAGATTAAGTAATTTCTATCATTCTATAGTCCAGTTCACTGTTTCTCCCCTCTGTCCCTGCCCTGTTATGCTATTGAGTCTTGAATTCATCGAGTTTTAAAAAAATTTGGTTATTGTATTTTTCAGTTCTAAAATTTCTATTTGGTTCTTCTTTATGTTTTTTTATCTCTTTTCTGATACTTTCTACATTGCTGTTTATTTCAAGAATGTTCACAGTTGCTTACTGGCATTTTTCACGATGTTTGCTTTAAAATACTTGTTAAATAATTGTACCATATGTCATCTTGGTATTAGCATCTGTTGATTATCTTTTTTCATTTAGTTAGAGATTTTTATGGTTCTTGATATGATGATTGATTTTTCAGTTGAAACCTGGGCATTTTTGGAATTATGTTATGAGGCTGAGGATCTTATTTATCCTCTTATTTTAGTTGGTGCTTTCTGATTCCACTATGACAGGGGAAGTGAGAGTACGTTTGTTAGTGTAAAATGAGGATAGAGGCCTAGGTTCCCCATTTTGTCCCATTGATGCACAACAGGGAAGCTGAATAGGATGTTAGTTCTACTCCCTACTAGGCTCCTACTGATTCCTCCCTGGGTGTGAGGGGTAGAAGTATCATGTTACTGTTCTCTTTTTGACCTTCACAGACCTTATTGGCCTCATTGCCACTGGGACAGTCAGTGGTGAAAGTTCTTATTCTCTCCTTTGCCTTCTCTGACACCACTCTAGTGGGGGTGATGGAGTCCCCTTACAACCTGGCCAGGCTGGAAGCCTAGGCTCCTCACTTGGCCTCTCTTGGCACGTGTGGCTGGAGTAACGATGTTTTCTGTGCTATTTGGCTGGAAAGTGAAAGTGTTAGTCACTGAGTCGTGCTGGACTCTCTGCGACCCCATGGACTGGAGCCCACCGGGCTCCTTGGTCCATAGAATTCACCAAGCAGGAATACTGGAGTGGGTTGCCATGCCCTTCTCCAGAGGATCTTCCCAACCTAGGGATTGAACCTTGATCTCCCACGTTGTAGGCAGATTATTTACCTTCTGAGCCACTAGGGTAGTAATTGTCTAAAAGTTTTCCATCTTGTTAAGCTGCTTCTTTTCTAGTCTTTTGCTATAATGGAGCAGGCTTTTTGATTGTTTTGTTTTTATCTTGGCCCATTGGTGTTTCCAGTTTACTGACACATTCAGCTCTGAGAAACTGGAGGTACAATGAAAACGCAGAGAATTCACCACCGTATTGGTTCCTGGGTCCCAAACTTCTGACCTCTCTCCCTTTTCATAGTCTTCTTCTTCTTCTTTTTTTTTTTATATCATGTCCAAGATTTTAAATTGTACTCGGTGGGAAGAATAGAGAAAAGTACATCTGTTTCATCTTCCCAGAAGTCCAGAATGATCTTTAAAAAAAAAGTAATCCACATCACTTTCCTGTTTAAATCCTCCAATGTCTTCCACTGTACACACAATAACGGCTCCCCTATGGCCTTCAGAAGGGCCCAATCCTGCCATGCCTGCTTTTCCTTCCTCCGCCATATGCCTCCCTCCCCTTTGGTCACTTCACTCCAGGCATTTTGGCCTTTTTAAAATTAATTTTCTCAACAAATATACGTGAAGCCTCTTTTATATTCCAGGCACTGGGTGGGCATATTGTCTAGGCACAAAGCCCCTGCCTCCTAGGGCTTACATTGTTTCTGTCATTCCTGCTCAAAAGCTTTGCACTTTCTCAGGTGTTCTTTCCTCAGCTCCCTCCTGTTCATTAAGGTCTCCATTCACAGGTCTCTTTCTCAGAGAGACCCTCCATTTCTACTTTAAGCAGGGGTTTTCTATTTTGGCTGCATGTTGGAAACAGCAGGGTAATGTTAAATAAAATCTCTAAGCCCAGGTGAATTCATCACAGACTGATTAAATCCAGACCTCTGAGAGTGGCCCAGGTATCAGTTTCCAGAGCATTCAGGAGGTTTCTGGTGTTAGCCTAGGTTGAAGTCACTTAAGATTATCTAGTAAGTACCTCCCTTCTTTACTTTATCACTACTAGGTGCTTGTCTGAAATTTATCTTTTGTTAACTTTTTGTTAGTTTTTCTCTAACTTATGTCTTATCTAGTAAGAAAAGGAAATTTAAAGTCTGGTGAATGGGAAACTTTCTTACTTGTAATTACTGGGTTTCTGCTAAAGATTCTGGATGCTGAAACTCCATGCAGATTCTGGCTATGAGAGCAAGGACTAGATGTGACTTGATCTCTCTGAGTTTTCTGGTTAGGCTTCAGAGTTATGAGGTTTCTACTTTTGAACCAGAACTTTTGAGTATTGTTGTTGTTTAGTTGCTCAGTCATATCCAACTCTTTGTGACCCCATGAACTGCAGCACGCCAGACTTTCCTGTCCTACGCTATTTCCTGGAGTTTGCTGAAACTCATATCCATTGAGTCAGTGATGCCATCCAACCATCTCATCTTCTGATGCCCTCTTCTCCTTCTGCCCTCAATTTTTCCCAGCGTCAGGGTCTTTTCCAATGAGTTGGCTCTTTGCATCAGGTGGCCAAATTATTGGAGCATCATCTTCAGCATCAGTCCTTCCAGTGAATATTCAGGGTTGGTTTTCTTTAGGATTGACTGGTTTGATCGCCTTGTTGTCCAAGGGATTCTCAAGAGTCTTCACCAGCTCCATAGTTTGAAAGTACCAGTTCTTTGGTGCTCAGCCTTCTTTATGGTCCAACTCTCACATTTGTACATGACTACTGGAAAAATCATAGGCCTGGTCTAGAAATGGCCTCTCGAGTAGAATTCTAGCTGACCCTGCCTCCCTCTGTCTGAGATCCTGGTGGAGTTGCTCCCTGGTGCTGGTGACTCACACTGTGTGAAGATTAGACCTTGGGGAATGTTTAAAGTAGTTCCAAACCAGGTGAGGATGGAGAGGTTATCTGTGTCTAGTAGGAGCCAGTCAGCATGACTGGTGACAAGTTGTGACCCCTGTTTATACTGAAGTCAGATATCTCATCTCAGTTTGCCCTGAATTCTCTTAGTTTCATCCGTGGAAGTCCTGCATCCCACAAAATCCCTTTGTTCTGAGAAAACTAGGATGGGCAGTCACCTTAGGAGAGTCTGAGAGTTATCTCAGCACGTTTTCTGGTTGGATCTGGGGAGGGAAAAGGTTGAGAGGGCATTGGAGTGGTTTGAGATCATTGCTGGGCTGTCCAATTCGATTTTTCAAAGCCTTGTACAATTAAGGGTTAGCTTTACACCCCCCCCCTAGAACTGAAGGGAAATTAAATGAGGGAAGTGAGTCAAAATCACATAGAAAAGAGTACTTGCTACCCTATGTTCTGAAACTGGGCTAAATTCCCAGATCTTTAAACTATTTTTTGTTGTTGTTGAAGTCAGCATTTTCTTCCTTGTTAACTACATCTGCTGCCATTGGATGTCTGGTATTTTAAAAATCATACATACTCTAGAAAGAGATTTATTGCATTTTAAATCCCGATGACATCTTAGCTGGGAATTTGGCTTTTATCCCTCCTCCAGCAGAGCTATGCTTATATAATAATCTTTTGCACAAGCAGAGTATGCTACTGGTTTGTCAATCAACTGGTAAGTTCAAACACCAGATGTAGGCTAACTTGCAAAATATGTTTCTGAGAGTGGCTGTTTGATTCACTGTCACTGGGGCTGATCTGGAGTTCTGCTTCAGTTGATGGCAACTTTCATGGTGGCAGTGGTATATGGGGTGGGAGTGGCTAGATAGTAAACCTCTTAAAAATTTTTTTTTTGTATTGTGGTAAAAGTCACATAATATAGAACGTACTATTTTAACCATATTTAACTATACAGTTCAGTTGACACTAAATACATTCACATTGTTGTACGACTCTCACTATCATCCATCTCCCCAATTTTTTACCTTCCTAAACTGAAACTCTGTCCTCATTAAACACTAACTCTTTATTCCCCTCCACCACCAACCCTTGGCCCCTGACATCTACCAAGGTACTTTCTGACTGTATGAATTTGACTATTCTAGGTACCTCGTATAAGTGGAATCAAGCAGTATTTGTCTGCACCTAATATATACTGGAATCTGTTTTTAAGGTTAACTTATATATGTCCTACAAACAGATTGTACCTTCTTTTTTCTCCTCCTGTGCTATATAGTAGATCCTTGTTAGTTATCCATCTTATATATAAGTAGTATGTATATGTCGGGGCTTACCTGGTGGCTCAACAGTAAAGAATCTGCCTGCAGGGCAGGAGCCGCAGGAGATGCGAGTTCAATCCTTGGGTTGGGAAGATCTCTTGGAGGAGGGCATGACAATCCACTCCAGTGTTCTTGCTTGGAGAATTCCATGAACAGAGGAGTCTGGCGGGCTATAGTCCAGAGGGTTGTAAAGAGTCAGATATGGTTGAAGCGACCTGGGCACACATGCATGCACATATATATGTCAATTCCAATCTCCCAATTTATCTCAACCCCCTTCCCCTCTTGGTGTCCATACATGTGTTCTCTATGTCTGTGTCTCCGTTTATGCTTTGCAAATAGGTTCATCTCTACCATTTTCTAGATTCTACATATATGTGTTAATATACGAAATTCATTTTTCTCTTTCTGACTTACTTCACTGTGTATGAAAGTCTCCAGGTCCAGGCACAATTTTGTCCATTTTTATGGTTGAGTAATATTTCACCTGGGCTTCCCAGGTGGCGCTAGTGGTAAAGAATCTGCCTGCCAATGCAGGAGACACAGGAGACATGGGTTCAGTTCCTGAGTTGGGAAGATCCCCTGGAGTAGGAAATGGCAATACACTCTAGTGTTCTTGCCTGATAAATACCATGAGCAGAGGAGCCTACTGGGCTATAGTCCATAGGTAGCAAAGAGTCAGACACAACTGAGCAACTGAATACACACAATATCCCTTTGCGTATACGTACCACATCTTCTTTATCCATTCTCTGTCAATGGACATGTAGGTTGTTTCCATGTCCTGGATATTGTAAATAATGCTGAAATGAACATTGGAGTGCATGTATCTTTTGGAATTATGTTTCTCTCTGGGCAAATAGATGGGAAAACAGTGGAAACAGTGGCAGACTTTATTTTTTTGGGCTCCAAAATCGCTGCAGATGGTGTCTGCAGCCATGAAATTAAAAGATGCTTAGTCCTTGGGAGGAAAGTTATGACCAACTTAGACAGCATATTAAAAAGCAGAGACATTAATTTGCCAAAAAAGGTCTGTCTAGTGAAGGCTACGGTTTGACTAGACCATAGTCAAATCCATACAGTAGTCATGTATGGATTTGAGAGCTGGACTATAAAGAAAGCTGAGCACCAAAGAATTGATGGTTTTGAGCTGTGGTGTTGGAGAAGACTCTTGAGAGTCCCTTGGACTGCAAGGAGATCTAACCAGTCCATCCTAAAGGAGATCAGTCCTGAATATTCATTGGAAAGACTGATGTTGAAGCTGAAACTCCAATAGTTTGGCTAACTGATTCGAAAAGCTGACTCATTAGAAAAGCTCCTGATGCTGGGAAAAATTGAAGGCAGGAGGAGAAGGGTACAACAGAGGATGAGATGGTTGGATGGCATCATCTAAAGGAGAAAACAGAACGTGAGAGCAGGACTCCAATTTGGGCCAGACTGTGGACTTTGAGCTATATGCCCAGTATCTATGGAAACGACATACCAACTGGAAAATCAGGCCCCCGGAAGGAACAGCCCCTCCGTTGCCTAAAAGAATACCCTAATTATCTGTGTAACCAAATAGAATCATACATTCTATTATGCTTATTGGGGTATGACCACAGGCCTGTTGATAATTGTCCACTGTTAACTACCTAGGCTTAAGGCATATGAATCACAGGTTAATTTTGATTGTATCTTTCTTTTCCTTTGTTCAGACTAGTTTCAGGGAATTTGGGGAGGTGGGTTTGGGCATGTACACTTAAGGTATATAAGGTTTCAACAAAAACTGGTCAGGGTCCTTGGCTAAGAGGAGACTCTGCCTTGGGCCCGCCAGTGTAATAAACTGTACTCTACTATCTGCATTGTCCTTCTGAGTGAGTTTGTTTCCCGGAATGTGTGGCTGCAACACACCAACTAAACAGACATGAATTTGAGTAAACTCTGGGAGTTGGTGAATGACAGGGAAGCCTGGCGTGCTGCAGTCCATGGGGTCTCAAAGAGTCAGACACGGCTGAGCGACTGAACTGAACTGAACTGGGTAAATGCCCAGGAGTGGGATTGTTGAGTCACATGGTAGTTCTATTTTTAGTTTTTTTAAGGAACCTCCTATTTTTCTCCATTGTGGCTGTATCAATTTACATTCCCACCAACAGTGTAAGAGTGTTCCCTTTTCTCTACACCCTCTCTAGCATTTATTGTTTGTAGATTTTTTGAAGAGGGACTTTCTGGCTGATGTGAAATAGTACCTCACTGTAGTTTTGATTTACATTTAATGCCTAGGTTATTCTAATGATGGACTAAACTAAGGATAATAAAAATAATGATTTAGAAGTATAATATTTTTTGTTTATACATACATACAAGTAAGGCCATTTTGTGCTGGTTTGTGCTACTTGCAGGGCACCAACCCTCTTCAGATTCAAATGGGACATTTCACACATGCTTTTCAAAGTTTGGGTGCTCTGTGACATCAGGGTATCAGTCACACTTATTTCCCTTTCCATTTCAACCATCAGGTTCTGATTCTACATTGTCTTCTTGTGTCTTCTTCATTTAAATTGCATCTTCTCTATATACTTTCTGCTAAGCTGAGACTATCTCTGTCTCCCAAACTCCCAGAAATTTGTCTCTTTTTATCTCCCTGTGTTCAAAGCACTGGCTGAAGTTTCTTGTAAAGTCTCTGAATTTCTCTTTCTTGTACAAAGAGAATTGGGAAAGGGCTATGGGACTAGAGTCTCCTGTTACAGAGTGGTTTAAGATCCTATATTACATGGTGAGTCAGGAATACCACATTTCATTCAGGTGATGAGAGTGCAGATTTACACATAGCAATGGAAGAGATAACATGGAGAGGTTAAAGTGTTGTGGAGGCATTGTAATCTGTGGGGAGCTGATGGCTGTGATTATCACCCTTTCAGCACAGAATGACAGACATGTATACATTGTCATGGGCTTCCCAGGTGGCTCAGTGGGTAAAGGATCCACCTGCAATTCAGGAGACGCAGGCAGACGCCTGCCAGATTGATCCTAGGGTCAGGAAGATAGCCTGGAGGAGGGCATGGCAACCCATTCCAGTATTCTTGCCTGGAGAATCTTATAGACAGAGGAGCCTGGTGGGTCCAATCTATAAGGTTGCAAAGAGTCAGACACGATTGAAGCGGCTGAGTATGCACACATGCATACATTGTCATAATTAGCCTAGGCAATTAGGATAACTTCACAGATATTTGTTTTAATTGACTTTAGTAGGAAACTAAATGACAATCTTCTTATGTAAAAATAATTCCACAATGACTGTCTAGGTATCATGTTATATCATTGTTTAAAGTAATTTTTAAATTACTTTTGTCAACTTAATTGTATACTTTTTGTATACAAAATTGTGTACTTTTGTATACAAAGTTGTATACTTCTGTCAACTTAAAATATGTTGTTGTTATTCAGTTGCTCAGTTGTGTCTGACTCTTTGCAACCCCATAGCCTGCAGCACATCAGATTTCCCTGTCCTTCACCTGTCTTTCACTTAAAAAATAGTCACAACTTGAAAGTTGAGAATTCTGTTTTATTCAGTGGGAATTTTTAGGACTTCAAGGCCTGGAAACAGCATGCCAAGTAACCCCAAGAGAACTGCTGTGAGGAGGTGAGGGGAGGAGCCAGGTAATATAGAAGTTTTGCAATAAGGGCAGGTAGTCTGAACATCAAAAGATTATTGTTAATTAAAGAGAACCAGATATCTCAAGCTAAGGAATTGAGTGCTTTTTTATGTATAGGAAGATGCAATAGTCTGGGCTCACTGAAATCGTTCCTTGCATATGCATCTCAGCTATCCTAAGTTGGCATTCTGTGTTTTTTTACATCCTGAACTCCCTTGGGGCTTATAATAGGGAGTAGCTGCAGTCCTGATGGCTGTTAGATAGCACGTTTTCAACCCCTTCCTAAGTGCCCTTGGGTGCATGCTCAGCCCCTTCAGTAGTGTCTGACTCTTTGTAACCCTCTGGACTATAGCCCTCCAGGCTTCTCTGTCCCTGGGATTCTTCAGACAAGAATACTGGAGTGGGTTGCCATGCCCTCCTCCAGGGGATCTTCCTGACCCGGGATCAAAGCAGCCTCTGCCTGTGTTTCCTGCATTGTGTGCAGATTCTTTACCCTCTGAGCCACCTGGGAAGCCCATTGAGTGCCCTTTGGCTCAGGAACTCACACTGGAGGGCTGGAGTCGTGAATGACTATGTCATCCTTGTTTATTGATGCGGCAAGAAATGTTCCAATTCTCACTTTCTAAAAAGAAAATCTGTATTCATCTCTATGATCAAGTATTTATTACATCCTTATTATGGTTATTAATAATTTTATTAATAAAATCTGAAAATAATTATATATCTGTATTTATGATTATTTATTATATATAAAAAGCACTTTATACATTATTTAAAGCAGCATTATTTAAACCAGAGTTTATTCATCTGAAATCTATGGAGGTCATGAACTGTCCACTGTTCTCCACTGTACTAGAGTCTGATAGTTTGGACTATATGAGTTACTGCAGGTAAAAACATCCTCTCCAAGAGCTGGGTCTACTGTAGGAGTTTAGGCGGAATCCACCAGATTCAGCAGCGTAGCCCATTTAAGTGATTGTTTGATGTCATATGTGGACTGTCTCAAGTGATGCATTAAGTGTAAGAGCTTGACAATAAGGATTTTTTTTTTGTTGCTTTTTTATTTAATTTTATAGTTTTATTTATTATTTATCCTGTACTTGATAATATTCTGGCTATTTTGGGGTTAGGATAATTACATCCTTTCTCAAACCTAAAGCAGAACAAAGGTAAAAATTTGTCCCAAATTGTGGATAATAGGGAGGTACTCAAATATCTCTGAGTACCCAAAGTGTGAAAAATTCCTTTCTCTTTCTCTCTCTGTTTCTGTGCACTTTTTATAAAAAGAAATGCCTTTTGAAGTGTCTGTCCAAGTAAAAGAAATGAGTATTGAAGATAGTGGCAGAGACTGTGGTATGGTCTCCAGTAGCCTTTCCTGCTCTTTCCGTCACAATAGAAACCCTGATTTTTAGATGGGCACATGGCTGCTTAGGGGCTTCCCAGGTGGCTCAGTGGGTGAAGAATTTGCCTATAATACAGGAGAGGTAGGTTCAATCCTGGGGTCGGGAAGATCGCTTGGAGGAGCGCATGGCAACCCACTCCAGCATTCTTGCCTAGAGAAGCCCATGGACAGAGGAGTGTAGTGGGTTATAGCCCATCGGGTCGCAAAGAGTTGGACACGACTGAAGCCAGTGAGCATGGACACATGGCTACTTAGAGTAAAGACAGGCTCCATGGCAACCAGTGTGGTCCTGTAACCAGTGCAAAACATCACATGATAGATTCCTGGAATTTTCCTTAAGGACAGTTGACACATGCTGCCCTTCTCCCAGCTCATCCCTTCTCTCACCCTGCTGCCTGAAATACTGCTGTGTCTCATGGAGCTTTAGTTGTCAGTTGTACTGTGAGGATGGGGGTTCCCTATTTGGGATGATGGAATGGTGAGCTGGAAAGAAGTTGAGAATTTTGTTGGGCAGAGCCACTGTAAGCAGCCCTGAACAGTCGCCAGATTCTTAGATGAGACAAACACTTTTTTTCTTTTGCCTTGCTTGAGCTCCTATTTCATGTTTAGCCAAATCTGATCTCAAGTGATAACAATGATACTACCCTTAAGGGAAGGAGATTTTATAGCCTTTCCAGGAAGTTTATTAAAGGGTTTAATCATCCTTAAGGACAAAATATTCCTTTTTTTATTTTTAAAAAAGTTTCCTTGGTGCAATCAATTCCTGTTTTCTCTTGTTCAAGTCTCTAAAAATGGAGAATGATTGATTGACTTCTTTCTTGTAATAAATCTTTGTGAAATGTAAGATTTTTGTTTTTGCCTTAATTGTATAGCTTTTTGCCCATCAGTGGATTTAGAACTCTTAAGCAGTTATTCTTTAATTTTTTGAAAAATGTTCATAACCAGACTTTTTTTAGTAAGATCATTAGCTAAGCTAGGCTTGTGGTTCTAATTATGTCTGTGATTTATTATTAGTGGGTTGCAACAAACTTGCTCTTGTGAAATGAGTAAGCTGTTTGCTGAACTATGAAAGGAGGAAACAGAGAGACAGAGAAGGTACTGTAACATCAGGGAGAAGTAGTAGAAAATGGGTTTTCGGTGTATGCATGTGAGTGGGTGAGAGAGAAAAAGAGAGAGAATGTCTTCAAAGCAAAACATTGTATGTTTATTTGCTGCCCTGTTCTGTGGCCCCCTGGGGAGCAGGAGGCTCACCCCACTGGGGGAGCAATGCCAAATTCCTCTGATGCATGAAATAGGGGACCCTGTCTGAGATGCTAGACATGCTTCTGTACCAGCTGTCTTTATATTCTCTCTTATTCAGGAGACCAAATTCCCTGCAAAATAGGCACTAAAAGCAACGTCTAAGGGAAATGCAATTAAATACATATTAAGATTTCTCTCTTTTCTGTGCCCCAAACCTTCAGGAACACAATGAAACTTTTTTTTTTTTTTCTTTTTCAATTACAGCCTTATTGAGATAAACTTCACTTAACCAGATAATTCACCTTTTTAGAGTGTATAAGTCAATGGTTCTTTAGCATATTCACAGAGTTGTACGACCAGCACCACAGTTTTAGAACATTTTCTTCACTCCAAAAATGAACCCCACACCCATTAGCAGTCAGTCCCCATTTCTTCCTTATAAAGTGCACATGATGTGTGTAAAGCCTTAGACAGTAAGTGCTTGCTGAAGTTGGTGAGCAATCATTCTTTCCAAAATTTGTGCTTCTGCTTCCCTTCCAGTTACTCCAGCCTGAAGCAACAGGCCTGCAGGCGATGTGGGAGGAGGGCAGTTTTGTCTGTACTTGTCCAGGCTGAAGAGCCTCAGCCCTGCGGTTCACATCAGCATGGAAGCAGTGGTTTGTATTCCCTGTAGGACTTGCCGAAGTCTCCTCAAACTCCTTATTGATTCTTCTGATTCTCATTTTCATTTTATTGGAGCTGAGGAAAATCACACTTTCGTGATTACTTGTCCTATTTCCAAGTTGATTGCAAGAAACCGTGTCTGGCACCTTTGATCACTGCTATTGTCTCAGCCAGTGCTAATCTGTGGCTCCCTTGAAGTCCCTGTGGGCTGCCCTTTTAGCTGACAGAGGGCCAACTCTGTGCTGACGTTCACCCCCAGTGAACCAGCAAGGGAGCCTGAGCAGCATCATACTGGCCTCAAGTAAAGGTGGGAAACATCAGGCTTATCAACCTCTCCATTCAATGTCTCTCCCTCAGGGTCAGCAAGATGCGGGTCTGTCAGCCAGGAGCTGGGGGGCATCTTTGCCCCTTTCTTCCCCACACAGGCTCCTACCTGTCCTAGGTAAGGAAGTTCCCCCAGCCTGCTATCGCTGCTGGAAAGTGAGCAAAACATCATCTTTCCAGGTGTAAGGGCCAACAAACAACTTAAGAAATATCTGTATTTCAACAATAGACTTTTGGAAATAAAAAAATTAACCCCTAAAGCTGACATTTTCGGCATCACACTAAAGCTGGCTAGAAATAAAAGTTGTGTGTGTGTGTTTAAACATATTTCACTTTTTTTTTTTTAGTTTAGAAACAAATTGTTACACATATGTATTATGTGTGCATGCTTGCTAAGTCGCTTCAGTTGTGTCCAACTCTTTGTAATCCCATGGATTGCAGCCTACCAGACTCCTCTTTTCATGGGGTTCTCCAGGCAAAAATACTGGAGTGGGTTGCTATCCCCTTCTCCAGGGGGTCTTCCCAACACAGGGATCAAACTCGTTCTCTTGCATCTCCTGCGTTGGCAGGCAGTTTCTTTACCAGTTTTTTTTTTTTTTTTTACTTTTTTTTTTTTTAAATTAAAAGCTTTTAGACGGTTAGAAAACCCCATTATACAGTTACAGATGTAAGGCAAAATAGTCATTAAACCAAGTTAAAATCAAAATGAAAAGTCACATTATGTCCATAGTTACATCAGTCCATCTTAAGGTTGTTAGATGTCATCAGTTTAAGAAGAGGTATCACATGCGATTGTTGAAGGTATTTGCAGACTTGGAGAAAGTCCTTTCCTTGAAGTGGAGATGTCCACCATGGGACGCCTTCCACTGATGAAGTGGGGAGTGCTCCGCAGACCCTGCAGTTAGATCGATTGTGGAATGCAGCATAGGAGTGAGCCCAGGACAGGAAGGCATTGTTTTGAGGATCAAACGGCAGACTCAGGATTTCTGGAGTCAGCAGAAGTAGGCTCACATAGATTATCAGGCCCATCTTGTCCTGAAGGATCCTGGACGAGCCCCAAGATGAAAGGTTGTTGCTGAATGATGAGACGTGGGATTCTTGGCCTCCGGAGGAGATGAATTCAATCCGGGGCCAGAAATGAGGCTGGATCGCTCAGAGCTTTTGTGTAATAAAGTTTTATTAAAGTATAAAGGAGATAGAGAAAGCTTCTGACATAGGCATCAGACGGGGACAAAAGAGTACCCCCCAGTTTTTTTTTTATTATGTCATCCCCACATCCCACTTTGCTTGAAGTAATAATCACTATTGACAGCCTGAGATGTATCTTTCTATATATTTCTGTATCTTCCTACAGGGACATGCCACAGTGTATCCTAATGATGGACATTCAGATTGTTTTCAATTTTGGGGATCATGGTTAACAATCCTTCAGCAAATATAGCTGAATGAACAGCCTTGAATATTGATTCTTTTGTTTGTAAGATAGTTTCACAAAAGTAGGACTGCTGATGATACATGTACTTATTCGATACTGCTAGGTTACTTTCCATCACTATAGCAATCCACTTGTCCGCCAAAAACATATAAAGATGTTCATATCCCCATACTCTTTTATACTTGCTCTTATAAATCTTTATTTTATTTTTGCTAATTAATGGTGAGAAATGTTTTCTCCTTTTTATTTGAATTCTCACTTTTGCCATTCCCTGAGGATACACTGTATCAGTAATCAAGGTTCTGTCTTGGAGATGAACTTGCTGGCACATTTG
The DNA here is from genome assembly GCF_033118175.1 of Dama dama. NCBI lineage: Eukaryota > Metazoa > Chordata > Mammalia > Artiodactyla > Cervidae > Dama > Dama dama. Next base: position 66,399,839 of record NC_083692.1, read on the forward strand.
CAGCTGCTTTTAGGCCTCCACTGGCTTCAGTTTCTCCAGGCAAGAGCTTTGAAGAAGCAGCTTTGATGAGAATGATGAATTTTGATCATAGATGCTGATGTGTTCTGTATGATTTAAAAACCATTGACAAGATGAATTTTGGAAAGGTTACAGGAACAAGAAGGAAACAGGCCATGTGTATGCACAGATGTTAGAGGTGTTCTGGCTTTGCCCCAGCTCTGCAGTGGTCATGCCTTGCTCTACCCTGCTCTCTGCAGAACCTGGAGGAGCCCCTTGCACAAGGGGAGGACCTTCCAGTGGCTAGCATGTTGGGCTTAGAGAGAGGAGAATATGAAGAGGTAAGGACTCACAGAGCCCATCATCTTCTGAGCCTTTCTCCCATATTCCTTACTGAAACTAGATCCATCTTCCTTTGTGGTCCCCCTTTCCGGAAATTTTTTTTAGCTCTCAAGCATCCCTGGGTTCAGCGGTGGATACTTTTCAGAAGTGTCCGCCCTCTCAATGTCCTTTGCTGAATAGTAAAATTTTCAAGGTTTTTGATCATCTTTACTATCATTATTCTGAATTCTTTTTTAGTTAGTTTGCCTGTTTCCTCTTCATTTATTTGGACTTCTGTGTTTCTAATTTGTTCCTTCATTTGTGTAGTATTTCTCTGCCTTTTCATTATTTTTTTTTAACTTATTGTGTTTGAGGTCTCCTTTTCCCAGGCTTCAAGGTTGAATTCTTTCTTCCTTTTGGTTTCTGCCCTCCTAAGGTTGGTCCATTGGTTTGTGTAAACTTCATACAGGGTGAAATTTGTGCTGAGTTTTTGTTTGTTTGTTTTTCCTCTGATGGGCAAGGCTGAGTGAGGTGGTAATCCTGTCTGCTAATGACTGGATTTGTATTTTTGTTTTGTTTGTTGTTTAGATAAGGTGTCCTGCACAGGATGCTTACTGGTGGTTGGGTGATGCTGGGTCTTGTATTCAAGTGGTTTCCTTTGTGTGAGTTCTCAGTATTTGATACTCTCCAGGGTTAGTTTGAGGTGCCAGGACATCCTGAAAACACTGATTGGCTGGAAGGAAAGCCTTTATGATGGCTACTGAGCTAGCCTCTTGGTCTGCCCACCAAGTCCATCTGGAATGGTGCTCCCGGTGGCTCAGTCATGGGCTCTTCTGCCTCTGGATCAGTCTTCAAGCTCAGAGGGTGCTTGCTGGAGTCTAAGATCCTCAGTTGATCATAAAATGATATAACTCAGGCACAGCCAGATGAAAGGGAAACTGAGGGCAAGGCCTGGGGAATGGAAGCAGGATTTCCATGACTTCTTCAGGCGCACCCCCACCTCTCTCCCTCACCTCCCAGTAAAATTTTGTAGAAGTGATTTTCCATTTCTGCTTCTAGCTGGCACCCTCAATTCCCTCATTTCTCGTCCTACTCTGACTTTCTCAGAATGAATGTTTCTTGGATCAGAGTTATACTACAATTCTAGGGACTGGCTTGTTGTGGATTGTAGCTTTCCTCTGGTGCATACGACTCCTTTCTTTTTTCCTCTCCTGCCACTCTGCCTGCCTCATCTGGCATGCAGTGGAGTAGGCACCCCAGTGTAATGCATGTTAACATTCTTGTGGGTCCTAACCCCCACAGATCAGTGTATATGATCTGGGAGACAGAGCATGATGTAGGAGGGCCTGCTTGACTCAGATAGATCTGTTACTGAGTTTATGGTGGATTAGAGCAATGTTCAATCCCAAACTGGCTGGATGGGTTTCCAAAAATGTTACAGTAATCTATTCTGAAAAGTATATGCCCTACAGGATGCCTCGTCCATGAAGCCTAGGGCACTGCTCTTAGGGACTACCCCTTCTGGGTCTTTATATAACTTCTCAGCCATTGATTAGCAAAGATCAATGAGAAGTGATGGTACCTGCCACAGGCAAAAATTTTGGAGGGAAAGTTTCTATACACATTGCTGGTGGAAATGTGAAATCAAAATCACAGAAATAAAAACACCAGAAAATAGCATATATGTTCAATATTTATTGTAATATTATTTATAATGGCCAAGATCTATAAACCAAGTGAATGCCCATTTGGAGCACGAAGGGTGAATAATAAATTGTGATACAGTCATATATGTCTGTAAATACAGTGTATATATTTATTTATGATTATATAGTGAGAAAATCACTGGTATCCACAAAGAAGGACAGCATGTACAAGTGATATACCATTTACTTAAAACTATGTTTATACACATAAAGAGAGATAGAGATGATGACCAGAATATTAATCATATTTATAAGGTGGTGGGATTCCAGGTAATTTTTCTTTCTTCTTATACTTTTCTGAACCATTTGAATTTGTAATAGTGAACATGTGTTAGTTTAAAAAAAAAAACACTCAGAAATAAACTGAAGATGTTTTCATTGGGAAAAAGCCGAGGGGTAGAGGAAGGAAATGCCAAACTTGTGATGAGTGGCCAGACTCTTCTGGTTTTTCCCAAGGCACATGATTCAAGAGATTAAGACAGGAGTGATGATGTCTTTTATGACCCAACCTTGGGAGTCTTACTGTCATTTTTCTGTACCCCATTATTTACCTATTCAGTTGTAGGAGAAGCCTACAGAGGGCCGTGAAAACCAGGAGGTGGGGATCACTGGCCATCTTGGAAGCTGATTACCATAGGGAGCCTGAAGGTATTGCTTTTTCCAGAAGTCTTAACAGTTAGCAAAAATAGCTTTTCTCTGCATAAGACTTACATAATCTTGTGTGGAAGCAAAGATGACTTTTCCAGGTTCCTTCCATTCATGTGAGTATATAAAGTCAATTTAGTGCTGTGGATTACCTTCTTATTCCTGCTAAAGAACTATAGAGTTTCTAATTGGAAAAATGACAATTTAAAAATGTACAAACTTCCCTGGCAGTCCAGTGGTTAAGACTCTGCACTCCCAGTGCAGGGGGCATGGGTTTGATCCCTGGTAGAGGAACTAAGATCCTGCATGCTATGTGGTGAGGTCAAAAAAATTAAATAAATAAATGTTGTAGCATGTCACTGTTTCCCTGAACATTGTATATATGCTCACTTTTATTTCCTTACTTGGAATAATATTAAATTTTGTTGGTTAACACTTATTAGCCAATATTCTGCCTTCATCTATGGTGTTTACATGCTTAAACCTTTATAAGAAAAATGTTAGGAGCAAGACTAATGGAAACTGAGGCTTATTGAAAGTGAACAGATTTTATATTTTATCTTTTTTTAAAATTTTATCTTATTTACTTCAATCACATTGAATCAGTGACATTGACTGCACGCTGAAAGCCAGTAATTTACTAACCCAGAAAGTAGAAAATCAATATCTCACAAGATAAACAATTCTTCCCCCTTTTGTTTTAGAATGGGAAAATAAGAGTTCATTTCTCTTCATTGATTTTAGTGCTTTAAACAAGGTAATAGTATTTCATGCTGATTTTATTTTGAACCAGCAGGAAAATTACATGGTAAATAACTCAGTATTATTCAAATCAACTAATATTAGAGGAAAAAACAGGAATTGGAAGCTAGCTGATTATTCATGAAATGCTAAAATATTAGGAGAATTCTCCTTCTCTGTTTATCTGTACCACTGTAATTACCATAAACATGAAGCCTGGATTCGGAGAACATGATACAAAGAAAAAAATCCTTTTGCCAGTTTTCAGCAATGAGACTAATGAAGATTCAAGAAGATAAGGCCTAGGTTGCCTTAAATAATTACTGGGAAGCACACATATAAAAATAGGACTTGGCATGGAGATAAATAGAATTGAAATTATTCTCTTTATTATTTTGCTCTCAGTTTTTGTTCTCTTCTTTCTCCGTCCTCTGATACTACTTGAAGGAGACAAAAGAAGAAAAGAGACAAAGAGGTGTTAAGAGTATGCTTTCTGAAAGATTTTATTCCTGCATATTCATTAGAAGTATTTCTAAAATCATATTACACCTGCACTGTACCTAAATACATCTTGTTGGTTCAGTTCTTGTCTCACAAGGAGTCGTATCCAAGTTCAGAGTCCAGACTGAGGCTGTCTCAACTCTTAAGTTCCTCCCTTGTTACCCACATGCCACTTCCCTGCTTCCTACAGAACTCTTGATTCCTAGTATTTTGTCTGACCATTTATCCCATTTTCTCATGTTGGTTGGCTTTGATGGGCTGTGTGCTGTAACTTATCTTTTCATTGTCTCTTGTGTGTGTCCTATTCTCCACCTTGCTCTGACTTTCAGATCCATCACTTCCTTCCAGAACCTTCCCTGCCTTGACCATGTTTCTCTGGCCTTGGACTGGATCTGGCTGCCTCTACCTTTTGTACCATCTGCTGCTCTGGGTCTCCCAGTCCCAGGTCCTCACTCTACAAACACCCCTCTGTTGCTGGCCTCCTCCTTTCCGGCAGGAATTGGAGAAAGTGGTGAAGGAGAGTCTACTCTAGAGTAAATGGAACCTCCTCAGCAGTGAGGAAGTGGTCTGAGATCTGTTATGAGAAATTTTAGAATGTCATTTCTTGTTCCTCATCTTCCAGCCTTTCCCCTTCTCCTGCCTCTCCTTCCAAACTTAGCTAAAGAAAAAGGGATGGAATTTTCAACTCTGAATTAGTGTCTTAGTCAGATTGTGCCAGTTCATGAGGAGTAAGAGACTCATTTCCAGAATCTTACTCCCGTACCTCTTATTAGTCATGCTAGGTCCCCATGGACTAAAGCCGGATTGGGCTCATTTTCCTTTCTTAGCCCTCTAATTATCTTACTCTTGTGTTCTTTGGAAATATTTCCAACATAATTTTCCCTTTCAGACCTCACAATTGTAGTTACTGGAAGAGAGGGAGTAGAAGAATAGAATGCATGAATATTCTGTGTACCTTCGCTAGACTAATTACAGTATTGCGTGATATATCCTTGAATGCGTCTCCTTCAGACTGCTCTGACACTGTGTGCTGCTGTTGGGGAGATAGTAAGCATTCAGTTTGTTGATCAAAGGCAGTTGCCATCAATAGATGTACCTACAAAACTGAGTACACAGAAAATAATTCTGATAAAGACATATAGAACTTCAAGCTTTTATTCATTCATTTATCTGGGTATTTATCTAGGTATTTATACCTAGAGCACCTAGAGCACCATTGTTGGTGCTCATGAGGGTCAATGAAATTTCCAGATAAGGTTCCTCTCAGGCTTTATAATCTTTCAATGTTTTATTGGAGAAATAATCCCTCTAGGCTAATGTTTCCTAAGGCCCACTTGACTTCGCATTCCAGGACATCCGACTCTAGGTTAGTGATCACACATCATGATTATCCGAGTCATGAAGATCTTTTTTGTATAGTTCTTCTGTGTATTCTTACCACCTCTTCTTAATATCTTCTGCTTCTGTTAGGTCCATACCATTTCTGTCCTTTATTGTGCCCATCTTTACTTGAAATGTTCCCTTGGTATCTCTAATTTTCTTGAAGAGGTCTCTAGTCTCTCCCATTCTATTGTTTTCCTCTGTTTCTTTGCACTGATCACTGAGGAAGAATTTATCTCTCCTTGCTATTCTTTGGAACTCTGCATTCAAATGGATAAATCTTTCCTTTTCTCCTTTGCCTTTCACTTCTCTTCTTTTCTCAACTATTTGTAAGGCCTCATCAGAACCATTTTGCCTTTTTGCATTTCTTTTTCTTGGGGATGGCCTTGATCCCTGCCTCCTGTACAGTGTCACAAACCTCTGTCCATAGTTCTTCAGGTACTCTATCAGATCTAATCCCTTGAATCTATTTCTCACTTCCACTGTATAATCATAAGGGATTTGATTTAGGTCATACCTGAATGGTCTAATAGTTTTCCCTACTTTCTTCAATTTAAGTCTGAATTTGGCAATAAGGAGTTCATGATCTGAGCCACAGTCAGGTCCCGGTCTTGTTTTTGCTGACTGTATAGAGCTTCTGGGAAGCATCACTACGAACAAAGCTAGTGGAGGTGATGGAATTCCAGTTGAGCTATTTCAAATCCTAAACGATGATGCTGTAAAAGTGTTGCACTCAATATGCCAGCAAATCTGGAAAACTCAGCAGTGGCCACAGGACTGGAAAACATCAGTTTTCATTCCAATCCCAAAGAAAGGCAATGCCAAAGAATATTCAAACTACTGAACAATTGCACTCTTCTCACGTGCTAGCAAAGTAATGCTCAAAATTCTCTAAGCCGGGCTTCAACAGTACATGAACCATGAACTTCCAGATATTCAAGCTGGATTTAGAAAAGGCAGAGGAACCAGAGATCAAATTGCCAACATCCGCTGGATCATAGAAAAAGCATGAGAGTTCCAGAAAAACATCCAATTCTAATGGACATGAGTTTGTGTAAACTCTGGGAGTTGGTGATATACAGGGAAGCCTGGCATGCTGCAGTCCATGGGGTCACAAAGAGTCAGACATGACTGAGGGACTTAACTGAACTGAACTGAAGAGCCTTTTCATTCAAAGCAATTATTTAAAATTCACCATGAATTTTAATAAACTAATTTCATAGTTACTTCCTGCTAATCCAATTTCTGCTTAATTTGAACCTTCTGTATCATTTCAGAACAACTTGTGGAATCAAATTAATTACGATTAAAGTAACAGTTTTCTCATGCTAATAATGATCAGTTTAAAGGGTTGGGCAGATATCAGAGAGTTTAGTCACAAGTTATAGCAAATTGACACTTCATTAGTGAGGGAGAGGCTCAAACTTTTAAACTCAGGAGAAGAGCAAATTGTATTGAAAACTACCAGGTACAGAGCTCTGGCTACAAGCTGGTTTCCTCCACATTCTTGCTGTGGCCATAATTCTTAAAAATACCAGTAGCTGCTTATCACCTTGCCAGTGCTGGGAAATTTACCCATGTAGGTTAAATGGAGAAATATTTTAAAAAGCAGAATAAATTAGAATCCTTTTTGTGAACTATTTAAGCTTTCCTTTGGAAGTGTGAACTTTGTAACTCAATTTTAATGTTTGTGTTTCCAGGTTCACAGAGCTTAACAGTGTCTTTTTTTTTTTTTTTTTTAAACTTTCCAGGATTTGCCTTCTTTATTCTGAGGAATTCTTTATTCCTATCTTGTCTTACCGTCGCTGTCTCTCACTCTTTCTAATGAAAAGGAGGTCCCTTTGAGGGTTTTGCTTGGGCAGCAGGTTAAAGGATTCAGAGAAAAACATGGATTTGCCCTTTAGATATCTAGGCTAATTTAATTCTATCATGATTGCTGCAACTTTGAATAGTATTTCTGGGAGCAGCCAGGGGTCTTAAAGTTTGCATCCCACCCCCCACCGTGCCCCACATTCTTTTAAAACTAACTCATTGCAAAAATCAGTTTCATAATGAAACTGCATCTGAATCATACCTAAATAAAATGTAGCAATGCCCTTAGATATTCAGAGACACCTTTACTTTCTAATAAAGTGGTAAGAAACTGAATATAGTTGACCCTTGAACAACATGGGTTTGAACTGCATGGGTCCACTTAAATGTGGGTATTTTTCAGTGGTAATTACTGGAGTGCTACATAATCTGCAGTTGGTTGGATCCACGGATGTAGAGGAACTGTGGGTATGGAGGGCTGACTATAAGTTACATGCATATCAACCTCTGCCTTATTCAACAGCCAAGTGTAGTTTTTTTTTTTTTTCAAATAATTTTGAATAAAATTTTTTAAAAATTTAAATTCTGATTAAAATTCTTAATTGCTCAACCTGTGTGTCTAAATGCACAAGAGTAGTGTCTACTTGATTGGGAAGATGGTAGGTAATTATTGTTTTTAAAAGTTTTTAAACAAATAATGAAGTATAGTTATAATCGTCTTATTGCTTGTACCATTATTATTGGCCAGATAGCATTTAAAAAACTTCCCCATAATGATACAAATACTCTCTTGATGGTTTCCCACTGTTTACATAGTTGAATTGAAAGCATGATGAGAAAGTCATCCTTATGTTGAGATTTTTCATTTTTCTTTATGAAACCATGTCAAGATCATTGATTCCGTTTTCAGTTTCCTTGACCATTTATGATTTTTAATTCACTGTGGGGCTTTATTAAGATATATCATGTCTGTGTGCTCCTGCAAGATTTCTGTAGGCTGTTTGAAATGTCTTATAGTAGACTTGATGGATTCTAGGAGCAAGACTGCATCTGGAGAAGAGGTATCTTTGATCTGAGACCTGTCATTTGTGATTCAAATGGAGGCTGGACAGCCTAGGAGGGAGCAGGTCTTGCAGTGGCCCCTGCCTTCCCTGCCAGGGAGACAGGGCCTTAGTGAAGTCACTGAATCCACAAGACGGTAAAGAGGAGAGACAGGTTGTGTGTGTCCCACACACCTGAGAACAGAACTCTAAAGTTGTCAAAAATACCCAAACACATAGTCCCAGGAAGTATGGTGAACCCACGAGATGTCTGCTGTGATTTTGCCAGCACCATCCAAGGATTTTTTTTCCTTGATGGACCCTAGTGTTCCATTTGAAATCTGCAGTCCAGTCAGTCCTATCTTGTCTCCCATTTCTGATTGCTTATTAGTCCCTCCAGGGTGCTGTCCTCTTCTATTGTCTCTATATACTGCTCCAGGTTTCTTTTCCTCTGGCCCAGCCTCTCTTTCTCTCTCTGTCAGACCTATCTTGGGAACCACTGTGCAGCTAAAAGTAACAGTGACATATCTCCTTACATAGCACGTTATTAGGCATAAGAAGCTGTTCTAAGTGCAGTATGTATGTTACTTGCATGGGCTCATTTAATCCTCGTAATGGCTCTGAGACATAGGCATTGTTATCATGTCCACTTTACAGACAGTGAAATTGAGGCACAGGGAAGTTAATTCACCCATGATCACATAGTTAGTAAATGGTAGAACTGGGATGTGAATATGAGAGGAAGTCTTCAGGGTTTATGCTCTTAGTCATTAAAGTATCCTGCATCTCCCTAGGGTAAAAATTCCCCCACACACTAAACTTTTCTCAGAATGGTCCATGACCTGGTTTATAGCCTTCCCCAGAAAAGCAACCCCCATATACTATGAGCTCATAACTGGACATTAAAAACCATGTGAGGAAAACCATAAAAAGAGAGCCAATATAGCAAACAAATGGCAAAATGAACATGTTGAGAACTAAAAACAATAGAATAATCTAAAAGAAAATTATAAGCAGTTTAAAAGCATGATTTTAGATTAAAAAAGGAACAAAGCCATAGTAAGATGACTAGACACTAGAAATAAAGAGTAGGCAGTTTGCAGTAGACCCAGATATAAATTTCAAAAGGTTTAATGCCCAATAAGCTACCAGAAAGAAAGATAGTTTTGCTACTTCTAGATGAATTGAGAATTGATAAAATGGAAGGAAAACCTGAGAAATAGCTTTCAGTTTGCAGAAGACAATAAATTGATGGAAAGTGGAGAACGTGAAAGAGAGGTTAAGAGACTAGAATGAAGTTTAATGTAAGTCTGTTAGGAATTTCAGAAGAAGATAATAGGAAGAAAAAGGGTAGGGCAAAAAGTCAAAGAGGCCATGGATGAAAATTTTCTAGAAGTAAGGAAAACATGAATCTTAGGATTGAGGAAGCATGCAAAATTCCAAATATTTCAGTGAGACCACAGAATTTTTATGAACGTGTGGGGAAAACAATGCTCTCATATGCCTTTTATGGAGGGTCATTTTGCAATATATATATATATATATATAAAACATGCAAATTCTTTGACCCGGAAATTGTTTCTAGAAATTTATCTTCAGTAAATAATCAGTCGAATTCCTCCAAATTTAAATATATAAGGATGTTGAACTCAACATTGTATACTAGAGATGTATTGAAAACAGCTTTAGAAAGCTCATCAATATGCAATAGACAAAATACACTAGTGTATAACCACAGAAGCATTGTTGCTTTTATGGAGTTGTTAAAATGATGATATTGATCTATTTTTATTTATTGTCACAGAAAGATGGTTGATATGGAAAAAGATCTAAAAAACCATGTGAATAGTTGGTCCAACTGGCATAATAAAAACATCTGTATATCTAAACAGGAGTTTGGAAAGATAAATACTTTAAAGTTTATAGATAGTTATCACTGCATCGATAATTTTTACTTTCTTTTTTTGTCATTTTACGCATTGTCTTATATCAAGTTATACTTTGTAAAGGGAAATCTTGATTTATAATTTAGCTGAGGAGGAATGATAGAGTAATAGCAGTCCCAGGGAGAGTAGATTTGAACCAATGCCATCATATTCTACCTCTCATTTCCCTTTCGGTTGTGTGTGTTATGAGTGTGTACTAACTGGTACTGTGCCCACAATCCTGGCACTGGATGTTGTCATGGACTTCAGCATTAGGAAATATAACGTGAATGTGTAGGGAGAAAGAATGGATACAGAAACTTGAATCATCTCTAAAAGGGACTGGGTGATTTAAAACACAAGATGTCTAAGTATCTCAAGGTTGAATACTCTTTTTAAAATATATACTGAATTATCCCTTGGTGTACCTTGTAAAGCTAAGAAGAATCTACAGTGCTCATGAGATTAAATGATCAAATATGTAATTTTCATGCTTTGTTGTTGTGTATGTATTTGTGTGCATGTACGTGTATGTATGTACTCACATGCACACACACACACTTTTTTATAAAACGTGTGGCCGATCAAACTTGAGTATGGGTGCCCTTCACCTGACACTTTCTTCTAATTCAGGTTCTTAGAGCCAAATGCATCAGTTTTTAAGTGAGGAGAGAGAGAAGTAGTTTAGAGAAGAACAGAACATAGAGGCTTAGCTGTAGTTCTTAATAGGAAAAGGGGTTAGGTTTCAGATGCCAGTTTTGTAAATAAGTGGAGATAAAATGTGACTACAGCCATCTCAGATTTTTCAAAAGCAACTCGATGAAAACAAGTTTTGTCATTCATAAGTGTAGACATACTAATAAGATGTGTGATTTAAAAAAACAATAAAAAGTGTGCCCTTCATAATTGGGAGAGAGAAAGATAAGAGAGTTAGAATATGAAGGAAATGATATCTGAGATTAGTTTCAGCTGCAAAACAATTTACTGTGTACATGCAAGACGTTGGCACACACCCTCTCCTGTCCTTTGCAATGAATTTTCTTGTTTGTTACATAGAATATTTTATTCAGTGTAGCCTCAGTTCAGTTCAGTTCAGTCACTCAGTCATGTCCGACTCTTTGCGACCCCATAGACTGCGGTATGCCAGGCTTCCCCTGTCCATCACCAATTCCCAGAGCTTGCTCAAACTCATGTCCATTGAGTCAGTGATGCCATCCAACCATCTCATCATCTGTTGTCCCCTTCTCCTCCTGCCTTCAATCCTTCCCAGCATCAGGGGCTTTTTCAAAGAGTCAATTCTTTGTATCAGGTGGCCAAAGTATTGGAGTTTCAGCTTTAGCATCAGTCCTTCCAATGAACACCCAGGACTAATCTCCTTTAGGAAGGACTGGTTGGATCTCCTTGCATTCCAAGGGACTCTCAAGAGTCTTCTCCAACACCACAGTTCAAAAGCATCAATTCTTCGGCTTTCAGCTTTCCTTATGGTCCAACTTTCACATCCATACATGACTACTGGAAAAACCATAGCTTTGACTAGACAGATGTTTGTTAGCAAAGTAATGTTTCTGCTTTTTAATATGTTGTCTAGGTTAGTCATAGCTTTTCTTCCAAGGAGCAAGCATCTTATAATTTCATGGCTGTAGTTACCATCTGCAGTGATTTTGGAGCCCAAGAAAATGAAGTCTCTCACTGTTACCATTATTTCCCCATCTATTGGCCATGAAGTGATGGGACCAGATGCCATGATGTTAGTTTTCTGAATGTTGAGTTTTAAGCCAATTTTTTCAGTCTCCTCTTTCACTTTCATCAAGAGGCTGTTTAGTTCTTCTACGCTTTCTGCCATAAGGGTGGTGACATCTGCGTATCTGAGGTTATTGGTATTTCTTCCAGCAATCTTGATTTCACCTTGTGCTTCAGCCAGCCCAGCATTTCTCATGATGTACTCTGCATAGAAGTTAAATAAGCAGGGTGACAATATACAGCCTTGATGTACTCCTTTCCCAATTTGGAACCAGTCCATAGTTCCATGTCCCGTTCTAACAGTTGCTTCTTGACCTGCGTACAGATTTCTCAGGAGGCAGGTAAGGTGGTCTGCTATTCCCATCTCTTTAAGAATTTTCCATAGTTTGTTGTGATCCACATAGTCAAAGACTTTGGTGTAGTTAATAAAGCAGAAGTAGATGTTTTTCTGGAACTCTCTGGCTTTTTCTATGATCCAATGGATGTTGGCAATTTGACCTCTGGTTCCTTTGCCTTTTCTAAATCCACCTTGAACATCTGGAAGTTCTTGGTTCACGTACTGTTGAAGCATCACTTGGAGAATTTTGAGCGTTACTTTGCTCGCATGTGAGATGAGTGCAATTGTGCAGTAGTTTGAATATTTTTTGGCATTGCCTTTCTTTGGGATTGGAATGAAAACTGACCTCTTCCTATGAAAAGGCTTTCCAGCGTAACCTATGAGGTGACAAAGATTAATAGTGATAGAGAAAAAGGGAATGCTATGGGTCTTCATTTATGTCTTTATAGAAAGTCCCCTGGTAGACTGGAGACAGCCTCAGTATTAACAACTGATGATATTATGACACTCTTTTCATGGCAGATTTCTTTAAGTGGGCAGTTTTGTTATTAGATGGTTACCAGATTTTAAATCCTGTCTGTAAAACTTAAGTGAGGAAACATGCTTCAGCAAGATCCTATTCTGCGTTTCAGTGGAAAAAGGCCAGGAAAAAAAATCCCCATATAGATGAAGCTTCAAATACATCATTATTGCTCAGCTTATAACCTTGGTGACAGGAGAGCTAGAGGGGCCTGAGGTAGTGGTATTAGTATAAACAGCTTTTGTATTGAACACGTGTGTATATATTCCCACTGCAAATTTCATCTCACTGAGGCAGCATACTTATGTAAGCAAAGTTTGTTAGAGAATTTCCTGGAAGCAGCTGGCCTACTTACCTAAACACAATGCCTTTTTTTTTTTTTTTTTCTGGCAAATAAGAAGTAGCTGTAGAATATTGTGTTTGAAAAGAGACTCTTGACAGAAAGTTATGTCAACATCTGAGGCACTGAGGCAGCTCCTGGGGTGACTTTGGCTGCAGCCCTGAACTCTGCTATCCCCTCCCCTGGCTCCATGGCTCTCCTTCTGTGTGAGGCTGAGCTGCCAGCTCAGTTCATTAGAGGGCATTCTCTGTGCCTGTACTCAAGAGGCAGCAGTATTCTTGGGTCATGACTGATTGGCCGTGTGGACCTGGGTCTCTAACCAGGTGAAAGCCTCCCTAGTAGAATACGCTGCCTGGTATACCTGAGCACTTGGGCCCTGTGAGACCCTGGGGATAAGGGCTATAGTCTCTGTCTAGACATGGCAGTTAATTCTGATACTTCAGTCTGGGGCCAGCTTGTTACAAATGCAAGTTTCCAATTCTATACCTGTAACTGTGAGTCAGGATGTCTGATATAGTAATCCTTATGCATAGTAAGGTTTGGGAACTACTGACTTAGAATAGCCTCTTATGATATTCCAAATACAAAAGGGTAATTTTATTGCAGGGACTTTTAGTTGTTATTTGTCCTTTTACAAATTCATTCATCTAAATATTTGTTGAACGCCTATTCTGTGCTAGATACTGAACTAGGCAATGGAGTTATAATGGTGAACAAGATTGACTTTTTTTTTTTTTTTGTCTTCATGAAATGAAGGGAAAATGAATAAACAAATGAATAATTATGAAAGCTAAGAAGGCCACAGTATTATAACAGAGTATAGTGGGGGGAGGAACAGTAAATGTTTAAAATAAAAATATGGTTAGAGAAGGCCTCTCTGAGGAGGCAGCAATTATACTAAGACCTGGATTAAAAGGAATCAATCAGATATACAAGAACCTTGCTAGGCAGTATAAAAGCTTATACACAGGTACTGAGACTGAATCAGCCTCGATGTGTTTCAAGAACAGAAAAAAAGAGCAGCATGACTATGCCCAGCAAGCCAGGGGCAGCATGGTGTGAGATTAGGCAGGTTGGTCCTGGATTGTGTAGGCTCTGGAGGACAATGGATAGGCAGAACAGACTGAGAGGGAATGGAGATTCCAACATTTAGTGGCAAACAGGAGTCTGGAGTTGGGAGGAGAGGCCTAGTCTGGGGCGTGAATGTGAGGGTTATTAGTGTTTCAAAAGCAAGACATCTCAATGGATAATTCAACCTAGGAAGAGGCTGCAGAGAGAAGATGGGAAAGGGCCTGGTAAAGAAGACTGGGAACCTCTAGGACCTGGGAGAGGTGGGAGGGTGGGAGAAACACCAGGAGACTGTGGGCCTGTGGAAGCCACAGGAGGAGAACGCTTAGAGAGAGACAGGCAAGTGTGTTATAGATGCTAAAGATCTAGAAGAGTGCAGGCCTCTTCAGTGGCCACCAGCTGTATGTGGCTCTGGAGCACTTGAAATGTGACTAATGTGAAATGAAAATATGTTGTAAGTGTAAAATAAAATGTACACCACGCACACCTAAAATGAATATAATGTTATGTATTAATTATATCTCAATTTAAAAAATGCATGCCGAATTTCAAAGATGTGGTAAAAAATAAGAATGGAAATATTTCATTAGTACTTTTTAAAGTAGTAATGATATGTTGAAATGATATTGTTTAGCATAGATTGGGGTCAATAAAATACACTATTAACATTTCACCGGCTTCTTTTTAGTTTTAAAAAATATGGCTAAAAAAAAAATATGGCTATAAAAAAAAAATATGGCTAATAGAAAATTGTAAGCCACATGTGTGTCTTTTGTCCTGTTTCTGTGGCAGAGTTTGGTAACTGGAGGTCATTTGCAAGCTTTAGACTGGCTGAGATTTAGTAATCCCTAGCCAATTGTTTATACTCAGGTGTGACAGGATCATCATGATAATATTTATTATGCCCAAAATTAAATTAAAAAACTCACCAATAAAAATTCTTCTAGACTTTTTGATATGTATGAAAGTGATTTAATAATTTCATATAAATTGATAATATAATATGGCCTTTAAGTTCTTTGAAATAAACTCTCAAATGTGGTTTTTCAGTCTTTTTTTTTAACCTGCATTTTCCTTCTTTCCTTTCTGTCTTCTATCTTCTTATCTAAAAATTCTTTTGTTTTTATTTTTGCCTATCTGGCCAGGAAACTTCATGGTGTTATGGTCGACTTGCCGCACAACCGTGTTCAAATCTGTCACCAACAGGTTCATTAAAAACCTGGCCTGCTCGGGGATTTGTGCCAGCCTGGTCTGCGTGCCCTTCGACATCATCCTCAGCACCAGTCCTCACTGTTGCTGGTGGATCTACACCATGCTCTTCTGCAAGGTCGTCAAGTTTTTGCACAAAGTCTTCTGCTCTGTGACTATCCTCAGCTTCCCTGCCATTGCTTTGGACAGGTAAGATTAAGTAGCCAGGGGCGTAACGTTTTTTAAGTGTACTGAAAAATTATCACTGTGAAGCAAATAGTGAATAGCTGATGTTCCAAATATTGCTTGTGGTCAAGAGAAAGAGAATCAACTGCTGAAACAGATGCCTCACAAAAGCCAGCAGCCCTGGAAAATGGGGCTGTTGAGAAAAGATGTGGTGTTGAGGAGGCTACATCATGAGGATGCCGGGGCAGAGCTGGGGCATGATATAGTTTCAGTCTGGTTGGAATTGGCCATATTTGCTTTGCAATTGCAGTAGATTGCTCATCAGATTGCTAACTCTGCAATTAGGGCCTTTTGATGATGGATGAAAACATTTCTGGAAGAACAAGAGAACAAACAATTCAGTAGTTACTTAACAAGTGATTAGACAGTCCAGTTGGACCTGGCCAGATAGCACCAGAAATTCCTTTGTAGGATTTATTTCCAAGGTTTTATACTGTGATGGTGATTGCTTTCTCTTCCCATAACTTTTTAATGGATGTCCATTTGAAATAAATCTTACATCTTACATCCTAGCTATTGCTATTATACATAATTTGATCAAATTTATCACAGTGAAGTGTAAAGATCTCAGTAACCAACAACTTCCTGCCTTTTTTGTTGTTGTTGTTGCTAGCACTTCAGGAATACAGTTGAGACAATAATACATTTTAGAGAATAGAATTAAATAAGCACACAAGAATTGAAAAATATTTTGTGTCCACAAGAATTTTTGATTTCAAGATTTACAAAAAGGAGAAGTTGCTGATGTGAAATGTGCTGATTCTTCTGACTTTATATCCTGTGGTAAATTTAACTATGTTTTAGGTGTTAGAATTTTAATACTCTTTGTCTATTTAAAACATGCTTAAACCTTAATGACCTATTGAGGGCATAGACTACAAAATCCATCTGTGGAGTCACTTCACCCTATCTGACTTGGAACCCAGATTTCATTAGCTGCCCAGTGTCAGCTGCATGACAGGACACAAAGTCATACAAAGCCTTCTGCATACTAGGAGAAACCATTGACTTTGTACTTAAAAGAGGGATCTTGGAGCCAGAAGTCTGATTTTAAGTCCCACCTGTGCTGTTTCCTTGCTGGTGGCTTTGGGCAGACCTCTCTGAGCCTCAGTTTCCTCAGGAGTAAAAAGAACTAAATGAACTATTTGTGGCCTGTGTTTAGATAGACTGCACTGATACATATATATATATATATATATATATATATATATATATTTTTTTTTTTTTTCCTAGTCTTCTCCTCTGTTTGGCACATTCTTTCTCAGATAAATTGTCTGCCATCCTTTTACCACTAGAGATCCACTGCAGCTCTTTGACAGTTTCTCCTTAGAAACTCACCATCCACAGGAGCAGACAAGGCAGGTGACAAAACCAAGTGACATGGACCAGTTTGGAGTTGTGTCTGCCTTCTTTTACATGGGGGTCATCACTCAACAGGCCCTTTACTACAGCATTGTATAAATTTAAGGCATAATGGATTTTCTTACACATATTGTGAAGGACTCACTAGAAATTTAGCCAAAGACTTCTCTGGCAGTCAAGTGGCTAAGATTTCACCTTCCAATGCAGGGGGTGTGGGTTCTGATCCCTAATCAGGGAGCTAAGATCCCACATGCCTCATGGCTGAAAAGTCAAAACATAAAACAGAGGTGATACTGCAACAAATTCAATAAAGACTTTAAAAATGGTCCACATGAAAAAAATTCTAAAAAAATGAGATAACATCCATCATCTCCTATAGAAACATATCATTTTACTTATGATGAGAACTGCTACAATCTACTCTTTTATCTTTTAAAAATAATTTTGTTTACTTTGGGCTCTGTTGGGTCTTCATTGCTGTGCAGGCTCTTCTCCAGGTGCAGAGAGCAGGGGCTACTCTCCAAATGCAGCGTGTGGGCTTCTCACAGCTGTGGCTTCTCTTGTTGCAGTTCCTGGTCTCTAGAGCATAGACTCAATAGTTGTGGCACACAAGCTTAGTTGCTCCACGGCATGTGGGGTCTTTCCGGATCAGGGATTGAACCCATGCCTTCTGCATTGGCAGGCAGATTTTTACTACTGAGCAACGAGGGAAGCCCCCTGACCTACTCTTTTAACAACTTACTTCATTCCTTTTTATTGCTGAATAATTTTCCATTGGATGCATATACCACAGTTTATTTATCTGTTTACTAGTTATGGGACATTTGGGTTGTCACCACATTTTGGATGTTGTGAATAATGCTGCTATGAATCCTGAAGTTTTTTTAAGGATAGGATGCAACAAGAGTGGAAACACGTCATTCAGGACACATTGCTATTCCACCTAGAACAGTGCAGTAATCCCTGTGGGTTATTTTTGAGCCTCTGGTTTTAGGCAAGAAAATACATAAATAATAAGAAATATGTATTATCTTTCCAGCAGAAAATCTACTGTATTTTTGCCATCATTTAAAAGTTTTTTCCAGTGTATCTTTTACTTTATTTTTTTTATTGAAGTATAGTTGATTTACAATGTTTCAGGTGTACAACAAAGTGATTCAGTTATATATATATATATATATATATATATATATATATATATATATATATAAAATCTTGCCAGATCCTTTTCCATTATAGGTTATTACAAGATATTGAATATAGTTCCCTGTGCTGTATAGTAGGTCTTTATTTGTATTGCTTATCTATTTTATATATAGTATTGTGCATCTATTAATGGGCTTCCCAGGTGGTGTTAGTAATAAAGAACCTGCCTGCCAATGCAGGGGACATAAGAGATTTGGGTTTGATCCCTGGGGCAGGAAGATCTCCCGAAATGGCTACCAACTCTAGTATTCTTGCCTGGAGAATCCCATGGACAGAGGAGCCTGGCAGGCTATAGTCCATAGCGTCGCAAAGAATTAGACATGACTGAAACGGCTTAGCACATCTGTTAATATCAAATTCCTATTTTTTAAAAAAAATGTAAGCAAGTTCTTTTAGTAGAAAAGCAAGGTTGGTAGATCCCTATTTCATTATTTAGTGATTACTCAAAAGGGTAAGTGTGGTGTACTTGAAGACAAAGGGAGAATAGTCCTTTCTCTCACTTCCCTCTCAGATATTTGTTTCATGGCACCAAGTCAGCAAGTTAATTGGGAGGCCACGTGCACTTCTGCATCATTCCCTAGACACGTACACTCCAACAAAATGATGTATAGTGAACCTGTGCACTCGTGTTGCATCTATTTCCCAACATATAATGGAATCAGAAATTATGGGAAACTGGGGTTCATTACATGTCTTTTAGCAAATGGGAATCAGAGATAGTGGACATGTATTCATGTGTGGGTGTGGGTCCATCACATTGGATTTGTTAAATGATGATTAGAAAAGTTTATCTATATTCAGAGAGAAAAAATTGGGAGTGTGCATAATTTATACATTTCTTTCTCTTTTCTTCCCCTCCCAGAAAGCGATCTAGAATACATTTTACCGTGCTGCATCCATCTCTGGTCATCCATGGTCATGTGTGTTTGCATCATCTCTCCCCCAGCCTGTCCCCTGACAGACTCCACCACAGCACCACTTTCTCTTGACATTTTCCCAGGTGCTTCCTTTCCCCTACCTCCTCTATGCATGCCTCCAGCAGAGTCATCTTCTCTTCAGTTATAATTGTTTGCTTACATGCCATTTTTTCCCCATGTAGTTTAGAAACATTCTTGTGTATCCTTTCATCTTTGCAGCCCAGTGCCTGGCACAATATGTGGCACACGGGTGGTACTTAGAAATTCTTGTGACAGGAAATCACACATGCTCAGGTGGCCCCGTGAGGGAATACATATTAGTAGGGCTGGAAGGTCGACTCCAGCATTAGCTGACTGCGCAGACGTGGGGTGAGCTAAGGGTGAAGAAACTTGCTGTATCTCTGAGGGCTACTGACTGCCCATTCAAGACAGATGTGGTTCTAGGGGTTTAACAAATTACTCAGTTTCCCCAAATCATAGGTGATATTGAAACAAGGTGCTTTGGGAATTCTGATTAGGTGGTTATAGAATAATCAAGTCAAGCTTGAAGGGAAAAAAAATCTCTGATTTTAACAAAGATATAACTCTGCGGGTATTTTAGACCTACTGATTGCTCTTAGGGGTCCTGAGCGATTATCATGGAAAATGGCTCCTGAGCCCACACAATTCTTTCAGTGGAATTGATTTTGAAAGACTATGTCAGAGTCTATCCCTCACACTGGGTTCTTCTGCCCCAGCAGCTGTAAATGTTAATGATACCCATGTATATATACTACAGCCTGAGTTTTCTTTGGATTTGTGTGCAAATTTCTCTCTCTTCATAGCTTTGAAAATTGCCCTTAAGCTCCTCTAGCCCATGTAAAATTTTTTTACAAATTACCCTTTACCCTTAAATTGAAAAAGAATGTCTTCACAGCAGATGGAGATATCCTTTATATCGAGGGCACTCTTTGGGATTTAGTGCTGGTGGCAATAATTATAAAGTTCACAATGAATTGTATGGCAAAGTCCTCAAAACTTAAGGTCTAGCTTCCAAACTCCTCTAGTGATCTCCTCTGTCTGAGGCAGAATGAAAGAACTCGACCCTTTCTTTCCTCTCTCCTACTTTTAGTAATGTGAATTCCTCTAAGTTAAAGTGTATCTTCTTCTGTGAAGTGAATTTTGCTTGTGCCTTTGGCAGGTACTACTCAGTCCTCTATCCGCTGGAGAGAAAAATATCTGATGCCAAGTCCCGAGAACTTGTGATATACATCTGGGCTCATGCAGTGGTGGCCAGTGTCCCTGGGTTTGCAGTGACCAATGTGGCCGACATCTACGCCATGTCAACCTGCACAGAAGTCTGGAGCCACTCTCTGGGCCACCTGGTATACGTTCTGGTCTACAACATCACCACGGTCATCGTGCCTGTGGCTGTGGCATTCTTCTTCTTAATACTGATACGCCGGGCCCTGAGCGCAAGCCAGAAGAAGAAGGTTATCATAGCAGCACTGCGGACCCCACAGAACACCATCTCTATCCCCTACGCTTCCCAGCGGGAGGCTGAGCTGCATGCCACGCTGCTGTCCATGGTGATGGTCTTCATCTTATGCAGTGTGCCCTATGCCACGCTGGTCGTCTACCAGACAGTGCTCAACGTCCCCGACACGTCCGTCTTCTTGCTGCTCACGGCCATCTGGCTGCCCAAAGTCTCTCTGCTGGCGAACCCTGTGCTTTTTCTTACTGTGAACAAATCTGTCCGCAAGTGCTTGGTAGGGACCTTGGTCCAACTGCACCACCGCTACAGCCGCCGAAACGTGGTGGGCACAGGGAGTGGGATGGCTGACGCCAGCCTGGAGCCCAGCATGCGCTCAGGCAGCCAACTCCTGGAGATGTTCCACATTGGGCAGCAGCAGATCTTCAAGCCCACAGAAGACGAGGAAGAGAGCGAAGCCAAGTACCCAGGTTCAGGGGCTCTCCAGGCCAAGGAGCTACTTCCCACTTGCCTGGAGGCAGAGCTGGGACCACAGTTTGCAACTCCCGCACCACCCCCGGGCACCGTGGACTCTATCTCCCAGGTAGCACCAGCAGTGTCTATGGAATCTGAGACATTTCCCGACAAGTATTCCCTGCAGTTTGGCTTTGGGCCTTTTGAGTTGCCTCCCCAGTGGCTCTCAGAGACCCGAAACAGCAAGAAGAGGCTGCTTCCTCCCTTGGGTAACACCCCAGAAGAGCTGATCCAGACAAAGATACCCAAGGTGGGCAGGGTGGAGCGAAAGATGAGCAGAAACAATAAAGTGAGCATCTTCCCAAAGGTGGATTCCTAGCAAGGCTTGTGAATCCTTGGAAGCCACAGGCCTTTCCACATTCCTGCTCTTCTTTCACTGGGCCTGTGATTTGTATGATCTCATTGCAACTCAGCATGGGTTGACTCCACCTCTGTGGGCCAAGTGCTTATGAATGAGAGGGAAATCTATATATAAAATCAAATGTCCTCTTTTTTGAGGATATGTATATCTATATATATATGTTTATCTCAGTGATCCAAGTCCTTAGTAAAGTCCATGTTCCTCACAGTGTAGACAAAAGCTGGGTAGTGGGGAACGGGTCTTGGGAGGGAACTTCATGTGCATTTTCTGAGGATATCTCAGTTCTGGGGCCCTGCAGAAAGTACACATAGAGGAGAGTGTCTATGGAGTGCCAAAGGGAGCAGGTACTCTAAGAGAAGCCCAAGGTAATTATGGAGCCATGTGACCATAAAGAAAATGCCTATTAGATTGATTTTAAAATGTGAAAGAAGTGGAGAAGAAAGACTGAGAAATACCCACACTCTGTAGTCTTTAATCTTCCCAGATGATCTCATGAGAAAGATTCTATGCAGCAATCAGCAGGGGTAAAGGATATTGAAAATGATGATCTTGTGCCAACTTCTGGAATTAAAAATCATTTAAAAAGGCAAAGTTAGTATACATGGGGGCCTCTGGAAATGTCAAGCTAAACATACTTGATTAGGAGAGGTGATTCTGCCCAAAAGAGTGGGAAAAGTTTGCTTCTCTTCCAAGGAAGACTCCAGACCCCAGGTGTTGCCAGTTTCATTTTCAGTCTCTTTGTATGACTCCCTTCATTTTGGGCATAAAGGAGGAACAAAACAGAGAAGGAATTCATCATTGTAAAATGCCAAGGCAACACCTAGCCCAGGTAAGCGCTTGGCTTCCTGTTTCCCAATGAAGTTATAGCAGGAACCAGACAGGATAGGAGAGGGAGGACAATGTCCTCAACTGATCAGTCACCTGGAGGCTCTCACAAGTGATTCGAGACCACTTTGAGGTGGGTTTCACCAGGCTGAATTCAAAGTACAGATGACACTTCACTCTTAATGAGAGCAAATCAAGCACCAGCTCTGCTCTTTTCTGATGGGTGTTTTGTTCTTGTTTATTGTCCCTAAGGGAGCCAATCCCGTGCCTTGAGCAAGCTTGAAGGGAGGGGGGGCATATGCAGTGGCAAGCAGCACATCCCAAAGGCAGTGGTCCTCGCAGATCTCCTTGAACCACACTGGCCCTTGTCCCTTGGAGGAAGGTCAGACTGTGTGCAGGGAATTTCATTTTCCTGTCCTTTCCTGGGTGTGCTGTCTTGTGATTCCTGACTATGAACCCAAAGACCCTTCTCCCCAGGAGGGAGTGCCTTCCTCTTCGTGTTTGTCTCTTCTGTACATTGTGTGCTCACAGTGGAAACAGGGGCCTGCCTGCCACCCCCTCTCTCAGGGCCCTGCATGCCCTCTGTATGCTTCACCCCATGGCCCTTCAAGTTTATCTTTCAGACATTCACAGCTGTCACAGCTTTCATCATGAAGGAACGTAATCTGTCAGAAAATTGTGTCCACTTTAGAAGAATCTGTCAAATGTAGCCACGTTGATGTTCCAATAATGTATATGTACAACTTAATAAGTTCTGGTGAGCCAGAATTTGGTAGATATTTCTTATGTATGTTTGAAGCGGTTGGTTGACATCTAACAGATCATGGCCAGGTGTATTTATATACTCTTTGAAGAATTATGTTTTAATAAAAAAAAAATCAAAAAACAGTTTCTAAACTCAAAAAAAGTTGTGTGAGTGATTTTTTTTTTTCCCCTTACAAGTGGTATACTATCTGAACCTCTCTCTTCCTGCATGATCTCAAGTGAAAGGTATTTATTTTCTTCCCAAAATGTAGATACAGCATTCTAGTAGCATTTTCTTATGTTGTTGCAACTTGAAAAATGAATTACCAAAGAAGAAAGTGCGGTGTTTGAATAAATGTCCCCAACCTGGTTTCCAAATAGATTCGGTGGGTGGACTACCAAACATGTAGGTGGAGCTACACTGGGAAGAGTATAGTGCAGCAGTCATTACCCCTTATGGTTGGGACCATGGCCTTGAAGTCTGATGGTCAGTGTTTGAATCCTGACTCTACCACTAACCCACCTTGTGATCTTGAGCAGGTGAAGTAATCTCCATGTATCTTGGTTTCCCCTCTGTAAAATGGGGAGATAATAACTGTGTCAGGAGCTGCTGTTGCCCTGACTCGCATATTTCACCTCTAGTTTTAGCCGTGTCTGCTGTGGGCCATTGTTGGCTGCATCCATTTACCTCCCTGAGAGCCATCAAGGCCTTGCTTTTCTCCTTTCTGCCCTGGGAGAGCTCCCTAGCTCTGGGGATTAACGCTTGACCAGTGGGGCATGGGCATCAGTGGATAAATGCCCCTGCTTCCTGTCTTTCTGCTGGACAACTATGGGAGGCATCTTTCTACTTCTCAGGAGGTCAAGCAGCTTGAGTCCCTATTGTCCACCATGGTGTCTGATTAATGCAGCCTTTTATTGACTCCTCTTCCTTCTCTGTGGGCTTTCTCTATCCTCATTCATGCCCTCA
The DNA here is from genome assembly GCF_033118175.1 of Dama dama. Lineage (NCBI taxonomy): Eukaryota > Metazoa > Chordata > Mammalia > Artiodactyla > Cervidae > Dama > Dama dama. Next base: position 66,423,712 of record NC_083692.1, read on the forward strand.
AGGATTACCTCCCCCAAACCAACCACACAAAGCCCTTATCTCAAGCTCTGTTTTCAGGGCTATCCAATAGTATACCTCATGGGGTAGTCATGAGGATTAAATGACATGGTCTGTTCAACACAGAGCCTGAAACAGAGTAAAACTGTATCAATATTAGTGCTTACCTGCTACGTTAAAAACAGTGGTTGAGGTTTTTTTGCAGTGTTACTCAGAAAATAATACTAAACTGATGTTTTCACCAGTTACCCCAACAATTATTTGTATTCATAGTGATGATAACTTTGAGGCAGTTGTGCATAGTCACTCAACCATGTCCGACTCTTTGCAGCCCCCTGAACTGTAGCCTGCATGAGGTTTTAGAAGCTAAAATATCTTCCCTGTTAGCTTCTGGCTTAACCAGTGTTTATCCCCATTTATGGCAAGGCAATAAGTTAGTTAATAGGCAGAATAAAGGCCTAGTGACCTTCATAGAACTCAAACTGTAATCTCCAACATGGTGTTATATGAATCTGTAATGGCTAATTATCTCCTGGGTTTGTAGGAGCCACTTAATTCCAAACTTAAATGAGTGAATGATATAATAAATGAATAAATAAGAGATACAGCACTTGGAGAAGTAGCTAAATCTCTCTGGGCAATGAGCTGAAGTAAGATTTTCTGTCAGAGTTATTGCTGGTTCTCATCGATTTCCTTGAAATGACTCATACAAGGGTTAAAGGCATTGAATGCAAGGTTTTTGATCTACCTGTCTCTTCAACACCTAAGACTCTCTGTATATTCACTAGAGTGAGTGTAAATTCTAAATTTGGAAGGTAGTTCAATACTGAGAAATACAGCTCTAGGCATGTGTGTTGGGCATAAACAGTAATCCTTTTGTCCTCTGTATTGATCAGAACTTAGTGGTTAAACCCCTTTTTGCTCCCTTTAAAATTTCTTTCTATATGTGTATTCACTGCAGCCCACATACAGAAGGAAGGTAATATCCACAGATATCTGTACCTTCTGGATAAAGGGGTCCTTTTGCTGCCTCCTGGACAACGCCCCAAGAATATAGCGAAACAAAGAAAGACTTGCACAATTGCAAAGGGACCTGTGTGTGCCTTGCTGTCCAGGTCCTGCATCCCTGTGGAGAGTTTGGTAGTGAGTCCAGGAGCCAGGGCTTCACTCAGGTATTTACGTACAAGTCTGAAAGAGAAAGCTGGAAGCCCAAAGGTGCAGAGGGATGGAAGGGATGGACTGCTGCCTCAAATGGGGCAAGGAATGAGCACGTAGGCAATGGTGCAGGGGACAGAGGGTGTCTCCACTTGCGTGCTCCACAGCACCCACGGTGTCATGTGAGAGGGAAGGAAACCTTGCAGGTTCTATTATCCCAGGGTCTCAAGAGGAAAAGTAAGCTGTAGCAAAATACTAAAGAAAACTATATATTTTCTCACACTTTGGGGGCCGGGGTGGGGGACTAAAGCAATTACTTTGTATTTAAACCCTGAAGGGAGAATGAGGTTTTAAGTTTCTTTTCAACTCTGAGATTTTATGCTTCTGTAGTATATTATTTGACATAGAAATACATGGTTATAAAAATCTTTTCTAGTTTATTTTGACTTCCCTCTAACAAAATTCTCATTCTTGTTTGCATTTTCTTCCTTGTGGATTTTATGGAAGAAATTTGGTGTAAACAGGTTTTATTTATATACTACTACCCTAAAGTCCATGAAGAATTAGACTCCAACCTTCTGCCTCTGGGCTCTTTCTCTATGAGAAACATTTAATCTAAGTGCATGATCATTTAAAAGGCAAATGATGCAAGGGATAATTTTCTTCTCAAACCGAACTTTTGAAAGATAATACTAGGACTTTACCTGATTTTAAACATAGATGAAATAATGACTACAGGTCTAGAGAAATGAGAAAATTGGAATTGCATTGAAAAAGAAAATGTACCTAAAACTTTGTTCAAGTATTTCAGTGGTTAACTGGAAGTTGACTTTGAGAAAGACTAATACCTTCTTAGTCTGTGAAGACTGTGAAGACTGTTTGAACATATAAGAGTGCATTTACTGCTGGAGAGGGTGTGGAGAAAAGGGAACCCTCTTACACTGTTGGTGGGAATGCAAACTAGTACAGCTGCTATGGAGAACAGTGTGGAGATTTCTTAAAAAACTGGAATTAGAACTACCATATGACCCAGCAATTCCACTTCTGGGCATACACACCGAGGAAACCAGATCTGAAAGAGACACATGCACCCCAATGTTCATCGCAGCACTGTTTATAATAGCCAGGACATGGAAGCAACCTAGATGTCCATCAGCAGACAAATGGATAAGGAAGCTGTGGTACATATACACCATGGAATATTACTCAGCCGTTAAAAAGAATTCATTTAAATCAGATCTAATGAGATGGATGAACCTGGTGCCCATTATACAGAGTGAAGTAAGCCAGAAAGATAAAGATCAATACAGTATACTAATGCATATATATGGAATTTAGAAAGATGGTAACGATAACCCTATATGCAAAACAGAAAAAGAGACACAGAAGTACAGAACAGACTTTTGGGCTTTGTGGGAGAAGGCGAGGGTGGGATGTTTAGAGAGAACAGCATCGAAACATGTATATTATCAAGGGTGAAACAGGTCACCAGCCCAGGTTGGATGCATGAGACAAGTGCTCGGGGCTGGTGCACTGGGAAGACCCAGAGGGATCGGGTGGAGAGGGATGTGGGAGGGGGGATCAGGATGGGGAATATGTGTAAATCCATGGCTGATTCATGTCAATGTATGGCAAAACCACTACAATATTGTAAAGTATTAGCCCCCAACTAATAAAAATAAATGAAAAAAAAAGATTATAAAGAAACATATTTGGGAAAGAAGTTTTGCTAATAAAGAAAACAACTGGTTCAAAACGTAAAAAAAAAAAAAAAAAAAGAGTGCATTTACGTGAACACATCATAAGTTGGAACAGATGCCTTCATTCATTTCCTAAACATCCACTTTCCTTCCTTCTTCACAATGTCTACTCAATCCCATCTCCAGGGGAGATCATGATTAGAGGAGACTTCTTGCTATATTTAAGACTAATCCATGTGTAAATATAAAAATACAAATTAACTTTAAAAAGTGAGACCTAAAAGAAAAAAAAAAAAAGTGAGACCTACAAAAGTCTATTTAAAAAGCTTCTGAATTTTGCAATGCACCATCAGACTGAACAAAACAAAGAAACAAGAAATCATATGTATCCTTAAGGAGAATTGAGAAAATAAGGAGATTTAAGCTTTCAGGGTAAGAGTGACTGATGGCTTTTTGCTGATATGTCAAATGATGTCAATTTACTCAGATAATTCCCCTGGTTTGGCTGTATGAGCTAGGCATTGTAGGCTGTTCTGAATTATATTTCCCCCCCATATCTTCTCAATAACAAAGAAGAAATATTTCTTTTTCAGAACAGTTTTTATTGGAAGATGGTTGATTTACAATGTTGTGTTAGGTTCTGCTGTACATCAAAGAGAATTACTTATACATATATCCACTCTTTCTAAGACTCTTTTCCTGTATGGGTCATTACAGAGTACTGAGAAGAGTTCCCTGGCTTTCAGGGGTTTCCCTGGTGGCTCAGACAGTAAAGAATCCGCCTGCAGTGCAGAAGACACCAGTTTGATCCCTGGGTTGGGAAGATCCCCTGGAGTAGGAAATGGCAACCCACTCCAGCATTCTTGCAGGGAAAATCCCATGGACAGAGGAGCCTGGTGGGCTATGGTCCATAGGATTGCAAAGAGCTGGACATGACTAAGCGACACTTTCACTTTCCCTAGGTTTTAGTTTTTATTGGTGTATAGTTGAAGGTGTATTTCTTAAAGCACTTTTAAGAATTACTGCTTTTTAAGAGTAAGTTTGCTTCAGAATAATGCTAGTTTGCCTCAGAAATTAATTTAAAACCCCATCATATTATAGATAAATATGTATAAAATATAGAATGTAATACATTAAACTATTCTAGAATTGTATTTATTTATCATTAACCATATACTTTAAAAAGCTAAAGTGAAGGTAATATAAATTCCTTTGCAATAACTACTTCAGATCATTAGAAGATTAGAAGATCTTAATTAATTTTAATTTATAATTCTCTCTGCCTCAAAGTTTATTCCTGTGGTAGCATTTGGCTTCTCTTTGCCTGCTTTGTATTTATATATGATTCACAGTAGGATATTAAAGCACAGTCCACAAACTTCTGTAGGAAATGATATGATCTCTATTTTGCAGATGGGAAAACTAGACACACAGATGGCCCTAAGAGATGAAGCAAATTAGAAACAGAGCTAAAAACAGTACAGAAGGTATTAAGAACCAGCTCCTCCAAAGCACGGATGATCGTTATCATCTCTCATTATTATGACTATTTTTTGAATACCCACTTGGCACATATTATTAAACTATGCTGGAGACTGTATTAAAAGTCTTAATGCCTGACAGCTGTTTTTCTCAATGTTATTTCCCAAGTTTCTTCTGCTTCATGATTTCCTGTTTCGTGATAGAGTCATTCAGTTCAAATAAATGTTAAGAAACTTACTGGAATGCCAAAACTGAGATCACTCAGCTGAGAGTACTCAGAGTCGTCATCTTCTGCCTCAGGTCCTCCTTGTTAATTCAGAGTCTGAAAGAAGTGAAAGTGAAAGTCACTCAGTCGTGTCTGACTCTTTGAGACCCCCACGGACTATACAGTCCATGGAATTCTCCAGGCCAGAATACTGGAGTGGGTAGCTGTTCCCTTCTCTAGGGGCTCTTCCCAACCCAGGCATTGAACAGGGGTCTTCTGCATTGCAGGCAGATTCTTTACCAACTGAGTTATCAGGGAAGCTCTGAGTCTACCCTTAGTTTAATTTGAGAGTCATTGCCTTCACATCACTCTCACCCAATGCTCAACCATACTCTTCCATGCAGGCATACAAAATGTTAACAAGATTCCTTCATTCATAACAGTAAGTATTATTGCATTTAACACACATTATTGTAATGGAATATGTGTTTAAGACATGGTCCCTGCCCTCTGGAAAGTTTAAGGGAGAAAAAAACCCCACAAGAGACAGAGAGCAGTAAATGATCAAATGCTGACAAAAGTGCTGAGGAAAATGAAAATTATCCTTCACCGAGAGTGTGCATCTTCCCCAGGGATCTTGTTTTCATGGATGGCAAATTTTTCTTAAATCCAGGAAATTTCTTCCTCCATAAAATGCCCATTTGCTTCATATATTCATAGCACTTAGAATTTGGAAGATCTTAGCCTAGTTATATACCACCTCTGTAATTTAATATGAAGAAATGGATGCCCAGGAGATTAAGAGATTTTTTCAAGGCCGTGGACTAGAACTTGTGAGTTTAAAAAATGCCTAATCCATAAGCAAGATATGTGAAGGGAAAACCAGTGCTTTAAAATGTCTTTTCCATGACACTGAGAAGATGAAATATTTCTCTAACTAATGCCTTCCATTTTCTTCCTGCTCTTATCATAAATAGATAGGTAACTACTACATATTGGCACTCAGAAATCCCCCTTGCTTCTGATGCTTGCTGTCTAAAATGAGTGGTGGTGAGGAGTTGGAGGGGATTAATACGACCATCTAGTACCTGCCTCTGATAGGCTCTCCAAGCAACTAGGTATGACTGGAGAAAGGCTGAAAAGCTCACTTGCTCAGAAATAGCTTGCTAGAGGATTTGACTCAGGGTAAGTGACCAATATAAAGGTAGACAAATGAATGCAGGAATGCAAGTGTGCCACCGGAATACAAAATGCCCACAAATTTGGGCCAAGGTAGTGATCTCTAGATACATAACAAAAAATAGTTTGCAGTTTCCACAAAAATACCAAATTATCTGTATCAAAACATACAAGATAAGTGAGCATTTCATGGATGACAGGTATGAACTGAACCTGATAATTCACCTTTTTTCATTCTTCCACCTAGATTAGAAGTTTGCCTTTATTTGAAGCAGAAGTACTCATTTTATTAACAGTTACAAGAAAACATTCAATACAGAATCTCAAGAACATTTTAATTTCTCTATTTCTACAAAGTAAGGAAAAGTATTCAGAAATTGCCTTCCCATTATTTAATAGATGGTTGTAAATTGGAGCCTGGAAGAGTGAAGAGGCTTGTCCTTTTAGAATCAACAATAGAGGGAGATGTAAACCTAAATCTCATAAAACCTAAACCATTTTTCAATTCATTCTATTGCATTGTGCTGTAAAAATAGGGCACGCTGATTGTGGTTTTGCTTTGTTTAATTCTTTGTAGATCACAGAGGAAAAGACCGGTGGCTGTTACCACTGCCCAGATGTTTCTAAACAGGCAATTCTTGCTTCTCTGCTTGTTGAACATTTTTTTTTTTTTTAAAAATACTGGTATGAATACTGTGGAAATTCAGACTGGAATACATGAGCAGGTGGTTTCCAAAGTTCATTTTCTGTGAGTCTCTATTTTGTAAGTAAGTTCATTAGTATCATTTCTTTTTAGATTTCACATATAAGGGATTACATATGATATTTTTCCTTCTCTGTCTGACTTACTTCACTCAGTATGACACTCTCTAGTTCCATCCATGTTGCTGTAAATGGCAAAAATCAACATTTTAAATAACACCTGAAATGATCCATATGAACAAGAAAATCTGAGAACCCATTTTTAGCAGATTTATTTCATAGCATTTAAGTACTTAAAAAAGAACTAAACACATACTAAATGCATTTTTACTGTGAATAAAAATGGGATTACTTGTTCCAGAACTTCCTTTTTGCTGTTTAAGCCTTGATTGACTCCCCTGGTCTTGCCTCTTGATTACATGGGTGGTGGTGTGGCCAAGCAGGACCAGGAGGAACAAGAGAGAGTGGAGTTTGGGTAAAAGGGTATATGAAATAAAACATGGACTTTTTTAGAAAGTCTGCAGGTTTTATAGGAATACAAATAGGTGAGAACTTTAGTCTCTCAAAATTACCAATGGTTATTTGATATTAGATATCAAATAATAAGAGCCTGGCATGCTGTAGTTCATGGGGTCCCAAAGAGTCGGACATGACTTGGTGACTGAACAATACCAATTTTATGATACGGAGAGCTTCCCAGGTAACTCAGCAGTAAAGAATCCGCCTGCAATACAGGAGATGCAGGAGATGCTAGTTCCATCATTGGGTGGGGAAGATCCCTTGGAGGCAGAAATTGCAGCCCGCTCCAGTAATCTTGTCTGGGAGATCCGTTAAGGCTCTCATCAGGCTCCAGTCCATGGGGTTGCAAAGAGTGGACACAACTGAGCACATACATATATTTATAATATGTACTTTAAAAAAGAAATCGGCTCTGATTTTTTGGGGATCTAATTCACTCTTATTTGGATGGCAATTATAGATGTGCATGCTCAGTCACTAAGTCATGTCAGACTCTGCGACCCCATGGACTATAGCCCACCAGGCTCCTCTGTCCATGGGATTTCCCAGGCAAGAATACTGGAGTGGGTTGCCATTTCCTTCTGCAGGGGATCTTCCCAACCCAGGGATGGAACCCATGTCTCCTGCACTGCAGGTAGGTTCTTTACCACTGAGCCACTTGAGAAGCCCCACTTAAAGATGTACCCAAGCACAGTTCAAGCAAACAGATTATTTCAGTTCAGATCACACTTGAAATCCAAGGAAAGTGAGTTTCTGAAAGCGGATTTGGAGTTTTGTTTTTAAAGGAAGGCAATCAGCACCATCTAGTGGATACAAGTAACCTTTCTTCTTGAATTCAGTCCAGTGAGAAGGTGAAGAGAACAAACAGGCTTTGGAACTGGGTTGGAATCCAAGTATCATTTAGCTACCAAATGAACTTGGCAAAATCACTTAACCGCCATGCTCTGCTTCTCAAGTACCAACCTGGGTAATAACAGTGCTGTTGCGTAGGTGTTATGAAGTGACATGGAATGACATATCTGAGGCTTGTCCTAAACACTCAGTAAATTTTACTTTTTAATAACTAAGCCATAGATTCACACGCCATGGGAACTGTCCAGTAGCACACATTTTTAATTGCCCTTCAAAAGAAATGACTGTTAAATCTAGTTTGTAGAATCTATGATACAAGTCTTAGTAAGGTTTCTCTCCTAGTACCGTGTTATATTTGGCTGAAGCTCATGGTGAGAAAAAGGAAATCGGGACAACAAGGCTGGAATGATAGTTGGAGCCCAGATGGAATACAATGTGGGCTCATTCATTCATTCAAATCTGACTCCACTCAGAAGGAGAATGTCAGGAGCAGAGAGAGATTGAAAACAAAAACAAAAACCAGCTTTGAAACCAACGCTGCCATATGTCACCAACCTGGAATGAGACCAGGGAAATTTTAGCTTAAAATATCTTGACTCTAGATGAAATCTTTATGAATTATTTTGAAAGGCATAATTCTTTCTAGAATATTTTGGGGGTGGGGTATGAACACAGCAGAGAAAAATATGGTGCTCTAACATATCTGAATGTGAATTGTTTTGAGGGTATAATTGCAATAGTTGGCATAGAAGCTATTTCAGGAAATTAAAAACAAAGAATTTATTGTGTCCTAATACATAACCAATACAATTTATTAAAAGTTTGCCCTCAAGGCACATACTGTCTCTCAACAACCTATAAAAGGGAAGCAGCAGAAGGTAAATAAACTAATTGAGAATGACAGAAAGCAATTCAAGATGAGGTGAGTATTATGCAAACTATAATCAATGGGGACTTAGTTTGAAAGGTTACAAACAGTAAATGGACACTACATTTCTATTGAACTTGAACTTTCTAGTCACTTGCTTTATATGTATTTTATGCTGTGTAAGCAAGTTTTAAAAAAATGAAAACAGTTAATCATGAGCACTGGACACAACCCTGATTTTCTTAGTTGTTTTTTCCCCTCACATGCCCAAGAAATCTGAAATGTGTTGTTTTCTTAGCAAGCACCATTGGTCACCAAAAATAAAAATGGAAAGAATAGCCTTTATTCATGAAATACCAGCATTGTGTGGGCATTTGGGGATTAGTCTGTAGCTACTCAGAGAGTGATCTGTGGACCAGAAGCATTGGCATCACCTGGGAGCCTATTGGAGTCTTGGGTTCCACCTGACAGAATTAGCACAGAATGAGGAAATTATAGCCCATTAAAATGTATGGATTTACCCAAGGTCACCCAGCTATTTAGTGCTGTGCTGTGCTTAGTCGCTCAGTTGTGTCTGACTCTTCGTGACCCCATGGACTGCCCGTGGGGTTTCTCCAGGCAAGAATACTGGAGTGAGTTGCCATGCCCTCCTCCAGGGGATCTTCCAACCCAGGGATCTCAACCCAGGTCTCCTGAATTGCAGGCAGATTCTTTACCATCTGAGCCACCAAGGAAGCCCATTTAGTATCGGAATCCAAACAGTGGCATCTTTCCTCCTTATATAAAAATAAAAGAGTGTCAAGGGAACAGAGTAGGGCTTCCATGGTGGCTCAGAGGTAAAGAATCTGCCTGCTAAGCAGGAGACCCAGGATGTATCCCTGGGTCGGGAAGATCCCCTGGAGAAGGAAATAGCAACCGACTCCAGTATTCTTGCCTGGAAAATCCCATGGACAGTATCTGGCGGGTCACAGGCCATGGTCACAAAGTCACAAAGAGCTGAACACCACTTAGCTCCCTGCCAAACAGAACAGCTTAGGGGAGGCAGAAATGAGAATTATTATTTAATATAAGGTGGTCAGGAAAAACCCACCTGAGGAAGCAGATACCTGAAGGAAGAGAAGAAACAAATCATATGGAAGGTTGGGGAACTGTGTTCCAGGCAATGTGTGTGTGTGTGTGTGTGTATGTGTGTTTATTTATATTGGAAGAAGAACAAGGAGTAGCAGTAGTATTTCCAAATTCCCAACAGACACTAATCTTTGGCATGCAGAAACAAGAAATCAGAACTTCTAGGAGCTCTCCAAATTTTAAGTTATTCTTAAAATACTTCCAACCTTCTTCATATTCTTTACTCACTATCATGCTATCTGAAGCACTTGTTTAAAAAATAAGAACTATTAAAAATATTTATAAGAGATGTAGCCTGTAGAAAATATTCAAATATTGGAGTACAGAGAGAACATTATTGGGTGGGTACTATTTGAATAACGTAACACACAAATCTCCAAGCAAGGCTAACAGCGATTCACACAATCATGGGTTGGAAATTGCCCATTTAAGAACTTATTTTGAATAACAACTTGTTCCTTGGACTATCACTCATAGAATTTGTGTAAAGTATACAATGAGTATCAACTTATTAACATTTATTTTACTGGCAAGAATGCTTATTAGAAGACTGTGCAGAAACACACACTTATCACACTAACTGCAAGCAAAACTGACCAGTTAAATTGTGATCGCTTCTTTCCCAGGTGCTCCTGTCCTGGTTCCTGGAATGTTTATCTCAGCTTCTGACTCACAGTGTTTCCTGCCCTTGCTTTTGATTTATCTTGACATCAGTGGATCTCTATGTTGATTCCTAAGGTTTAACTCTTGTAGGAGAATTAGAACTCTGTCCAATTTTCCTGATTTCTCAACTGACTTTCTTTTAATTGGGAAAAACATATAAAGTTTCTGAGAAATGCTGGGAAGAAATTCTTGAGTAGAAACACTAACAAGGAGAACCTTGAGGAAGCAATTATTATCTCAGGCCCTAAGGGCCTGAGATTGGCAGGATGCAGTTACTATTGATTAGCTAAGATAGGTAAGAAGGCAAGATGGAGGAGGGACTGTGGAGAAGTTCAGTTTTTTGACATCTTAAGTTTGAGGTCCTTCTTATATCGATGTAACCATGTGGATAAGCATATGGATTTCAGAGCTGGAGATAGAAATGCAGAATTTAGAAGTATATGGATGACATTTACAGTCAGGTTTTTACACCCACCACTGCCCTAGTTCTGCACACATCACTTTTTATCTATTTGATCTTCTGAAAAATACTTACAGAATACATACCTTACCACCTAACAATGAGGCTAAAAGGTCCGTGTATTGAAAATGTCTTGTAAACTGTAAAATGCTGCTTATATTGGAAGAAGCAGACGACATTTGATGGTACTGAGGATGAAGAAAAGTCAATTTGAGGACCCGGGGAAATAGTCTTCATGCGCTGAGAATTATAGAACCACAAAAGAAAGAAAGTGCAAATAGCAATTATTACCGTCTTTGGATTGTAGTCCAATCTGGGCAAAACTACTACTTGTTATTTACATGCCATCTAACACTTACTAAGAACTTCACAGAACATTATGTTTTTGAGCGGCACAACAACGCTGTGAGCAAGCAATTATTATCACCCCATTTTACGGAGAAGTAAACTGAACTCGGAGAGGATGAGCTGACCTGTAGAGCATCATATTAATAGTGAGGACAGAGGCATACAAGCATCCATACATCCTCGTTCCGAGTTCAACCTAAATACGAACAAACCATTCCACACTTTCCACCTTCCGCCCAGAAAACAGAGACAAAAGAGATTCCCCAGGTCTCAGGCTTTCTTCAGGTTGTGCCCCAGTCTCAGGGTTTCTTCAGGTTGTGCCCCAGTCGTTCTTGGGCTCCCAAGTCTCGTTTCTAGATGGTGCTGTCCTTTTCTCCTATCGCGAGACTGGAAGCGTCCGCTTCTGGTTGCCAAGGGAACGGCGTTCTGAGAGGCAAGAGGGCTTGGGACCCGCCGCTTCTTCCACTTATAGAGAAAAAGAAACTGCGGTGGCGGGAAAAGACCCCTCCCTTTCGGGGGACAGTGGGTGACGCTGTGTCAGTGCTCTGACGACTGGACACTAGTTTTCGCCCTGAAGGTGAGGGACCGCACAGATTAGTAGCGGAGCTCTGTCGCCGGACTACAAGCCAATCAAAGAGTGGAGCGGAGTCCCTTCTGGCTGCTGGGCTGGGGATGGGCGGGAGAGTGTCAGCGGGGGGCCGGCCCGGAGTCCTGGGAGGGAGCCGCGGGTCTGACCTCGGAGAGGCTTCCGTCTCCTCGAAGGCTGTGCCAGGCTTTCCTGGACACTGCAGCAAACGTTCCTGACCGTAAGACCTAGTACCAAGGACTCCCACTATCCTGGCCCATAAGATCTAGAACTTGTGTTACAAATTAATTACCAGCCATTTAAAAGAGTCTATAAGTGATGAAGGATGCGAATAGGTATTTCACAGGAAAAAAAAAAAAAAAGTGGGCAGTAAACATTTGACTAGAGATAACTTCTCTGGTAATTAAATAAATGTAACTCATAGACACTTTTTGACGCGTACCAGATTGACAAAGATGAAAAGCTTTGACATAATCAGATTGGCTCTGCTGGAGAAACAGACGCCTTCGTCTCAGCATACCCTGTTGGTAGTAATGTAATCTGGTACAGTTTTGTTGTAGGACAATTTGGTAGTTTACCAAAATTTGAAATGCAAGTGTTCTTTGACTCAACAATTTAAAAAAATTTATTGAAGTGTAGTTGATTTACAATGTTAATTTATTTCTTCTGTATAGCAGTGACTCAGTTATACATACATATGTATATATATATTCTTTTTCATATTCTTTTCCATTATGGTTTGTCACAGGATACTGAATATAGTTCCCTGGCTATACAGTAGGACATTGTTGTTTATTCATCCTGTTTTTAATAGGTTGCCTCTGCTATTCCCAAACTCCCATTCCTTCCCTCTCCTCTTTCCCCGCCCCCTTGGCAACCACAAGTCTGTTCTCTGTATCTGTGAGTCTGTTTCTGTTTTGTGTATGTTCATATTTGTTGTACTAAATTCCTCATATAAGTGATATGGTATTTGTCTTTCTCTTTCTGACTGACTTTGCTTAGTATGATAATCTCTAGGTCTATCAGTGTTGCTGCAAATGGTGCTATTTCATTCTTTTTAATGGCTGAATAATGTATTTAATGGCTGAATAATGTATTTAATGGCTAAATAATTGTATATATGTACCATGTCTTTGGGCTTCCCTGGTGGCTCAGAGGGTAAAGCATCTGCCCGCAGTGCGGGAGCCCTGGGTTCAATCCCTGGGTTGGGAATATCCCCTGGAGAAGGAAACGGTAACCCACTCCAGTACTCTTGCCTGGAAAATCCCATTGATGGAGAAGCCTGGTAGGCTATAGTCCATGGGGTCACAAAGACTGAACGACTTCATTTTCACTTTTTTACTGCCTCTTCTTTATCCATTCATCTGTTGATGAGCAGATTTAGGTTGTTTCCGTGTCTTGGCTATTGTAAATAATACTGCTATGAGCATAGGGGTGCATGTATCCTTTTGAATTATAATTTTGTCTGGGTATATGCCTAGGAATGGGATTTCTGGGTTGTATTGCAATTGTTTTTTGTTTTTTTGACTTAGCAATTCAATTTTATATTCTGGACATATAAACATAACTAAGCAAAAATTTGTACAAAGAGGTTAACTTAAAATTGAGGTGTTCTTTACATACCGTAAAATTTACCCTTTTAATATTGCAGTTCTGTGAGCTTTGACAAAGGCATACAGCTTGTGTTTATGTAATTACCATCACAGTCAAGATGCAAAACACTTGTGTCATTCTCCCAGAAATCCCCTTATATGGGTTTATGTAGTTAACCCTTTCCTACCCCCGGCCCTGTGAACAGTCATCCATTTTCTGTCCCTATAGTTTTCTCTATTCTAGAAGTCATATAATTGGAAGCAAATTCTGTGAAGACTTTTGAATCTGGCCTCTTTCAACTTAGCATTATATAGTTGAGATGTGCCTAAGTTTTGTATCAGTAGTTTGTTTCCTTATACTGCTGAGCAATGTTTCATTGTATGGACGTACCACAGTTGCTTATTCATTGTCTAGTTGAGGGACATTTGGATTGTTCCTAGTTTGGGGCAGTTGTTAATGGAGTTGCTGTAAACCTTTATGTGCAGATTTTTGTGTGATTATAAATGTTTATTTCTTGGGTGAATATCCAAGTGTGAGATTGTGGAGTCATAAGGTAAGTGTATGTTTAACACTGTAAGAAAGTGGCAAGCGGTTCTGCAACACTGCTATCCCATTTTGTATTCTCATCGGCAATATATGAAAGTTCCAGTTGCTTCAACTTTGTCAGCACTTGGTATTGTTAGTTTCTTAAAAAAGTAATTTTCACCATTTGAATGTGTAGCAGTATCTCATTATGGTTTTAATTTGAATTTTTCCCATGGCTTAATGATGTTGACCGTCTTCTTGTGCTAGCTTGCTATCTATACATCTTTTGTGATGTGTCTGCTCAAATCTTTCTTATTGAGTCTTGATACTTCTTTATATATTCAGGATGTAAGTCCTTTGCAGCTATGTGTTTTGCAAATATTTTCTTTCAAAATCTGACTTTTGTTTTCCTTTTCAGTAGTGTGGTTTGAAGAGTGGAAGTTTTTAACTTTGATGCATTCCAATTTATCAGTATTTTCTTTTATGAATCATACTTCTGATGTTGTATCTAAGACATCTTTGCCTAGCCCACAATCACACATATTTTATAGAAAGTTTATAGTTTTGAGTTTTTCTTTTAGGCCTGTGATTAATTTTGAGTAAATTTTTGTTTTACTTTTTTATAGCAAATCTTCCATATAAAAGCTAAATGAAACTGGTTTTTAAAATGCTACATCTATGCATTAGAATACTATGCCATCATTTGAAAGCATGAAACGTATTTGTGTGTGGTGGTACAGAAAAATCTCTGAAATGCATTAAGTGTGAAAAAGCAAGTTGTGAAGCACCATGCCATTTGTGTGTGTTTTTGTTGGGGAGGAGTAGGTAGTTAAAGGATAGAAAGTTTGCATATGCCTAAAAATGTAAGACCAAAAATCTGTTAACTGTGTTTCTTGGGATGAGGGTAAGTTGAACTTGAAAAACTTTTACATTGTTCTACATTATTTGCTTTTTTCCCCCCTCTCATAGGCAAATATTTCTTACATAATAAACAAATATAGAAAGTTTATATAGTTTTTAGACCAGAAATAGTTTTTAGACATTAAAATCATGAAGATAAATGCAATTCTACTTTTTAAAAAGGCTGGCTATTCATTATAACTAAACAGAGGAGGGTTAATTTTCTTTTGATTCTTTTTATTGGCCCAGTGTCCCCATTTTGGTTTTAAATCATTCATGGTGGTTGCATTTCTCACAAGCCTATATGAAAAAGTTTAAATTAATCTCACTTATGAAAACTTTGTACCTCTTTGTAGTGATTTGTTGCAAGTTAGAATCTGGTCATATATCCTTCTATTTAATGGAATATCAAGAAGTGAATAATATTATATTTTAGAGCTATCTTTAATGTAATAAGAAAATGCTGATCACTTAATGTTAAGTGAGAAATACATGGATTCAATTTTGTTGAAAAAATATAAAAAGCAAAAATGGAAAAGAAATGTGCCATCAGTGTTTAGCTCAGGGTGATGAATACTGGGTGATTTTTATTTATTTTTGAATATACTTTAATATATTCCAGAAAATTTACTACAGTAAATAAATTCTTTAATTATGAATTTAGGATACTAGAAAACCAGCAAGTAGAGATAAGCAAAAGGTAAAAGAAGACACAAGAACATCTATGAACCTATTAGTCCAGAACCCACCATTGTTACTTCTTTGATTTGTGATCATCTTTCAGGTCCTTCTCTGTGTATTTCTTTAATTAGAGAAATTGGTCTTGTTTTTTAAACAGAATATTGACTTCCTTCCTTCCTGCTTCCCGCCTTCCTTCCTTGTCTATGCCCTTTGCCAGTTTTCTATTGTAATGCTTCTTTTCCTTATTGATAAGAGCTCTTTAAATATGTAAATATATTAATCTTTTGTATATTATCTATATTGCATATATTTTCTCCAGTTTCTCATCTATCTTTTAATTTAGAGTTTTTTTTTTTTCTTTTTGGTTTGATACTCAAGAGCAGTCAATGTTATGTGATCACATCTACTAGTCTCTTATTTTTTGACTTATGCTCTTGATGTCCTGCTTGGTAAGTCACTAACCTCATTTTTGGGCTTCCCAGGTGTGTTCGTGCATGCTCAGTTGTGTCTGATTCTTAGTAACACTGTGAATTGTAGCCCACCAATCTCCTCTGTCCATGGGATTCTCCAGCCAGGAATACTGGAGTGGGTTGCTGTTTCCTCCTCCAGAGGATCTTCCCAACCCAGGGATGGAACCTGTGTCTCCTGCATTGGCAGGCGGATTCTTTACCACTGAACCTGTGGTAAAGTGGCTTCCCAGGTGGCTCAGTGGTAAAGAATTCACCTGCCAAGTAGGAGATGTGGGTTTGATCCCTGGGTGGGGAAGATCCCCTGGAGAAGAAAATAGCAACCCACCCCATGATTCTTGTCTGGGAAATCCCATGGACAGAGGAACCTGGCAGCTGTAGTCCATGGGGATTCAAAAGAGTCAGACAGGACGTAGCAACTAAACAACAACAAAAAACCTCATTATTATGTAAATTAGATGTGTGTTTCCTTCCAGTCCCTTGGAGATTTCATATTTTACATTTATTATTAAGCAATTTAAAAAACTTATTAAAGTAATATAGTAAAATATGTCAAACTACATTATAATATTTACAACGGAAAAAAAGGTCACATCCTTCAGGGACAAATATCTTGAACTTGTAAACATTATGCTTATTTAACTGTTGTTTAGATTTACCAAGTTTTGGATATTCTCTTTGATTTCCTATTTTGACAGATTAGATTTTTTCTGCATTTCCTTTTACATACTTGTTCTCATATACACTCAATATAATTAAGGCACAGTATTTGGTTAAATCAATATTCAGTGCTTATATAATTAAAAGTATTTAATTATCATTTGATTGTTTGCTTTCTTGCACAATGCTTTATTTTTCTTGTGGAGTTTCTCTGTGGCTATTGAGATTGTTTTCTAATACACTCAGCCACATCTCTAAGTTCCTAATTCACTGCCCTTTATCCGTACTTTTTGTAGATGGACAAATCGTTAAGATTGTTAAGTTATATCCCTACCCATCCTGGGAAGTGTGTTTTATTTATGATTTTCAGGAGCAAACATAAAAGAACAGACCTATTTCTAACGCAAATTGAGAGATTTCTGGAGCCTCTTAGCTGATCCGTGCCACTGGTGGTTCCCTGTGCCCCTCCCATTATTGAAGTGTATTATGCGGGCTCTGCACAGGCTTCCATCTCATTGCTCCCTCTGTGCACTGCAATAAGTCTCCCTTGACAGGCTGCTTAGGGCATTACAAGACATTTGGCCTTTCAGTGACTTAATGCTTTTGATTGTGATGTGACGGGCCAGGGTGATCCGTCATCCCACAATAATAATGTCAGTGCCTTCCTGAGTGAGCCCCAAAACCCTTTCACAGAGTTGAATAATGTTGGGATCAATGCCTTTTTCATTTGCTGAGATGGAAAGAGTTGACCTACTGGTCCTTGACGCCTCGGTACATTGAATGGTTGTGAGCTAAATCATATTATTCCTTGGTGTGCCTTGGAGGAGCATGGGGTTGCTCATGTTTGGGCTTCCTCCTGTGTCTGGAACTTCCTTGGACTCTGCCTTCCCTGTTCAAAAAGAGAAAGATAGATGAGTCATTTTGTAGGGTAAGAAAAGGACATTGTTTCACTTGCTGGGCCAGAGGCAGTTGCCTTTATTCTCTTATGAGAGAAATGGTTTGATTCATAACCAGTAGGAATTTAGGAAAGGATTTGTTGGAAGATATCCAGTCACACATATGTAAAGCTAAGTATTGAGAAGGCAAACTCTGACATTCTCTCTGTTTCTTCTATTTTATTTGGCATGTATGCCACCCCAGCGTTACTGAACAAATCTGGAATGGTCCTGATTAAGGGCACAGTTTGGCAGGATCAAGGTGCTGGCAACGCTCAAGTTTTCTCATTAGAAATAAACCACCCTGCCTAATATCTCCTGCTTTAGGAAACAGTCCTGGGAATAGAGCAGCCAGACTGGTACAAGGCCGGTGGATGGTGTCACCTGAAAAATAGTTAAGGAAATTGGCAATGTGTAACCAGATAATGAAAGTCTGTCCTCTAGTAGATAGAGTAGGTTCAGTTCTCTGTTGTTTCAGGGCAGAAGTAGAATTGTGGGTGTTAGTAGGGCAGGGTTGATAGAAGAGTGATTACTTGCAGCAGCAGCAGCAGCAGGTACTCCATGAAGATTCGGTACCAAGGAAGAGAGGAGAAATCAGAGCTGAGAGGGAGCCCAGGCTGAAGGCTGAGCTAGAATAAGGAAAGTAAAACCAAAAGCAAGTGGAGGCCTTGGGAAATTATTACTATGAAGCATGAGTCTTGGCTGAGAGGTGTGGTTATCCGAAAGTGTGAATGGCGTTCACTTCGGCACTTTTTTAGCCACTTTCAGAATCAAACATCCTGGGCAGCATGTTTTTTTCCACTTACAGCAATGTAAAATGTAATGATTTGTGGACATAGACATCTTTTGATGAAGTTAGGGTCCTGTGAGTTTGGTAGCAACATAATCCTTGTAACAGAGGCTCTGAGTTAACTGCATGTTAACAGTGATGAAACATTTAAATATACAGGTCACAACTTGCTTAAAATTTTGTTTCAGGATATCAATGGATATTATAAAGGGAAACTTAGATGGAATTTCAAAACCAGCCTCAAATTCAAGAACACGTCCTGGGAGCCGAAGTTCAAATGCTTCTTTGGAGGTACTGTCACCAGAACCAGCATCCTTCAAGGTACTTTGCTGTTTAGAAATGATATAAACGACTTCTTTCAATCTCTAGCAATTGGTAAACCAGAGTTGTTGTTAACATCCCCTTCTAAGGTTCCTCTTTAAAAGGGGTGTTCTGGGAGCACTCACAGATTTCTTGTTTGTTACTTTGGATCTTTTAATGTGAAAATACTCTCCTTCTTTACTTTCCCATTTCTTTGGGGTAGGGGGGATAGAGTATGGCTTATTTTTCCATAGTTGTACTTTGATAATGCTCATTTGTTAACTTTTCTTCTTTCATAAGAAAGCTTTGTATTCCAATATCTACTATGCCAGTATTGATTCTTACTATGAAAAAGATTTAGTAATTTAAAAAGCAGTGTTTGGATCAAGACCACATGGTGTATATTTAGTAGGTACGTTACCTGGCTCTGACTCCCTTTATTATCTTTATTAGTCTATTTTTTCTCAAAATATCTAATTTGATTTTTTTTTTAAAGTATCTGTTTTTCTCTCTGTGATGTGGGCAGTTTGTTTGTTTTAAGGTTGTGGGAAACAAAAATTTTGATGCTTATGGTGAAAATTTTCTTTGTAGTTTTTTGATTCCTTTCTCACTTACTCTTTCAACTTATGGGTTAGACTGCATTACAAAACTCTTAGAGGATTGTCTATCATGATTTAATGCTGGAAATAGAAAGCATTCTAGGCATTTCCAGCCTAGAATGTATTCCAGATCGAATATAAGAAATTCAGTTCCTAAATCAGTTGAGGGCCAGCTGAAAAGGCCCTCATGGAGGGGACTTCCCTTGGATTGTTGGTTCCCAGGTCTCACTGTGCGTGCATGCTCAGTCACGTGCAACTGTTTTGTGACCCCATGGCCTGTAGCCTGTCAGGCTCCTCTGTCTGTGGGATTTTCCATTTCCTCCTCCAGGAGATCTTCCATACTCAAGGATCAAACCCAGGTCTCCTGTGTCTTCTGCATTGCAGGCAGAGTCCATACTGCTGAGCCACTAGGGAAGCTCAGTCACACCACCTTATCCAAAATCCAGAGATCTGAAAGCTGCTGCTGTTGCTGCCTCTGGTATTGTACACATCTCTCAGAACCATAAAACTGGTGACTAGACATGCAGAGGTGACTGCCTTTGATATTTCTTGTCAATATTATAGGGCTTCCTTGGTGGCTCAGTCAGTAAAGAGACCAGCTGCATATTAGGAGCTTAGCAAGATGGCTTCTACCTCATTTCTGTGGTAGAAATTTTGTGCAGATGCACCTAATTGGATGAAACTAACACATATCCAGAATCCGGCCTGCAAGCAGCTTTGTAAAATACAGTTTCTAGCTTAACTCTTATGTTTTGTTTCATCTAATCCTGCATCATTACTGTGTGTTAACTCTTACAGCATTGTAATAATTCTTGATATCTGATGAGATCGGTCTCCCCATCATATTTTTCTCTAGGACTGTCCTAGCTATACTTGGCTTTTTTGTTGTTTTTATATTTTAGAACAGTTTTCAAGTTCTGTGAAAAATACTGTTGAGGTTTTGATTGAAATTGCTTTGAATTTATAGATTAACTTGGAGAGAATTTCTAATTTTGTGATAGTAAATCTTCCCATCTATTTACATAGTATCTCATTGACTTCTTTGCCTGTAATTTAAACATTTTATATACTGTGAAATTCACTCTTCTTTGGTGTTTAATTCTGAGTTTGGCACATGTGTGGAGTGATGTTATCACAATCACAATATAGAACAGTTCCATCCTTACCTCTCAAAAATGCCCTCATGCTATCCTGTCATAAACAGTCTCCCCTACTCTTAATCCCTGGAAACTCTGGATCTGTTTTCTGTCCCTATAGCTTTTCCTTTTCCAGAAGGTCATATGAGTGAAGTTAAAAAAAATGTAGCTTCTGAGCCTGGCTTTTGTTTGCTGGTACAGTGCGTTTGAGACTTATCCATGTTGATGCTTGTTCCAATAGCTCACATCTTTTTATTGCTTAGTAGCATTCCATTGTGTGGGTAAACCACAGTTTGCTTATTCATTCCCCAGGTGAGGAACATTTGGGTAGTTTGCAGATTTTGGTGATTATGAATAAAGCTGCTGTAAATAGTTGCATACATACAATAAGTATAAAGTAGTATCTCATTGAGGGTGTAACTGGAATTTCCCTGATGACTAATAATGTTGTGTTTTTATGTGCTTATTTACAATTCACATATCTTTTTTAACGTTTATGTTAAAAAAACTCTATCTAGAATACATAAAGAACTCTGAAAAGTTAACAGTAAGTAAATAGTCTTTTGTCAGATATATGATTTGCAAATATTTTCTCCTAGTCTATAGCTTGGTTTTTCTTTCCTTTAACTGTGTCTTTTAAAGAGCATTTAAAATTTTAAGTGCAATTCATCATGCTTTTTTCTTTTGAGAATTGTGTTTTTGGTTGCATCTAGGAATCCTTTGTCTAACCCAAGTTCCCAAAGATTTGTTCCTGTTTTTTCTTCTGAAAGTTTTATAGTTTTGTATTTTACATTTAGATACTTGCCTCTTTTGTTGCCAGTGAGAAGGCTTTTGTAAGCCCAATATTCATTCCAGTGTCGGTTGTCTAGTTTAGATATTTTTCTCTAGCCACTTTATTTTTTTTTCCCTTTGTCTTTGATATCTATTATTACTCCCCTAGGTATGGACTTATTTAATTTGTCTTTCTGGAGACTAGTACTACTTCAATGTAAGAATGTGTGTTTTTTATTTTTTTTAAAAAAACTTCTTAGCCACTGTATTTTTCACATGTTTCGAATATTGCCTCCTTTTTTTTTTTTTCTATTTTGACATCCTGGAAGTCCAATAAAATTTCTGTTGAACCTTTCTCTTCTATTCTTTATGTCTCTTAAAATTTTTTAAAAAAATTTCATTTTTCTGTACATCATGCTGTGGAATTTTTAATATATATTTCTTAGAATTCTTTCTAATACTATGTCAAATCTGTTCTTTGATCTATCCATTGAATTTTTAATCTTAATGATATATGTTTAATTTCTTGAAGTCCTTTGTCATTTATTTTCAAATGTATCTTAATCTTTTTGTGTTATTTGGATTCTTTCTTCAGACTCATTAGAACTGTTTATCAGCTTTTTATAATAATATCTTAAGTTCTTTTGTTTATTCTGAATCTTGCTTATTATTAGGGCTTCCCTGGTAGCTCAGTTGGTAAAGTATCTGCCTGCAATGCAGGAGACCCCGGTTTGATTTCTGGGTTGGGAAGATCTACTGGAGTGGGATAGGCTATCCACTCCAATATTTCTGAGTTTCCCTTGTGGCTCAGCTGATAAAGAATCCACCTGCAATGTGAGAGACCTGGGTTCGATCCCAGGGTTGGGAAGATCCCCTGGATTGGAGAATTCTTAAAAAGAGTATCTTATTCTTTTTGTGTTATTTGGATTCTTTCCTAAGAATATTAAATATTAACCCACTACAATATTGTAAAGTAATTAGCCTCCAACTAATAAAAATAAATGAAAAAAAGAATATTAAATATTAATATTAAAATATTAATCTTTATCAGATTTTTATAGTAATATATTAAGTTCTTTTGTTTATTCTGATTTTTGTTTACTGTTGGTCATGTGTTCATGGCTTTTGAAATTTGGGATTGTAAGTTTTAATTTTGGAAAATTTATGGAGCCTGATTTGAAGCTGTACCTTCCGGAGCAAGTTTCTGTTTGCTTCTACCAAATGGCTCAGAGATACCGCTGGCATGAATCTTTTTTTTCCGGCTAATTTTTCATCTTGAAACATTCCAGAGTACATGAATAATATTAATTGGAATTCAAACCCACATAAAGCATGACTGCATGGTTGCACATTCTTAGGGAAGACTGTTTCCCACTTGGAACACAGACACATTTTTTGTTTGTATCCTGTGCTTTTGTATAGATATATTTTTCTAGTCTGCACTGTTACTGAGGAGGCACCTTTTTAAGGGATCCAGCTTCATGAAGCAGGAGAGGGAAGGGTCTTCTCCATCTTGTCTTGCATGAGCCCAAGTCCTAGTCTCCTAGCTCTGTGTAGGTGGTAAAGCCCAAGGCCATGGCTTTCTGAGGCCAGCATATTTTTCTTTTACCTGTCCTGGTACTAGTGGTAAAGAGTTCTGCCTGCCAGTGCGAGACATAAGAGATGCAGGTTCAGTACCTGAGTTGGGAAGATCCCCTGGAGGAGGGCATGGCAGAGCCCTCCAGTATTCTTGCCTGGAGAATCCCATGGACAGAGGAGCCTGGTGGGCTGCAGTCCATAGGGTCGCAAAGAATCAGACATGACTGAAGCAACTTAACACACACACACTCCACTCCCACCCAGCCCCGACCAGGGCATCTGTTTTAAGGATTTACAAGGTTCCTATTTCAGTTTTCGTTGTTGTTGTTCAGTCTCTAAGTTGTGTCTAACTCTTTGCAACCCCGTAGACTGCAGTACGCCAGGCTTCCCTGTCCTTCACCATCTCCCGGAGTTTGCTCAAACTCACTCACGTCCATTGAGTCGGTGATGCCATCCAACCATCTCATCCTCTGTCGTCCCCTTCTCCTCCTGCCTTCAATCTTTCCCAGCATCAGGGTCTTTTCCAATGAGTCAGCTCTGCATCAGGTGGTTAAAGTGTTGGAGCTCCAGCTTCAGCACCAGTCAATATTCAGGATTGATATCTTTTAGGATTGACTGTTTTGCTCTCCTTGCTGTCCAAGGGACCCTCAAGAGTCTTCTCCAGCACCACAATTCAAAAGCATTAATTATTTGGTGCTCAGCCTTCTTTATGGTCTAACTCTCACATCTGTACATGATTACTGAGAAAAACATAGCTTTAATTATATGGACCTTTGTTGGCGAAGTGATGTCTCTGCTTTTTAATACGCTGTCTAAGTTTGTCATAGCTTTTATCCCAAGGAGGAAACGTCTTTTAATTTCATGGCTGCAGTCACTGTTTGCATTGGAGCACTGATTTTGGAGCCCAAGAAAAGAAAAGTCTGTCACTGTTTCCACCTTTTCCCCGTTTATTTGCCATGAAGTGATGAGACTCGATGCCATGAACTTATCTTTTTGAATGTTGAGTTTTAAGCCAGATTTTTCACTCTCCTCTGTCACCTTCATCAAAAGTCTCATTAGTTCCTCTCTGCTTTCTGCCATTAGGGTGATGTCACCTTCATATCTGGGGTCGCTGATATTTTCTCCTGGCAATCTTGATTCCAGCTTGTGATTCATCTAGCCTGGCATTTTGCGTGATGTGCTCTGCCTATAAGTTAAATAAGCAGGGTTACAATATAAAACCTTGATGTAATCCTTTCCCAATTTTGAACCAGTCCATTGTTCCATGTCTGGTTCTAACTGTTGCTTCTTGACCTGTATACAGGTTTTTCAGCTTTTCAGTTCGGTTTTGTCATTCAGTCATGTCCAACTCTTTGCGACTCCATGAACTGCAGCACGCCAGGCCTCCCTGTCCATCACCAACTCCTGGAGTCCACCCAAACCCATGTCCATCAAGTTGGTGATGCCATCCAACCATCTCGTTCTCTGTTGTCCCCTTCTCCTCCTGCCCTCAATCTTTCCCAGCATCAGGGTCTTTTCCAATGAGTCAGCTCTTCGCATCAGGGGGCCAAAGTATGGGAGTTTCAGCTTCAACATCAGTCCTTCCAATGAACACCCAGGACTGATCTCCTTTAGGATGGACTGGTTGGATCTCCTTGCAGTCCAAGGGATTCTCAAGAGTCTTCTCCAACACCACAGTTCAAAAGCATCAATTCTTCTGCACTCAGCTTTCTTTATAGTCCAACTCTCACATCCATACATGACCCCTGGAAAAACCATAGCCTTGACTAGACGGACCTTTGTTGGCAAAGTAATGTCTCTGCTTTTTAATATGCTATCTAGGTTGGTCATAACTTTCCTTCCAAGGAGTAAGCATCTTTTAACTTCATGGCTGCAATCACCATCTGCAGTGATTTTGGAGCCCCAAAAAATAAAGTCTGACACTGTTTCCACTGTTTCCCCATCTATTTCCCATGAAGTGATGGGACCGGATGCCATGATCTTAGTTTTCTGAATGTTGAACTTAAAGCCAACTTTGTCACTCTCCTCTTTCACTTTCATCAAGAAGCTCTTTTTTAGTTCCTCTTCACTTTCTGCATATCTGAGGTTATTGATATTTTTCCCGGCAATCTTGATTCTAGTTTGTGCTTCCTCCAGCCCAGCGTTTCTCATGGTGTACTCTACATATAAGTTAAATAAGCAGGTGACAATATACAGCCTTGACGTACTCCTTGTCCTATTTGGAACCAGTCTGTTGTTCCATGTCCAGTTCTAACTGTTGCTTCCTGACCTGCATACAGGTTTCTCAAGAGGCAGGTCTGGTGTTCTGGTATTCCCATCTCTTTCAGAATTTTCCACAGTTTATTGTGATCCACCTAGTGAAAGGCTTTGGCGTAGTCAATAAAGCAGAAATAGATGTTAGTTTCCTTTTAATTTCTTTTGACTGGCAATTTCCCCAGTATCCTTGTGAACTTAGAACTATTCATTTCTAAGTAGATGGAAGGTTTCAGTTTATTTGGTTTTCCATATAGCCCAAACTGGAACCTAAAACAATTTTAGATTCCAGTAGCCCAAAACAATTTTAGACTTTTTAGTCTCAAGCTTACTCATTATAAACCTAAACTCTGGAGTTATGGGTTCAAAATAGGCTCTGCTGACCACATTTTATGTGATTTTGGAAAATTATTAATACTTTGACTCTCTGTGTCAGTTTCCTAATCTGTTCAAAGGTGTAATAATACTGTCTACCTTTTAGGCATGTTTTGGGGATAAAATGAGTGAAATATCTGCAATTTTTAGAAGTGACCAGCACCTAGTAAGTACTCAATACGTCTTGGCTAATTGGCCTTAATTCTTTAACCTAATTGGTCAGTCTTTCCTGTGTTATTTTTCATGGGATTCAGTGTAAAGTCAGACACATAGTAGCTAGTCACATAACTGTGTTTAACAAATTTAGAATGAAGTTTTTACCATTTTATGTAGGTAGGATAATATATTTACAAAGACCTGACAAATTTTAGAGTAGCAAAGGATTAGTATTTCTGCTTACATATTCCTGGGTGATGATTTTTTTTTAAAGCAGCAACTTCACAATATTGATGCACATGTTTTAAAACATAGCTTAATATTACCTCATTCAAAATTTATTTAAAAGAAATATATCAGCAATTAATTCCAGGCATATTTTATTTGAACCCGCTAAACTGTAGGTCAAAACAAACTCTAGCATATTTATTAACCAACAAGGACTTTGATACTTATATCAAAGGCAAGACTTTGTAAAAGTTGTGATTTGTCTTAATCAAGTTCATGGAAAATCAGTAAGGTTCATCTGGGGTTGGAGTAGAAAATCCACAGGTATGCTGCATGTTGACTGCTGACTGCAAATGATTCAGTGTCTGTAAGATGTTTTACATTGTCAGAATAATAAATCCTAGTATTTTGATTAGTTTTATTGCTCATTTATCTTATTTCTTGCAAAAATTTCGGAGTGGCAGAAAATGAATTTAAAATGCTAGAGGGTTTTTTTTTTTTTGCCATATGGTGTGTAGCTTGTGGGATCTAATTTCCCGATCAGGGATTGAAGCTGCATCCCCTGCAGTGGAAGCATGGATTCTTAACCACTGGACTGCCAGGAAGTCCCTAAAATGCTAGAATTGTAATGAAATTTCTGTAGTAATGGTATAGTTCTCATTCTTAGAATTTTGGTTTGTTGTTGCTTCTGAATATTTTTCTTGAAAGAGCCAATTGTTGCAACTGGTGTAAAAATCTCATGGCTTTCAGGTAGGGATCTAATTGTTTGAAAGTGTTTTTATAGACTACCTACCTTTCCTGGGACTAACATGGAGATATGAAGTAGGGAACATGAAACAATGAAAAGTGGAAACTGAATGTGGCTTTGAGAATGAAGAAGTAAGAAAAAGCAAACAGACCACAGGGTAGACAATCAGAAGGGTCGGGAATAGAGAGGCCCATGGGCAGTGGGATGGGGAGATGGTTGTTGCTAGTGGGGTGGGAAACTGTGGGTAAAATTGTGAAATGGTCAGTATTTGCCTTTTGTTCTGTTTCATGTCTTTTGTCTCATTTTTTCTGCTCATTCTAAGAGTCAGGATCATATGGATGACACATGTGAAAGATCTTTGTGTATCCTGAAATGTGGTATCTGAGTAGTTGCTAATATCTCATTATGTTACGCCTGTATAAAAACTCATTCTCAGGGAAAGGTCAGCTTGATTCATTTATGCCAAGATATAAATTACTGACAGGGCTCATGTGACTTCTAGCAATTTCAGCATTTTCGCGAAACTATGCAGCCTTAAGAATTTACTGGATATTATGGAATTTTAGGCTTTACCTGGCCTTTCACAGAAGAATATTTTTGAACAGGAAACCCTCTTTAACACTTCCAAGATCACATAAAATAGCATTGTTTTGCTTATTATAAATTGGCTCTCTACTAGTGTCAGTCCATAATGTACCTGTTTTCTTCTCTGTTAACTTGGGGCAGTAACACCTATCCCACAGGGTCATTGTGAGACGTGACTGAGGCAGTGTGTGTCGAGCACTCAGCACAGGACCTGGCCAGTAGTAATTCCTCAGGAAACATCAGTTGTGATTTTCATACTACTGACTCAGCTCAGTTCTCTTGGGGCTTATGTCCTAGTTCAGGTGAAGAGATGCTTGTGCAGTCGTGTAAGCAATTAAACCCTGGCAGTTTAATTCTCAGCACTACCTACCTTCTGTCCTGGAGATTCACAAGGGGACCCAGATTGCAGTGATGGAGTGTAGACCATGAGCATGAAAGCCTCCAAGGGCTGAGTCCTGTAGGGCTGGAGCAGACATTCCGTCCATTGGAGGGGAAAGGTATGTCTCCACTTTCCCTGAAGTTTTTGCCTCTCTTGTGGGCTGTGTTAATTTCCAAGGTGACTTTTACTGCCAAGCACAGCCTTCAAGCCCTGTGATCCCTGTTTTTGCTTTGTGCAGCCATGGATGTGTTTTCCTGTCCTCTCTTAGGAAAACACAGCTGCACCAAACTGGTGTCTTCACCAGTTTTTAGCAAATAAACTTTGCTAAAATGGAAAGAGAAACCAAAATGAAATAGAAAAGCTGTGACTAGTATAAGAGTAAATGATTAACCAAAGCACATGGTTCTGATTTGAGGAACTCCATTAGAAGCACACTCAATTCAGACTGTTCACTTTGCAGCTGTTCGATAGCCACATGTGACCAGTGACTACTGTGTTGCTTAGTCCTGCTCTAGATCCTTGACTCTTCACCTGAGAGTAAGCTCAGGCAGCAGGGACCATCGTTCCTCATCCTCAGAGCTTGACAGAGAGAGATTCTTTTTGGGACTGATTCTTCTCTATTATTGCTAGAAATTGCTGGAGAGTGGTGCATATTACTTTGGTGCAAATGTTATTAAATTTAATTGTGTATGTAAATTGTATTTTATCAAGTGTTATATTTCTAGACTAATTTAACACTACTGTATGATGCATGTCCTTATATATACTTATATTTGAGTTAAAATAGTCTAGAAATGTAAAATAAAAAACATTATTTTTGAAAATTATTTCTTTGGAAATAATTTTTAGGTTGATACTGCAATCAATTTGAACTCTGGTAAAGAAGGCCACTCAGAAAGCAATAACACAGAGGAGAGTAGAAACAGTAATGATAATAAAGGGGAAAGCTACTCTGAGAAAATAAAATTGCCTGAAGAGGGGTCAGATGAAGATTTGAACTTGGGTCAACATCAGATAGTCCCTGAATGTTCAGGTAGGATAATTACTTGGTAATTAGCTAATGATAATTACAGATGCTATAGTTAAAATATTAGAATTACATATGTTTTTTATTATTTATTTTTATTTTTTATTATGTAGAAGTAATAAGATACATTTTTTTGTGAGCAAGCAAATCACCAAGTTCTTATTTATAAGAATATTAAGAGTTCTTAAGTACATGTAGAAATATAATAAAATATGTCATATAATAAAATTGTTACTGTAATCATTTTAATGAAGTAGGAAGTATTTCTGTATTTTATGATATAATTTATTGATCTTTTTGAAAATTGTATGATAAAATGTATCCTGTAATATATAAATACCTTTTAAAGGATAATCCCGTTTGATTTTAATAACTTCTGGATTTCAAAAAGCTCCTTTTTTCCCATGGTTATTAATACTGGTCAAAGTGAATTAGAACTGCAGTTCTCAAAACATGGGCTGCAGAGCCCTGGGCTCTGAGGCCCTTTTAGGAACTCGGCAAAGTAAAAGCTAGTTTCATTGTAATACTGATATATCAGTACTATAATTCATTACAATACTGAAATGATTCTGTTTGCTTTTTTGCCCACTGAGTGGTTTCACTGAAGGTACAAAAGCATTGGTGGGTAAAGTTGCTGGTGCTTTGACATGAATCAGGACAATGAATGGCATCAAAGTGTACTAATAGTCATTGTGTTCTTTAAGGCCTGGCATAGGCAGAAGAAAGAAATAGCCGATGTCACTCAAGAATGTTCTTGATGGAGCAGTAAAAATTTTAAATTCTAATTAATCTTGACCTTTGAGTACACATCTTTTTTATATCCTATGTGGTAAATTGGGAGGTACATATAACGCAGTTCTGCTCTATGCCAAAATGTGAAGGTTGTGTTGAGGAAAAGTGTTTGTGTGGTACTTTGAGAGTTGAACTGGTCATTTTTTAATGGGACTCCATTTTCACTTGAAAGAATAAGTGGCAGACAAACTATTATCATTCAGACTTAAGTATTTTGGCAGACATTTTTGTAAAAAACGAAAGGGACCTGTTAATTCAGGAAAACAACTGACAGTATTTTTTGTCAATGATAAAATTTGAGCTTTCAAGTAAAAACTTAGAATCTTAGAAAACTTGTGTATGTCAATATGAGCTTTACAACTTCCTAGTACTTAGACCTTTCTGATAAAAATCGGTGGCAATATTAACAAATGTGATATATTTTGAAGATTTGCATAATTCAGTGAACCACTGTTTTCCAGGTAACCAATGCAGGATAAAAGATCCATTTAACATGAAAAATAGATCCATGGATTTATGGAATAGCTAGGGTTACAGATTTCACATTATAACTAACCTTTAAGAAACTATCTCTTGTCCAGTTTTGATATTAGTATTAAAGAAGAATTATCTTCTTCATCACCATTATCTGAAAAGGGTATTTCTCCTCCCCTTTCCAACTACTGTGTAAGGCCAAATTTTCTTCATATACTTTAAGTGAAGCAACAGATTACAGTAGATTGACTTCGAAGCAGATACGTGAATCCAGCTGTCTTCTATTAATCCAGATACTAACGATTGAAAATATCACTATTCTTCTCAACAATTTTTTTGGAAAATGTAGCTATTTGTCATAAAAGTTATATTTGTGTTAAAGTGTAATAAGTAATGCCATGTTTATTATTTTAAAATGAATAAATATATATTAATAATCTTCAATTTTGATTTCTAATATGGTAATTATCCATAGACATAACTCACATAAACAAAAGTTACTTTGAGTTCTCCATAATTTATAAACTATAAAGGAAAGCTGAGCTTGTAGTGGTGGCCTCCCCAGCCTGAACCCGAGGCGTGATGGCCTCTTCCCTCTCTGGCACTGGCCTGTGGGCCCCATTGAGGCAGGGGCTGCTCAGCTGCCCCTCTCCACTCAGACCTTGACTAGCCCACCAGGCTGGCTGGCTTCCGCTGCACAAACAGCCAGGTGGGAGCTCCACTCTGGGGGCACCAGCTCTGAGGCTGCCTTGGGGGTCACAGGCTGGCTGGTGTGGCCAGCAGAGGGCTGTGCTCACAGTGCCCACTGACTCAGACAATGGTTCTGGTTGATGGGCGTGTCAGCCATCTCCACATGGCCACGAATGGTCTCTGCCACCTGCACACCTTGCTCTGTGGGTTGAAGAATGATGTTGCTAGAACAGCCGGGGGCTAGTTCACACCTGGCTGCTTTCTGCAGTTGTACCTTTCTGATTGGGGCCCAGTAGCAGCTAGGCAGACACCAGCTATAGTGGCCCTACTCAGTCATTGGTTGGTGCCACAGTGGGCCCCTCCCCCAAGCAAGTGACTGTTGGTGAGCAACTGTCAATCAGCAACCATTAGTAGCCCTGCTCAGCCATTGGTTGGTGCCACAGTGGGTCCCTCCTCCTCCCCCTATTGTATATTAAAAAGAGCCCATATTTGGACTGACAGGGAGATGTTTTTTTGAGTTGCTAGTCTGACATCTTCTCAGTCTGCTAGTTTTTTGACTCAAGTTGTCATTTCTTGTTCCAGCAGCTCGTTTTCTGGTTTATTGGCCTGTCATGCGGTGAGCAGAATGAATTTGAGTTCAGAAACAAGCTCATAAACTTTGAGAACTGATTTAAATTGTGTTTGGGATGAGATCAGCTCTCAGACCAGGTGACTCAGGATTACAGTTATCAGGAAACGAGGTATTAGAGTTGAGACTAGCTAGTGACCCCATTTACATTGTATTGTTTACATTACATTATATTTAGTAATGTTTATAGTACATTACATTATATTGTTTCTGTGTAGCAAGAGTTAACTTCAAAATGCCTGCTGGATAGACCACCTGTATACATGGAGCTTGAGAATGCTAGGGCTGCCAGTTGGAATTAGAACTAGAGGCTTTTGCGTTTGACGTATGTGAGCAATAGTTTGTAGAGTCTCCTTATTAGTAGGATCAGTATTCTTTTTGGGTAAGCTTCTTCCCTCTAAACATATCTCCTTTTCTTTTAAGAGAAAGTGATATACATTATAGGGAAACACCATTGGACTCTTTGTATTTTCAAAAGTTGCAAAACTTGGCTTTTCTTTGCATAATATGACATTTCTGATGATCTAAGCTGGGATAGCTGAGACTTCAGGACTTGAACACCTATGCTCATTGCCAGGTTATCATCTTTTGTCAGACTTTACAGAGGAGTTATCTCCTGGCGGTAAAGAGCTTTAGCTCTGGAGTCAACACAGATCTGGGCAGAGACTGACTCTGCCTTCTACTAGTTATAAGATGATAGATCTTGGACATGTATTTAACTCAGTTACAAATTAGCCTCAGTTTACTAATTTGTAAAATAGGGGCAATAATTATTCCATCTCGCTGGTTTATGGTGAGGATTATACAAGATAATGAATGTAAATAAAGCATTTAACACTGTGTCTATCAGGTAAATGTATAAATGTTAGTAGTAGTGATAGTATTAGTCGCTCAGTCATGTCTGGCTCTTTGTGACCCCATGGACTGTAGCCTGCCAGGCTCCTCTGTCCATGGGATTTTCCAGGCAAGAATACTGAGTGGATAGGCATTCCTTTCTCCAGGGGATCTTCCTGACCCAGGGATTGAACCTGGGTCTCCTGCTTTGCAGAAGGATTCTTTACTGTCTGGGGCATTAGCTGCTATTATTAATATGACCATAATCATAATGATAATTATTAATATTATTAAGCATAATCATAAGTGAAAAATAACAGAAGTTCTAAATAGTTCCTAACAATCAATTATCCATAATTCAAGAACATTTTAGAGTGTTTTGGGCTTCCCTGGTGGCTCAGCTGGTAAAGAATCCACCTGTAATGCGGGAGACCTGGGTTCGGTCCCTGGGTTGGGAAGATCCCCTGGAGAAGGGAAAGGCTACCAACTTCAGCATTCTGGCCTGGAGAATTCCATGGACTGTATATTCCATGGGGTTGCAAAGAGTCAGACATGACTGAGCAACTTTCACTTTTACTTTAAGGTGTTTCAGGAAAATAGACTAACAGGAAGGGGTGTACATGAAAGGTGTTTAGATACATGGTGTACTTTTCTGAATTTGTTTCTAACATGGTGGAATTACTCTGTGTCTCTGACATGCTACATTTTACTATAGCTATTTGTGTAAGTGACTTCTCTTTCAGTTAGTCTAAAGCAATTTCAGGATAGGGTCTTTGTCTTATTCTTTGTTAATTATGAATATAGAAAGTATAGCAGAATGAAGGAGAAAGAATTTGGGGTTAAAAATCATATTAGACCCACTTCTGAATTCAGTGCTACAATTTATTAGCAATTTGAAAGGATTAAATTATCTCAACTGTAAAAGAGAAGTAAATGTCTATTTCACAAGGTTGTTAGATAATTATATGGGAAAAAAAAAAAAAAAAAAAAAGCGAAAGCAGGCTGCCCTGGTGGCTCAGATGGTAAAGAATCCATCTGCAAAGCAGAAGGCCCAGATTTGATCCCTGGGTTGGGAAGAACCCCTGGAGAATGGAAAGGCTACTCATTCCAGTATTCTTACCTGGAAAATGTCATGCACAGAGGAGCCTGGAAGGCCACAGTCCATAGGGTGGCAAAGTGTTGGAAACGGCTGAATGACTAACAGTTTCACTTTTTTCCAAACCAAGATACATGACACCAATGTTAGTTATTACACCAACCATAAGCATTTGTTGAATGAAAGAACAAATAGTAAAAGTAAAACAAGAAAAAAAAGCTTTATGATTTTAATAAACTTCATGCTCATTTCTACTTTCAACATAATACAGATGAATTTGAATTAAAAGAATTAGATTCTCAACTTCGGGATGCTATTCGGAAGATGAAGAGGCTTGACAAGATATTGGTGAAGAGACAATACAGAGAAAAAGAAATTAAGAAGCAAGGTCTAGAAATGAGAATAAAGCTGTGGGAGGAACTTAAGGTAAGAATTGTATAACCTTATGCTGATATGTCAGAAGCAACTTCTTCTAATAAGTAGGAATAGCGTGGCCTCTGGTAGTGTTAGTATGGTCTGCCTTAATTTATTTTGTGGAGGTAGGGCAGTAGTATTTATATGGGTATATGGGGTGAGGGAGCAGTGAGGGAGACAGTTTTCCGGAGCTGGAGAAGTGATTTTGCAGGATTCCAGATTTCGGGCACTGCCCTGAGCGTCTTCATTCCCCAGACAGTACAATAGGCTTGTCTCTCCAGTGTCTGGACTGGGTGCCTGGGTTCCTCCATGTCTGGAATAGGAAGGAATTTGGTGTCTACTTTCATCAGCCATATATGTCAGCTTTTTCTTCAGCAAGCTTACAGTTTGTAGATAACTATACAAAAACAAAAACATCTAACCCCCTGGTTACCATCATTATTTGAGTAAACTGCTGTGACAAACAAGCGAGGAGTTGACTATTTCACATGCTGGTCAAGATCTCTTTGGGAAGCTGTAAAATGCTTGTGATCTGTGACCATGCTCTATATACTTCTGTCTTAGTGAATTTCTAATGCTTGATTAACTCTCCTTGGCCTTCTTGGACCTTTTATTCTCTGTAGTATTGAGGGGCGGAAGTTGACCAGATGTTGGCACTGACTTGTATATACCCATTGCACTTTTAAGATAATGAACATTATAACAACAGATGGATTGTTTTTGATGAATTCTTCCTTGATTAGTTGACTGACTTCTAGGAAATCTCCCAGGCAATGATGTGAATTAACAGTAAAGTAGTTAAGAATACATTTTTACAAGGTTCCCAGGAAGACCACTGGGATGGAAAAGTAAGTATATAAAATGCAGTGCTTTAAGCTGCTGCTGCTGCTGCTAAGTCGCTTCAGTTGTGTCCAACTCTGTGCGACCCCACAGACGGTAGCCCACCAGCCTCCCCCGTCCCTGGGATTCTCCAGGCAAGAATACTGGAGTGGGTTGCCATTTCCTTCTCCAATGCATGAAAGTGAAAAGTGAAAGTGAAGTTGCTCAGTTGTGTCCGACTCCTAGCGAACCCCATGGACTGTAGCCTACAAGGCTCCTCCATCCATGGGATTTTCCAGGCAAGTGTACTGGAGTGGGTTGCCATTGCCTTCTCTGGCTTTAAGCTAGAGAAATAAATTTTAACAGGAAAAGGTAGTCTATCACTTACGTCTGTTGAATATCAAAGCAAATTTTTACTTGCTTGGAAATATGAATTATAGCTAGAATCATAATAAAATAATACCAATTTTGAAATACATGAAACTTGCTTATTATTAAACAGAAATTTAAGGCAAGGTAATTATCATACAGAAATAGACATATTCCAACTCTTAACTGGGAATACTCATTGACAGAATTTTGAGGAAACAGGAAACATGAACAGATTTCCTAATTAAAGGAGTAAAAATGACCTGTATTTATGAACTGAATTGGAAACCATCTTAGAATTTAAAAAAATATATCAATGAATACAGTTGCCTTCTTTCCCCATGTTTAAGCTTTTCTCCTTTTTTATTAGTCTGCAAAAAATGGTGAAGTTTTGCAAAGTAACGAGGAAATGGAAAATACAAAAAAGTTTCTAGCTTTGACTGCTGCATCAGAAGAAACTGTTGGTGAGTAAAATTGATTCATCTTTATTTTTATCTCAGAGTCATAAACTATTTGGATTAAAGTAAAATTCCCAATTCAGTTATCTTTTCTTTTTCTTTGTGAGTTTAATTTTTCTTTAGGAGAAACCATCATGTTAGGTAGGACTATATGAAACTATGGTGAATTTAGGTATGTTTCAGAGTCTTCTAGGGTTTGTGTCTGCTCAAAGATGGGGAGACAGGGAAGTGAAAAATCAGGAAGTAGACAAAGCATGTCTTTGCCTTTAATTACTGTGCATCTTGGATGCCTCTAGACACCCAGTTTTTGCTCACAGTCCCCTAGTTGTGTGAGAACGTCCTGTGAGCTGTCTCACTCAGGCCTCTGCAACCTTTTATAAAAATCTGTTACTGATTTGTCCTTTTCCTATTCTCACAGTCCTGCTTTATGAGACCAGCCAGTTAATTCTGTGTTTCTACTCCCCTTGTGTGTATGTAGCAGTTGATCCTTGAACAACATGGTGTTTAGGAGCACTGGCCCCCGTGCAGTTGAAAATCCAAGTATAAGTGTATTGTTGGCCCTCTGTCTCTGTGGTTCTACATCCATCAGTCAGTTCAGTTACCCAGTCGTGTCTGACTCTTGGTGATCCCATGAACCACAGCACACCAGGCCTCCCTGTTCATCACCAACTCCTGGAGTCTACCCAAACTCTTGTCCATTGAGTTGGTGATACCATCCAACCATCTCATCCTCTGTTGTCCCCTTCTCCTCCTGCCCTCAATCTTTCCCAGCATCAGGGTCTTTTCCAATGAGTCAGCTCTTTGCATCAGGTGGCCAAAGTATTGGAGTTTCAGCTTCAACATCAGTCCTTCCAGTGAACACTCAGGACTGATCTCCTTTAGGATGGACTGGTTGGATCTCCTTGCAGTCCAAGGGACTCTCAAGAGTCTTCTCCAACACCACAGTTCAAAAGCATCAATTCTTCAGCGCTCAGCTTTCTTTAGAGTCCAGCTCACATCCATACATAACCACTGGAAAAACTATAGCCTTGACTAGATGGACCTTTGTTGACAAAATAATGCGTCTGCTTTTTTTTTCCCCCAGAGCCAAGTATAGCACAGGCCCAAGATTCTTTATTTCCTGGATCTGCGACCCACATCTAGTCTGGTCAAGCAACTGTCAGTTCAGTTCAGTCACTCAGTCGTGTCCTACTCTTTGTGACCCCATGAATCGCAGCATGCCAGGCCTCCCTGTCCATCACCAACTCCCAGAGTTCACTCAAACTCATGTCCATCGAGTCGGTGATGCCATCCAGTCATCTCATCCTCTGTCATTCCCTCTTCCTCCTGCCTCCAATCCCTCCCAGCATAAGGGTCTTTTTTGAATGAGTCACCTCTTTGCATGAGGTGGCCAAAGTACTGGAGTTTCAGCTTAGCATCAGTCCTTCCAATGAACACCCAAGACTGATCTCCTTTAGAATGGACTGGTTGGATCTCCTTGCTTTCCAAGGGACTCTCAAGAGTCTTCTCCAACACCACTGTTCAAAAGCATCAATTTTTTGGCACTCGGCTTTCTTCATAGTCCAACTCTCACATCCATACATGACCACTGGAAAAACCATAGCCTTGACTAGATGGACCTTTGTTGGCAAAGTAATGTCTCTGCTTTTTAATATGCTATCTAGGTTGGTCATAACTTTCCTTCCAAGGAGTAAGCATCTTTTAATTTCATGGCTGCAATCACCATCTGCAGTGATTTTGGAGCCCCCCAAAATAAAGTCTGACACTGTTTCCACTGTTTCTCCATCTAAACACTGCCAAAACGCCCAGAGTACTCCTATGGAAGCAGGTGGTCACTGTGCTCGAGAGGAGCCGGGTAGCATTGCCTGCAGGGAGTTGCAGGCTGATGGCCGCGGGCATTTGTGCAACCTCCGTGAGAGGCCTGTGGGATGCTGCGCCACACAGATTGAGCCTGCAACAGCTACAGAAGGACCGTGGTTGGAAAGTGCAAATCTGACCTTGCTTTCTTGCTTGGAATCATTTGGCGAGGACGAGTTCTCATCACTCAAAGGATAAATTCATAGTCCTAAAGTAACATTCAGTGTCTTTTTCATCACAATTTAGTACCCCTGGTAGCCTTAACATTTCCTAATTATTCTTCAAGACAATTCTGGACGCTTCCTCCAAGAAAGGGGCTTGCTTTGGACCACTCTTTTCTGTGCTTCCTCAGCACTATCTTACAATTCTCTAATATCATTTACAGTCACGGCTAGGTTTCCTGAGTGCTTACGTGGTTGTTCTAGCCTAAACTATTTACCCTCACCAGCTCATTAATTTTCACACAACTGTCTGAGACAGTTGCTGTCAGGCCCATTCTGCAGATGAGGAAACTCTGGCCTAGAGACGTTCGTTCACTACTCAGGGACAGTCTCCCGCTAGACTATGAGTTCCAGGCTGGCACTGAAGGACCAGCTATTTGCTTTTCCATGGGCCACGCCCTGGGGTGGGGTCTGGTGATGACACTGCATCCTACAGTGCTTTGCGTGCCAGCACTGCCATTGACCCGGCCAGTTTGCTCCTTTTTAAAAGTGAGGTGCCCACAACAGACAACACAGAAATACAAAGGATCATAAGAGAGTATTATCAAAAACTATATGCAAATAAAATGGACAACTTGGAGGAAATGGACAAATTTTTAGAAAAGTACAACTTTCCAAAATTGAACCAGGAAGAAATAGAAAATCTTAACAGACCCATTACAAGCATGGAAATTGAAACCATAATCAGAAATCTTCCAACAAACAGAAGCCCAGGACCAGACGACTTCACAGCTGAATTCTACCAAAAATTTAGAGAAGAACTAACACCTGTCTTGCTCAAACTCTTCCAGAAAATTGCAGAGGAAGGTAAACTTCCAAACTCATTCTACGAGGTCACCATCACCCTAATACCAAAACCTGACAAAGATGCCACAAAAAAAGAAAACTACAGGCTAATATCACTGATGAACATAGATGCAAAAATCCTTAACAAAATTCTAGCAAACAGAATCCAACAACATATTAAAAAGATCATACATCATGACCAAGTCGGCTTTATCCCAGGGATGCAAGGATTCTTCAGTATCCGCAAATCAATCAATTTAATACACCACATTAACAAATTGAAAAATAAAAACCATATGATTATCTCAATAGATGCAGAGAAAGCCTTCGACAAAATTCAACATCCATTTACGATAAAAACAATCCAGAAAGCAGGAATAGAAGGAACATACCTCAACATAATAAAAGCTATATATGACAAACCCACAGCAAACATTATCCTCAATGGTGAAAAATTGAAAGCATTTCCCCTAAAGTCAGGAACAAGACAAAGGCGCCTACTCTCACCACGACTATTCAGCATAGTTTTGGAAGTTTTGGCCAGAGCAGTCAGAGCAGAATAAGAAATAAAAGGAATCTATATTGGAAAAGCAGAAGTAAAACTCTCGGTGTTTGCAGATGACATGATCCTCTACATAGAAAACCCTAAAGACTCCACCAGAAAATGACTAGAGCTAATCAATGAATATAGTAAAGTTGCAGAATATAAAATTAACACAGAGAAATCCCTTGCATTCCTATACACTAACAATGAGCAAATAGAAAGAGAAATTAAGGAAACAATTCCATTCACCATTGCAACAAAAAGAATAAAATACTTAGGAGTATATCTACCTAAAGAAACAAAAGACCTATACACAGAAAACTATAAAACACTGATGAAAGAAATCAAAGAGGACACAAATAGATGGAGAAATATACCGTGCTCATGAATCAGAAGGATCAATACAGTGAAAATGAGTATACTACCCAAAGCAATCTATAGATTCAGTGCAATCCATATCAAGCTACCAACGGTATTTTTCAGAGAACTAGAACAAATAATTTCACAATTTGTATGGAAATACAAAAAACCTAGTATAGCCAAAGCAATCTTGAGAAAGAAGAATGGAACTGGAGGAATCAACCTGCCTGGCTTCAGTCTCTACTACAAAGCCACAGTCATCAAGACAGTATGGTACTGGCACAAAGACAGAAATATAGATCAATGGAACAGAATAGAAAGCTCAGAGATAAATCCACGCATCTATGGACACCTTATCTTTGACAAAGGAGGCAAGAATATACAATGGAGAAAAGATAATCTCTTTAACAAGTGCTGGGAAAACTGGTCAACCACTGGTAAAAGAATGAAACTAGAACACTTTCTAACACCATACAGAAAAATAAACTCAAAATGTATTAAAGATCTAAACGTAAGACCAGAAACTCCAAATCTCCTAGAGGAAAACATAGGCAAAACACTCTCCGACATAAACCACAGCAGGATCCTCTATGACCCACCTCCCAGAATATTGGAAATAAAAGCAAAAATAAACAGGACCTAATTAAAATTAAAAGCTTCTGCACAACAAAGGAAACTATAAGCAAGGTGAAAAGACAGCCTTCAGAATGGGAGAAAATAATAGCAAACAAAGTAACGGACAAAGAATTAATCTCAAAAATATACAAGCAACTCCTGAAGCTCAATTCCAGAAAAATAACCCAATCAAAAAGTGGGCCAAAGAACTAAACAGACATTTCTCCAAAGAAGACATACAGATGGCTAACAAACACATGAAAAGATGCTCAACATCACTCATTATCAGAGAAATGCAAATCAAAACCACAATAAGGTACCGTTTCACACCAGTCAGAATGGCTGCTATCCAAAAGTCTACAAGCAATAAATGCTGGAGAGGGTGTGGAGAAAAGGGAACCCTCTTACGCTGTTGGTGGGAATGCAAACTAGTACAGCCACTATAGAGAACAGTGTGGAGATTCCTTAAAAAACTGGAAATAGAACTGCCATATGACCCAGCAATCACACTTCTGGGCATACACAGTGAGGAAACCAGAATTGAAAGAGACACGTGTACCCCATTGTTCATCACAGCACTGTTTATAATAGCCAGGACATGGAAGCAACCTAGATGTCCATCAGCAGATGAATGGATAAGAAAGCTGTGGTACATATACACCATGGAATATTACTCAGCCACTAAAAAGAATACATTTGAATCAGTTCTAATGAGATGGATGAAACTGGAGCCTATTATACAGAGTGAAGTAAGCAAGAAAGAACACCAATACAGTACACTAACGCATATATATGGAATTTAGAAAGAAGGTAACGATAACCCTATATGCAAGACAGCAAAAGAGACACAGATGTATAGAACAGTCTTTTGGACTCTGTGGGAGAGGGTGAGGGCGGGATAATATGGGAGAATGGCATTGAAGCATGTAAAATACCATATGTGAAATGAATCACCAGTCCAGGTTTGATGCATGATACAGGGTGCTTGGGGCTGGTGCACTGGGATGACCCAGAGGGATGGGATAGGGAGGTAGGTGGGAGGGGGGTTAGGATGGGGAATACATGTACCCTTATGGCGGCTTCAAGTCCATGTATGGCAAAACCAATACAATATTGTAAAGTAAAAAAAAAAAAAGTGAGGCGCTGAGTGGTTGCTCGGTTTCCTGGGCTTGGGATGGAGACCCGGCCTGCAACTGGAAGGCTCGGGCCAGCGCGGGGCAGACACCACGGCCAGCCACAGTCCCCGGGCGACAGCAACCCCTGCGGGCATGCCAGCACCCAGCAGGGGAGGCCTACGCCAGCCGCCGAGCTGCTCCACGCTCCAAGGCCCCCGAGTCCACGACCCCACCCTCCCAGAGGACTGTCATCAGCGCCCCAGCCGTATCCATCTGCGAAGAAGAAAGACGAAAAGGGGAAGAACGTCCAGGCAGTGGCGAGACGCAGGCAGGGCGAGCTTGCAGGGTTCTGAGCTCTAGGCCTTGCCGCCAGGCTTCTTCCTGCGCGGTCTGAGGAGAGGGATTTTGTTTGCAATTTTCTGAAGGAACCAGACCTTCCTGTTTCATAGTTTCCTGCGTTTGCTCTGTATTTTCTTGAACACTGCTAACTGGTTTCTGGATGTTTTTACACTTTTCCTCCAAGTCACAGAATCTCTCCTCCCAAAGACTGATTAACTGGTAAAGTTCCTGTGAATGGATTTTCTTTGCTTTTTTCACATCTTCAGTTAAGTTTTCACAAACCTTCTGTGATTCAGCCAAGGAAGAAACTGTATTTTCGTTTAGTTCATGTATATTGTTACAGTGTACTAAGAAAGCCATCCATTTCCTTCTTCTGATCTTCTATTAGCCACAATTGACGAAGTCTTGAAAATATTCTTCAGTTGACTATTGATTTCCAGTATAGATGCCACAGTGGGGGATAAAGCTGTTCCCAGTGAACTGAGGAGATCAGTCTTAAGTACATTAATCAATTCCAAGTACAGTTTTACTTTCTGCTGCTAACGACTGTTCTTTCAATATCATACTAGACATCTGAGAAACAAGTGTAGACACATTTTCTGGAATCGATGTGAGAGATCCAAGTGCTGCTGCAGTAACAGTGTCTAATGCAGAGACACTGGATGTCAGCAGGGTACCAAACAAGGTCTTGTGAACTTCTAGCATGGCCTTTTGTTTCGTGCTGCCATCCTTAATTAATTCTTCCATATTATTAAACAGACTATTCAAGTTTTTGCCAAAAACGCCTTGAGCTTCTGTGTTATGCTGATCAACTGCTTTATGATCCAGTTTAGAATGGAGACCAAATACATCTTTTGTAGTTTCTTCAGCTGTGTTAAGCAACCTGTTGGCAGCATCATGAAGTCTCTCCTCAGTACTTTCCAAAGCCAAGGTGATATATTCTTCTTCAACAAGCTGTAATTTCGTTTCCTGCATATGTCTTTGAGTGGTTTCAAGTTCTTGTGTCTTACTTTGCAGATCAGATTTGCACTGGTTAAGTTCATTTTTACTATCCATAAACAATTCTGTAACCCTATTTAGCTCTTCCTCAACAGCAGCAATTTTTTCAACCAATTCTACAATTTCTTCCTCTTGAACAGTTAGTTTTCCACTCATAGCTCTAAAATTTTCTTCAGTAATGTACACTCCATTTTTTTTCATGAGTTGCTGCAAGATCCTGTTTCAGACGCTCTATCTCTTCTGTATATTCCTTAATCAGAGCTTTCTTGGTGAGTTTCTGGATAACCTCAGGCTTACTGAGTAAGTTCTTTGCTCTATGAGCATATTCCAATGTACTTAGAGTTTCCTCCAGATTGAGAGATGCAGGAGAAACTGTTGCAATGACAGATATTCTTGTACGTCCCCCAAGAGAGTCCTGGAGGATTCTAGTCAGTTTAAATTCTCGATAAGGAACATGAGGTGTTCTTTCTACAAGAGCAATGATAACCCTTTCTAGAGTCAACAGGGACTGACTGATATTTCCAGCTTCCTGAGCTCTCTTTTCAACTGCTCCAGAACGGCCAATGTTCTCACTGCCTGCAAGATCAACCAAGTTCAGCTTTCCAATTTTAACAAGCTCCTTTCCCAACTGTAGTTTCTTTCATGTGTATTGTAACAGAAAACTGAGTGGGATGGACTTCAGTAGGTGTTCATCAAAGTTGCTGCAGTTGTCCTTTTTGCTGTCCCCTTCTCCAAAATTTGATAGACTTCATCCTGTTGTGTACTGTAATTTCTTCTAAACCTTTGATTATCACTCCCCTCTTGCTACGGGGATCATCAAACATCTGCAGTCTCTCAGAAACATCAGAAGATGGATTAAGGAGATCAAAGAGCTCTTTATTATAGATTTCCAATAGCGACACTTTCACTGAAAATTCAGTACCATTATCAGTAAGTTTCTCAAAAATCTGATGAAGAGTACAAGGAATTATACCAGCCAAAGGATCCTCCTCCCAAGTATACTCATTAGGGGACCTTTCACCTTCCACTGTAAAGGTTTTTCCAGTGGTGTGTTCAGTTCAGTTCAGTTCAGTCACTCAGTTGTGTCTGACTCTTTGCTACCCCATGAATCGCAGCGCGCCAGGCCTCCCTGTCCATCACCAACTCCTGGAGTTTACTCAAACTCATATCCATCGAGTTGGTGATGCCATCCAATCATCTCATCCTCTGTCATCCCCTTCTCCTCCTGCCCCCAATCCCTCCCAGCATCAGGGTCTTTTCCAATGAGTCAGCTCTTTACATCAGGTGGCCAAAGTACTGGAGTTTCAGCTTCAGCATCAGTCCTTCCAGTGAACACCCAGGACTGATCTCCTTTAGGATGGACTGGTTGGATCTCCTTGCAGTCTAAGGAATTCTCAACAGTCTTCTCCAACACCACAGTTCAAAAGCATCAATTTTTCAGTGCTCAGCTTTCTTCACAGTCCAACTCTCACATCCATACATGACCACTGGAAAAACCATAGCCTTGACTAGATGGACCTTTGTTGGCAAAGTAATGTCTCTGCTTTTTAATATGCTATCTAG
The DNA here is from genome assembly GCF_033118175.1 of Dama dama. NCBI lineage: Eukaryota > Metazoa > Chordata > Mammalia > Artiodactyla > Cervidae > Dama > Dama dama. The sequence goes on from NC_083692.1 coordinate 66,467,215, forward strand.
GTTGGTCATAACTTTCCTTCCAAGGAGTAAGTGTCTTTTAATTTCATGACTGCAATCACCATCTGCAGTGATTTTGGAGCCCCCAAACATAAAGTCAGCCACTGTTTCTACTGTTTCCCCTCTTTCCCCACCTATTTGCCATGAAGTGATGGGACCGGATGCCATTATCTTAGTTTTCTGAATGTTGAGCTTAAAGCCAACTTTGTCACTCTCCTCTTTCACTTTCATCAAGAGGCTCTTTAGTTCTTCACTTTCTGCCATAAGGGTGGTGCCATCTTGCATGTCTGAGGTTAACTGATATTTCTCCCGGCAATTCTGATTCCAGCTTGTGCTTCTTCCAGCCCAGCATTGTCTCATAATGTACTCTTCTTGTAAGTTAAATAAGGAGGGTGACAATATACAGCCTTAACGTACTCGTTTTCCTATTTGGGACCAGTCTGTTTTTCCATGTCCAGTTCTAACTGTTGCTTCCTGACCTGCATACAGGTTTCTCAAGAAGCAGATCAGGTGGTCTGGTATGTCCATCTCTTTCAGAATTTTCCACAGTTTATTGTGATCCACACAGTCAAAGCCTTTGGCATAGTCAATAAAGCAGAAATAGATTTTTATCTGGAACTCTCTTGTTTTTTTTGATGATCCAGCGGATGTTGGCAATTTGATCTCTGGTTCCTCTGCCTTTTCTAAAATCAGCTTGAACATCTGCAAATTCACAGTTCACGTATTGCTGAAGCCTGACTTGGAGAATTTTGAGATTTACTTTACTAGCGTGTGAGATGAGTGCAATTGCACAGTTGTTTGAGCATTCTTTGGCATTGCCTTTTTTTTGGATTGGAATGAAAGCTGACCTTTTCAAGTCCTGTGGCCACAGCTGAGTTTTCCAAATTTGCTGACATATTGAGTGCAGCACTTTCACAGCATCATCATTTAGGATTTGAAATAGCTCAACTGGAATTCCATCACCTCCCCTAGCTTTGTTTGTAGTGATGCTTCCTAAGGCCCACTTGACTTCACATTCCAGGATGTCTGGCTCTCGGTGAGTGGTCACACCATTGTGATTATCTGGGTCATGAAGATCTTTTTTGTACAGTTCTTCTGTGTATTCTTGCCACCTTCTTAACATCTTCTGCTTCTGTTAGGCCCATACCATTTCTGTCCTTTAATGAGCCCATCTTTGCATGAAATGTTCCCTTGGTATCTCTAATTTTTTTGAAGAGATCTCTCGTCTTTCCCATTCTATTGTTTTCCTCTATTTGTATTGATCACTGTGGAAGGCTTTCTTATCTCTCCTTGCTATTCTTTGGAACTCTGCATTCAGATGCTTTTATCTTTCCTTTTCTCCTTTGCTTTTCGCTTCTCTTCTTTTCACAGCTATTTGTAAGGCCTCCTCAGACAGCCATTTTGCCTTTTTTCATTTCTTTTTCTTGGGGATGATCTTAATCCCAGTCTCCTGTGCAATGTCATGAACCTCTGCCCATAGTTCATCTGGCACTGTCTATCAGAACTAGTCCCTTAAATCTATTTCTCACTTTCACTATATAATCATAAGGGATTTGATTTAGGTCATACCTGAATGGTCTAGTGGTTTTCCCCCCTTTCTTCAATTTAAATCTGTGGGTTCAACCAATCAAGGATTGTGTGGTACTGTAGTACACATTTATTGAGGAAAATTTGTGTATAAGTCAACCTGTGCAATTTAAACTTACATTATTCAAGGATCAACTGTATATTGTGATTTGCCTCCTCCTCTTCCTTCTTTTCTTTTTCTTCTTCTACAAAAGAAGAATCATGTAACTTATTTTAACCTTCTTAGTAATGAATGTTTTAGTGATTGGGAAGAGTTGGTATTTTTTGGCAAGACACTTTTGAAATCCTTAACCTACATCATCTAAATTGGTCATATAGTATTGCTTGGGCATTAGACTGGCTCTGAGTAGGGCTTCCAGGAGTGGGATTGCGGGCTTATATGTTAGTTCTATTTTTAGTTTTTATAGGAAACTCCCTGTTGTTCTCCATAGTGGCTGACCCAATTTGCATCCCCACCAACAGTGTAGGAGAGTTCCTTTTTCTCCACACCTTCTCCTGCATTTATTATTTGTAGACTTTCTGATGATGGCCATTCTGAATGGTGTGAGGTGATACTTCATTATGGTTTTCAATTGCATTTCTCTAGTAATTAGTGATGTAATGGAACATCTTTTCATATGCCTATTGGCCATCTGTATATCTTCTTCGGAGACATGTCTGTTAGGTCTTCTGTTCATTTTTTCATTGGGTTGTTTGTTTTTTTGCTATTGAATTGTATGAGCTGTTTGTACATTTTGGAAGTTAAGCCCTTGTGGGTCACATTGTTGGCAAATATGTTCCCCCAGTCTGTAGGTTGTCTTTTTCATTTTGTTGATGGTTTCCTTTGCTGTTAGGTAGGAAAAGGTTGAAGGCAAAAGGAGACGGGGGCAGCAGAAGATGAGATGGTTAAATAGCATCGCTTACTAAATGGACATGAATTTGAGCAAACTCCAGGAGATAGTGGAGGACAGAGGAGCCTGGCGTGCTACAGTCAGTGGGTTTGCGAAGAGTTGGACACGACTTAGCGACTGAACAACAATGATAAAAATCTGTATTCTAGAATGCAAGAGTTAAATGCTGATTTCACCACTGAGGCATTTCTAAGAGGGCCACACTTGCTATGCTTAACTCTGGAGCAGGGACTTTAGGCCACTCCATAAGGGAATCCATGGCAGCCTTTTAACATCATCCTTTTCAGTCACAGGGTTCACTGCTGAGTGAGCTTTTGGTCCTAGAGGGCAAGACTTTTGTTTTCATCTGGTCTTTCTTCACAAATTTGAGCTATCAAATACATTTAATTTTTAAAGCCCATGGCAGGTCTATTTGGTTAAGTCAATCCTAAAGGAAATCAACCCTGATTATTCATTGGAAGGACTGATGGTGAAGCTGAAGTGCTAATACTTTGGCTACCTGATGCAAAGACCTGACTCATTAGACAAGACCCTGATGCTGGGAAAGATTGAAGGCAGGGGGAGAGGGGGATGATAGAGGATGAGATGGTTGGATGGCATCACCGACTCAATGGACATGAGTTTGAGTAAGCTCCAGGAGATGGTGAGGTACAGGGAGGCCTGGTGTGCTGCAGTCCATGGGGTCACAGAGTCGGACACGACTGAACGACTGAAGAACAACAACGACAACGTGGAGTTCACAGTTGTATCTCTGGAGTTACGTGACTACTGTAGACCCTTAGACGTTTACATTAACACTGATATTCTAACACGGAATCTTGTTAGACTTCATGAGCTGAAAGTTGAAGTTACCTGAGGCTTAGAAGCTAGAGCCAGAGAAAGTCATTGCTTTAAATATTATTTCAAAGTTTCAATTTTTTTTTTTTTTTTGAACACCTTGTCACACCACCGATTGAAGCCAAACAACACAACATGCTGCCGCTTCACCCAAAAGCGGTGTTTTCACTCTACCCTTTCTTGACGGCTCAGCGGGTCATCAGCAAAAGGCCCACTGAGTGCTTTTAAAAGGGTCAAAGTTTCAATTTTTAGATTTTGAATTCTTAGTTGATTTTTATGTATTGGCAGTGTTTGTTGTGTGCAGAACAGATAAGATGTAAAAGTAGGTCAGTATAAAAGGAAATGGGATCAAAGACACTTTTGGGTAAGCCAAGTGTCTGTTGTTCTTCATTCTTGCTGTCGTCTGTCTTGATTAGATCACGCTTGACCAGATCACCAGAACAAAGAGACATTATTGTTGTATTCCTTGTTCTTCAGACTTAATTAGATTGTTTTGATGACTAGTCTTTTATAGGAGGTGAATTTCTTAATGAAGCTTCTTGCTGGCTCTTTACATCATAGACATGTATTCAGTAGTCACACATATCTGATTTTTAAAAATCTTAAAATCCAAAAGAGATGGCATTTAGTATGTGCTAAGTGTCTGACTCTTTGTGACCCCATGGACTATAGCCCACCAGGCTCCTCTGTCCATGGAATTCTCCAGGCAAGAATACTGGAGTGGGTAGCCATTCCCTTCTCCGAGGATCTTCCTGACCTGGGGATTGAACCCATGTCTCTTACATCTCCCGCATTAGCAGTCGAATTCTTTACCACTAGCGCCACCTGGGAAGCCAGCGTTTACTATAGATTATGTTATTAGCCTAATTATACATTTTTAAAACATTTTATATAACATAAATTATTAGCTTATTCCAAAAGAGGTAACTTTTGGAATCTTCAGTTTATGAAATGTGTTATTAGCATGTGTGAAAGAAATGAACAGAAATGCAAGAGTCTGATTTGACCACATGACACTAATTTTGGCCATCTTATATTTCTACTGTTACAGCATAGCCTCATATCATGAAATGGTGTGACACTGCTTATATCTGTTCCATCCTGAGGGTGGTTTCTTTCCCAGATTATTCTCTGAACTTCAACGACCCCCTCTTAATTAAAAATGTAAAAATTTAAAACTTAAGCAATTATTTTGATCAAACCTATGTATAGCCATAAAATTTAAAGTAAAGTCTTCCTGTAAAGCTTATTATGAAAACAAGAAACCTTTTGCTCTGTTTTCCTCCATGGTCATTTTTTTGTACCAGGAAAGCTCAAAACCCTTGTAAACTGTCCAGTAGGTGGCGGCATCTAGTTAAAATAGTGCTTTAAGAGTACCTCTTGAAGAATTTAGAGCCAGGCTTATTTAGACTTGAACTTTAAACACACATTTACAAATATCCAAACCTACTATTTACCATTCTTTTAATTTTTCCCCTTTAAACTAAGGGAAAAATCTTAGAATGTGTATTCTTTATTTTCCCGGGTCATTTCCTTAACTTCTTACTTAAGCGTAACTCAAAGGACTTTGGGCTAGTGGCAGAATGGAAATTTCCAACCTGTTTTCCAGCCCCCAAAACATAAAATGCATTGTAGTCCCTTTCTAACATCACAAATAAGCAACAGCAAAAAGAAAAGTACTAGTGTACTTTTTACAGGTACTAAACACAAATGAGGACTTTAACAGAAAGATAAAAACCACATTAAATTAAATTTTTTAAACCATATTTTAGCTTTATAAACCAGAGATAATAACCTCAAGTACTGAGGTTTTGAAAGAGATAGTATTGTACTTTCTAGACGTCTAAGAAATATTTTAAAAGTCTGTCTCACCACATTTTTGAAGGATCACTTTAAAGTTTTTCTAGAGAAATCTGAAATTACCAAACCAGGAGTTTTCCCTTAGTTTGTAGCATCTATCTGGTGGATAGAGATAAAATTCATTACTCTCTGAGACAAATATATCTAGTGATAGGATTGTTTGTTACTGGTGTTTTGGACAAAGATTATTCTTTTTTGACTCTGTCACATTTGTGACTTGTGTTTCCAGCTCCAAATGTACAAGTTTGTGTAAGCACAAAACAGTGACATATTAGTCAGGTTTCTCAAAATTTGCAAATACCTCTTTTAAAGTGCTTTTCTGTGAAATTCAGGAAATTGTTGCTTCTACTCTTGCATGTTAAGATGAACTATTCCAAGAAAATTTGGTATTTTCTTTCTGCTCTGATTTGCAGAGGACTTGGGGAGAAAAAATCACATAACTGTGCTGACTGGTATAACTAAGGTGTCTTTTGTTTTTTAACCTCTGTTGGATTCTCAGTATAGCTTAGCAGTTTCTCTTACAGTCTCCAATATAGCTCTTCTGAGTTATGACTGTGAGCTTAACCTCCAGTTCTCTTCTGCAGGTCCTTAGCCCAGGCAGTCTTAGTGCTCAGAGAAAATGGACAAACTGGGTGGGTCCATTCTTGCTTTCTGCCTTTAAACTGCACTGACTGTGCTTCTCCACCCTTTTCCCTCTTCCCTTAAATGAGGATGCGTGCTCTTTTTCTCCAAGGCCGAAGTCAGTAATATCCCGTGCCTTTCACCCTGCCCCTGGCTCCTGACCCATCAATTTTTCTGTCTCTTACCACCTTCATCTCTTTCATCTCCTCTGGGTCCTTCCCTTCAGTTAACCACATTTAAATCTTTTTTTTTTTTTGAATTTTTTTTATTAGTTGGAGGCTAATTACTGCACAACATTTCAGTGGGTTTTGTCATACATTGATATGAATCAGCCATAGATTTACACGTATTCCCCATCCCGATCCCCCCTCCCACCTCCCTCTCCACCCGATTCCTCTGGGTCTTCCCAGTGCACCAGGCCCGAGCACTTGTCTCATGCATCTCACATTTAAATCTTTTGACCGTAAAACAGAATCAAAGAGCCCTCAAATCAACTAACTGAAAGTCACTCAGTCGTGTCTGACTCTCTGTGACCCCACAGACTATACAGTCCATGGAATCCTCCATGCCAGAATACTGGAGTGGGTAGCCTTTCCCTGTTCCAGGGGATCATTCCAACCCAGGGATTGAACCCAGGTCTCCCGCATTGCAAGCGGATTCTTTTACCAGCTGAGCCATGAGGGAAGCCCCAAATCAACTAAACATGCATATAAAACCTCCTCCATTGGTTCTTCATGATACTCCCAAACAGGTACCACTCTGTTTCCCTCCTCTCTTAGGGTCAGATTTCTTGAGCGAATAGTCTACACCTACTAGTGCTACCTGGTCAACTTCCATTTACTTCCCAACTGTATTTTCTTTTATCACACTACAGAAACTACTCTATCAGTGGTCCTCCTAACTTCTAAATTTAGCGACTTACTAGGAAAAAACTTACCTGTTTTTTTGTCTTATTTGATATCTCTGTAGCATCTGACACAGTTGACCACTCATCAGATAGTAACATTTCTACTGGCTTCATTATTCCCTGCTGGCTGTCCTCTCCCTCTCCTTACGTCCCATTCCTTCTTTTGTATATTTTCTCTATCTTGGCTGATGGTTTCATCGTTCCCCCAGTGTCTGTGATGGCTAATTGTGTGTGTCAACTTGGTTGGATCACAAGATGCCCAGATGTCTGTTTAAAGATTATTTCTGGGTGTATCTGTGAGGGTGTTTCTGGAAGAGACTAGCATTTGAATTAGTAGACTGAGTGGAGTGTATTACTCTCCAGATTGTGGGTGGTCATCATCCAGTTAGTTGAAGGCTTGAGTGGAATTAAAATGTAGAGGAAAGGAAGATTTGCCCTCTCTGCCTTACTGTTTGATTTTCTCAGGCCCTCGGTGATAATTATTTTATTTATCCTAATTATTTTTAGTTGTTTGCTTTGAGTTTTGTTAGTTTATGATCACCTGAAAATAATACGAATTTTTTTTTGTCCTTTCAATGATTATTCCTATTCTGAGAACTTTGTAAAGACTTAAGTGTTGAGATTTATGCAGTGTATTTCAATATCTATTTTAAATTATTGTAAAGTTTTTTCTTCTTGACAAACTAATGTTTCAAAAGTAATAGATTTAATTACTAAATTATTCTTTTGTTACTAGGTCAATGAATTTCTTGGTTGTGGAGGATTATTCTTTTAATTTAGTACCAGATATGAATGGTTGAATTTATTCACCATTATTTCACCGAATTTTCACAACTATATTGATAAGTGAGATTAGCTCTGTGTGTGTGTATGTGTATATGTGTGAGTGTGCCCATGTGTATGTATGTCGTGGGGTAGCAGATAGTGGTGGGGTTAGTAGTGGTTGTGTGTATGCTTTTACTGGCTATGTTAACTTCATAAAATGAATGGAGCTAGCTGTCCATTTATTTCCATGCTTTGAAACAGTTTATATAGCATGGGGATTTTCTGTTCCCTAAAAATTTGAAAGATTTCACTGGAAAAAACCATCTGGTTCAAATAATTTCTTGGAGGTTATTCTCTGACTCTTTTCAGTGTCTTTCATATTTACTATTGTATTTCAGTTTACTAGTTTTCTGGAGTCAATTTTGACAGTATGTCCACGTCACTGAGATTTTAAAGTTTCCATTAGTGTTTAAAAATGATAATTCTCCTTCTTATTGTTTATATGCCCCATTTCTTACTTCTAATTTTATTAAGTGTTTGTTTCTCTTTTTTATCTAGAGTTTTCATAAAGTTAATTTTTAATTTTAAAAGTTTTGGATTTATAGGAAAAATATGAAGAAAGTACAGAGATTTTCCATATACCCACAACCAGTTTCCCTTTTATTAAGACTAGTATGGTACATTTGTTAAAATTAATGAACTGATATTGATATATTATTATTAACTAAAGTTCATACTTTATTCAGATATGTAGTTTTTACCTAATGTCCTTTTCCTATTCTAAGATCCCTTTCAGGATACCACATTGCATTTAGTCCTCATGTCTCCTTAAGCTACTCTGGGCTATGCACTTTCTCAGACTTTCTTGTTTTTGTTGACCTTGGCAGTTTTGAGGAGTACTGGTCAGGTATTTTATAGAATTTCTAGCAGTTGTGACTTATGTCATGGTTTTCACATGATTATATTTGTGTTGTATGTTCTTGGGAGGAAGACCACAGAGTTAAAGTGCCATTTTCATCACATCACATCACATTATCAGTATAACATCACTGTTGATATTAACTTTGGTCACCTGACCAAGGAAGTATTGATATTTGTCATATTTCTCTACTGTAAATTTTCCAAATATTTCCCCTTTTCCATACTATCTTCTTTGGAAGAAAGTTACTATGTACATCTCATACTTAAGGAGTGTGGATGTTATGTGTCACTTCCTTGATGGCAGAGAATTTACATAAATTATTGTGAATTATTCAGTGTGGGAATATAGATTCATTCTCCTATTCACCTAGTCTCCCTATTTTTTATATCACTGTAGACGTGGATATTTGTTTTATACTTTGGATTATCATCCAATACCACTTTATTTTATTGCTCAAATGTTTCCCACCTTTGGCCATTGGGAGGTCTTTCAGTTGACTTTTGTGCCCCTTTGTCGTATTTCCTCCTTTGTGAGTTTTGTTGTTGTGTGCCCTTCCTTACTTTCTGCCACTATAAGATGCTTCAGATTCGTCTTCTATATTTCCTACAAAGTCCTAGAAAATCAGCTGTTTCTCCGAGAAGCCCTGATTCCTCCTATTGGAGAATGATTTTAGAAACCGGATCAGGATGCTTGATCAGCTTGTTGCTATTGGGGAGTTGTTGCCTCTGAGAAAGGAAGTATTTGTGTGTATGCTAACCTCTTATACACATATCTGTAAATATTTCTATGTATTACCATCTCTTTCTATATTAAGCTAAATATAGGTTCATACTGATGTCTCTGACTTTATTAACACATGGATCATTCTAGACTTTTCCTCTTGCTCATGTGTAACCTACATTCCAACAGTGAAAAACCTGGTTCTCAGCATTGGCCATCCATTTACTTAATTGCTCAATTCTACTATGCATGTGTAGTGATATCAGAATTTTTGAGGACATAACCTAATCAACTGGAGTAAAAAGCTCACATACAATTTCTATTGCCTCTAGTATTACAGACTCTATTCATTTCCAGTTTACTTAAAGTGAGCATTTTCCCCTCTACCCTCTTCAGTGAAATTATTTTGTACATCAGTAACACAGATTGTTTTTACCAAATTCTGTATTTTGTCCTGGGATTTTATTGCATCCTAAATAATCTTTTGATAGTTTTCGTACATTAAGGTTCACTCTCTGTGCTGTGAAGCTACAGGTTTCCAAAAATGCGTAGTGTCATGTAATCACTGTTTTGGTATCTTACAGTGATTCTACCACCCTTAAAGATCCCCTGGGTGAATATCCATTCAACCCTCCCATCTTCCTCCAAACCCCTAGCCACCACTGATCTTTTTACTGTCTTTCTAGCTTTACCTTTTCCAAATGTTGTAAAGTTGGAATCATTCCATAAGTAACCTTTTCAGATTGGGTTCTTTAATTTAGCAGTATGCAGTTAAGATTCATCCATATCTTTTTGTGATTTGATAGCTAATTTCTTTTTGTCACTAAGTAGCATTTCATTCTATGGACAATATCACTGTTTGTTTTTTTCTTCATCTATTGAATGAAATCTTGATTGTGTCCAGTTTTTGATGATTATAAATAAAGCTTGTCAAATATTAGTGTGCAGGTTTTTGGACATAAAATTTCCATTTTGTGGGTTAAATATCTAGGAGCAGGATTGTTAAATCATTTGATAAATGTCTAGCTTTGTAAGAAACTGCCTGTCTTCCATATTGACTGTACCATTTTGCATTCCCACCAGCAAAAATAAAAGCTCCTGTTGTTTTGCATCCTTGCCAGCAATTGGTATTGTCAGGTTTTTGGATTTTATCCATTCTAATAGATGTTTATTGGTATCTCATTGTTGTTTTAATTTGCATTTATATTTCTGTAATGGCAAATGATGTTCAGTATCTTTTCAGGTGCTTATTTGCCATATCCATATTTTCTTTAGTGAGTTGTCTGTTCAGATTTTTTGCCCATTTTAAAAAAATTGGATTGTTTGTTTTCCTATGGTTGAGTTTTCAGAGTTCTTTGTCTATTTTGGATGCAAGTCCTTTATGCGATATGTGTTTTGCAAATATTTTCTGTCAGCCTGTGGCTTGTCTTTTCTGCAGGACAGAAGTTTTTAATGTTAATAAAGTTTAAATTATCAATTTTTACTTTCATGGATCATACTTGTGGTGGTGTTTATAAAGACTCATCACTAAACTGAAATCCACATAGATTTTTACCCTATTTTTATAGTTTTGCATTTTATATTTGGGTTATAATCCAGTTTGATTTCATTTTTGTGAAAAATGTAAGGTCTGTGTCTGGCTTTTTTTTTTTTTTTTTTGCATATGAACATCAGTTGTTCCAGCACCATGTGTTGAAGAGATTGTCCTCTCTCTATTCGGAAGTCTTGCTTTTTTATTAAAGATAAGTTGAGTATGTTTTTCTGGGTCTGTTTCTGAACCCTCTGTTCTGTTGCAGGGGTCTTTGTGACTGTTCTTTTACTTTGTTCTTGCTACTTTGATAGCAGTGAGTGTTTTCTCTTTTTAAAATTATACTTGAGGATTTTTCTTTTTATCCTTTGTAAATCAATTTTGAATTTCTTTGTTAATTCTAGCAATTACCTTTATTATTTCTTTTCTTGAACTTGTTTTGTTGTTTTCTCTTCAGTTAAATTAGTTTCTTAAATTAGTTTCTTCATTTAAATTAGTTAAGTTCTTTTTATTTTCTCTTAAAATACATGTCTACTAGGGCTCCCATTAAAAGAATACCCCAGACTGGGTGGCTTAAACAGCCGGTTTATTTTCTTACAGTTTTGGAGACTATACATTTAAGATCAAGGTACTGGAAAATTCATTTTTGGTGAGCTCTCTTCCTGGCTTACAGACGGCCACCTTCTCACTGTGTCCTCACATGACCTTTTCTCTGTGCCCAGGGGAAGAAGAGGTGGGGGGGTGAAGATACCTCTGGCGCCTCTTCCTCTTCTTATAAGGACACCAGTTCTACTGGATTAGAACCCTACCTAATAATCTCATTTAGCCTTAATTATCTCCTTAAAGTACAGCCACACTGGGGGTTAGGGCTTCAACATATGAATTTTGGGGGCATACAATTCAGTCCATAACAATGTGATAAAGGCATCATTGCTATGAATTTATTTCTGAATTTAGACTTAGCTTATACTGCATTCCTTCTTATGTGTTATCATTATTCTCTACATGTTGTTACTGTACTCTTATTTCCTCATTGACCTTATAGTTAATTAGAAAATGGTGCTTTTCCTTTGTTCTCCACAATCTTTTATAAGCCCTCTGCTTTAAAAGCCAATATAGAAATCTGTAATACTGTGGGCATTGTTTTGATATTTTGAGTTTATTGAACTTTTCTCTGTAGTCTAACAGGGTGGTTCTTAATTGCATGGGACATTTGGATGTGTGCATTTTTTAAAAAAAATATTTGTTTTTATTTATTTAATTTTATTTATTTGACTGAGCCGAGTCTTAGTTGCAGCATGTGGGATCCAGCTCCCCGACGGGGGATTGAACCCAGGCCCCCCCACATTGGGAGCATGGAGCCCCAGTCACTGGACCACCAGGGAAGTCCCTGGCTGTGTGCATTTTTGGTTGGTGCCATGATGTGCACTGGGAAGGGATCTGTTTCTAATTCTTAGGGGAAAGTAAGCGCTCCTGATCTCTTCCATGCTCCAGGCCAGCCATGCAATTGTATGTCATATGTTTCTGTGTGCACGCGCGCACGTGTGTGTGTGTGTGTGTGTGTGTGTGTGTGTGTGTATTAGGAGTAGGGGAGAGAGTGAAAAAGAGATAGGGAGAAAGAAAGGGTGAATATATCATGCCCTGTCTCCCTCAAAACATGCCACACTGCCACTGGTGCTTTGGGGCATCAGGAGTAGGTGTGGAACATTGTGAGTGGAGTCTCCTCCCAGAATTCCAGGTGTTCAGTGAGGCAGAGCCCCCTGTGCTCTGGTTTCCCCATTTTCCTTGGTGATCTCAATCTAACTCCAGGATTCCACCTCCAAAAGGATGAGTGCCAGGGAGCAGTCTCACTTGTGAGTCACTTGTGTCTACTCTAAACTCATCCCAGTGATGCTCTTCTAGGTCTTTCCCACTGTCTGGGATGGGCTTTCTTCCTTAGGTGACAGGAAGCAACTTAAATCAACCCTCCAATCTTCCTCTTTCAAGACTCGTATTAAAAATTGTGCTCAACACTTTTGAAAATTGTAAAACACTATAGAATTTAATGAATCTTTCATTCAATAAAATAATTAATAAAAAAATTGTGCTCAGCCCTTGAGCACAATCTCACTGAAGGGAGATTTCTTTTTTCCCTTTAGCTAAATGTTTGTAGTGAGGACATTTGAAAAACTACCTATTAACTTTTAATTTTGGTATAATTTCAGACTGAAAGTCTCAAAAGTATGAAGAATTCTCAAATACCCTTTACTCAGATTTTCCATGTACTAGTATCTTACCACATCTTCTGTCTTCTCTACAGACGGACACACACACATGCACACACACAAATCAGGAAATTAATATTGATACAATACTGTGATCCAATCAATAGGCTTTATTCATGGTTCACCAGTTGTCCCACTTAAATCCTTTCTACCAAAAGAAAATTCAAGCTCTTGCATTGCATTTAATTGTCATGTCTCTTTAGTCATTCTTTGTATTTTATGACATTGGCATTTTTTAAGACTATAGGTCTGTTATTTTGTAGACAAGTTGCTCAGTTTGGGTTTGTTTATGTTTCCACATATTGGGTTCAGGTTATGTATTTGTGGCAGAAATCCCACAGAAGTGGTACTGTATTCTCAACGAATCATAACAGGAAGTGTGTGATGTTGTTGTTTCATCGCTGGTGATGTTAACTTTGATCATTGGGTTAAGGTGGTGTCTGCTAGATTTCTCCACTGTTAAGTTACTGTTTTTCTCTTTGCACTGGATAAATTATCTTGTGGGAGGATACTTTGGGGCTGTTATCCTGTTATTCTTTAATTTCTACCTGAATCAATTATTATTATGGTGTTTATCAAATCATCATTTTCTAATTCCATCATTTTGTCTACATCAAGTAGATTTTTTTGGTTTGTTTTTTACTATAAGGAAGAGTTTTCTAATGAAGGACTTTTGTAATTTAGAAAATGCTTTTTTCCTGTAAAGAAGTTGAGTTTCTACAGTTGAATGTCTTCCTTTTACACCTGTTGTCTTTTAAACTCAAGGCTAAGCTATGAGACCTTTGTGTTAGGGCTGTACCCTAGCTGTACTCATTCTGTCTGAGGCAATGATATCCTGAGACTATGCATGAAGAGCCATAGGGTCACATGGATGATCTCAGCTAAGAAAAACTCCTTGGTTTAAAACCTTCAGTATCACCTTGCTATAATAGTTTTTTGTCTTGCAGGTTTTCGCATTTTTATCTTTCTATAGGTACTTTAGTATAAAATTAAGTGAAACTGCTGTTAAAGAGGAATTATGTGATAAAAAATATATTACCATTTTGGGTATATGATGCAACTTAAACCAATAACAGAATGTTGCCAAATTGCTGACTTGCTGTTCGCTTCAATGAATATTTAAGAGCCTTAATAACAATGGTTACAAAAAAATTAAAGTTTGAAAAGAACTTCAAAACTCTTTGTCTGCTGAGTAGCTTACCTGTCTTCTTGTAAGGATTATACCACTAATTTGCTAGATTAGCTCATCAAACATTAGACAAAGATTATGGTTGTACTGTCAATCCTGGTGATGCGACACTACGTTATTATGAATTCCAAATTAGGGAATTTGAATTGATGAATTTGTTTTTACTATCAGAAGTTGTATGTTTTGAATTTGTTGGTATTTGTGTCATGGTGAATATATCTTGCCCATATCATCTCCAAGTGAATCCTCTAATATCTTCAAGACATGTCATGTTTTCTTAAGCAAAAACATTTCTGTGCCACAGCCTGGCAGATTCTTTCATGTTAAAGCAAGGTGATATTTATTTATGTTAGCTGTTTCTTGTAAATATATGGTGTGTAACTTAGCTTAGTAGAACATAAGACAAATTAAATTAAACAAAAAGAGTTAAACACAGTTTCTTAATTTTTTATGTGTAGTATCCCAAGAGAATCAAAAAAAGAAAGCTAACTGCCAAGTATCTCTCCAATTTTCTCTCAAACACATTCTGTTATTTTAATGATGGATCATATATCTGAAATATCACCTTGTGGATCTAAAATAAGGACTAGAAACACAAAGTTATTCAATGTGCATATTCTCTGTTTTAAGAATGTTAGAATTTGGGTGTATTATATCCAGGTAATTAATGTGATATTTTAGCACACCCTGGTGCATACTTCTTGCACAGAAGTTCTAGGGAAACTGTTGACTGGCTTTGATTTCTGTGTTTCAGTGGCTCATGTGTACAAATATGATTATCATGTCTATCTGAAAGTGACATTGTCTTAAGAAATGTGTGGAGGAAATTGAGGAATATTGCAGAGAACATTATTAGGTCTTATCTGTTTTTTAAAAACAACTGTCCACATAAACGATTCCTTATTTATTTTGTATGTATGGAACAAATGATTTTTTAAAAATTCATTTATTTTTAATTGAAATGTAATTGCTTTACAATATTATGTTGGTTTCTGCCATATAATAGCATGAACCAGCCATAGGTATATATATATGTTCCCTTCCTCTTGAACCTCCGTCTGACCTCCCACCCCACCCCACCCCTCTAGGTTGTTGCAGAGCCCCAGTTTGAGTTCCCTGAGTCATACATCAAATTCCCACTGGCTGTCTATTTTACATGTGGTAGTGTATATGTTTCCATGCTAGTCTCTCCACTTGTCCCACCTTCTTCTCCCCCCGACCCCCTGTTGCCCCATGTCCATAAGTCTGTTCTCTATATCTGCATCTCCATTGCTGCCCTACAAATAGATTCATCAGTACCGTCTTTCTAGATTCCATATATATGTGTTAACATATGATACTGAAGAAATGATTTTTGAATCACTAGATCCTTCTTGTAACAAGCATGAAGATACCTTTTTCTCGGTGTTTCACACTCAAGTTCCACCAGAAGACTATGAAAATCATATACAGAATGTCAAACAAGGTATGTGATTTTATATATTGTCACAAGAAGATACTAGCTATATATACAAATATTCACAGATGAAATGATTTGATGTGATTTAATTCAGTGGTGAGGGGAAGTAGGTGAGGTTCTAGATGAAACAGGATTGGTCATGAGTTAATCATTATTGAAGTTAGTTGTTGAGGGTTCATTATAATACTTTTCTTTCAGACATTTGAAATTTTGTGTAATAAACAGTTAAATCTGGCTGCTAGTAATGTAAATCTAGTTTAAGTGAAAAAGAAAATTTATGGAAAGAATCCTTCTGGTAGATAGCTTCTTTGATTCCTAAGATCATATCCTTTCACTAGTCATTGAGAGGGTGATTCAATTCCATAATCCTAGAGAAGAGACCAATTGATCTGTCTTTGGTTAGGTGTCCACCCTTTGTCCAGCCAATTCATCCAACCCAGCAAGAGTTGGGGTCACTACTGGGACATGGCAACCTCTACCTTGGATCACTCCCAGGATGGAGAGGAGAAGAGGACATTTCTAGGCAGATAGTTTCTACCAGACTATCTAAGATTTTTTCCTACAATGTATTAAAAGTGTATTTTAAAGAAACTATTATAAATATAGACAAAGATGCATTTGATTTATTTTAATGTGTTGTTTAAGAGAATATGAAACTTCAGCTGAATGAATAAACTTCAGATTTCAGTTTAAAAGACTATATACAACTTGGATTATGGGAAAGAGTTATGTATTTTATATCTAGGAAGGCCACTTACCAAAAAAATAACTCATACTTTAACTATTGGTGTTTGTAAGTTGCTCAGTAGTGTCCAACTCTATATGACCCCATGGACTGCCTCTAGGCTCCTCTGTCATTGTGGTTTTCCAGGCAAGAATACTGGAGTGGGTTGCCATTTCCTTCTCCAGGGGATCATCCTGATTCAGGGATCGAACCTAGGTCTCCCACATTGCAAGCAGATTCTTCACCATCTGAGACACCGGATTGATTAAAGAATGAAATCTCAGTTATAAAGCATAGGTTTTTTTCCCCTAGAAATGTGTAACTTAAATTTGAGTAAAACTTTGTTGTTGTTTTTTTTTACTCAAATTTATTTTAGTCTGAACAGAAATTAAATCCAGAGATCTCACGCTTTTTCTTGGTTTTTCCAACTAGTGTTATCAAATTTATTCTTTAATTATTAAATTTGTACTGATTCTTTGATAATGAGCCACAAAAACACCAGTTGACTAGCTCCTTAATCCTTTTTATTGAGGTTACCTTTCTTATAAAACAAAGATAACTTTTAAGTAAGCCTTGTCGGCATTGAGCTACTGGCTAGTGTTTTTTTTTCTGTTGAACTTTAATATGGCAGTTTATCCTGTTTTGTAAGGTGGACTCTATTTGTCATTTAGGAAGACTATTTTTATGCATATTTTTAGAGCTTTAATGAAGGATTCACATGGTCTTTTAAAAAATGCTTTAAATGTGACTACAGTGAAAACAAGATATTTTATAAAGGGGATAAGAGGCCACAAGTATTTTTCTTGCTCTAGTCTTGAGTACTCAGGGTCTGGACAACTGACGTTGATACAAAGCTCTTCAAAGGTTGAGAAAAACTGACAAACTGAGATGGGCTTTACAGGTTTGTGCAGATAGGATGTGGGATGTCCGGGACACTTACGCCCCGACTTGGCTTAAAAAACAGGTTTGAACAAGAAGTTTATTGTTCTGAGAAGATAACAGCGAATCATTGAGTAGTAGGGAATGATTCTAGTCTTTAGAGTAAGTTTTACATTATATAAATACTAAAATAAAATATATTTTAAAATTCTCATGACATCAGCAATTTCTCCTTCATGTATATCACTTGAAGTTCTTTTCACATCTCCCATGATTCCAAAGGAATCAACAGCAAAAAGTTTGATACATGATAATGAATAACAAAGTTTTATAAGAACTTCATTGCAAATTGTGGTAGCACATTTATCTTTTTAAGAATAAATGTTTGTGTGTCTTAAGTTTCTGATCTGAAATTTAGGACCTTTTCTATGTGTGTTTATTTCCTATATGTTTCAATATATGCTTAAGATAAATTCTGGCATAATGGACAATTATAATTCTGAAAAAATTTTGAACTTTTTTATTTTATTAGATTTTACCTATGATGTGGAAAGAAATGAGTCAATGATCAAAGCAGAAAATAAACCTTTCTCAAATACAGAAAAGATTGAGCTCAGGGGTAAACACAGCCAGGATTTTATCAAGCGAAACATTGAGGTATGTACCTAGAAATTTAGAAGCCAGAATGTGGGACTCAATGAGTTGCAAAAATGGAGATAGCTATGTTCATTGTCTTTAAATTTTTTTTTTTTTTTGACCATGATACATGTATATGTAATTGAAGCAATACATATAACTGTAAGAGAAATTTTATGAACCAACGCATAATTTCACTATTTTCTACTCTCTCCTAGCCTATTCTATCTCATCCTACCCTCTTAAAAATTGCTAGCTGCAACTTAATAATTTGTTTCATTTCCCAGAAATGAATCTGGTTCCTGCAATTTGAAAGACATTTATTTAAATAATAGTTTTATACACTGTTTCCCAGATTTTGAATTGCATATTAGTAAAATTGGTTTTGTTTAAAGTAATGAGACTGATTTTATAGTTGGTGCATTTAGAAATTTGAGTGGAAAATGCTCTTGGCAGAGGTGGAGAGGTCAACTGGTTGTCTGCCTACTGGCCCTGCCTCTTCTCTCCAACTCCAGCCCAGTTCCTGGAGCAGCCTGTTACTTGTCTCTTGCTTTGATTAGCTCACTGATATAGAGGCTTAACTTGGTTTTAAAAGCCGTGCAGTCTGACTTGGTTTGTCCTCAAGGCAGACTAGACAAACCAAGGGCACAGGGACTCCTGTATTTGACCAGAATGTGAAATAATTTATAGCAAGAAATGAAAGTATGGTGAACAGAAGGTTCATGGCAAGCCACCCAGGCAGTTAAGTCAGTGGAAAGCTACATTGATAAGTGTGACGTTTTAAGAGGAGAGAGTTAAGTAATTCTTCATAGTTCAAGCCTGATGTTTTCCACAATTAGCATGTCTTTTCCAGGCAGACTGGATTCATGGGTCAGCCTGCCACTGCCAGGACTGGCCTCTGGGACTCTTGACTTTTATGTGCTCCGTGTTCCTATGATCTGAAAGAAACCTTTTCCAGCTTGCTCTTTTTGCATTGTCTCATTGTTTGTTGACTTAATGTATAATTTTCCAAGAGCAGTAGGGTTTTCTCCATGTCCAAGTTCTTGCTGACGCAGATAACAGCCCCACCATAGATTTTCCTTTTTCCTTTTATCAATAGTAACTGAATCCTATTTAAACCCCTGATGTGATAGTCTTGAAACTTAAAAGCAGTTTCATTTAGTGGATATATGTCACATAGAAAGTTGTAAGATTCCTCCCAAATGTCTCAGCAAGTATGTTGCATTTGATACATTTAATGTAAAGAGAGGTTTGCAAACTGCCCATGTTTTATTTTTTATATAAAGTGTTTGTTGAGATGGTTGAATATCTTTGTTTAGAGAATGGAGCTCTACCAAAATTTAGAATAAAATAAAATTACCCAGCAAATATAAATGCCTAATATAACAAACTTTACCTTAGTGAATCTGTATTGTAGAAGCCTCAGATTCCATTTTAATTTTTCCTGAACTATGAGTTGCTTTGAGTATTTAATATTTTCTTTTGGTACATTCTATAGTTGGCCAAAAATTTGGGAAAACCAGTGGTTATGATTGACAGAGAAAAGGAAAAGCTGGTTGAACTTTTAAAGGACTTAGATGATACTGATTCAGGGCTGTCCAGTTCTGAGGTAAGTAAACTCTGATATTCTACAGGCTCTACACGTCTTAATTTTTATTTTTAAAATCATGTTGTTGATCAAATAGCAAAAATTGCAGTAATTTTTCAAATTATGAGGCAATATTTTTAACTTAAAAAATCCTGCTTTATAAATTTATTTTTATCGAAATTTTCCAATTTACCCTTGTTGATTCATTATTGACTCTCTTATGTCATTATAAGAGTGACCTACACATTGGCTTTCACAATAATACCCTCTGCCTGTGATGTGATGGGCTTGCTCATTGATGACATAGAGATATGTTTCTCTGGATCCTTTTATTTTGGACATTTCTTATTATCCCTAAACTGATTCCACATAATTTCAGTGTAATCTTTAGTAATCCTTAAGACCACCACCTTGCTCCTGTCCATGTAACGCTGGGCATTCAGTTCCCTGAAGATCTGGGGCAAGCACAGGCTGAGTCTGGGGAGTGAATCCAGGGTGTGAATGTGAGTGTTTATAGGGCCTGGGCAGGTCACATAAGTAGTGCAGGCTCAGCATTTGCTCTTGTTTGCATACTAAACTTCTAGTCCTATTCTTGCTTCCACAAAGAAACACATTGTCCTGTGTTCCTTGAAACTCTTGGCGCTGTCATCTAATTTTTATTCCCCTGTGTTTAATAGAGATGATATGGCGACTGCTGCTGACACCCTGCAGCAGCCCTTTCCCTAGCACATCTGTGCATCCATCCCCTGCCGTGACTCCTTCTCTGGAGAACTGTCCTGGGCCAAATGGGAGCTGACCAGTCCAGGACAGGATGACACCCGCCACCCCACCCCCACCACTGCCCAGTCCCTTTGTTCCTCACCTTGAAATAGGATGAGTTGTGTGCTGTAGTTTGTCCTCCAGAGCTTCCCCAGGGGTCAGTCAGTCTTCAGCTGAGACAACATCCTTGTCTGGCTTTGTTCCCTTGTCCTAGCCTGCTTTCCTCACACCCCTAATCCTGAAAGCACTCTTCCACTAAGTCACTTGAACAGGAATCTCTGTCTCAGGTTCTGGGTCTAGGGAACCCAGCCTAAGACATGTAGTTTCAGAGGGCAGTTTTAGCTCTGGCTAAAAAGCAGTGCATGAGCAGCAATATCTGGGCCAGTATGCCAGTCAGTGACTGCTGCTGCATAGAAATCCCCGCCCAGGGCTGCCTAGATCCTCCAATTTGTCAAGAGAAGCTAGAAATTCAGATTAAAAAAAAAAAAACAATTCTCTGCAATTCCCACTCCAAGAAAGGCTGATGTATATTCCTCCAGGTTATGTATTCTCAACTGACACTGTGTTCCGGAGAAATGGAAAATGGAATCTACAGAGACTGGAGGTGGTTTAGGAGAGTGGTTGAGTGTGCTGGCTTTGACTGGAGGTGGTTTAGGAGAGTGGTTGAGTGCTGGCTTTGGCAGACTGGCTGGAAAGCAGGATCCGTCACTTCCCAGTTCTGTCACTTTAGGAAGTTAGATCTTCTCAGCTCAGTTTCTCCTGGACAGAAAGCTAAAATGGTCTCACTGGACTAGGATCAGAGTGTTGGCAGTGGGCTGCTTTCCCTTCTGTAGTTTCTTCAATAATTAATTAATTTCTAAAATCTTACATCTTAACAGGGCAGGATCTTTGGTATGCTTTCATTTCCCTCTTCTCCCATTTCTTCTCCTCTAGAATGCATTGAAATCACTTGGAATTTTAGTTCTAGGATGTTATAAGTTTTTCTTTTGAAAATAGTGTGCTGCTTATATTTTAGGAATCTTTCTCAACAGTAGCTAAATTTTAAAACCACCTTATTACCTGTGTATTTAAACTTAACTAATTGTTTATTGGGGTTTCTCTGATGGCTCAGTGGTAAAGAATCGGCTGCAATGCAGGAGATGTAGGAGTTGTGATTTCAGTCCCTGGGTCAGGAAGATCCCCTGGAGGAGGAAATGGCAACCTATTGCAATATTCTTGCCTGGAAAATCCCATGAACAGAGGAGCCTAGTGGGCTACAGTCCAAGGGGTCAAAATCATTTTTCCTGAGTTATTTTTCTGGAATTAAAAGAATTCCCCTAAATATGATGGTGTGTAGATAATTTTTGAATGTTTGCATATTCGAAAATTAATTCTTCTCTCACTTGAATGATGGCGTCAAATGGTAGCTTCAAATGGTAGCTCTCGATTTTCTGGAAGCTTGTTGGATTTTTCTCTTTATTTTTGAGTTCACCAATTTTATCAGAACTTATTTGTGTGCATCTTTAAAAACATTTTTGTTCTTGGATGACACTTTCTAGGTAGGCACTTGTTACCTGAAGATTCAATTTTTTTATTTGTTCAGAAAATTATCTTTTGTTATTTCTTCTCTTCTGTCATCTCTTTTTCTTTCCTTTTGGGCTTCCTATAAAGTGGGATATCAGTTGGGAATGGGATTAACTGCAAGTCACAGAAAACTTTATAGACCATGACTTAAATAAGAAACTTACTTTTTTTTTTTCCTATAACAAGAAATCCAAGTGTAAGTAGCTAGTGTCTTTTGATCTTCTTGACTCATGGTCTTAATGTGTTTTTGTTTTTCAGTGTCCAAGATGACTGCTATATCTAGATAATATGTAAATTTTCCAGGCAGTAAGAAAGGGGGAAAGGAAAGGGTAAAAGAGATACCTGTAAAACTTTGCCTTTTCATTTGGGAAGCTGTGATCTCCCCATGACTTCTACCTGCACCTCAATGGCTAAGCTAAGACTGCATGTAGTCATTCATTTCAAACAGCTGTTCAGTCAAGACAGAGGATTCAAGGATTTCACTGTTTTTTTTTTTTTTTTTTTTTTTTTAGCAGAGGAAGGCAAAGAAGGAGGAGATTGGAAAAGGGGACCAGATCAGTCTACGTACCAAGCCCATACATGGGTATAGAGTCTGCTGGATCTCTCCTCCAGGCCTTCAAGTATTTTTCATAGTCTTTATCCTTTTTGTCATTTTGCTCATCTACATTCATTTTACAGTTTTCTGAGTTGAGTTTCAAACAGCTCTATTCTGCTTACTTTGCTTGTGCAGCCCTCTTTTGAGATTGTTGCCATTTTTACAATTATTATTGTTTTTTAAACTAATATTTGCTGAAAGTTCTTTCTGCAAGTCCTCTGAGGAGAAGGCGTCCTTTTTTATTATTTGATGTGGGAGATAGACATTTTATATGGAGATTCTATGAAGCCAGATAGGTGGTGACACATGATGGAACAGAGATCAGAGGAGGAAGATATGAATGTGGCAGGAAGGGACTGCCACTTTGAGGAAGGGACTGACCTATCTATTGTTTCCTGAAACTGTACCAGATTTCTTGCCATGCTTCAAATTTGCTGTATTCTTTCAAGTGTCTGTATGTCCTTTGGGAGTGCTCTGCCCCTTCACCTCTGAGAAATCCAACATAAAGAGGATGACTAACATGATAATTATGTTTGAATTCCTCGGAACTCATGCCTGCCGGTTGTTGCTTATAGTGGCAGGTTTCATTGCATGGATGTAATGTTCTCTTCAGTTTGTCTAGGATACTTTGAATTTGTTAAAGATTTTCCCCTCTGTTGGGAGCTCACAACTACTAATGACTTTTCCCAAAGCCGGAAGCCTCTGCCGTCACCCTTCCCAGAAAAATGGGTTTTGCATCAGATCCTAAATTCCTCACATCTGAATCAGTATTAGATGGGTGAATATGATTGTAGACCCTCATTACTGGCCTGAATCCTAGCTGTAAAGCAGGTGGTGAAGAGCATTTTCTGGGTTCTGTCTTAGGGAGGCGAGATTCCTACACATTGCAAGTATAGGCAGAAATACGTACATCACCTACTACATGTTACACACCTGTATGCAGGTCAAGAAACAGCAGTTAGAACCAGATGTGGAACTATGGACTGGTTCCACATTGGGAAAGGAGTACATCAAGGCTGTATATTGTCACCCTGCTTATTTAACTTGTTTGCAGAGTACATCATTCGAAATGCTGGGCTGGATGAAGCACAAGCTGGAATCAAGATTACCAGGAGAAATATCAATAACCACAGATACCCAGATGATACCACCCTTAAGGCAGAAAGCAAAGAGGAACTAAAGAGTCTCTTGATGAAGGTGAAAGAGGAGAGTGAAAAAGCTGGCTTAAGACTCAGTATTCAAAAAATGAAGATCATGGCATCCAGTCCCATCACTTCATGGCAAATAGATGGGGAAACAATGGAAACAGTGACAAACTTTATTTTCTTGGGCTCTAAAATCACTGTGGACGGTGACTGCAGCCATCAAATTAAAAGATGCTTGCTCCTTGAAAGAAAAACTATGACCAACCTAGAGAGCGAATTAAAAAAGCAGAGACATTACTTTGCTGACAAAGGTCCATCTAGTCAAAGTTATGGTTTTTCCAGTAGTCATGTACAGATGTGAGTGCTGGACGATAAAAAAGGCTGAGTGCTGAAGAATTGATGTTTTTGAACTGTGGTACTGGAGAAGACTCTTAAGGGCCCCTTGGACAGTACAGAGATCAAACCAGTCAATCTTGAAGGAAATCAACTGAATATTCATTGGAAGGACTGATGCTGAAGCTGAAGCTGCAATACTTTGGCCAGCTAATAAGAAGAGCTGACTCATTAGAAAAGACCCTGATGCTGGGAAAGATTGAAGGCAGGAGTAGAAGGGGATGACAGAGGATGCAATGGCTGGAGGGCATCACCAACTCAATGGACATAGCTTTGATCAAACTTTGGGAGATGGTGAAGGACAGGGAAGCCTGGCGTGCTGCAGTCCATGGGGTTGCAAAGAGTCAGAAATGAGTGAGCAACTGAACAACAACACACAATTTCCTTCTGTAACAGTATAAAACATGAAACATTTCAATTTCTGCTGCACTTAGTTTTTTACTTCCAGTGTCGTTTAAAAAGAATTCCATTCAAACAAGAATTTAAAATTTATTAACCAGTATTTAATCATTTATTCCATAGGTTTTTTTTTTTTTTTGTCAGATTCTTATTTCTCTTTTAGGTCATACAATATTTATATCACTTTTACTTAGGAACAAA
This sequence comes from Dama dama, assembly GCF_033118175.1. Lineage (NCBI taxonomy): Eukaryota > Metazoa > Chordata > Mammalia > Artiodactyla > Cervidae > Dama > Dama dama. The sequence goes on from NC_083692.1 coordinate 66,491,643, forward strand.
GATCAGAATTTATTTGTGACTAGTTAGATATGTTTTTATAATTATGTGTAATTTTCATATGCCAACTTGTAAGTGTATTTTAAATGTTTATTGCTATAGTATATCTTATATGGATATAGTATAATCTCACTTTCTCCCTATTTTCAGACATTTTGCAATTATCCTTTATTATAAGTAGCATGGCAAAAAAATTCAGTGTTCTGGGTTGCAAGAAATGGTGGCAAATTTTGGGTAAAAAATGGAGAAAATGAATTTTTTGGGAGACTTGGGTAGCTCAAAGGCACAGTGGAAAGTTTGAAGGACCAAGTTTGTAAACCAGGCAGAAATCAAGGTAGCTAGAAAAATGGCCCTGGAGACTCCTCAGAAGCAGGCTGGTTCAGGATTGCACTGCAGTCACCAGACGCCAGACACCCAGGCTAACGGTCACTGCTGCCGCCTTCACTGCTCCCAACACTGGATCCTCACTGCTGCTGCTGTCACCATTAATCTCTTCCCCACCTTCCTGGCATCTTTGAATCTCTCTTTCCCTCAAGAGTCTAAGTCCAGGCAGGGTGTTTACTTCCAGTTGACTGAATCTAGTTCATTTGCTGGCCTTCTTGATGCCAGTGGGTAGGGAGGAGCAGTGCCTGTTCCCTAGAGAGGCTTACGCAATATTAGTGTCACTGAAGCAGGAAGGGAGATAGGATGCTGGGGCCAGGGAGAGACAAATGTTAAGTCTTTCTGCATAAGTTTTTGCATGTACTTTTTCTGGTTACCACTTAGAGATTGATCCCTGGTATTAGAGTCATGAAACCAAAGGACATGAAATTCTTAGGCTTCCTTGCCCTCCATCTGCCCCTTTATTCTTAGTGTTCTTCTGTCTTCATGCTTCATGCTTCTCTTTGTGACCTCACCCATTCCCATGCTCTGAGGGTTTGAACCACTATAGAATTATGGGTGAGTCCAAAATACTTATTTTCCAAGTCTCTATCTTGAACTTCCGATAAGCATATTTAAACTACCTGACATAATCTGTGGATATCCTAGGGATATCTGTGAATATTGAAAGGCCCCAAACAGAATTCATTATCATCATTTGCCTCCTCAAACCTACTGTGTGTCTGTTATTCCTTATTTTGATCCATATGACCACTATCCCCCTAGTTGATAAAAATCAGAAATTTGGTTTTTATGCTTGATTTGTACTCCTCCCTCATTCTTCCATCAAATTATCTCCAGATTCTGTACATTCTGCTTCCTTGGTATCTCTGGAATTGGTTCTGTGTTCTGCATTCCTAGGAAACATTCCAAGTTCAGACACTCATCACTTTTCTTTTAGATTATGGCTTTTGCTTCTTAACTGGATTTTCTGTCTCCCATCTCACCCTCACTAGCTCCAGTTTTAAAGTGCACAGCTGATTATGTTGTTTCTCTCAGATGTTACTAAGATTGATTATTTCCTTTAGGAAGCCTTCTCCAAACACTTTTTCTCCTTGCTCTTTCCTATTCAGAGAGGCTAGTTGACCCTCCCTGGTCCCTGTGGAGTCCTGGGTTTACCAATACTTTTCACACCTTGTTAAAATCTTTGCTGTCAAGGGACTGAGAACTCCTAAAGGCAGGAATGTGTGAGATTCATATTGAATCACTAGTGCCCAGTATAAGGCCTCCCCACAATAGGGGATTTTAAAAAAATTTTTATTTATTTTTTAATTGAAGGATAATTACTTTACAGAATTTTGTTATTTGCTGCCAAACATCAACATGAATCAGCCACAGGTATACCCATGACTAGTAGGGGATTTTTGAATGCAATATTATGAGTGGCTTTTAACCTGTGAAGAAACTAAAATTGAGATCGACACATATACACTGTTGATATTATGTATAAAATAGATAACTAATGAGTACATACCATATAGCACAAGGAACTCTACTTAATGCTCTGTTGTGAACTGAATGGGAAGGAAATCCAAAGGAGGGTCTATATGCATAACATGTACATATATTCATTTTGCTGTATAGTAGAAACCAATACAACATCATAAAGCAACTATATTCTGATAAAAATTAATTTACAAAACTAAAAATAAAAAAGAGAAACTAATGTTGGTTGAATGGCCAGTTGTGATCTTGAAACCCAAACAACCGAGTTTATAGATTCAATTACTTTTCAGGGACAAATTTTGAAAATAACATGTCCACTATAGTGTAAACATGATTTCCTCCTATTCAACAAGCCACTTTTCCAGAGTGGAGAAATATGGATGTTATGAGACTCAGACTGTGAGTCTGAGAGATTTTATTCCATAGTGGGGAAAACCCTGCAAAATATAAGAATATACTTTATGCAGAGTTGGCAGATAATGAAACTTTAAACTGTTTAATTCTTTTCTTGTACTATCCCAAGTTAATTCTGTTTTTTTAATTTTAAATTTTTATTTTTTTTTGTGAGGAGCATTGATGTGACAGTTTGAAAGGTGTATTTTGGGGAAAATGTAGTGTGAGAATGACCTGATGACCCTTGTTTCCTTTTAGGGAGATCAGTGTGGCTGGCTAGTCCCGGGAGAAGGATACACTCTTGCAGTCACCCAGCATCAGCAGCTTGCTGAAATTGATACAAAACTCCAAGAACTGTCTGCCACCTACCCAACAATTTTCAGCTCTTCTCCAGGACCAGAACATCAGATTGATGAGGTATATTTGATACAAGAGCCTATAGATTTCAGGTTTATATGTACCTATGCTAGTTCACATCATTTGACAATCTTCTTGTTAACTAAAGAGATTTCTTCCCAATTGCTTTTCCCATGACTGTAATTGTAGTGATAGTGATTTCCACAGCAGTGTGTATTTTCCCTGGCTGACTTTCTGTTCCTTATTCTTTCAGTTGATAATATGCTAGGATGGGGTTACTGAGAAAATATTTATTGTAATATCTTTATGACTTAAGCTAATTCTTGATCATGAACAGAGGAGAGGAGAGGGAAGAGAATCAACACAGCACTCATTCCTTTGAGAGCTTTATTTCTCTCTGTTCCTTGGTTCTAGGAGTTAGCAATGGTAGTCACCTGCCCCTTACTCTGCCACATTCTTCTAGCTCCTTTAATTTAACAAGCAGTGAAGCTCACCATATGGGTTTCCCTGGTGGCTCAGTGGTATAGAATCTGCGTGCAATACAGACTTGTAGGAGATGTGGGTCAGGAAGATCCCCTGGAGAAGGAAATGGCAATCCACTCCAGTATTCTTGCCTGGAAAATCTCATGGACAGAGGAGCCTGGTGGGCTACCGTCCATGGGGTCTCAAAGAGTCAGACACAATTGAGTGACTAAACAATGAAGCTCACCATGCTGATGACTTCTATCCTGTGAGGATTCTTCACTTGATAGTTCCCTCAGATATTCTTTTATGTAGCTAGTAGAAGGTGAAGAAAAACAGAAGAATGACAGCATCTTTGGAAAAGTAAATTCTTTTCCTGCCCTAGGTTTCAGTATTTTGTAGGATCTAGTTTGCAATTGGGTGGTAATTTTGCCTGAAGAGAAAATGGCTGGTCTTTTGATAGTCTACTAATCCTCTATCAATTTTGTAAACATATCACCAAATCATTTTCTGTACAATATTAGATGCATGTGAACCTACTTGTTTTTAAAAAGATTTAAATAATATCAGTAGTCTGTCAGTAATAATTCTGCTTTATAGTGAATCTTTTCTTCAAGCTGTCAGTTGAAGATTAGGGATCTGGATTTGGGTCAGTAGAACTACCTTAAGGGAAAGGAGCAGTGTTAATATGCTCCCAAGAAAGTTTGGTTGTGAGGGAACCTTTATGGAGCCATCACAGCTTCCTTGATTTACACTCCTAAGGACCAGGCACAGCTGCCTCTGAGCCCTTTACACAGCTCAGGGGTGGTAGTGGGAACCCATGATTTCTGGATTGGGGTCAGAGTTCTGAGGGAGAACTATAGAATCTCTGTCCTCACCCAAATATACCCTAGGATTTTGACACATGAGCAGTTTTGCTGCTAGTTTATTTATGTTTACTGGGTACCCTTTCCCAAAAGGAGGAAGCCAGGACAGGGGAATAAAATTGTTCAGGGATATTCTTTGTTCTTTCTTTGTTATAGCTGATTTTTGTTGTTGTTATTGTTGTTATATTTCAAAGGTCCCTGAGATCCCAAAGCTGGATAATGGTCCTAAATACAGAAAATGTCTTTTTCGCAATCATCAAATGTTATTCTTGAAAGAGAGACTTAGAATTTAGAGATTTGTTCAGCTGTTAGAACTTCTGATAAAGCGTGACGATGATCAGATGCTGTCATTGTCATTTAAATCACATTTCAAAGTTAGCATTTATGATTTAAATAAAATATTTAAAAAACAATAAAAGGGAAAACCAGTACATTACTTCATTGTTACATACTGATATTATATATTTTTATGTGAAACAAATTATATTTAGAGAAAAGAGAAAACTGCATTTTGGGACTCCCATTGGATGCAGAAACAGAAATGAAATCCTAGTTATTGAAAGGAGGTAATTAATGCTCCTTGTATGCAAAAAAAAAAAATATTTTGAGCTTATCTTCAATTTCCTGTTGGCATTTCCTCATTTCTAACTAAAACCAGTGTTGCACATTGAATTTTCAAGCTAGAAATGCTAGCATGGCAGATTACTTTACGGATATTATTTTTGGATTGGAATTCTTTTTGAATAATACACTGAAAAGTATCTCAGGATAAACCCTGCATATCTATTCAGTTGATGAATGGCCTCCAATCTTTTGCTGAACCACAAATATTCATAATGTATAGTTACGATGTTTTTAACGTTTCTACAAACCTTTAACTCATTGGTAATTTTTCTCCACGTTCCTTAAGAAAAAAATGTCTTTTAAGTGGAATGTAAGTTTCTATTTTCAACAATCAATTAAACAAGTATTAATCAAGTGCTCACTGCATGCAAGGAATTATAGAACATTTAAAGCTGAGTCAGGCACATAGAGAACTGTGGAGTGAGAAAGCCTTGCTTCAGGTTCTGGCTCTTCCACTTACTGGCTCTGAGGACTTGGGTGTTAATTAGAAGCACTTTAAACCTCAGTTTCTTCATCTGTAAAATAGTAATGATAATATTATTCCTGAGGGTTCTTTTAAAGTGGAGGCGAGTTACAAGTTAATATGTGTAAAGTACTTAGCACAGTGTCTGACCCCAAACTAAGCCAAAGATGTTATTATTAATATAATAAGGGACTTAAGGAACTTACTGCCTTGTGAGAGGCACAGAATATATATAGATAACTGTGGTACAAGACATCATAGGTAAGAACAATAGAAGGCTATGAGCAAAGTGCTTTGCTGGTTCAGAGGAGAGAGAGAAAGCACATCCATAAGGAATACCAAGAAAGTTCATCTCAAGTGAGGGATAGGAGGAGGAAGAGAAACCAGTGAGTGAGGTAGAGGAGGTCAGAGTTCCTGGAGAAGGCCACCATCACATAGCATGAGGTTGAAAACTGGTGAAAATGGGTGAATGCATATAAAAAGTCCAGATTTCTAGTTTCTTTTGAAAAATTAGAAAATCTGGCAACATTAGGCTTGAAGTCTTGATTGACAAAGTGTAGGACTGAGCTGAGTAGCAACTGCTGCTTTCCATGAAGCACAAGTTTTCCAGTTTGCTGCACCATCCATCACGCCATATTGTGTTGCCTACAAAACACGGGCCTCCTTCTTGCATTGAAGTAACTTGCCCAGCCCCTGCCCAGGCCATCAGAACATCTTTGAATGCCTGTTATTTCATGAGAGATGACGTGGTGGTGGAAGCTGAGTATCCAGATTAGTATGTGGCTTTACCTCTAACCTTAAAGCATCTCGTAGGATACTGGAGGATAGGACATATAAACATAGACCAATTTGTGCAGTGGGCCGACCATTCAGTGAAAATATCACAGTATGGGAACTTATCTTATGAGAAGTATAGAAAACATATGCTGGGGGAGCTCTGGGAAAGGAAAGTTTGAAGAAGGAGTGGTATGTTAATAAGGAGTGATATGTTAAAAATTCATTTGAAAGTTTTAAAATTTTGATCAGGAAAATAGTTTCCCAAACAAGTTGAAACACACAGGATTTCTGACTTTACCCGACTGTGGCAACAATAAGATGCTAAACTGGTAGGCACATAAGCCCAGGATGAATCAATAATTTGAGGGGCTCCAGAGAGGTGACTCTGAGATTAAGGAAGTATTGGTTGTTGTGAAAGGGGCAGATGAGGAATCTCTTCCTTACGAGTTTGCTGATTACAGTGTTCTCGTGTAGGTGCCCTTGCTGTTAGCTTCATGGAGATGTTTTAAAAGCAGCGTTTGGCTTTCCCATGTCTGATTTCTTTAGTGTAAAACAAAGCTCGTGGTCACTTTCAGAAGAAAGAATGGCTGCCGTTGCTGTAATGTGAGTAATATCACGCGGTTAGCTTTACATCTGCTTTTTATTTTCATTCATCATAGCAAAAGAGAACTAATTGAAGCAATTTTTTTCCTTAGGATCTGCGGTTTAACTGTGCATAGCTTTTTGTATCCATCCCGTCTAACCTCCAACAAATCAGTTATTTCTTTCCACGTACTGTAAATCCCGCCATAAAATTGAGTGATGTTCTATAATTTAGTTACTGTATTTCTTATTTGCAGCTGTGTTACATTCCAGCTTTCTCCAGAAATATCCAAGATATAGGTGTTATGTAAGCACTCAGTTTAAGTCCTTAGCAACTGGATTCAATAATAAATTCTATCCAGTTTGGCTCTTGTAAAGAAGTGTAATTTATTCATCTCTCATGCAATCAGTCTTACTAAATCTAGCATTCCAGTTCATCATTAGATTTTGTTTTCCTGGTTGGGAGAGAGTGTTCAGAAATGGCTCTCATTGACATATGAGGAATTTCTTTGTTCTTAAGTCAGCTAGTTTAATTGACTATAAAGGTTCTCCTCAACTGGATTTATTTTCTTGCTCTTAAACTGTTGATTCAGTTGTATATGGTTTTGATAAGACCAACAAATATTAACAAACATCTGATTAAGGAAAATTGTAGCTGTATTTACCTCTTCTATTGCCAAGAAAATTTTGACCAGCAATTAACTGTTTTTTGATCTCTTTCTGTTTCAATGTTAGCTAACCTTGAGGAAATATAAAACATGTTTTGATGTATAATCTTAAAAGATGTTTTGTTATTGAGTCCAGAAATTTGCAGAGTTTCAATAATGGCCATGCTGTTCACTTCATCTCAAATTACTTAATATGCCGATCAAGGTCAGGAACCGAGGAGTTGTTTTATGTATGTTAGTCACAAGCCCAGAAATCTTATTAACCATCTGTTCATTTAAAAAAAATATAGAAGTATGCCATGAGAGCATGGGTTTCTGGATTGAGGATTAAACAGGAAGTTAATTCAGACATCCTTGCCTGTGATGCTAACCTGGCAAACATGTACATGTGCAAGCTTAGTCATTCAGACTCTTTGTGACCCCCATGGACCGTAGCCTGCCAAGCTCCTCTTGGTCCCTCCTCCAGGGGATCCTCCCCACTCAGGGATTGAACCCGTGTCTCTTGTGTCTCCTGTATTGGCAGGCAGATTCTTTACCACTGCACCACCTGGCAAACATTCCCAATTAAATCTGTGGAATTCTTGCTACCTGTGTTTTACAGATTACTTTGAAGTTTATATTTATATTTCTTGGTTTTTCTATGCTAAGCCTCTTGTGTAGTCAGGATTTCTTTCATTTCATGGAAGTATTTCAGAATGATAAAAACAATCTGGCTAAAAGATTTTTTTCTTTAGTTTTAGTACTGCCAGGCAAAATATCCATCTGATGACAGGAAATAGCAGTAGCCTGTGGAAAAGCATACCATTAGCTTGAAAACACAGGGCAAGCTGGCTTTGTTTAGGCAGGTTTGTATTTTTCTGGCCCTTAACTCAATGCCTTATTTTCATATCAGATAACTTATGAAGGCGTGAGTAATTTCCTCTGTATTTGGCTTTTAGAAATGGGTTTACTTAGCTTCAAAGACCCCTGTTGGCTCAGTCAACATCACAGATATTTTTCTAAGAATGAACTTAGAATCCCTTGGCAATCAATTAGTCAAATCGGCAAATATCTTGACCTCATGATCTGTTCTATTCTCGTGGCTCATTAGATATTCTGTGCATATTATAGAGAGCTTTTATGGAACTGAATTTTACTTTAACTGAATAAAGGCATTTCTATATGACTCAAGAAATAGAGAAACAGTGTGCATGGTCAGAAAATCTGCTAAAAACTTTCACCCAGAGGAAATCAAGATCTTTCTGATGATCAGGAAAACAGACGGTACTGATTGGCACTTGGAAGTGACAACAGAACCTCTCCTGGCACCACAGAGCTTCTTGAATATACCACTATGCAATCTTTGCCAGAAAAAATGATTACCTTTTCTTGGCCTCTGCTTTCGTCACATGCTGTCCTTCAAATATTTGTACTATATGGTTATGCTATCAGAGACAAAGACTGAGGAAAGATATTATATATCCTTGGCTTTAACTGTGGTGAATTGCAGACTCAGCTTTCAGAACTGGAAGAAACTTTCTCAGAGGAAGTTGAGACCAAGAAAGAAAAAGTGACTTGCAGAACTCGGGCTAAAATCTAACCTTGAGACCAGTATCTTTTGGTACAGAGAGTCACATTGTTAAAGTAGAATGAAGATAGGCTTGGTAATATTTTGTTTTCTTAAAAATAAAAAATAACTTTTTATGCATATGAAATCAATATAGGGTTAATGTAGAAAATTCAGGAAATACAGAAGTGTCTAAGAAAAACAAGGTCAAATCAAGATTTTTACCTTACCTTACCATTTACCATCAAGCTAAATTTCCTTCCAGTCTATTTCTCTACAAGAGTGTGCACATACACACATACATACAGAGTTAGAGTTCTGGGCAAGGAACAGAAATTGACCCAGGTTGGATTTTGAAGATAATGAAATGAAGGAACTATTTATAGATTTAAAGAAAGGAGCCAATAAGGGATGCTGGGATACTTAGTGACTAGCATCAGGGGTTAGGGAAAAGAAAAGTTGTATTGGAACTTGGGGAGTCTAGAGTTGTGGTAGAAGAATCTGCCATCCAAAATTGTAATCATATTGGGCATGAGCAGAGGATTAACCGACTCCTCCCTCTTCAGCATGACAATTTGAGCTGTTTCCATGGCAATCTGATGAAAGTTGGAATGTCAACAATAGGAGGCAACTTTACTTAGGCTAAAAATGACCTCTGGATTGGAAGAATTGTAGAGACCTGAAGGGGGAGCCATACTTTGGGCTTCCCTAAATGCAGTGATTCTTGTGGCTGGGAATGTCCCTTGCTGAGACCCAGATAATGTACCTATGGAGTCATTTCAACAGTTGAGGCTTCTATTGGATATGAAACATTTAAGCCAGGGTAGCTTCCTTGCCCCTTGTACCTATATTGTTATGATGTGGACTGCAGCAAAAACTCCCATTGACCAGGGATACCTGACACGGTGTTTCCTGTCCTATAGCCTTCTGAGTTGGGGCTTCCCAGATAGCTCAGTGTAAAGGATCTGGCTGCCAATGCAGGAGATGCTGGAGACGTGGATTCAATTCCTGGGTTGGAAAGATTCCCTGAAGGAGCAAATGGCAACCTACTCCAGTATTCTTGCCTGGAGAATCTCATGGACAGAGGAGCCTGGTGGGCTGTAGTCCATAGGGTTCAAAAGAGTTGGACATGACTAAGCAACTGAGCATGCATGCACTCATCTTTCTGAATTGACTGGCTCCAAGTGTGGCCTTTGTTTGCTCTTGAACATGAATATTCAGTTGAATCTAAGAAAATTCTCTTAATGGGCATGCCAGGGATATATTGCTGCCCAAATCATAGTGGCAAAGCAGGGAGTGGAAGGGGAGAATACCCCAAACTCTTTTTCTTGCTGCCCTCCAACCTTCTAACACTCCTTCCCAACATTGACTAAACCTAACCATAAGGAAGAGGTCAGGGAGGAAAAGTGAGTGTCCCAGCTTGCATCAAATGTTCATTATAGTTTATCATAAATTCTGGTCTTAGTAGGCATTTGGCTAAGTGCATGAAGCTGCTCTGAATATTCATGTTCAAAGTTTGAGTCATCATTTTCATTTCTCTTAGATGAAGACACAGGAGTGGAATTGTTGAGTCATAGGATTAGATAAGCATTTAATTTTTTAAGAAATTGTCAAGCAGTTCTTAAAATGTTTGTGTCATTATATACTGATACCAACAATGTGTGAGAGTTCGTTTGCTCCATACCTCTCCAATGTTTAATTTTAACAAACTTTTTCATTTGTCCTGTTCTAGTGGCTATGTAGTGACATCATTGGGACTTTAATTTGCATTTCTCTGATGACTTAATGATGTTGAGGACTTTTTCATGTGCTTATTTGTCATTTATGTTATCTTTTTTATGAAGTATCTGTTCAAGTCATTTTAAAACTAGATTTTAAAAAATTATTGACTCTTGTTTTTATTGAATTGTGTGGAATTCCTTGTATATATTGGATGCAAATCCTGTGTCACATTTATGTGTTATATTTTTCTCTTAGCCTGTGGCTTGTCTAATTTCTTAGTGGTGGCTTTGGATAAGTAAAATTTAAAAATATTGATGAAGTCTGCTTTACAATTTTTTTTGTTTTTCTTTTTTAGCCTATCCAATGCTTTTTAGAAAATCACAGTTGTAGATTTTTAAAAAATAATGTCCTTTAAAAGATATTTTTTCTATTTAAAAATGAAATCCAGTTTGGGTGTTTTTCAGGTCATTATATTCTATAGACTGAATATGTACACACCAAATCCATATGTTGAAATCTAATCCCCAGTGTGATTGTATTTGGAGAGGAGGCCTTTGGGAGTAATTTGGTCATGGGGTGGAGCCCCCATGAATAGGGTTAGTGCCCTTGTAAAAGAGACCCAAAGAGCTTCTGTGTCCCTTTTATTATGTGAGGACATAACCAGAAGATGGCCATTTAGGAAGTAGGAAGCAGGCCTTCTCTAGATATGAGACCTGTCAGCCCCTTGATCTTAGACTTCCATACCTCCAGAACTGTCAGAAATACATGTCTGTTGTTTGTAAGCCACCCTATCTGTGGTATTCTGTAATAGCAGCTCAAACAGATGGAGACATTGTGTATCTTAACTTCAAAGTGGGCCATAAAATGCTGGATGTGTAGAGCTGCAGGGAGACCTTGGTAACAGCTATTACAAACTCCTCCTTAACATTATGTTTCCTTCTTAAAGATCTTGTCACTTGTAATTTACTCAGTGGATGCTTCTAGAGCTTCCAGAAGCCAGTCCCCTTTGGGGGAAATAAGATGTAAGAGTCACTTCTTGAAATTGAGATACTCTTTTAATAGTCTCTTCATTAGAGCTTTATGCTATATGAATTTCATTAAAACATTGGAGTGATCAGAGTTCTGAGAACCAAAGTAACAGTCTATTGGCAGTGCTGATCCAGCTTCAGGTTTGTGTTGGGTACAGGGACACGGGGTGGGACCAGTCACGATCCCTGTCTGGGCTGGGACAGTGTGGTAAGTGCAGTGAGGGAACATGTGGCATGACTGGGAAAGAAACTGCCCTTACTGGGTGTGTCAGGAGATATTTTTTAGGGAAATATGTTTGTTCTGAGATCAGAAAAGTAGGAGTCTCTATGAGGAGTCTCTATGAGGAGTTGGAAGGAAGAGGCATGGAGAGTGGAGAACTAGCAGTGGACAAGACCCCTGAAGTTTTGAGTCTGAGACCCAAGCAACAAGAGATGAGCCTAAGAGCCATGAAGGAGTGAGGACTTTGTCCTTTAAGTCAGTAGTTCTCAAATTTTTGAGCAGTTGTTTCTTCAGGTGTCCCTAGTCCTTATCTGTTGAGTCAGAGTCTCCAGGGTGGAGCCTGAGCCTTTGAATTTTCACGGGCTCTGGAGGTGACACTGAAGCACACTGGAGTCTGAAAACTACTAGTTCAAGTGATGATGAAAAGGCAGTAAGAAAAAGAGAAAGGCTTTGATGAAAAAGGTATTAAAAAAGGTATTAAAAGTGAAATGGTGACCAACTCTATTTAAGGAATGAGAATGTGGGCAGATTCTGCCTAAGGCAACTTAAAAAATGTCATTTTTGCCTGTTACCTCATGACAATACAGAGTAGGAAAATTGTGGAGGAAATGTAGGAAGTTTAGTTATAGATACAAGACCAGATTTCTGTCAAGAAATATCCATTTTAATTATCTAGAAATAATACTAACTTTGGGAGAATATGGTTCTGTCAATTCAAATACTGCTGATAGTACTGAAGCGTAATGAGATACTTCCTAATGAGATACATAATGTTTATTCTTTTCAAAGGACATATTCAGCCTGTATTTGTTAGTTATTAAGATTTTATGCATGCATGTGATATACTGTTATGACTTTGGGGCTAGATCTTAAAGTTATTATCATTTTGCAGATGATGAAATTAAGGCTCAGAGAGGTTCTTTGATTCCCCTAAGGCCATCTCAGTCAGGAACCAGGAAAAGCCAGAGTTCAAAACTAGTGACTTTGAGAAGTCCAATTCTCTTTTCATTGTTGCACAACTGCCTCTTGTTTTATGTACAATTGGACCTTCTCCCCGCCAAGTAGGAAGACATTAGATAATTATTTCCAAGTATTATTTTGAAGAGAAGGAATATTATATGAGAAGCAAAGCCAACCTTCAGGGCTCAGTTACTCTGGAAAAATGTGTGATGGTACAGTTGCAGCCTGTGAATGAATTTAATTTTTCTTTTTTGAATTAGGAACATGACCTTAATGGTGATGATAGAAAAACAGAAGTAACCCCAGGAGAAAAGGTTCTTCGAAACACCAAAGAACAACGGGATCAGCAGAATCGGTTGAGAGAGATAGATGAAAAGCTAAGAAAGATGAAGGAAAATGTGGTAAATCTTTATTTATTTATTTATTTATTTATTTTTTCCCATTTATTTTTATTAGTTGGAGGCTAATTACTTTACAATATTGTAGTGGTTTTTGTCATACATTGACATGAATCAGCCATGGATTTACATGTATTCCCCATCCCGATCCCCCCTCCCACCTCCCTCTCTACCCGATTCCTCTGTCTTCCCAGTGCACCAGGCCCGAGCACTTGTCTCATGCATCCCACCTGGGCTGGTGATCTGTTTGACCCTTGATAATTTACATGTTTTGATGCTGTTCTCTCAAAACATCCCACCCTCGCCTTCTCCCACAGAGTCCAAAACTCTGTTCTGTACATCTGTTTCTCTTTTTCTGTTTTGCATATAGGGTTATCGTTACCATCTTTCTAAATTCCATATATATGCGTTAGTATACTGTATTGATCTTTATCTTTCTGGCTTACTTCACTCTGTATAATGGGCTCCAGTTTCATCCATCTCATTAGAACTGATTCAAATGAATTCTTTTTAGTGGCTGAGTAATATTCCATGGTGTATATGTACCACAGCTTCCTTATCCATTTGTTTGCTGATGGGCATGTAGGTTGCTTCCATGGTCCTGGCTATTATAAACAGTGCTGTGATGAACATTGGGGTGCACATGTCTCTTTCAGATCGGGTTTCCTCAGTGTGTATGCCCAGAAGTGGGATTGCTGGGTCATATGGCAGTTCTATTTCCAGTTTTTTAAGAAATCTCCACACTGTTCTCCATAGCGGCTGTACTAGTTTGCATTCCCACCAACAGTGTAAGAGGGTTCCCTTTTCTCCACACCCTCTCTAGCATTTATTGCTTGTAGACTTTTGGATAGCAGCCATCCTGACTGGTGTGTAATGGTACCTCATTGTGGTTTTGATTTGCATTTCTCTGATAATGAGTGATGTTGAACATCTTTTCATGTGTTTGCTAGCCATCTGTATGTCTTCTTTGGAGAAATGTCTGTTTAGTTCTTTGGCCCATTTTTTGATTGGGTCATTTATTTTTCTGGAATTGAGCTGCAGGAGTTGCTTGTATATTTTTGAGATTAATCCTTTGTCTGTTGCTTCATTTGCTATTATTTTCTCCCAATCTGAGGGCTGTCTTTTCACCTTGCTTATAGTTTCCTTTGTTGTGCAAAAGCTTTTAAATTTCATTAGGTCCCATTTGTTTATTTTTGCTTTTATTTCCAATATTCTGGGAGGTGGGTCATAGAGTATCCTGCTGTGATTTATGTCGGAGAGTGTTTTGCCTATGTTCTCCTCTAGGAGTTTTATAGTTTCTGGTCTTACATTTAGATCTTTAATTCATTTTGAGTTTATTTTTGTGTATGATGTTAGAAAGTGTTCTAGTTTCATTCTTTTACAAGTGGTTGACCAGTTTTCCTAGCACCACTTGTTAAAGAGGTTGTCTTTTTTCCATTGTATATCCTTGCCTCCTTTGTCGAAGATAAGGTGTCCATAGGTTCATGGATTTATCTCTGGGCTTTCTATTCTGTTCCACTGATCTATATATCTGTCTTTGTGCCAGTACCATACTGTCTTGATGACTGTGGCTTTGTAGTAGAGTCTGAAGTCAGGCAGGTTGATTCCTCCAGTTCCATTCTTCTTTCTCAAGATTGCTTTGGCTATTCAAGGTTTTTTGTATTTCCATACAAATTGTGAAATTCTTTGGTCTAGTTCTGTGAAAAATACCGTTGGTAGCTTGATAGGGATTGCATTGAATCTATAGATTGCTTTGGGTAGTATAGTCATTTTGACAATATTGATTCTTCCAATCCATGAACACGGTATGTTTCTCCATCTGTTGGTGTCCTCTTTGATTTCTTTCATCAGTGTTTTATAGTTTTCTGTGTATAGGTCTTTTGTTTCTTTAGGTAGATATACTCCTAAGTATTTTATTCTTTTCATTGCAATGGTGAATGGTATTGTTTCCTTAATTTCTCTTTCTGTTTTCTCATTGTTAGTGTATAGGAATGCAAGGGATTTCTGTGTGTTAATTTTATATCCTGCAACTTTACTATATTCGTTGATTAGCTCTAGTAATTTTCTGGTGGAGTCTTTAGGGTTTTCTATGTAGAGGATCATGTCATCTGCAAACAACGAGAGTTTTACTTCTTCTTTTCCAATCTGGATTCCTTTTACTTCTTTTTCTGCTCTGACTGCTCTGGCCAAAACTTCCAAAACTATGCTGAATAGTCATGGTGAGAGTCGGCACCCTTGTCTCATTCCTGACTTTAGGGGAAATGCTTTCAATTTTTCACCATTGAGGGTGATGCTTGCTGTGGGTTTGTCATATATAGCTTTTATTATGTTGAGGTATGTTCCTTCTATTCCTGCTTTCTGGAGAGCTTTAATCATAAATGGATGTTGAATTTTGTCAAAGGCTTTCTCTGCATCTATTGAGATAATCATATGGTTTTTGTCTTTCAATTTGCTAATATGGTGTATTACATTGATTGATTTGTGGATATTGAAGAATCCTTGCATCCCTGGGATAAAGCCCACTTGGTCATGGTGTATGATTTTTTTAATATGTTGTTGAATTCTGTTTGCTAGAATTTTGTTAAGGATTTTTGCATCTATGTTCATCAGTGATATTGGCCTGTAGTTTTCTTTTTTTGTGGCATCTTTGTCAGGTTTTGGAATTAGGGTGATGGTGACCTCATAGAATGAGTTTGGAAGTTTACCTTCTTCTGCAATTTTCTGGAAGAGTTTGAGTAAGATAGGTGTTAGCTCTTCTCTAAGTTTTTGGTAGCATTCAGCTGTGAAGCCATCTGGTCCTGGGCTTTTGTTTGCTGGAAGATTTCTGATTACAGTTTTGATTTCCTTGCTTGTGATGGCTCTGTTAAGATCTTCTATTTCATACATTGATATGAATCAGCCATGGATTTACATGTATTCCCAATCCCGATCCCCCCTCCCAATGTATGACAAAACCCACTGGGAAAAAATAATAATAATAAAAAAAAAAATAAAAAAAAAAAAACAGAAAAAAAAAAAAAAAAAAAAAGATCTTCTATTTCTTCCTGGTTCAGTTTTGGAAAGTTATACTTTTCTAATAATTTGTCCATTTCTTCCAAGTTGTCCATTTTATTGGCATAGAGCTGCTGGTAGTAGTCTCTTATGATCCTTTGTATTTCAGTGTTGTCTGTTGTGATCTCTCCATTTTCATTTCTAATTTTGTTGATTTGGTTCTTCTCCCTTTGTTTCTTAATGAGTCTTGCTAATGCCTTGTCAATTTTATTTTTTCAAAAAACCAGCTTTTAGCTTTGTTGATTTTTGCTATGGTCTCTTTAGTTTCTTTTGCATTTATTTCTGCCCTAATTTTTAAGATTTCTTTCCTTCTACTAACCCTGGGGTTTTTCATTTCTTCCTTCTCTAGTTGCTTTAGGTGTAGAGTTAGGTTATTTATTTGGCTTTTTTCTTGTTTCTTGAGGTAAGCCTGTAATGCTATGAACCTTCCCCTTAGCACTGCTTTTACAGTGTCCCATAGGTTTTGGGTTGTTGTGTTTTAATTTTCATTCATTTCTATGCATATTTTGATTTCTTTTTTGATTTCTTCTATGATTTGTTGGTTATTCAGAAGCGTGTTATTTAGCCTCCATATGTTTGAATTTTTAATAATTTTTTCCTCTAATTGAGATCTAATCTTATTGCACTGTGGTCAGAAAAGATGACTGGAATGATTTTAATTTTTTTGAATTTACCAAGGTTACATTTATGGCCTAGGATGTGATCTATTCTGGAGAAGGTTCCGTGTGCAGTTGAGAAAAAGGTTAAGTTGATTGTTTTGGGGTGAAATGTCCTATAGATATCAGTTAGGTCTAGCTGTTCCATTGTGTCATTTTAAGTTTGTGTTTCCTTGTTAATTTTCTGTTTAGTTGATCTATCCATAGTTGTGAGTGGGGTATTAAAGTCTCCCACTATTATTGTGTTACTATTAATTTCCTCTTTCATACTTGTTAGCGATTGCCTTACATATTGCGGTGCTCTTATGTTGGGTGCGTATATATTTATAATTGTTATATCTTCTTGGATTGATCCTTTGATCATTATGTAGTGTCCTTCTTTGTCTCTTTTCACAGCCTTTATTTGAAAGTCTATTTTATCTGATATGAGTATTGCGACTCCTGCTTTCTTTTGTTCTCCGTTTGCCTGAAATATTTTTTTCCAGTCCTTCACTTTTAGTCTGTATGTGTCCCTTGTTTTGAGGTGGGTCTCTTGTAGACAGCATATATAGGGGTCTTGTTTTTGTATCCATTCAGCCAATCTTTGTCTTTTGGTTGGGGCATTCAACCCATTTACATTTAAGGTAATTATTGATAGGTATGGTCCCGTTGCCATTTACTTTTTGTTTTGGGTTCGTGTTTATACAACCTTTCTGCATTTCCTGTCTAGAGAAGATCCTTTAGCATTTGTTGAAGAGCTGGCTTGGTGGTGCTGAATTCTCTCAGCTTTTGCTTGTCTGTAAAGCTTTTGAATTCTCCTTCATATCTGAATGAGATCCTTGCTGGGTACAGTAATCTAAGTTGTAGGTTATTCTCTTTCATTACTTTCAGTATGTCCTGCCATTCCCTTCTGGCCTGGAGGGTTTCTATTGATAGATCAGCTGTTATCCTTATGGGAATCCCTTTTTGTGTTACTTGTTGTTTCTCCCTTGCTGCTTTTAATATTTGTTCTTTGTGTTTGATCTTTGTTAATTTGATTAATATGTGTCTTGGGGTCTTTCGCCTTGGGTTTATCCTGTTTGGGACTCTCTGGGTTTCTTGGACTTGGGTGGCTATTTCCTTCCCCATTTTAGGGAAGTTTTCAGCTATTATCTCCTCGAGTATTTTCTCATGGCCTTTCTTTTTGTCTTCTTCTTCTGGGATTCCTATGATTCGAATGTTGGGGCGTTTCACATTGTCCCAGAGGTCCCTGAGGTTGTCCTCATTTGTTTTGATCCTTTTTTCTTTTTTCCTCTCTCCTTCATTTATTTCCACCATTTTATCTTCTACCTCACTTGTTCTATCTTCTGCTTCCGTTAGTCTACTCTTGGTTCCCTCCAGCATGTTTTTGATCTCATTTATTGCATTATTTATTTTTAATTGACTCTTTTTTATTTCTTCTAGGTCTTTATTAAACATTTCTTGCATCTTTTCAATCTTTGTCTCCAGGCTATTTATCTGTAACTCCATTTTGTTTTCAAGATTTTGGATCAATTTTATTATCATTATTCTAAATTCTTTTTCAGGTAGATTCCCTATCTCCTCCTCTTTTGTTTGACTTGGTGGGCATTTTTCATGTTCCTTTACCTGTTGGGTATTTCTCTGCCTTTTCATCTTGTTTAGATTGCTGTGTCTGGAGTGAGCTTTATGTATTCTGGTGGTCTGTGGTTCCTTTTTATTGTGGAGGTTTCACCCAGTAGGTTTGGTTGGACGATTGGCTTGTCAAGGTTTCCTGGTTAGGGAAGCTTGCGTTGGTGTTCTGGTGTGTGGAACTGGATTTCTTCTCTCTGGAGTGCAATGGAGTGTCCAGTAATGAGTTTTGAGATGGGTCTATGTGTTAGGTGTGACTTTGGGCAGCCTTGTATATTGATGCTCTGGGCTATGTTCCTGCGTTGCAGGAGAATTTGCATGGTGTGTCTTGGTCTGGAACTTATTGGCTCTTGGGTGGTGTTGGTTTCAGTGTCGGTATGGAGGCTTTTGGATGGTCTCTTATTACTTGATGTTCCGTGTAGTTAGGAGTTTTCTGGTGTTCTCAGGTTTTGGGCTTAAGTCTCCTGCCTCTGGATTTCAGTTTTATTCTTCCAGTAGTCTCAAGACTTCTTCAACTATACAGCACTGATAATAAAACTTCTAGGTTAATGGTGAAAAGATTTTCCACCGGGAGGGACACCCAGAGAGGTTCACAGAGTTACATGAAGAAGAGGAGAGGGAGGAGGGAGATAGAGATAAGCAGGAGGAGAAAAAGGGGGGCTCAAGAGGAGAGAGACAGATCTACGCAGTTCTCTGTTCCCAGAGTGTTCTCCGTAGCCCAGACACCCACAGAGATTCACAGAATTGGATTGGGAAGAGAAGGGGAAGGGAGGAAACAGAGGTGTTCTGAGGTAGAAAACGGAGAGTCAAAAGTGGGAGAGAGTAATCAACACACTCCTGAGTAAAAATGGGTACTGAATATTGGATTCTTAAATGTCCAAAGTTGATATCAAATACTAAAAAACAAAGATTAAAAATCTAGAGTAGAGGTTAGATTCTTAAAAATACAATATTAAAAACGAAAACACAAAAAATTTTAGAAATATATATGAAGTTCAGTTTAAAAATATGGCTTCTGCTTTTTTTTTCAAGGTTATAGTGAAATGAAAATGAAAATTAAGGAGTAATAGAGGACTTTAAAAGAAAATATGAGAAAAAAAACAAGAAAAAAAATTTTTTTCCTAATTAAAAAAAATAATAAAAATATATGAAAATGAAAATGAAAGTTAAGAAGTAATGGGGGAGTAATAGGGAATTTTAAAAGAAAATAAAAGAGAAAAAATAAAGAAAAGAAAAAAATTTTTTTTTTTTTTAATTAAAAAAAAAAAGTAAAAATATATCTAGGAATTTCTCTGGAACTGTTGTGGTCAGTGTGGGTTTGGTTCAGTTTCAGATAGCTCCTCATTCCAGCTTACACTTGTCGATATATATAGGCCCCTTGCGGTGTAGTTGGTGTTACCTACAGGGATTTTAATCTGTTGTACCAGTCACTTCTGAAGCCGTTCCCTTTGTTTATTTGGCTTCTGTTTGCCGGTCTCTTCAGTGTCTAGTTTCTGCCCTGACACAAGCGGCTGGAGGTGGTCTCTTGTTCAGGTTCGCTTGTTCAGTCGTGCTGCGGGGAGGGAGGGGCGCTGTAGACAAATGTCACTGGCGTGTGTAGGGAGCACTCGCAGTGTTCCGGCCACACTGGGTTTGCCCCCGCTCACGGCGGGCGTGTGTGCTTCCCCCGTCTACACTGCTCAGGCTCCGGGCTGCTCTATGTGGAAGGGGCCCTGCGTTGCGTGCGGTTCCAGTTTTTGGGTATTCCACAAAAGTGCGGACTCGGTTGGGCCTGCCTTTTGTGCCTTCCCCGCCGGAGCAGCTCAGGCAGCCAGGAGCTTGACGGGCGCACTCTCCCCGGGTGCGGTGCGCCTTCTCCCCTCCGTGGTTCCAACCTCAGTTTCCACACGCGCCAGTCGGGTGCGTGCACCTTGTGTCTATTCTTGGGAGCTGGCCTCTAGCCACGACCCTTCTGGCAGATGTCGACCATCCAGAATCTCAGGGAGTCTTTGGTTAGAAACTGGAGGCCTGTTTGCAGTGTGGTAGGGGGTGCTGTCTCTGGTGCGGAGTTTGCCCCTTTTCCTCCCCCCTGCCTGCCTCCTGCGGGGGATGGGCCGGTCCGCCGCCGGCTAGCTCTTCTCTGGAATTACTCATTCCCTTTGTTCTGTGAATGGCCGGCAGTGTGTTTGGGCCGGTTAATTTTCTCTCTCTCCCTTGCTGTCCCACACATTAAGTTGCTATCTCACGTTAGCTCCCTCCAATTGCCCTCAGGGCATTCGGGCCCGGTCCTTACCCTAAGCAATGCTGCCACTCCTCTCCGTTCTGCCCCCACTTGCTGGTGGCAGATGTAGGCGTCTGGGTACTTTTCTGCTGGGAGTTGCTTTTAGGCATGTAATCTGTGGGTTTTATTTATTTTTCCTCCCAGTTAGGTTGCCCTCCGAGACTCGAAAACTTCCTCCAGACCCGCCAGTGAGAGGGTTTCCTGGTGTTTGGAAACTTCCTCTATTATGACTCCCTTCCCAGGATGGGTCTCTGTCCCTAGCTCTTTTGTCTCTCTTTTTATCTTTTATATTCTGTCCTACCTCCTTTCGAAGACGATGGGCTGCTTTTCTGGGCACCTGATGTCTTCTGCTAGCGGTCAAAAGTTGTTTTGTGAAGTTTGCTCAGCGTTCAAATGTTCTTTCGATGAATTTGTAGGGGAGAAAATGGTCTCCCCGTCCTATTCCTCTACCATCTTGGCTCCTCCCCTCTTTTTTTATTTAAAGTAACCATTTGATTGTATTAAAAAGTCCTTCACATCAGCTGGCCAAAGTATTGGAGTTTCAGCTTCAGCATCAGTCCTTCCAATGAATATTCGGGATTGATTTCCTTTAGGATGGACTGTTTGGATCTCTTTGCCGTCCAAGGGACTCTCAAGAGTCTTCTCCAACATGATAGTTCAAAACCATCAGTTCTTCGGCGTTCAACTTTCTTTATAGTCCAACTGTCACATCCATACATGACTACAGGAAAAACCATAGTTTTGACTAGATGAACCTTTATTGACAAAGTAATGTCTCTGCTTTTTAATATTCTGTCTAGGTTTGTCATAACTTTTCTTCCAAGGAGCAAGCGTCTTTTAATTTGATGGCTGCAGTCACCATCTCCAGTGATTTTGGAGCCCCCCCAAAATAAAGTCTGTCACTGTTTCCATTGTTTCCCCATCTATTTGCCATGAAGTGATGGGACCATATGCATGATCTTAGTTAATATTAATACTCACTAATATTGTTCCATCTTGAGCCTATTTCATGTTTTAATTACTTGCCATTTAAAGATGCATTTTTGCTGATGAGAGAAAACTCTTAAATCAACTTAATTTTAAGACTGTTATATAAATGCAGTGTAATATTGTGATTTTTCCAGCTACCCATTGGATGTTTCTGAATTTTGGCTGCATGTTTAATTTTGGTTTTTAACCTAAAATGAAGCATGGCAAGGCTGAACTTATGATTCTACCTACATCCTCTCCCAGGGCTGGTCAATCATAATTGTCAGCAGTATTTACTTTCTATTTCCTACTAAATCCTCCTATCTTGAGTGAACTTCAGGCCTCTTTAAGTGTTAACCAGTACTTCTATTTGTGGCTCTGTCTTACCACTGTTCCTTTTGAGATTTTGAAAATCTTTTCTTTTTTGTCTCTACTTGTATCATCCTTCTCTCAGCATCATTACCTCCTGTCTAACCTCTTATAATCTTGTCACTTTCTTCTCTCAGTATTCCATTTCAAAAGCTGTTCCATGAGAGTATCAGGTAAGTGACTTTGATTAGATTCTGATCTCCTCAGAGCTCTTAAAGATTGTCCACCAATCCTGACCAAGTTTCTTCACCCCTCACAGTCATGTCCAGCTGAACTGCTCTTCCTATTTGCCAGCCGTGGACAGCAGCACTGGCTCAGACTTAAAGGGTATCTAGATCTACCTAATAAGAGTCAGGCAACTGCATGTGCTTCTCTTTGTCATTCATTATTTGTTTACTTTTCATCGAAAGTTTAATGGAATTATGTTTCATGGAAAGTTTTGTTCTTGTTTTCTGAGGGATGTTTTTTCTCCTTGAGTCTGTTGGTGTGGGTAAGAAGTAAAAGAAGTAGGAATGTTTAGGAAGTACAAAGGTGTTGTTGGCTAGTAGTTGTGGTGGTGGTGATTGGCATTGCAAACTTTGAAGTGGTAAATAAAATGTTTGTGATTTGACTGGTTTTAAGAACAAAGGTGTTGTTGGCCAGTAGCTGTGGTGGTGGTGATTGGTATTGCAAACTTTGTTGTGGTAAATAAAATATTTGTAATTTGACTGGTTTTAAGAACAGTTGGCACTTCTCACCCCACACATGCCGATTCAAGGCAGGCAAAGCCTGTGATTATCCCTGATTCGGTTCTCCTGATCTCTGACCATTTGTCTTATGCCTTGGACATGTACCCATCCTTTTATCCCATGTCTCTTATCATTATTTAGTTTTTGATTCAAAACCTGGTTCCTTTAGAAAACCTTACATTTCATTCCAGTGTCATATGGTGGTTGGCTAGACTTAAAAGAAATATGATAAATATCAAGAGTTGCTTGATTATCTAAGTGGAAAAGAATAATATGTAAGTAGAGAAGGGCAACAAATTGAATAGAGAAAAGCAATTATTGTGTTCCTACTACATGCCAGGCACTGTTCCATATAGTTTACAATTTACTGACTTATCTTCATAACCACAGTGTGAGGTAAACACTACTATCCTCATTTTATGGATGAGGAGATGTTGGCATGGAGAGGTTGAGTACCTCCTCAAGGTTATATTGCTGGTAAAAAGAAGAGAGGGATTAAGTGGTTAGTTTCTAACAACCGCCTGTATGGCACTTATTTGGACTTCTTTTCTGATTAGCATTATTTTTTGTTAAGTAAAATGTGCAAATTTATTATATTTACTAGCATTCATGGGCAAAAAATTTAGAAGCTCTTATGTAAATGATAATTTCATGGTTTTCTGTTTTATGGTCAACACGTTCAGAAACTGATATCTGGCAGGTAAAGGCCCATGAGTATTGATCTGTATTGGCTTTATGTTTTAATTGCTTAGTGTCTCATAATGTCCTATGAAATAGACTGTGTACTTTGTGTGTACTTCTGAGGAATGATCTTGTGTCTGTTTCAAACTCTGTGAAGTCTGTTGTACCTCATAGACTTCAAGGTACTTTGTGGTTTGGGAAGCTGGAAACTGGAGTCTTTGTTTGTGTTGTTAGTAGCCTGGTCTTTTGCTTTGAATAAGTCACTTAGTCTCTTAGAGACTTAGTTTTATTACTTTAAAATCAAGGGAGTGGGGCTAGCTGGCCTTTGTCCTTTTGCCTGTCATTCTTGGTATATTTATTTTTAATGTGAAATGGTGTTACTTATAGTATCTAAAGCTCTGTTTGTGTGCTTCCTAACTAGTTGGTATTAATGGGTTTAAATCTTCTATTGAAAATTCTTTTGGCAATTAAGTAACTCTTTTTAGGAGAATATGCCGTTGTCATTTATGTATATACTGTGCTGGGCTGTGCTTAGTCGCTCAGTCATGTCTGACTCTTTATGGCCTCGTGGATTGTAGCCTGCCAGGCTCCTCTGTCCATTGGGATTCTCCAGGTAAGAATACTGGAGTGGGTTGCCATGCCCTCCTTCAGGGGATCTTTCCAACCCAGGAATCAAACCCAGGTCTCCCACACTGCAGGCAGATTCTTTACCATCTGAGCCACCATATGTTAGCCTCTTACCTAAAGACAAGAGACTCTTGTTTTCTAAATGATAGTTTCTGTAAATGGTTAATTGTGCAGTTTTTCTTATTGTCTCTGTTGCAATGGAACGTTGTTGCAAAATCAGTGATTTATGTAAAAGAAGTTATCTGTGGCCTTGAACTGGTGATTAAAGGATCAAATCTACACCACTCTTAGGGATAGAAGGAGGAAAGACTGAGCTAAAGGGCAATGTTGGAGCCCTGTAGGGGCACTCCTGGAGCCACCTGGATCCCAGGACTGATTATCAGTGACGGCTGGAAAAGTGATTTAATCCAATGTGTCTGACAGTAGCCTGAGGCTGCAGATGCACATTGCCTTATTAGTCAAGATTGTTTGAGGCAGTAGGATTTAATTTAATCAAGAGTTGGTGGTGATATTGGTAGCAGTGGATCTAGCTCTCAGGAGCTAGGGGAAGAATATAACAATGAAATGAGGGTGAGGCTCACAAATGTAATATGAAATTCAGTGGGCATACAAGGGCCTGAGCGCCAGCTCTGTAAATAGAGGAAGAATAAGCCATGGCTGCTAGAAGATAAAACAGATCTTTAGGGTTTACTCAATATAGGTTAGCAGTATAATGTTGCTTCTGTGCTACGCGTCAAAGAAGGGGTAAGCAAAATGGATCACATTTGGATAGTAGAGTGACAAAGATAAGGAAGATATTAAAACCAGGTCATATGAAGGATTGTTGAAGAGGCTGGGTGTATTTATTTAGCCTGGTGAAGGAGAGACACGTGTGTGTGTGTGTGTGTGTGTGTGTGTGTGTGTGTGTGTGTGTGTATTCATATGTGTGTGTATGTATGCATGTGTGTGTGTGGTGGGAAGGAGGGGAGGAATGGTTTGGTAGAAAAGTCACACATGATAACTCCCTAAAGAGATTTGAAGGACTGACATTAGAAGTATTAGTTTTCTTCTTTGTAGTGTAGGAAAAGGAAAACATGGTGATTGGGAAGCCATAATGCCACAGATCCCTAGTAAACACTAGGGAAGATCAGTGGGAGTGGTCTGTCTGGGGCAAGGTTTTCAAATTAGGCTTGGGTAACACTTGCTGGGTTTAGTATTAAGTCCCACTCCTGGGCATTTGGGGCTTCCTGGTGGCTCAGACAGTAAAGAATTTGCCTGCAGTGAGGGAGACCTGGGTTTGACCCCCAGGTTGGTAAGATCCCCTGGAGGAGGGCATGGCAGCCCACTCCAGTATTCTTGCCTGGAGAATCCCTATGTACAGAGGAGCCTTGTGGGCTACACATCATGGAGTTGCAAAGAGTCAGACACGACTGAGCACAACACCTGGGTATTTGTTTGGAAAAGATGAAAGCTCTAATTTGAAAAGATACATGTACCCCACTTGGAAACAACCTAAATGACCATTGACAGGTGAATGGATAAAGGAGATGAGGTACACCAGAATATTACTCATGCACTAAGAAGAATGAAATACTGCCATTTTCAGCAGCATGGATGAACCTGAAGGTTATCATACTAAATGAGGTAAGTTAGAGAAAGAAAAATATCATATAATATCACTAACATGTGGAATGTTACACAGTGATACCAATGAACTTATTTACAAAACAGAAATAGACTCACAGACAAAGAAAATGAAATTATGGTTATCGAAGGAGAAAGGTGGGAAGGGAGGTATGAATTAAGAGTTTAGGATTAACAGATTAACATGCTACTATATATAAAATAAATAAACAACAAAGACATTGTATAGCACAGGAACTATGTTCCATATTGTGTGATATTATGTGATGGAAAAGAATCTGAAAAAGAGTGTATGTCTTATCTGAACCATTTTGCTGTATATCTGAAACTAACACAACATTGTAAATCAACTATACTTCAGTGAAATAAAAAGATGGCTGGATGTGGATGGTGTAGGTCAGTTTCTCCAGCACAAGTAAGCAGCTTGTGTATGGTGAGTATGCGAAGTTGCTGTGCTTTGGGTTCTTTTTCACATGTAGGGGAAGATTTGTGCTGAGCCATTCACCTCTCATCTGGTTGATTTCCATTGTCTTTGGCCATGATCTGTCAGGCAAACTACTTGTGTGGAGATAATTTGAGATGATGGAGTCAGGAGGAAATGGAACTATATTCATAGAATAGGCAACAAATGCCAGAAGTACCCTTTCCATCATTTTTCGTATGGTGCCCTTTGATACCTTTCATCCCTGACTTTCCCATCTAGCTCTGAGAGTCCCTTTCGCTTGTTTTCGTGTTCTGTAGGCTTCTCTGCCTACACTGCCTTCTAACCCCAACTTTGCTTTACATTACCTACCTGGGTTATAATTACATTACATAAGCTTCTATACATGGGACATTGTGGTTAAAAGTCAGACTACTTGGGTTTGAATCTTAACTCTGTACTTACTATCTGTGTGACCCTGGACAGGTCTCTTGACCTCTCAGCGCTTCAGTTCCTAGATGTGTGAGATAGGTATAGTTGTAATTAATACCTACCTCATAGGCTGATATGAAGATTAAATTAGTTAACACATGTGAAATACTTCAAACAGGGTCTGATACATTTCAAGTGCTACGTAAATGTTGTTATTATTCTTGTTATTATTAACATTATTAGTATGGCATTTACATAAGTTTGTTTCTATGATAAGGAAGGGGCAGATATAGTATAGAGGATGAAATTGAAGATGGAGAGATAAGCCTTGAAGAATCAAGATACCCTTTTCCCAACTTAGGATGAAAGCAGTGAAGGATGGCCTAGAAGGGGAGGTTCAGAGATGACGAGAAGGTGAGAGTGTTCGTGCCCAGATGTTCTCTGTAAATTAGAGTTCAAGCCATATGGTCAGAATAAGAGGTAGAGGGGTTATAGGGCCTTGAAGTAGGGTAGGAAAGGATGGGAATAGACCTTGTGAGGTGAGAAGGAAGCAATAGTGAATAATGATGACTGCCCAGCTGAGATTGGAAACCCTAGCTATGAAATGGTGCCTGCTAGTAAGACTTGGAGTCTTCTCTGATGTCCCTCTGTAGTCCACCATAAATGGAGAAAATGGGTTGTGAATTGAGCAGGGTTGAGGAGAGGTTGGGTGATTGCATTGGAAGATCAAGGAGGCAAAGGGAATTAGTGGTACCTATGAGATCATAACTAAAATTAAAAAAAAGAAACATGGGACTTCCTTGGCAGTCTAGTGGTTAGGACTTCACCTTTCAGAGCAGGGGGTACAGGTTCAGACCCTGGTTAGGGAACTAAGCTCCCACATGCCTCAAGGCCAAAAAACCAAAACATGGAACAGATGCAATATTGTTACAAATTCAATAAAAACTTTAAAAATAAATAAATAAAGGAACAAGTATATATATATACACACACACACGCACACACACCATGGCTAGCGTCTGACACCCCTTGGCCCTTCTTCAACCTGGTTTCAATAAGTTATCTATACTGTAAGAGAATCCTATACTGCCATCAAAAGAATGAGGTAGATCTATATATCTTGGAAAGATGTCTGTGATACCGTACGAAGGAAAAAGAGCCTGTTGCATAAGACAATGATGAGTATTATTCCATTTTTGCAAACAAACAAAGCCATGGAAAAATCCTAGAATGATATATATCAAATGCTTAAGAGTGTTTTTTCTTTTAGTGGGAATGGGATAGATGGGAAGGTGAAAAAGGAAATTCACTGTCTATAGCATAAGCTATTGAAAGGGAACAGTGTGTTTGGTTTCTGAGTGACTTTTATATTATTTCTCATGCTTTTATGTTCTAACTTTTATGCTTATTGCAATTGTAAATAGAATTAATGTTTAAAAATATGGAATGCATTGATGCATATAAAGATTGCTACTTACTGTCCCTCAATAGGTGGTGTTTGTACATTTAGAAAAATAGAATGGGTCATCACAAGTAATAATGTTCAGCTTCACTAGTGATTAAAATTAATATTCAAGCAACCGTTAGGCACTATATACATTTATCAGACCAGCAAAAACAATGGTAAATGTGATATGATCACATGTTACTAGGGAGAGGTGTGGAGGTGGGTACAGTAATATTTGAATGTCATTGGTGTGAACGTCATTGCTGAATGTCATCGCTCAGTCACTCAGTTGTGTCCAACTCTTTGGCACCCCATGGATTGTAGCCCACCACTTTCCTCTGTCCATGAAATTTTCCAGGCAAGAATACTGGAGTGGGTTGCCATTTCCTACTGAAGGGGATTTTCCCTACTCAGGGACTGAACCCACATCTCTTGTCTCTTATGTCTCCCACATTGGCAGGCAGATTTTTTACCAATAATACCACCTGGGAAGCCCTTGAGCTTCATAAGTAGTTTTATAAATTGGTTGCTTTTCCTTTTGGAAAGCAGTTGTTCAATTGTTATAGCAACAACTATCATACTTTTTATATTTTTGACCTGCATAATTCTAAAGAATGTTTTAGGAATATTTCTGAAGAAATAACACCCAAACCAAACCAAACAAGAAGTAACTTAAATGCCCTCAAATAGAATGTTAAGGCATTTATACAATCTTAACCCATTTAATACTATCATGGGACTAATAAAATAGCAAGTATGTGGATTTTGTCAATAAAGGACTTTTGATTGGAAATGAGTGCTATAAAACAAAAATTCTAGGGATTTCCCTGATGGTCTGGTGGTTAAGACTCTGCACTTCCAATGTGCAGAGTTTTAGTTCCTTAATCAAGAAACTAAGATCCCACATGCTGCACAGCACAGTCAAAAATTAAATAAATAAATAAATTGAGAGAATGAAATTATTAAAAAAAATTCTAGATGGATTCTAAGTATCAGCTATAACTATGTAACATAGATATGTATATATACTGACAGTTGTCTGAAGGAAAATACAACATGTGTTAATAGCTTAGCTTTATTTTTCCACTTTGTATTAAAATTTCTTTACTCATAAAGAAAAGAGAGTCATAATTGAGGCAATCTCTAATTTTCTTATTTTATTTATATACATTTTAATCCTTTACTGTAATGATGAACTTTTTGGGTAATAAAGAAATAATTCATGTTTGGTCTTATTTTTCTGAGGTATTGAGTGTTCCATTGTTATAATAAAATTAAGAGGATGTTTTGAAAAATAAAGAGCATCTTTACTTTCTAGGATTAGATAAAAATTCCTTTAATGAAGTTGCATAATAATTCTAGCTTTCACAAAAGAATTCAATTTTAGTTTTTGCATTTTCTAAGAAAGAGTAGTCAATATAATCTATCTCATTTACTCCTTTAATGATAAAATTTTTTCAAAGATGTTTTGTTACTATTGTCAGGAACAGCTTTCCATGGTTCTATTCATTCTAAATACACTGACCATACTTTTTGCGTCTTTATTGTGTCTCTTTTTGAATCTCAGTTTGAACTTAATTCATTTTTTTCATCATTTGGTAGTCTCTACTATTTCTTTCTACATTCTTTTGCTTTTTGGTTTCCTGGAAACCACTGAGCCCGACCTTGTCTGGTGAACTGCATTGTCATGATTGCATCAAAATGTTTGGTACTTGAAGTCTTGTTGCTGAGCATTGAAGATAAGAATGCAGTTCACAAAGGGTGATAAATCCTGGTGTTCTGATTCTTATTTCGACATGCTCTTGCCACTTAACCTAGTACAAGAATACATGGACCTCAATCAGAAGACTGGAGGGTTCTTCTGCTCAGTGAATGGATGGAGGGTCTACCTTCAATTGCTATAAACATGCCATAGATTCGGAATTATAGAATGTGAGAGCTGAAGGGGCCTTAGAGGTCAAGTGGGCCAGTTCCATGGATCAGAAACCAATGCCTTGAACAGCTAAAGGATTTTTCAAAGACTCACAATTAGTTATTGAGAGACTTGGGCCAATCCCCAATTCTTTTGACACTTAAACCTGTGGACATTTCATTAAACCCAACCTCTCTAGGTCACACCTGTATAGTTCAGTCAATTTTCAGCTGAAGTTTGGGGCTACTCTCAAATGTGGGCTTTATTCTTAAACTGTTAAGCAGTTACTGTTTATACATCTTTTCTAAATTCAATAGAGTTCCAAACAAACCTAACATGTTTGTGGTTAAACTAGAAGACTAACTAGTAAGCTTTAGTATTTATACATTAACTAATTAAGGCCTGAGTTGGAAAGGTAATTACACTCTTTCTTTGGTGTCATTGTTCAGAACTGTAGGGTTCATTTAATCTTTATATTTTCATTTGTAATAGCTTTTAGGAAGGTGGATAAAATAACATGGACACATAAAAATTGGTATTTTTTAATAGCATATGTAACCTTTGTTTTTCTTCTGTAGGTGATGACAGGTATGTGCAATAATGATGCAAAATATTTAGTTGTGAAATTTTGAGAGTGAGATTTACACATTGATAGTTAAACAAATCTTAAAAATTTTCTTCTCTTAATCATAGGCCAAGAAACACATTTTGAAACAAGTGGAACATAAAAAGTTTGTTCTCATAATCATAGAGAAACATTTTGAAATAAAATTAAAAAAAAATTTACACATATATTTGTGTGTGTGCATGAACACACACACACACACACACACATATAAACCGATGCAGAAATTTGACAAAACTTCTTGCAACTGAATAGTATCATCTAATGGTTGAGAAACAGCATGTACCAATTACAGGTACATGGCTGATATTCAGAAATTATTGTGGAGTGAATAAATAAGCCAGTAACCTTTGAAAAGATATTGGTTGCATGTGATATTTGAGTATAGTGTAGGATGAATTGAAAACAGTTAGCGGTAGTGCTTTGGAAATAAGATGTTGAGGATAATTAGATGTTTTTCCATTGGCTTATTTTGTTTCAGTTATCATTTTTAATCCATTTATAAAATACGTTAGTCAATTGCAGTTTTAAATCCATTTTGGAACAAGAAGAATTGTAAATGTATCTTATATTCTATTTATACAACAAATATTTTTTATAAGTATGAAGGATATTTTCTTCTGATTTTTGACTGTTCACATATTATGACAATGCAGACTTGATATTAGTATTGGGTGTGGTATAGTGCCTTTTCTGAATGATAATGTGCCATATCTTGAAAGTCATTTTCAAAATGAAAATTCTGATGGCAGCTTTGTTTCATAATACTGAAAAACTTTGTTTTTCCTTAAAGCTTTACTATTGAGAGAGGCTCTAGGAATAGATAATAAAGCTAGTTAGATTTTAGCATAACACATTTTGCTTTCTGAATTGATTTTCAGAATTCATTGGTTGAGGCCATGTGTCGTGGATGGGACCAATGCATGGACATACTTCAAGAAATAAGCAAACAATAACACATTGAAGGATATAATTAAATATAACCATATAGAGTAAGTGGAGAAGGAAATGGCAACCCATCCAGTATTCTTGCCTGGAGAACCCCATGGACAGAGGAGCCTGACAGGCTACTGTCCATGGGGGTCACAAGAGTTGGACATGATTTAGCAACTAAAGAGAGATGTAAAATAAAATAAATATTGTTAAAATTGTATACTCATAAAATATATTTAACCAGTATAGCATTTGTCAATATAAAATTAGAATGCATAGATGAAAATTATGACAATTTTAGAGGTTAAAACTAAGCCTATTACTTGAATGTTAACTTGGAGTAGAAGGAATACTGTTTATTTTTCAACACCTAAGGTAATTTTTAGTATCATTCTTTTAGTATATTAAATTCTTAGTGAATGATTGAATGATTCTTTCCCAATGGAAATGTTATTAGTATTCATTGTTATTGTTGTTTAGTTGCTAAGTCGTGTCCAACTCTTTGCGACCCCATGGACTGTAGCCTGCCAGGCTTCTCTGTCCATGGGATTTTTCCATGCAAGGCTACTGGAGTAGGTTGCCATTTCCTTCTCCAGGGGATCTTCCTGACCTAGGGATAAAACCCTTGTCTCTTGGGTCTCCTGTATTAGCAAGCCGATTCTTTACCATTGAATCAACAGGGTCACCCCATTAGTATTCATATATAGTCTTTAGTCCTTTTATTATTTCTTTACCAGCTACAGCTGGTACAGTTTTTCACTAGACTTCAGATCCTAGCTCTGCTTCTGGTTACCATCTCAGACTCCCTGTGGCCAAAGCAGGGATTATCTAAAGCAGTGATCTCAGTGTAGATGGTCAGAGAACTATTTGCTACTGGTGGAATAAGGAAATGTGACCAAAACATAAATCTGTATGCTTTTTACTTCATCAAGAAAAGCTTGCTTAGTGACATGGCTGATTGAAATTCTGGCTTATCTCTTTCATAGCAGGACATTAACAATCAGTTTGAGGCCTGGCATTGCTAGCAGGCCATTCTCGGAGGAGCAATGAGTGCAGGTCCATTCTTCTCCTCTTCTCATGAAGGCAGAGTGACCCATGTGAGCCTGGGGACCAGAACCACATGCAATCTGTGAAACTGGGGCCAGAGCAGAACCAGTTGGGCCATGTGGAAGACAGCCATGGAAGGACGCTGGAAAAAGCTGAAACAAAATGAAAAATACTGACTGGAATCATATAAAGTTTTATACTTAGAAATAGGGGAAAACAATAGCCTTGCAACCAGTCCCTGTGGCTGGTCTCTAAGTAGGTGGATTTGACTTCTAGTTATAGGGCAGACTAGAGAGTATCCTCTTAATAGGGAAAACCTGAGTATGATGGATAAGATGTGTTGTTTGAAAAGTAATTTTAAAAGCATTGCTGAGCTGGCAGAAACATAAGGAACTCTCTTGGAGGACAGAGATGAAAGGGCTGTATGAATCAGGAGGGGGAAGTAGCCACTGTAGCCAACTTTTGTCCTTGAGGTATCTAATGACCTCCAGTGGCCCAAAGCCTGGGTTTTAGCAGGCCATGTGTAGGGGGCTCAGGACATAGAGCCTGAGACTGAGGAACTGGCAATCATATGATTAAAACCTCAGTGAAGGAGGAAAATCTTACTCTGGAGGGGGTGTGGTAGAGACCTTGCATTCCCAGGTATGTATGTATGTATGTATGTATATGTGTGTATGTATATATGTATCTGCCTTTATCTATCAATCTATACCTATCTCTGCTTTGGTTGTGGGTGGAATGGGAAAAAAAGTCTTCCGTGAGAATTTCTAACTACTAGCCTGCATGAAGGTAGGTTTTGGGTTTGAGTTCACACTACTTGTAGGGCCTGAGAAAGCCCAAGTTGAATGTTCAGTTGAAAGTGGTCTTAGGTTGGCAGTACTCTGGATAGAAGGAAAGGGAAATCTCTTCTAGAAGAATACAATTTAAATCCTTACAGAATTCCCATGAATTCACAATAAAGATCCCATTCTCGCTTCAAAAAACCATAAGGAAATAAGCCACCATAAGCGTTAATTGATAGAAAAAACATACTGCAGAATCAGTTCCACATAAACTGCAGTTTGGAATAGTCTATTTCAGAGTGTAAAATAAGTCTGCTTAATATACTTAAAGAAATCAAAGAGACTTTTGAGAGTATGGCAAAGGAAGATTTGAAATGGAACCAATAAGAACTCATTGAAATGAAAATATAATGAAAGTGGAAATTCTTGGAATGAGACCTTCCTTGATCTTTTCTCAGAATCCTGGCACTTACATTTATTTTCCCCCTCATTTTTCTGTAACTTTTCTAAAGTTTTGCATCATCCCTCTAGTGAGAACACCACCAGTGTTTTCCAACCAGCCAAAGAGAAGTTAATATGTAACTTTTCTAGAACAGCACATCAGTCTCTGAACTTTTAGAAAGAAAAAGGTGTAATTACACACAACCTCCATTTGTAAGAATACACCCCTGTTATTTTTTCCCTAGTAAAATGGATTTTTCCCCCCCAAAGCTTATCTGCCTTTCTAATGGAACACTTATGGGCAATCTTGTGTAGACACTCATAGGCAATATTTCTTTTCTGCTCAAAAAGTCAGAGACATACATCCCTTCAGATATTTGTAATAGGAAAGCGGTGAGCTAATTATTATTTTGATGCTTATAATTCCTGACCAGATTTTAAAAGCCATGTTGGTCAGTGATGTTGGAAGATTAATTTTAACTCTTCTGTCAATTAGAAAAAAACAAAACCAGATTTAATTAAATGCAAACAAATTTCTGAGTAAAACTCTTTTAAAGGTGGAGTATAGATTCAAGCTTTTGATCTATGGCTCCTCTGTCCATGGGATTTCCCAGGCAAGAATACTGGAGTGGGTTGCCATTTCCTTCTCCAGGGGATCTTTCCGACCCAGGGATTGAACCTGGGTCTCCTTCATTGCAGGCAGATTCTTTACCATCTAAGCCATCAGGGAATCCCATAGATTCAAGCTTTTGATCTAGTGGGAGAGGACTGATAAACAAATATGATAATATTAAGCAGAAGAAAACAAGGGACATGAGAGAAGTACAAAGAAAGTGCTGCAATTTGTTCAAAATAGGTAAGGATTATAGCAGAGGGATCTGGAAAGGCTATGTGGAAAATGTGAAATCTGAGTTGAGTCTTGGGAAGTGAATAGGGCTTTCCTTTATGGAGATGGGGGTGGGTGTTATAGAAAGAAGATACTTCATAGAAAAGGGCTAGATATGTGAAAGCTTGGGCCTTTCTAGGGAATAGTAGGCAAGATCAGTGGCATTTATAGATTAATACAAAGTTTTGACTTCATGCTGGTGACACAAAGACACGTGACAATTTGGAAACTTGAACTTGGCTGAAGCAAGAATGTGAACCAAGCTTTCTGCAATATTCTTATTTGGGAGGGGTCACTTAGAGAGCAAGCATCCCTAGTTGTCAGCCCAGCACCAACCACCAACATAGTTCTAGTCTCAACTTGGCATCACATGGACCTTAAAGCTTGTGGATATTAAAAGTAATGTTTCTATGTTTTCTGTAATTTAAAAAGCTCTTTTAGTGGTGGTTATTGAGATTTTCAAAGAGGACAAAGACACTGGTTGCTTCAGATAAATGTAGAGGTGGAATGCTGAATTTGCTATTGGATTGGATTGGGACAGGAACTTGAAATTTTGCAAATGACCTGGGACAAAACCCTTTCTGTGATCAAGGGTCTGCTTGTATCTAGCTTGACTGGAAGGGAACAGAAAAAAATTGTAGAAGTAGAATAGGGCCATATTTAATGGCAGGCTATGATAAAGTTGTATGAGCAGCTCTTTCATATGAACTGAATTGAACTTATAGGAAAGTTTTTATTGGTGTGTTAATTGAACTTTCATAACCAACAAAGTTGATGCTGAAAGTAACTATAAAGACTATTCAAATAAGAAGTTCAGTAAAATGAAACCTTTCACATTTGTTGTTGTTCAGTCATTAAGTTTGTCTGACTCTTTGTGACCCCATGGACTGCAGCACTCCAGGCTTTCCTGTCCTTTACTATCTCCCAGACTGTTTTCAAGCTCATGTCCATTGAGTCGGTGATGCCATCCAGCCATCTCCTTCTCTGTTACCCCCTTTTCTTCTTGCCTTCAATCTTTTCCAGTAACAGTCTTTTCCAATGAATCAACTCTTGGCATTTAGGTGGCAAAGTACTGGAGGTTCAGCTTCAGCCTTAGTCCTTCCAATGAATATTCAGGGTTGATTTCCTTTAGGATTGGCCAATTTGATCTCCTTGCTGTCCAAGGGACTTGCAAGAGTCTTCTCCAGCACCCAACTCAAAAGCATCAATTCTTTGACATGCAGCGTTCTTTATGGTCCAACGCTCACATCCATACATGACTATTGGAAAAGCCACAGCTTTGAGTATACAGACCTTTGTTGGCCAAGAGATGTCTCTGCTTTTTAATGTGCTATCTAGGTTTGTCATAGCTTTTCTTCTCAGCAGCAAACATCTTTTAATTTCATAGCTGCAGTCACCATCTGCAGTGATTTTTGGAACCCAAGAAAATAAAGTCTGTCACTGTTTCCATTGTTTCCCCATCTATTTGTCATGAAGTGATGGGACTGGATGCCATGGTCTTTGTTTTTTGAGTGCTGAGTTTTAATCCAGCTCTTTCACTCTCCTCTTTCACCTTCATCAAGAGGCTCTTTATTTCCTTTCTGCTTTCTGCCATTTGGGTGATATCGTCTGTATATCTCAGGTTGTTGATATTTCTCTCAGCAATCTTGATTTCAGCTTGTGCTTCATCCAGTCCAGCATTTCATGTGATGTACTCTGCATGTAAGTTAAATAAGCATGGTGACAATATACAGCATTGACATACTCCTTTCCCTGTTGTTCCATGCCTGGTTCTAACTGTTGCTTATTGACCTGCATACAAGTTTCTCAGGAGATAGGTAAGGTGGTCTGGTATTTCTGTCTCTTTAAGAATTTTCCACAGTTTGTTGTGATTCACATAGTCAAAGGCTTTAATGGAGTAAATGAAGCAAAAGTAGATGTTTTTCTAATTCCTGTGGTTTTTCTGTGATCCAATAGATGTTGGCAATTTGATCTCTGGTTCCTCTGACTTTTCTAAATCCAGCTTGACATCTAGAAGTTCTTGGTTCACGTTCTTCTGAGGCCTAGCTTGAAGGATTTTGAGCATAATCTTGCTAGCATGTGAAATAAGCACAATTGTATGGTAGTTTGAACTTTCTTAGGCATTGCCCTTCTTTGGGATTGGGATGAAAACTGACCTTTTCCACTCCTATGAGTGCTGCTGAATTTTCCAGATTTGCTGGCATATTGAATGCAACACTTTAACAGAACCATCTTTTAGGATTTGAAGTAGCTCAGCTGGAATTCCATCACCTCCACTAGCTTTGTTCATAGTAATGCTTCCTAAGGTGCATTTGACTTCACACTCCAGGGTGTCTGGCTTTAGGTGAGTGACCACACCCTCGTAGTTATCTAGGTCATTAATATCTGTTTTGCATAATTCTTCTGTGTATTCTTGCCACCTTTTCTTAATATCTTCTGCTTCTGTTAGGTCCCTGCCATTTCTGTCCTTTATTGTGCCCATCTTTGCGTGAAATGTTCCCTTGGTGTCTCCAATTTTCTTAAAGAAATCTCTAGTCTTTCCAGTTTTGTTTTCCTTTATTTCTTTGCATTGTTCACTTAAGAAGGCTTTCTTATCTCTCCTTGCTATTCTCTGGAACTGTGCATTCAGTTGGGTATATGTTTCCCTTTCTCCTTTGCTTTTTGTTTCTTTTCTCTGTCATTTGTAAAGCCTCCTCAGGTAATCACTTTGCCTTCTTGCATTTCTTTTTCTTTGGGATGGTTTGGTCAATTCATCCTGTGCAGTGTTACGAACCTCCGTCCATAGTTCTTCATAGTCTACCAGATCTAATCCCTTGAATCTATTCATCACCTCTACTGTATAGTCACAAGGGATCTGATTTAGGTCATATCTGAATGGCCTAGTGGTTTTTCCTACTTTCTTCAATTTAAGTCTGAATTGTGCAATAAGGAGCTCATGATCTGAACCACAGTCAGCTCCCGGTCTTGTATTTGCTGACCGTATAGAGCTTCTCCATCTTCGGCTGCAAAGAATATAATCAGTCTGATTTCAGTATTGACCATCTGGTGATGTCCATGTGTACAGTCATCTCTTATGTTGTTGGAATAGGGTGTTTGCTATGATCAGTGTCATAACACTGGTCAAAACTCTGACAAAACTCTGTTAGTCTTTGCCCTGCTTCATTTTTGACTCGAAGTCCAAATTTGCCTGTTACCCTAGGTATCTCCTGACTTCCTTTGGAGAGTTCTGACAAATGTCGTCCACTGGAAAGGGAATGGCAAACCACTCCAGTATTCTTTCCTCAAGAACCCCATGAACAGTATGAAAAGGCAAAAAGGTATGAGAGCAGAAGATGAGCCCCTCAGGTTGGTAGGTGTCCAGTATGCTACTGGAGAAGAGTGGAGAAATAGCTCCAGAAAGAATGCAGAGGCTGGGCCAAAGCAGAAATGACGTTCAGTTGTAGGTGTGTCTTGTAGTGAAAGATGCTGTAAAGAACAGTATTGCATAGGAAGCTGGAACGTTAGGTCCATGAATCAAGGTAAATGGATGTAGTCAAGCAGGAGATGGCAAAAGTGAACATCAACATTTTAGGAATCCACTAAATTGGATGCGAATAGGTGAATTTAGTTCAGATGACCTTTTATCTACTACTGTGTCCAAGAATCCCTTAGAAGAAAAGGAGTAGCCATCATAGTCAATTAAAGAGTCCAAAACGCAGTACTTGGGTTCAGTCTCAGAAACAACAGAATGATTTCGGTTCGTTTTCAAGGCAAACCATTCAACATCACAGTAATCCAAGTCTATGCCCCAGCCATTAATGCTGAAGGAGCTGAAGTTGAACAGTTCTATGAAGACCTACAAGACCTTCTAGAACTAACACTAAAAAAGATTTCCTTTTCATCTTAGGGGATCGGAATTCAAATGTAGGAAGTCAAGAGATACATGGAGTAACAGGCAATTTTCACATAATTGTTATATTCTCAAGGCTTCGAGTCTCCTAATTTTGTACCCGACATTAAGATTGTAGGTTATGTTGGATTTTTCTGTAATCTCCATCTCTTTAGGTAGTTTTTCTATCTCTCTGGAAGAATTGCAATCATATTTGTTAGGATTATAACATGTCTTTGGTAGACATCATCAGTTGCCTATCCCAAGTCCATTTACCCTTCTTCCTAGCTGATAAAACTCTGGGAAAGCCGTATACCTAGTTAAGCACACCTCACAGTCTCAGAGTTCCTTAATATCTATGGGTGGCCCTGTGTGCCAATTCTGGGCAATGGGATAGAAGCAGGCATGCCCTAAATAAAAAGAGAAAGACTCAGCTGACATGTGCCCTTTGCTGTTCATCCTCTCTCTTTTTCTTGGTTGAAGGATAAAAATATTTCTTGAGCCTTCAGGAGGCATCTTGAGACCATGAGGGCAGAGCAGAAAGATAAAGGAGGATGTGACAGTGATACCCTCATGAAGCCACTTTATCAGCCCTCATCTGTTCACTTCTGACATATCTCTTGAGTTAGAAAAACTAGCCAGCCTTGGCTACTTTAGGCAGGTCTTTTTTTCTTTTTTAATGGAAGCCTACTTCCAGTCAGATACAAAATGTTTAACATTTCACGTCTTGATCTGAACCTGTCACATTTTAGGAACTCAGTATCCACATATGGCTAGGACTACTGTATTGGACATGGCGGTTTTAAGAGAAGAACAAAGTGATTTATATGCTATAGAAATACACTGGTTTATTCTAAAAAAATAATTTCACCAAAATTCTAATTGTCTAGGGTAGTAAAAGAAATATGCATAAATTAATTTCTAGGAGAATCTAGCAATAGTGAGGAAAAAGTCCTATTGAAATTGTCCAACCATCTTTTTAAAGTGAGTCTGACCTGGGTTGTTAGATATGATCTAAAAAAAAAGATGATCAATAAATGAAAATTTATTGAAACCATGTGTGTAATCTTGGAAGTAGAAAAAGTACTCTCAATTTCACTTCTAGGATATATTAAGAAGTAGGAAACTTATTTGTGTCTTTTTGCAGTTATTCACAATGTCTAGCTAAAATGTTGGGAATTTATTTAGCCTGTTTTACCATTCTGTTATTACAGCCTTTTCCTTCCTTGAATAGAGAGGGATGAGAGAAGAGGAATTTGGGAACACAGGAAAGGCTTTATTACTTCATTGTTATAGTCATTGAACTTCATATCAACTCAATTTGGATTTGATTCCTAAAGTTAGAAT
Organism: Dama dama; assembly: GCF_033118175.1. Classification (NCBI taxonomy): domain Eukaryota; kingdom Metazoa; phylum Chordata; class Mammalia; order Artiodactyla; family Cervidae; genus Dama; species Dama dama. The sequence continues at coordinate 66,531,285 of NC_083692.1, forward strand.
ATCTCAATAATCTTTGTCTTGGCATAATATTTGCTAATGTAATTGTTATTTATCTCAGTTCATTTAATGAATCAAATATTCCAAAGAGTATTTAACTCTTTACTCTCTTTTTGCTCAACCAGCGTCAGATACTCTGTTTACCAGCAGCAAAGGTTCTGATTGTCAGCAGGGCCCAGCTCCCCTGAAGCTCCTCCTGCTGGAAGTACTAGAGAACATTTAAAAAAGTTTCTGCAGACATACGAGAAGTCTTCTAGTTTGTTTTGTTTTGTTTTGATATGACTAGAGGCACTCTTTGTGAAGACAAGGGATTCTCTTGTGCCTAACTAGAAATAATAGATGACTGTTTCTATTTTGTTTCTCTTATTTTTTAAATTGGCATATAGTTGATTTATAATGTGTTAGTTTTTGCTGTACAGCAAAGAGATTCAGTTATACACATATATACGTTCTTTTAAATATTCTTTTTTGTTATGGTTTATCACAGGATATTGAATGTAGTTCCCTGTGGTATACAGTAGGACTTTGTTGTTTATCTATTCTATATGTAACAGATTGCATCTGCTAGTCCCAAACTCCCAATCCACCCCTCCTTCATCCACAACCTGCTTGGCAACCATGGGATGTTCTCTATGTCTGCAAGAGAGAATTGCTTCTAAAGACAATGAAGGGGAAATTTTGTTGAAAGATTTCTCTAATAATAACGTAAATATGTAAACCTGGTTAGCAAAAATGGCTTTTTAGAGAATTCAAGAAATCCAGAAGATATATAGAAGAAAGGAAAAATCATCCATAATGTCACCTCCTAGAAAGATGACCAAAAACACAACCATAGTTAACCTGTGGCTGTTACCCTACCAGACTTTTTTCCTATTCACATGCTGCTCTCCACCACACACAACCCCCTCCCCTCTTCTCTCTTTGCTTTCCTTCTGGGTTTCTTTGTCTTTGTACAAAAGAAATTCTACATATTCTACAGATATTTCATAGCCTGCTCTTTCCTTTAACATCCATTAATAGGCACATTCCTATGTTAATAAAGTATATACCAACCTCATCATTTTAAGTAATATGCTATTATGATGAGTCTATGAGTGTTTGTCTGTTGTGTGAGTCCTGTGATTGTTCATCTCTAGTTATGGTCAGTATTTTTGTTGTTATAAACCATGATGGAGTGAGCATCTTTCTTCTATGCATTTGTTGAGTTATTTTCTTAGGATAAGTTCCTAGGTAGAATTGCTGAGTCAGAGTATATGTAGAAAGAGTTTGGCTCTATGTTGTCAATATACCCTCCAAAGATGATGATTAATTTTTACATGCACCAACAGTGTTCCAGAGAGCTACATTTATGCCAGTTGTGTTATCATTAAAAAATTTGTTGACACTCTGATAGTTTAAAATGATATCATTGCTTTAGTTTGCATCTTTTGGTTACTAGTGAATTTGGACATGCTTTCAAATGTTTTTTGGCAGTTTGTATTTTTTCATTAGGTAAATTTTCTATTTATATATATTAAAAATTAAGGTGTTTTTCTTTTTAATATATAGCTATCTTTATATATTTAGAATACATACTCTTTGTTACATGTTATAGGCCCGACTATTTCCAGGGTGTTAAATTTTACTGACTATTTTCCAGTATTAAAGAAGTTTGCAAGGGGCTCTTTTTCTAGCTTATTATCATGTGGAGTCGTTTGTGAGAAGTATATATGAGTTGTTGCAACTTGCTTTATGTTTCTTGAAATGGTATATCAAAAATATTTATATCCTTTCATGTCTAAGCCCTGCATCTTTTCTGGAATATGTTTTGAGTAAATTGTGCCAGGGAATCACCATCTAAATTATGTTCCTGCTAAAGTGTCTGCTACTGACTTTGAAGTTTGCTGCTAATCTTTTCTTAGCTACAGTTCTTTGGATCTAAGTTTTAGATAAGCAGTGGCAAGTAAAAACATGGAAGAGTGTAATTTCTTTTCTCCAGGGAGTCTACTTTTAATATTTTAGATTAACGTTAAAAACAGAATTAGCCAACACGGTTTTTATTTTTATTCTACCTCTACATTATATGAAAACACACACAGTCAACATCAATGATCTGATATTACCCCTCAGAATATTTTATGAACTGATTATTCAAGCAACATGCAGCAGTTAGTAAATTTTTTTTAAATGTATTAAGATTTGAAATATCTGTTAACTGATACTGTACTATATACTTGAATGTTGAATAGTCCCATGCAAAAATGAAATAATAATTAGGGACAGAATGGAGATAGTAGATAATGCTATGGTTGGAACCATTTTTTGCAACATATATTAATCAACATGTTTGTATGCCTTAAACATATGCAATGTTGTTAATATATGTTAATTACATCTCAGTAAAGCTAGAGAACCAAAAAGTTTTGAAATACTTATGAAAACACAGGGCTTTTCATGCTTTGGAAAGTTTACCAACTAATTGATGTTTTTAGCCACTGTTACATTTTTGAGTGTGAAAGTAGCATGGTAATATTAAATTTGATGATGAAAGCTAATAATATGTATTAAATTTGTGCCTCTAAGAATTTAAGATTAAATAGAGGACATGAGACAAATAAATACATAACTAGTGGGAGAATGTAAACAATAAAGATTTTGAAGGATAAAGTATAGAAGGTGGTATTTGATGCTTTGGCAAATGTGGAAGAAACCTCTGCAGAGTTTGAGTTACTCAGAGAGAAGGAGGGGAATGGGACAAGCAGAGGAGCAATAGCTGGATGTCACAAGGGTGCCACGAGGATATGGGTGGGAGTGGCAACTGTGGAGGGCAGGATGGCAGAGAACACCAAGGGCAGCAACTATCAATGGGTCCTGAGGTGGGGGTCAAGCACTAACCCCAGGTAGTCAGCCAGAACTTTGTCAAAATAGTGGTCTTGACATGACTATTGCAGGCAATCTGAGAAAATGGGTACAATGAGATACGCGCACATGAGAGAAGCACCATGTATGTGAAAGCAAGACGGAGAGCTGAAACCCTGTGTCTGTATCCTGGGAAAATTTAAACCTCACTGACACTCTCTGCTGCAAATTTATGGGAGAATAAATGGACTAAGAAAAAGAGACTGTGTAATTCATTATGATTTTTCAATGGTACCTAACTCACATTATGTGCTTTTTAAGTTTTTTAATTAGTTGACTAAAAATACCTTTGAAAACTGGGTCATAGTGTAATTCACACCTTGTTTATAATATATAAAGGCATGAACTGATACAGTTTTAAATAATTTTGTGTATATAATTTGGATCTTTTAAAAGTTGACTTTGTTTTATAATGTGTTCTGGGTTTTAGCCATCCGTCTTGTGAAAGAAAGTGTGAAAATGAAGGTCATTCAGTTGTGACTGTATAGTCCATGGAACTCTCTAGGTCAGAATACTGAAGTGGATAGCCTTTCCCTTTTCTGGAGGATCTTCCCAACACAGGGATCGAACCAGGTCTCCCACATTGCAGGCAGATTCTTTACCAGCTGAGCCACAAGGGAAGCCCATGAATACTGGAGTGGGTAGCCTATCCCTTCTCCAGAGGATCTTCCCGACCCAGTAATCGAACCTGGGTCTCCTGCACTGAAGGCAGATTCTTTACCAACTGAGCTATGAGGGAATATTCCATTTCCACAAGTTTCATAATTCTTAAAACTTTGATATTCCGACTTCCATATCCTTGACTCTGGGTTCAGAAAGTCCCAATGATAACTCATAGTAAATGGAGTGAGATCACAAGGCCTCAGAGGCCAAGATGGCTATATATTAAAATCTTTGAATTAGCGTGAAAAACATAAAGACTTCTCAGTGACATTTGCAGAGCATCGTCATTGCCCTTGTTTTTGTAGTGCATTATAGTTTGGAAAGTACTTGTCCCCGCAGCATGACTTGATCTTCATGACAACTTGGAGGCAGGTATAGTCATCACTACCTCTGTTGTTACAGATCAGACACCAAGATGAGGGGTTGAGGTGACCTGCTTGCAACCCATATCTCTTGACTGCTGGAAGAGTTCTTTAAACATACATAGGCCTCTGTCATCATTATTTGATCATAACTCCCTATTTAGATGGTATCGGAAGGCAATGCTTTTAATTTTCTTCTTCTTTGTAGGGGCCATACTGTTTCAGGTTTAGTGGATTTGGTATTCAAATATTTGAATGAATTCTTTTTTCCAAGAAAGGTAATAATACAGCTCTACCTTAAATAGATTGTTAAAACCTGCTCCACTCTGGCAGATGTTTTGAGAAAATTAGATATAGGAATAGGTCAATAGCCATGCACTCAGCTTGATTCCTTCGCAAAGATTTATTGCAGCGGTTAAGTGGAGAATCAAGTGGCCAGACAAATCTTTTAATTAGCCCGTGATCATGGAGCTTACCTCATTCATTCCCTAGATCTGCAGGGGCACAAAGAGAGGTTTTTTCAAATAATTTTCATACTGTTTTTTGTGGCTCATATACTTGACTGTTCAGGAGCCACTAGACCATAAAATCCAGCCAGTGAGAGCATTGGAAGTCCCAGAGCTCAAAGGTTTGTTAAGTGGTGTGAAACTCTATTGTTTTGTGCATGTGTTAAATAATTGCTGTCAGTGCAAGACTGTTAAAAATTCCCAGCTAATAATAACACGAAGAGTACTTTATGGCTTCAAAAGGAGATAAAAGAATTTCTTATTCAGCACTTTGGCCATATCACAGCAGATGTCAGTTTTGTGATTGTGAGGACTTTACTTTTGGCAGATGCTCTCCCTTCTGGCAGCAGAGCTCTAATTACCATATAAATTAAACTGGAAAATGAGCGGAGGGCACAAAGCCTGGCCCCTTCTGCTCATACCCACATTGAGAGGGCTGCTGTGCCAGGCCGGCAGAATGGGGGCCCCAGCGATGGAGAGGGTTCCACCTCCCCTTTCTTTCCATTCAGATTGATTAGAAGAACATTAAGCTGCTTAGCTGCTGTGCAAACACAAGGATCATTCTTTTGCACTCTCTCTCTCTTTTTTTAACCCAGTGTCTTCTCTCCAACAGCATTCCATGAATTAGCCTAATCCATCCTGCTTTAATTCAGAGACACTAATTATATTTCAGCGTACATTCTTACACACTAAATTATAAGTATCCTTACTATAATCAGTTGTAACTAGTCCTTAAATTGAGGGTTTAGTACTTTCCTTTTATGGGATAACAAGCTTTGCTGTGTTATGTGATGGGATTAAATCCTTTAGGACTTGAAATTGAAGATGCGGATGATGCATTATTTTTTTTTTCCTAAAGAACTCTATGTTTTCTTCTAGCCAGAGTGTAATTCAAACTTTGCAGTGTCCTTTTACAATTTGTAAAATGGTATTTGATGATTAGGTACATTTGGGATGTGAACTAATAACCACAATTTGTTGGGACATAATTATAACACAGATGAATAACAGTTTATAGTTGCCAAGTATTTCCCATGTAAATTATCTTGTTGGTATGTAATAACCCTCAATATGGGTAATTTAGGGATTCATATAAGGTGGCTGCTGCAGGCCACATAGTTAATTGGTAGCATAGCTGGTGTAAGAAGACTTATCTGGCTTTGGGGGGCTCTTTCCTCCCACCTTATGCTGCTTATTGAAGATTCCCCCAGTGTTAAGCTTACAGACTTACAAAATTCCCAATGAAATGATCCTTCCTATCAGCATTATTTATTTGTTTTTTATTGGGCTTCGTGGAAAATCATCACAGTTTGTAGTTTCAAGAGAACCACTTGTGAGTATTGTGCAAAATTTTACATTTTACTCATACCATAAAATAAGAAGGGGCTTCACTGGTGGCTCAGATGGTAAAGAGTTTACCTGCAATTCAGGAGACCTCGGTTTGAAAACCTGGGTTAGGAAGATTCCCTGGAGAAGGGAATGGCCACCCACTCCAGTATTCTTGCCTGAAGAATTCCATGGACCGAGGAGCCTGGAAGGCTACAGTCCAAAGGGTTGCAAAGAGTCAGACATGACTGAGTGACTAACACTTACACTTTTCACATAAAATAAGAAACCATATTTTTTACTCTTTAGTTATTCTGGTTTCTTTAAACAATTTTGCTTTAAAAATATGTGTAACCAGTTTTAAGCATCTTTAGAAAATTATAAAGAAGGTAGCCTGATGATTTTTCCCTTGAGAACTGTCTATTCAGAGTGGGTAAGAGAACTACAGAGACTCTCTTTTCAGAAAAGGACTGGGTAAGAACCACATCAGTTGAGAGATATATCTGTTTCCTGTCCAGTGTCCCCTTTCTGCCATGAAAAAAATTGTATACCCATTAATCCTCTCTGCTGTCTTAACTTACCTCATTGGGATTTCTCCTCTTTAATATTTAGATTTTAATAGATGAGACTGTGGGAAAGCACCTTGACTTGTCGAGGTCAGAGACTCATCTGGAACTTAACTTCTTAAAGAAGAGCATTCAGCGATGGCAATCTGAAGCAGAGGTACTTAGTCACTAGGCAACTGCCCAGAAGTCACCGGCTAAGGTTGAATTCCCTTGGGCTCCATTTGTTAAGTCCAAGTCCATTCACAGGACTTGGCTTACATACATGAAGAAATGATTACCATAGTAAGTTTACTGAACATCCATCATATCATATAGATGCAAAATAAAAAGAAAAGTACTTTTTCCTTGTGATGAGAAATCTTAGAATTTACCCACTTAAAAACTTTCATATATAATATAGTTGCTCAGTTGCATCGGGCTCTTTGCGACCCCATGCACTGTGGCCTGCCAGGCTCCTCTGTCCATGGGGATTTTCCATGCAAAAATACTGGAGTGGGTTGCCATGCCCTCCTCCAGGGATAATATACAGCAGTGTTAATTATATTTACCACGTTTTTACGTCTCTAGGACTTCTTTATCTTATAACTGGCATTCGAGAAGTATTAGAGACCACTCTTTACCCCCTCCCCCCAGTTAGACATAATGTTTAATGTTAACTATCTTATACAGGGAGGAGCAGAAAAGATTCCTGCTATGTGCGTTTAGATGATATTTGTGACAAAAGAAAAAAGAAAAGAAATATGTTCCAGTTCTAATTGTGATATTGGAATGATACATTACCAAAGAGAGAAGGATACAGAATACTAATTCATAATTATGGTTTGGTGAGATATTCTTTGATGACCATAAACCAAACATTATATGTAGAAAGTTATGTTTTCTAAATTTGTCTTTGTCTGTTTCCTTTGTTGAAATGAGGCACCTGTGTTTGTATTTTGCTTTGCTGGTATTTTGGGCCATAGCAAAGGAGGAAATAATGTTTTGAGATGAAAGAAACGGTGTGGAGGTGCCACCTAGTGGTCACATCATCATGTCTGAATTCTCTTTCTTGCCAGTGCTGATTGGGTGTCATTGGTGGGTTGCCTGGTAGAGTTGTTTCCTGGAGAGTCATTTTAAGATATAAGTGGTGAATCTACTAGCATACTGTTATCCTGGGTAGGATAATGTTTTTACCTCTGTGTTATGGTCACTAAAGTTATTCTGCTCCAAGTTCATTATTTAAAATTAGTTTTATTAGCTGGATGGCTTTTGTTATTCTTTTTGCTAATCTTAGCTAATTATATCAGCAAGATTTGAGTTTTACTTGAAAATCACAGCTCATGATTGTTCACCATTTCATTGAAATGCCCTCATATTTGAATATGCAGAAGGCATGTAGAGTTTCTGGAGTGCATTGCAAGACCTAACTGACTTCTGGATGATGTCCAGGTGCAGTGAGATTTCATTAAAAGTCTTTCTTGTTCTTTTAGGATTAATCTCTCTTTAGAAGAATGCCATAGAAGAAAAAGATCAATGGGAAAACTCATCTTTTAGAATACTTTTTCAGATTAGCTATGTTCATTCAGCAAGTACATACTTCATTAGAAAGATAGCCAGGGACAGCTGACTATACTAATTTCTTTTCTTTACCCTTAAACCTGTGTATTCCAGAAGTATCAAATATTGAAGTTTTTAAAAACAAACTGTTGGTAATAGAGATCTTAAGAGTGATCAGATTCCCAGAGGTATATCTTCTGTTCTGTGACAAATGATCTTTGAAGGTTCTTCTATGTGTGTGTTTGATGTGGGAGGGAATTACAGGCTGGGCAGATGGGAGGAGGGGATACATTTATCATAACTGACTTTCATTGGGATATAAAATAAATTTCCTCAGGATGATTTTTACTTTATTGGTATTGTTTTGGTATCCATTTTGGGCAGTATTTTGCACAAAGAATCTTAACATCTGATTAGGTACTAACATTTTGTCTTTATTATTAGCATATTGAATAATTTTTTTTTGTCAAAGAAATTCTCATGGTGGAATTAAATAAGATAATAAAGAAACAGGAGAGCATTTCAGAACAACATAGACTTTAGCTAAACACTTCTAAAGATGTCCTCTGAATTTGCAAAGACAACCCAGATTATACACAGTTACTTAGGTTGTAAAGTGTCTACTGCCTGCCCAACACTGTGTAAGGGTCATGTCTGAAAAGACTACAGAAGTATATATGAGGGAGTGTGTTCTCAAGTTTCTAATGAGAGGCACTGTTGAGACAAGTGTGGAGCCAGATGGCCTGTGTTTGCATCCCTGCTCTGTCCCTTACTAGTAGTGTGAATTTTGAAAAGTTACTTGACCTCTTTGCCTCGGTTTCTTCCTTTGTGAGTGGAGATAGTAAGAACTGACCTTGCAGAATTGAAAGGAAAGTGCTTAGGACAGTGCCTGGCTATATGATGGGGAAACTCAAACATTAGGTGTTTTCCTCTCATCATCTGGTGAGGAAGCCAAAGCATAGGCACCATAGACAAGAGGACACTTCAACCTTGTGTTTTATTAGGTAGGAAATTGTTAGGACTACTTATTAGATTGATTCACAAGAGAAATACCAGTATCGGCTAGGATATTTTGGAAAGGAAGGAATAATGAATAGAACTGAGTTTTGAACATTAAAAAATGATCTTAAGCCATTTTCTCCATTCCCATGTCAAATAAGGAGAATTGTGATTCTTGATGCTGTTTCCTTCTAGAGTGCTAAGGACAAAAAGCACGCTCTCCCCCTGTTTGTTCACCATTTGTTTTTCATTCATTCAGCAACAGTTTATGGATTGTGTCCCCTGTGCCAGGCTCTGTGCTTGGCACTGGGGATCCAATGGGGAGTGAGGCAGGTAAGAATCATCACTGTAGTTTTTGTTCTCTAACCTTTTCAGTAATGTTTCCCATGTGCCTCAGTGTCCTCTCTGGATTCCTCATATTCAACTTAAAAAAATTTTCATGTTAAAAAGCCATTGATTGTGAGAAATTGCAAACACATGCAATGTATTCAGAGGATTCTAATAAAAATTCAGCTTCAACATTTATCAGATCCATGACCCCCATCATGACCATATACGCATTAGAGTTATTTTCAGGCAAATCCAATACATCATGTCATTTCATCCATAAATACTCAGTATGAGTCTCTAATTGATAGGGTGTTATTAAGAAATATAGCCATCATGTCATTATTCACCTAACAAAATTAATAACAATTCCTTAATATTAAATAATCTCAAGGATATTTAAAATTTTAAAAAATTTAAATTAACATACAGGAAGTTATGCAGAAAATGAACTTTTGTTGTGTAAGGTCCTATGAATTTTAACATATGTAAGAATGCAGAACAACTCCATTGCTTTTCCAAACTCTCCATGCTCTCCCTTTATAGTTACCCTCTTCCCACATCTGCAAGAGAACACCACATAAGTGGAGTAATGCAGCATGCAGTCTTGTATCTGGTTTCTTTCACTCAGCATAATGCCTTTGCAGTCCATTCAAGTTGCATATATCTATAGTTCTTTCCCTTTCTTGCATATTTCATTGTGAATTATGAAATACAATGAGTAGCCTTTCATTGTATGGATGTGGCATAGTTTATCCTTTTATCCATTGAAGGATATTTGGGCTATTTCCAATTTTTGGCGATAAGTAGAACTATTATAAACTTTGTATCCAAGTTTTTGTGCGACTATCAATTTTCACTTCTCTGAGATAAATGATCAAAAGTGAATTGCTGAGTTGTTTGGTAAGTATATGTTTACCTTTAGAAGAAATTGAAAACCTCCATTTTTCACAGTGGCTGTACATTTTGTATTCTTCTCCAGCCACATATGAGGGTTGGAACTGTTCCATAGTCTTGCCAGTACTTGGAACTGTTAGAATTTAAAATTTTAGCCTTTTTAGTGTGTAGTGGTATATCATTGTTGTTTTAATTTGTATTTTTCTGTGTCTCATCATCATTCAGTCACTTAGCTGTGTCCGGCTCTTTGGGACCCCATGGGCTGCAGCATACCAGGCCTCCCTGTCCTTCACCATCTCCTGGAGCTTGCTCAAACTCATGTCCATTGAGTTGGTGATGCCATCCAACCATCTCATCCTGTCATCCCCTTTTCCTCCTACCTTCAATCTTTCTCAGCATCAGGGTCTTTTCTAATGCTCTTCGCATCGGGTGTCCAAAGTACTGGAGCTTCAGCTTCAGTATAAATCCCTCTAATGAATATTCAGGATTGATTTCCTTTAGGATTGACTGATTTGATCTCCTTGCAGTCCAAGGGACTCTGGAGAGTCTTCTCCAACACCACAGTTCGAAAGCATCAATTCTTCAGCGCTCAGCCTTCTTTATGGTCCAACTCTCACATCTATACATGACTACTGGAAAAACCATAGCTTTGACTACAGAGATCTTTGTTGGCAAAGTAATGTCTCTGGTTTTTAATATGCTATCTAGGTTTCTCATAGCCTTTCTTCCAAGGAGCAAGGGTCTTTTAATTTTATGGCTGCAGTCACCGTCTGCAGTGATTTTGGAGCCCAAGAAAATAAAGTCTGTCACTGTTTCCATTGTTTCCCCATCTATTGTTTCCCCATTTAGTGATGGGACTGGATGCCATGATCAACATTTTTTGAATGTTGAGTTTTAAGCCAGTTTTTTCACTCTCCTCTTCTGCCCTCATCAAAAGGCTCTTTAGTTTTATGCTTTCCTTTTTGAGGGTGGTGTCATCAGCCTATCTGAGATTATTGGTATTTCTCCCATCAATCTTGATTCCAGCTTGTGCTTCATCCAGCCCAGCATTTTGCATGATGTATTCTGAAGCAGGGTGATAATATACAGCCTTGATCTATTCCTTTCCCAATTTTGAACCAGTTTGTTGTTCTGTGCCTGGTTCTAACTATTGCTTCTTGACCTGCCTACAAGTTTCTCAGGAGATAGGTAAGGTGGTCTGGTATTCTCATCTCTTTAAGAATTTTCCACAGTTTATTGTGATCCATACAGTCACAGTCATTGAAGCAGAAGTATATGTTTTTCTGGAATTCTCTTGCTTTTTCTGTGATCCAACAGATGTTGGCAATTTGATCTCTGGTTCCTCTGCCTTTTCTAAATACAGCTTGAATATCTGGAAGTTCTCAGTTCACATATTGTTGAAGCCTAGCTTGGACAGTTTTGAGTATTACTTTGCTAGCATGTGAAATGAGTGTAATTGTGCAGTAGTTTGAACAGTCTTCGGCATTGCCTTTCTTTGGGATTGGAATGGAAACTGATCTTCTTGTGGCTAATGATGTTGAATGTATTTTTGTGAGCCTGTTCCCCATGTATATATCATCTTTGGTGAAGTGTATGTCTTTTGCCCTTTTTTAAGGTTGGGCTGTTTATTTTCCTACTGTTGAAGTTTGAGAGTTCTTTAAATATTCTGTTTATAAGTTCTTTATCAGATAAAGGACTGATGTATCTTTTCTGCAAAGTATTTTCTTCTACTTTGTTGTCTTGTCTTTTCATTTTCTTAACAGTGTCTTTTGCAGAGCAGGAAAATTTAATTTTGAGGCAGTTTATCATTTTCTTTTTTTGGTGTCATATCTAGAAATCTTTGCCTAACCCCAGGTCACAAAGATTCTCTTTTATGTTTTCTTTGAAAAGTTTTATAGCTTTACATTTTATCAATAGGTATATGATCCCTTTTGAGTTAATTTTTTTTCATTTATTTTTATTAGTTGGAGGCTAATTACTTCACAACATTGCAGTGGGTTTTGTCATACATTGACATGAATCAGCCATGGAGTTACATGTGTTCCCCATTCCGATCCCCCCTCCCACCTCCCTCTCCACCCGATTCCTCTGGGTCTTCCCAGTGCACCAGGCCCGAGCACTTGTCTCATGCATCCCACCTGGGCTGGTGATCTGTTTCCCTATAGATAATAAACATGCTGTTCTCTCGAAACATCCCACCCTCGCCTTCTCCAATAGAGTCCAAAAGTCTGTTCTGTACATCTGTGTCTCTTTTTCTGTTTTGCGTATAGGGTTATCATTACCATCTTTCTAAATTCCATATATATGTGTTAGTATGCTGTAATGACCTTTATCTTTCTGGCTTACTTCACTCTGTATAATGGGCTCCAGTTTCATCCATCTCATTAGAACTGATTCAAATGAATTCTTTTTAATGGCTGAGTAATATTCCATGGTGTATATGTACCACAGCTTCCTTATCCATTCATCTGCTGATGGGCATCTAGGTTGCTTCCATGTCCTGGCTATTATAAACAGTGCTGCGATGAACATTGGGGTGCATGTGTCTCTTTCAATTCTGGTTTCCTCAGTGTATATGCCCAGAAGTGGGATTGCTGGGTCATATGGCAGTTCTGTTTCCAGTTTTTAAAGAAATCTCCACACTGCTTTCCATAGTGGCTATACTAGTTTGCATTCCCACCAACAGTGTAAGAGGGTTCCCTTTTCTCCACACCCTCTCTAGCATTTATTGCTTGTAGACTTTTGGATAGCAGCCATCCTGACTGGCGTGTAATGGTACCTCATTGTGGTTTTGATTTGCATTTCTCTAATAATGAGTGATGTTGAGCATCTTTTCCTTTTGAGTTAATTTTTGTAAAAGGTATAAGGTTTAGGTCAAGGTTCTTTGGTTTCTGCATAGTGTTAGTTGCTCTGTCATATCCAACTCTTTGAGTCCCCATGGACTATAGGCTACCAGGCTTCTCTGTCCTTGGAATTCTCCAGGCAAGAATACTGGAGTAGGTAGCCATACTCTTCTCTAAGGGATCTTCCCAACCCAGAGATCGAACCCAGGTCTCCCACATTGCAGGCAGATTTTTATTGTCTGAGCCAGGAATGCCTATTTGTCCCAACACCATTTGGTGACATTGACATCTTTTTCCATTGAATTGTTTTTACACCCTTTTCAAAAATAACCTGGCCATGTATGCATGGATCTATTACCAGAGTCTTTATTCTGTTCCATTGATCTGTTGTGTTTGTCCTTTTGCCAGTACTGCACTGTCTTAATTACTGCAGTTTTATAGTAAATCTTCAAATCAGGTCATGTTGTTTCTCCAACTTTATTTTTCTTTTATCAGAATTATTTTGGATATATTAGTTCTTTTGTCTTTTCACATAAATTTTAGAATCAACTTGTCTATATATATAGACAGTCATGCTTGGATTTTGATTGAGGTTGTACAAATCTGTAGGTAAGTTTGGTGAGAACTGAACTCTTTATTAAGCTGAATCTTCTAATCCATTAACATGGTATACCTTTCTATGTATTTAGGTCTTTGATTTCTTTCAGTAGTATTTTGTAGTTTCAGTATATAGATCCTCTACATACAATTTTTGGGGGGCTTCCCTGGTGGCTCAGATGGTAAAGAATCTGCCTTCAATGCAGGAGACCCAGATTTGATCCCTGGGTTGAGAAGATCCCCTGGAGAAGGGAATGGCTTTATTATTATGACTTATTCATCACCTTTATTATGTTGAATCTTCTAATCCATCAACATGGTACACAGTTCTATTTATTTATGTCTTTGATTTCTTTCAGTAGCATTTTGTAGTTTCAGTGTATAGATCCTGGAAGTGGAAGTGAAAGTTGCTAAGTCATGTCCGACTCTTTGAGACCCAATGGACTGCCAGACTCCCCTGTCCATGGAAGCCATTCCCTTCTTCAATATAGATCCTGTACATGCATTTTTAGACTCATATCAAAGTATTGTATTTTGTTTTTTAGAACTATTGTAAATGGTATGTTTTTTGAGTTCTACTTATACCATGCTAGTAGATATAAAAATATGATGAATTTTTGTATGTTGACTTGTATCTGGTGAACTTGCTAAAATCACTTATTAGTTCCAGGAGGGTTTTTTTCCCCTTCCTAATACTGTGGGGATTTCTCCATAGCCAGTCATCTTGTCTGGGATAGGAAGAGTTTTATTTTTTAATTTCCAGTCTTACACACCTTTTATTTCTTTTCCTTGCCTTTTTGTCTTACTGAGAGTTTCCAGTACAATTTTGAATAGGGATGGTGAAAGTGAACTTTTCTGCTTTGTTTTTAATTTTGGGATGAAAGCATTCAATCTTTTACTGTTTAGTATGGTTTTAGTTGCAGGTTTTATTCAATTGAAGTTCTCTTCTATTCCTACTTTTCCGAAAATTTTAAAGTCAAGAATGAATATTAAATTTCGCCAAATGTTTTTCTGTATCAATTGATGTGATTATTTTTATTATAATTTTTTTTTCTGGTAGACTGCTACTCTGGTAGATTACATTGGTTGGTTTTTGCGTATTGAGATAGTCTTGCATTCCCATGATAAACCTACTTGGTTGAGGTTTATGTCAAGTTTTCAAGTTCCAGCTGAAGATGTTTGATAAGGGATCAACTAGCAGAGAACATGTAGACTTGTGTTTGGACTGATACATTGGAAATCAGTTGGCTATTTGGGTTGTTATTCTGCTGCTATTCTACTGACTTGTTTGCCAAGAACCCACCCAGAAAGCATCCATGCCTCTGCTGCTTATATATTTTGCCTCTACCCGCTTCTATGTACATATATTTGGTTTTGTTCTCTTTCTTTGCCTTTAGTAGACCAGGAACTTTTATCTATTGACCACTTCTAGGCATCTACTTCCTCCATCTGTGCTTGGCATAATTAATTATAGCAGAAGAGTTTGGGGATAAATGACATTTTAAGAAATAAAAATCTACTTTAAACACATCTATGATTAGAGTATTAAAATTTACATGATATTAAAGAATTACTTTCACAATTATTTAGCATCATTTCATGAGACAAGAAAACAATATGGATGTCTTGTCATATATAGTCCACTCAGATTTGATTTTAAATTGCAGTTTATTTTGGAAGGTCCTGGAAACAAACCAGAGAGTAATATAAATGTTTGCATGTGGTTAACATAATTTGCTTGCCTCCCCAGAGGCTAAATTCCAAAGAATTTGTTTCTGTATTCTTGAGTCTGGAGACAGTACAGCAATGCAGAGATCCCTGTGAAAGCAAGCCCTCATCCACAGAGCCTTGGAGCACAGGGCCTCCCCGGCTGCCCCTTCCTGGGGAGCGGTGAGGATGCCGTGAATTGTGGCGTGAGCTCAGAATTCTGTTTTCTGTTAAAACATAGTCTCAGTTTCTTTGAGCAAACCATTAATAGATGTCAAGTTCACATTGTAGGTTTTAGTTCCCAAGCAGTGTTAAAAGCAAATCTGTGGGGTTTTATATTTCCAGCTGCCTATTTTTTTTTCAAAGTAAAATATGTAGGTTTTGGTTTTCAGCAAGCCACATTTCTTCTAATAAAAACAGTTGGAACAAAATATGTTTTATAAGTATATAAAAATGTCAGACCATAATGATTTTAGTGCTTCATATTTAAAAAATGGGTCACTAATACTTAAGATATTAGTATCTGCAAAGAAAGTAAATTATGGAAAGTAAATGACAGTGTATCATTTATACAAAGGGGAAGGTGGTTAGAAACTAGCTCAGTATCCATATTGAGACCATTTTGTTTCAGCTTCTATATAATATGCACGTCTTTGACAGCTTTAACTTATTTAAATTTTGGCCTTAAAATTATTAAACTTTTGTGCTTGAAACTGGGCCCCAAAGTTTCAAAAATCCCATCTGTGTTTGGAGACATATCATTAATGTGAAAAAGTACCTTCCTTCCATGGTCTCACCAGAGAAGGCATCTCAGTATGTTCTGGTCCCCAAAGTAGTTGTGTTTCCTTCTCATATGTTCATTTCTATCATCTGATCAACACACTGAGCTCCTTTTGCCCTGTCTGCTAGGACACTCAGAAAAAGATTTTTCAGCCCATTCTAACAAGGCTGTGGGACCTTAGCCTATGTATTTGGCACACTATCACTTTCATCTTATTTCTTTCATCTTTAGTTTTCTTTTGCTGAAATTTTTTCACTTAACTCTCTTCCCTTGATAAACTGTAGTGTTATAAGTTGCTGTGTATCCATATTGGAAAAATATAGTTGGAAATAGACTTTTATAAATCTGATTTCTTTGACCACTTTATCTACATCATTGCATTTTCCTAGCACTTTGCCTTTTTGTTTTGCTGTTTCTTTTGGTAACTTAGACAGTTACATATTCTTAAGTGATAAAATTCCAAACAGAAGAATTCCTGGGGCATATTTTAAGGGAAATTTTTACTCTTTTTTTTCAAATAATAAAAATAATGCTAACTGGTTAGAAAATCTTCAAATGTAACAAATAAAGGTTCTCTATAATCTCCTTCCAAAACAAAAGCAAAACTCAAAAACCAAGACGCCAGACTGCCAACTATTTGGTGTGACTATGTCATGACTTTAAGCTGTATTATATTGGTGTGGCAGTGAGAACTTTTTTTTCCTCTCCCATATTTATGTCTGGATAGAAGGTCCAGGTTCCACAGTTATCAAAGATCCAGGTTCTCTGTTCTCTGTTGCTCCTAGTCCTCGGTATCCATGGGGGATTCGTTCCAGGATCCCCCATGGAGACCAAAATCTGTGGATACTCAAGTCCCTTACGTGAAATGGCAATGGTACAGTCAGCCCTCCATATCCATGGGTTCTGCAACGGTTGAATCCATAGATGTAGAACCTACAAATATGGAGGACCCCCGTAACTTCTGTCTGTCATTTCAGATATAGCAGAACTGTTACTTTTATTTTTTTTATTTTTTATTATTCCAGAGAAGTTTTATTTATTTATTTATTTATTTATTTTTTGATGTTTTTTTTTTTTCCATTTATTTTTATTAGTTGGAGTAGTTGGAGGCTAATTACTTTACAATATTGTAGTGGTTTTTGCCATACATTGACATGAATCAGCCATGGATTTACATGCGTTCCCTATCCCAATCCCCCCTCCCGCCTCCCTCCCCATCCCATCCCTCTGGGTCTTAGTCAGTCAACCAGTGAGTCTGGTTTCTAGTGTTAAATTTTTGCAGCTTTGGGGGCTTGGTGTGGGCAGTTTTTACTGGGAGGCAGACTCAGGCTCTGTGATTCCATGTTGCCTTCCTGTAGGGATGCCGTGTTTCCAGTAGATGAAACCAGAAATCTATTATCATCATTGATTTTATGTAGTGATGACATAAAATGACATTAAAGAAAGAAAATCATACCCTTGATAATACCCTTGATATGAAATCATATGATCCATATAAAATCATACCCTTGGTAATAATTGGTAGCAGAATTTTATTTTTAGAAATCAAAATTTGGAAATAACTGTATTTATTATTTTAAAAGTTTTTAAAGTATTTTTGTAAGGTGTGTTTCAGTGTTATCATTACTCTACATATGAATGCTTCTATATTTTAAATAAAATATTCACTGATATTTACCTTTCCAATGAGATATTTTATTTGCACAACTATTTTTAAAGCATGTGCTCATTTTGGTGGAGTTGCTCTTGTGGTGTTTAAACTGTATTTACATATTTTCCTCTTCCTTATGAATGTCTCATTTCTGACTTATAAGACTAAATACCAACTGTTTTTTTGTGTGGTTGTTGGGTAGCTCACAGATAGAACACACACACAAAAAGAATGGTTATTATTAACTAAATATATTTATATTTCATTTATAAAGGATTATTTTTGTTAGTTTTATGTTTTTAAATATATTAATTACTAAATTTTATTTATTAGTAAAATGTGTTAACTACTTTTAACATTTCAGTGTATTTCCTTTCTACAAGTCCTTTTTCTATGTATACAAATTACTCATCCATACCCATATAGTAAATTAGAATCTAAGTGTATGTGTATATGTGTGTTTGTGTGTATATATATATAATATATAAATACACAATATATAGTGCATAAATAATGTTATGTAGTAAAAATCCCCCTTTTAATAATTATACTTTGTGAATCACTTTTAAATAACCACCTAGTACCACATTACATTGTGTGATATACCACATTTTACCATTCCTTGTTGTTGAACATTAGATTTTGTGCTATTAGAAAAAATGGTTCAACCAACAGCCCCATGTATTTTATTTTTGTAGCTCTGATGATTTCCTTAGGATAAATTCCTAGGAATAGAATTAAAGAAGTTAATTCTATTAGATTTAAGAATTTAATAGGCTTAAAGAAGTATGAAAAAAATTTAAACTCTTTGTACATAATTCTGAGTTCCATCATTCAATCAAAAAATATTTCCTGAGCACCAATAATATGTTGTGTTAGTAAGATACAATAATGAATAGGGCAGTCCCAACTATCAGTTCACAGTCTAGTTGGGGGTCAGACATGTGTATGATTAAGCTTAAGTCCATGCTCTCCAGAAGTTTATATACTGATATATGCAAGTAGTTTTGGAATGTGTTAATGTGTTCTCTTGAAATTAGGGCATCATGGAATACATTGTAGGAAATATTTGTGTTTTGATTAGTTTATACCATGAATCACATACCTAATAATTTTTGACATTAGCGAGTTAGAGAACCCAATCCATTTCAATATCCTCATTTCTGTAGCAAGGTGTTTGTCTACATTTCTGTTGTGTTCTCATTTCCATAGCTTTCTGAGGTCTTTCCTACCTTCTCCCAATGTCCTGGTAACTTTCTGCCACTGCCATGGAGGAGTAGAACACTACTCTGACACTTGAAATGGTTGATAATGAACCCATTTGCTTAAAACTATCTTACTACAATTTTGTTATCATTTTCAAGGAAGAAAGACCCTTATTTTATATGTATTCTTTTTAAATATGGACAAAGCATGTAAGAGTAAAACCTAAATGACTCTAGTAGTGATAACTCATGATAATGCTATTGTATTTAACCTTAGGTTCTCTGATACCTATTAAGCACTGCCTTAATAATTCAGGACAAAAATGGCCGATTTTCCAGTTTTCAGGACAGTAGGTTTATTGGTTGTGTTCATATAACTAGTATATTAAATATCTGGCAGTCAAAGGCAATTATTTGTCATCAGAATAGACTAGTGACATTAAGGACGGAAAAAGTCACATAATGTTAATGTTATCTGAGCGTTGGGAGTCCAAGTGTGGTTTTCATAGAGCCCTGAGCTGCATTCCCATGCCCAGAACACGCAGTCCTTGGGAATAATTATCCTATTCACTGCTCGATAGGTTTCCCACATGTGAAGACTGCCAAGTTCCTCTGGCTTCTAATTTAGGAGCTAAAGAGATTTCCTTACTGGGCTCAAGACTGATCTTTGAGCAAAGGTATAGCTTTCCCCATTCACTCAAAAATGGCTGCAGATGGATACTATACCAAGTGCAGCAAGATAAATTATGTGACTGAGCTGTTTTCCAAAACATATCTTTTCATAATAATGTACCTAAAAATGTTTTTCTCAGCTCAGTTCAGTGACTCAGTTGTGTCTGACTCTTTGCAACCCCATGGACTGCAGCACATCAGGCTTCCCTGTCCATCACCAATTCCCGGAGCTTACTCAAACTCATGTCCATCGATTTGGTGATGCCATCCAACCATTTCATCCTCTGTCGTCCCCTTCTCCTTCTGCCTTCAGTCTTTCCTACCATCAGGGTCTTTTCAAATGAGTCAGGTGGCCAAAGTATTGGAGTTTCAGCTTCAGCATCCGTCCTTTCAATGAATATTCAGGACTGATTTCCTTTCGGATGGACTGATTGGATCTCCTTGAAGTCCAAGGGACACTCAGGAGTCTTCTCCAACACCGCAGTTCAAAAGCATCAGTTCTTCAGTGCTCAGGTTTCTTTATGGTCCAACACTCACATCCATACATGACTACTGGAAAAACCATAGCTTTGACTAGACGGTTGAAGATGGGTTTGACAAACCATAGCTTTGTTTTTTTTCTGGTGCACTGAAATTCTCTGAGGATATCTTTATGACTGGGTGTATGATCTCCATCCTTAAATGAGTAAATATACTGTTTTTAATAAATAATGACAGATGGCATAACATATATTGCTGCACACTTTTAGTTTTATCCATTTGTATTTCATTTGATCTTGATGAAGTACATACTTTTATTTAGCAAATGAAGTAAGTGAAGTAGATTGCATATTACACCATGAAACCTCTGAAGATTTGTACTTTCAGGATATATTTTTAGAGAAGTAGATATTTCAGTTTGATTATTATTTGGATTCCTGGTTTAATATACCCTTAAGTTTTATATTTGAGTTTATATTTGATAAAAGGTGTCTGGTAATCTTTGGGGACCTAAATTTTCCAGGCATTACTATGTTGCCGAGATCTATCTATATTTTTGCATGCATCAGTAGTTCACTCCTCCTGAGGGCTGTGTAACATTCCATGGTGGGAATGTACTTAAATTTTTTATACATATTCTTAAAAGCTTTCAAATTGTGGTGCTGGAGAAGACTCTTGAGAGTCTCTTGGACTACAAGATGAAACCAGTGAACCCTAAAGGAAATCAGCCCTGAGTATTCATTGGAAGAACTGATGCTGAAGCTGAAGCTTCAGTACTTTGGCCACCTGATGCAACGGGCCAACTCATTGGAAAAGACTCTGATGCTGGGAAAGGTTGAGGGCAGGTGGAGAAGGGAATGGCAGAGGATGAGATGGCTAGATAGCATCATGGACTCAATGGACATGAATTTTAGTAAACCCTGGGAGATAGTGAAGGGCAGGGGAGCCTGGCGTGCTGCAGTCCATGAGGTCTCAGAGTCAGACACGACTTAGTGACTGGACAACAATAACATTAAGTAGACATTTGGGTTATTTCCAGACTTTTTTTTTTTTTTTAACTATGAAAGCTCTTGTCATAAACATTCTTGTCTGTGTTATCTGCTTTACATGTATAAAAGTTCCTCTAGTTTTTACTACTTTGGAGTGAAATTCCTGTTTTAGGGTATCTGAATATTCAACTTTACAATATAACCCAAATGCTTTCCAAAGTAGTTGTACCAGTTTACATTCCTACCAGCAATACTTAGGAAATATTTATTCATATTCTCTCTGAACACTTGGTATTATCAGACTTTAAAATATGTGGTCAGTATGTGAGTTTATAATGGTCATTTGCATTTCTTTGATCATTATTAAGGTTAAAAATTTATTCAAATACTTATTGTCATATGTATTCCTTTTTTTGAAAAATGCCTGTCCATGTCTTCTGCCTAGTTTTAAAAATTGGATTGATTTGGTTTTTTCTTATTATTATATGAATTTTTAATATATCCTTGATACTAATTCTTTGATGATTTTGTAGGTGGAAGATACCTTCTCCCAGTTTGTAACTTGTTTTTTCACTTTCTCTAAGGTGACTTTTAATGGTGAGACATCCTTGTTTTTAACAGTCAAACTTATTAATGTGTTATAATGAATACTTCTCTTTAAAAAAAAATTAATTTACTTATTTTAATTGGAGACTAATTACAATATTGTGGTGGTTTTTGCTTTACATCGACACGAATCAGTCATGGGTGTACATGTGTCCCCCTAGGTCTTTTAAAGAAAGCCTTTCCTTTCAAGGTCAGAAAGAACTAAAAAATATTTTCCACTAAAATTAAAAAATTTTTGCATCTGATATGTTTAGTCCTGATCCATCTGGAATTAGTTTTCATATGATGTGAAACAGAGGTTCAGCTTTCATTTTTATTGCATAATTCACCATCTTGGTCATATATTAAAGTTATACGTGTGTTTGGGACTTTTCTTCTGAGTTCTTTTCTAGTCCATAGGTCAATATGTTTATCCTTGCTTGGAGTCATGGTCTCTTAATTGGGTGTTAAGAAGTTCTAATATTGGATCGAGCACAACT
Organism: Dama dama; assembly: GCF_033118175.1. Classification (NCBI taxonomy): domain Eukaryota; kingdom Metazoa; phylum Chordata; class Mammalia; order Artiodactyla; family Cervidae; genus Dama; species Dama dama. The sequence continues at coordinate 66,553,372 of NC_083692.1, forward strand.
CCCCTCTGTGCTCTTCTGTTTCAAAAGTGTCTTGGCTTTTCTAGGCTCTTGAGTGTTCCACACGAATCTTTAAATTAGCTTCTAAAGATTCATTAGGAACCTTCTTAGGATTTTAATTAGCATTGTGTTGGATTTTTAAGTTAATTTGGAAAGATTGTCATCTTTATGATATTAGATCTTCCTAATTATGAGCCTGATATATCTCTCGGTCTATTTAGGTATTCTTTAATGTCTCCCAATAAAGTTTAAAACATCCCCCTGTTTGAATCTGGCATCTATTTAAAATATATTTATTCCTAACAATCCTTAACAAAATTCTAGCAAACAGAATCCAACAACATATTAAAAAAATCCTAGTTTATTGATATTTTTAATGCTAATTGTAAATCATGTTTTTAAAATTTTGTATTTTAGCAGTTTATTGGTGGTTTATTAAAATGTAGTTAGCTTTTGTATGTTGATCTTATATCCATTCATCTTGCTAAACTTGCTTCTTAAAAAAATAATGTTATTTGTAGATTCTTTGGGGACTTATATGTATACAGTCACAGCTGACATTGTTATCTCTCCTTTTCCATTCTTTTTGCCTTTTTTCCTCATACTGTTTAGGAGTGCCAAGACAGTGTTGAATAGAAGTCATGATGATGGGCATTCTTTTTCTTGTTCTTGATTTTAAAGGCCATGGGGTGGATACTTGGGATGTATTATAGTGATTATGAGCATTTGGAATGAGACAGACTTAAATTTGAACCTTGGCTCTTCTTTTTCCAGCTGTGTGGTCTTTAGAAAATTTAATAACCACTCTGAGCATCAGTTATCTGAAAATTTTGCATGACATCTTTTCCAAGGTCTTTGTGAGAAACTACATCTATTATTATTATTGTCATATCACCATCATATATAACTAATTTTTGTATCTCCAAGTATACTGGATGCAGATTCAAATTATTGATCTGGTTTTTCCCTCAAGTGTGTTGAAAGTTCCAGCTATTTTATTCCCTAAATTCTGAAAAGAACCACAGTGCCAAAATATCCTTATCTTTACTTTTCGACCAGTGATTGTTTTCTGTTGTGTCTGTAGAGACCGGCCCTTTCTAAGTTCAGCTCATATAGGGAGATGTTTGGGCTGATCTCAATGCTGGGAACAATATTAACAGTAATTAATGCTCCTAGGAGCATCTCTTCAACAGCCCCTGTACTGAATGCCTTACCCTTGGCATCTCACTAGATTCTTACCCAATTCCCCAAAGCAGATTTTTCACCTTCATTTTAAACATGAGGCAGTTGGGCTTGGAGAGGTTCAGTAACTCGTCCAGTGTTATGTAATTAGTAATTTTCAAAACCAGGAGGCACCTCTGGTCTTCCTGACTCTGAAGCCCATACTCATAATCACTGCCTATCCAGAAGCTATTTCCTGGAGAATTTTTATATCCCATTTTTCTGGATACTGACTTGGAAGTATGTGGAGCCCAGAACTCAGTGGGATTTGCTGAGTAGGTGATGGTTGGATTCTCTGTGCCATTTGGGGAAGCCAGTCCCTACCTGAGGCAAGAGAGGCTTTGGAATTTCTGGAGGCTAGCTGGCCATTTCCTACTAAAAATTCAATCTAAAATGTTCAATGCTGAGGCTGGTAGGCTTGAGAGACTTTACATTATTCACTTCGGGTAGAAATATTTAGATATGTAACCTTCATGGCTATATTTTGAATTTTTAAGTCAGAAAACTGGAGGGTTTATAAAAGTCTTTGGAAAATATCTGTAGCATGCTGAAATAAAGTGAGAGTTTAATAAAAATATGCATTAATGCAGGAATCCACTGCCCTCACACTAAGCACAAGAGATCTCTGTTGAACCTTGGGAAAAATAAACTAACTCCCTTGGCTTTTATGGCGGTAGCACTAAAATTTGGTGGTTGTGCCCAGCACTAGGCAGGGGCATAGAGGGAAAACAGCCTGCAGGAGCCTTGGAGTTCTTTAAAACACAACCAAGTTAAACATTAACATAGTCTTTACAGAATGAATTCCTGATTCCTTCATGCCATCAGACAGCTGATTTTTTGAAAAAGAAATTTAACTTAAAACATTAGTTTACTCTTCTACTTTTACCAAGTATTTAATTAATTGTAATTAATCAAAGCATAAAAGAATAAAAATTTTCATTTAAAAGTCTTTCCTCCTCCAGCACACCAAAAAACTGACACAAGTTTTAGGAAGAATTGTTAAATTTTTATTTTTTGCTCTTTTGCTAGTTCTCTACCTTGACCCAGTTAATATTAAAATGCTCAAAAAGCAGTCATCGTTCATCTTTAAACTTGATGAACAAGTATTTTCATTGCAAATGAAGTATGTCCTGTAAATAATTAAACATTAATAAAAACTAGAATCAACCTGATTTGTTTCAACACCTCTGTTTCTCTGCAGGAGGTGACATTTTTCTGTCAGTTTGTCAAAGTGCTATTTTTGCAGCCTCCCTTTTGCTTAAGTAGTGTATACTTGGCTTGGTTTTTGAATTCGAAGAATAGGATTGAATTCTAAAATGAAAAATAATATCATAACTTTCAGATTCTGTTTATAAAAATGTTGCAAATAAGCTTACAATACATTTAGAAGTTTGTGACTCCCAAGAATTTCTATAGCATCCCTCAATATTCAGTATTTTTAGTGTGTTTAAGTTATTGGTAACATTGATTAGCAGGCACTATAACATGTCAATCCTATTAGGATTTCCGTTTAATAAATAAATAAATAAAATTCCGTTTAAATAGCCTTACTCAGATAGTGGCTATTTCTGCCAATGAAAGAAGTTAGGTGCAACATACAACCAATTGATCAATTGACCTTTCTTCAGTATTCTTTTGTACATCATTAAGAGAGCTGGATTTCCCTGGTGGTCCAGTGATTGAAAATACATGCTTCCACTGCAGGGGGCATGGATTCCATTCTTGGTTGGGAAACTAAGATCCTGCATGCCACATAGTAATAAATAAAAACAACTCTCTGAGCTTCTAAAATATGCTTCCTTAAAAAAAAAGTGTAATAATTAATACTCTTTAGTTTACATCGAATACATGGCTCTTTAATTTACTCCCAATATGTGGAAGTACATTTTCTGCCATTTTCATGTGTTTTGGGGCCAAATTTGTTTCCTGAATTCCTATTTCTGTTCATCAAAAGACGTGATCAGTACTGGAATAGATTTACCTGCCCAAATATTGACTGACACATAATAGGTACTCAGTAAGGAATGTTTGAATGAATAAATACTGGACACTGAATGCAGGGACCTTTGGACCTTTCTGCATGTCTAATTCAGTGGTCATATATTTAACGGTTTAGAGTGAACATTACTTTCTATATCACTGCTATCTATGTAATATAAATTATTCTTACCTGAATAGTTTAAAACCCCAGTCTTTAAACATCACCTTCAAATTTAGATAAAAGTAAAATTGAGGCATTGGCTATAATTAAGCAGGGAAATATATTAAATTCTGGTTTTCAAGAGTGTTGGAAAAAAGACTTTCCTAGACTAATCATGATTCCACTGTAAGTGAGAACTAAGATTAAATGGCTCTAGTTGCATTAAGCCTTGGCGTAACTCGTGAGTGGATCTTCTCTCCCTTGTTGGTTTTATATACATGTTTTGCTGACAACAATGCTGATTGTTAATTAACTGATGCCAAGCAGTTATAGAACCAGCTTTGTGTAACACATTGAAAACTAGACTGAGGGTATCACATATCTGGGTATTTGTTTTTGTTCTCTTTTGCATCATGGAATTACATGTGCACATGTAAAAACAACCCTATTGATGTTATTAATTCATTTCTTATATTTCAGAATTTACTTTCTGAGATATAGTTGAAAGTTTGTGTTCAGTAAGGGTAAAACAAAAAGTCCTTTGAATGATAACCTGAAATAATGTATTATAATGAGAATGCATGTTTTAATGCTTTTTTTGAAGTATACATTTTTTTTGATGTCATATATGATCTGAAGGGAAATCTGAAGCCCCTAATTATATTAACTAAATATACAGAGAGGCCAGAAGTTCTTTTCCGTACTTATTACAGAAGGAATATCATCTATTTTTAAAGTAATAGATCTCTCCTGTATAGCGGTATGATGGCAATGTCAGTGCAGTGATGCTGTCATCTCATTAGACATGCTACTTTAGTTTTACACTTTTATTTTTAGCTTCATCACTCTTTTCCAAAGTTATTTGAAATAAAATATCAAATGTTCAAACTTGGCCTATGATTAAATTAACTTGAGGTTTTTTTTTTTTAAGTATCAGCTAGGATTCAATTTGCTTAAAATAGAAATAAAAATATCCGCTGTTAATGAATAGAACAATTTCAAGTCAAATTACTCAACAGACCTGTTCTTGGCATTTCAAATATGTGTTGATAGTTAAGTTTTACCTTGACCTAGAAAGTGTCTCCAGTCAGTAGAATGTGGCTATTTGGATTCTTTAGCCAAGGTGTGTCAGTGGAGTGTGAGGTGCAAGATGTTTATTAGGAGCCTCACCTGTAAAAGGGAGGAGGAGGAAGCCTATTTGGGCAGAGGGAGAAGCTGAGCTGCCCACAGACCTGGGGAGCCTCCACCCACTGAGGACCGCCAATCCACAGTGTCCTGTGTTGACTGAAGTGGCTGGCCTTCCTGTCCCCTCACTCCATCATGAATGAAGGCCATCCAGGAAAATACATGACCTCAGGCAGGAGTCTTTCAGCAGCCGAGGCCACTCAGAGAGCTGCTTGCTAGAGGCTGTCTGCTGACCACACTCCCCACAGCCGGGCAGAAGGTCCTTCTTAAGGGAGGACTTAGCTCTACCTTGTGGGGCTCTCATAATTTTTCTTTTGTATCTCTCTTGTACCTTCAGTGTTGATGAATTAGGAAATGAATTAACAGATCTATTTTTCTGGAGAATTTGCTGCTACTCTCTCGTGCCATTCTAGACCAGATACGAGAGGGCACTTTTTTTTAAAAAGGAGAAGAAACATGGAATGAAAAAGGTTCACTGAATCAGCAGATATTCATGGAGACACTTACTGGGTACCAGGCCTTCTTAAAATTTGAATAACATAGTTCATTAGGACATTAATAAAAGTAAGAGATCTGAGATCATTAAAAACTGCCTGTGTCTCCCTTTCCCACTGCCACTCTCTGGGTTTAGTCTCCCATTATTATCCTTGGTTTACTGAAGTAGGCTGGCAGCTGTTGTCCACCTATTTACTGTAGGCCCCCGTACAACCCATTCTTCACTCTACAGAAATTCTGATCAGCATTTCCTACTTTCATAAAGCCAAAAACACTTGACACTGACTGTTGCCTGGAGCTCACCAACCTCACCTCTCACTATTTACATTTCCAGGCCCAAATCCACAATCTATGCCCTTCCCTCTGTCCATCCCTCTTCCCTCACTTGCTCCTCCAACGGGCTTTGCCCCTTTTGCCTATGCTGGTTCCTAGTCTTGGACTGCTCTTTTCCCTTTCCCTTTCCACCTGGTTAACTTCTCATGTACACATTAGTTACTTTGGGAAAGCTTTTGCTAATACCTAGGCTAGATTGGGCTCTCCTCGCTCCTCTATTACTCCCTGTTAACACTGATCATAGCAGATAGTTACATGTTTGTTACCAAACCAAACTTAGGTCTGCTCACCCAAGCACAGTAAAGCCAATCTACTGAAACCAGGCTGTGGTGAAGGAAAGTGTAGCATTTATCGCAGGGCACCAAGTAAGGAGCTCAGGACAGTTAGTGCTCAAAAAGCCTGAACTCAACTCAAAGTCCTTGAAGGGTTTTGGCAAAGCATTTTTAAAGGCCAAGTGAAGTGGTGGTGGTGGGGTGTCGCAGAGTGTATGATCAGTTCATGCACAATTCTCTGGTTGGTTGATGGTGAAGTAACAGGTTCACTGGGGTAAACATCATCAATCCTCAGGCACCAGTAGGTCTGGGGGCTACCTGCTGATGATCATCAAGTAGTTTATTTCTTCCATTTGGTGATGGTTTTAGCATCTGTAACAAAGAAGCTAAAGGCAAAGGAGAAAAAGAAAAATATACTCATCCAAATGCAGAGTTCCAAAGAATAGCAAGGAGAGATAAGAAAGCCTTCCTCAGTGATCAATGCAAAGAACTAGAGAAAAACAGTAGAATGGGAAAGTCTAGAGATCTCTTCAAGAAAATTAGAGATACCAAGCGAACATTTCAGCAAAGATGGGCACAATAAAGGACAGAAATGGTATGGACCTAACAGAAGCAGAAGATATTAAGAGGTCGCAAGAATACACAGAAGAACTATACAAAAAAAACTTCATGACCAAATAACCACGATGCTGTGATCACTCACCTAGAACCAGACATCCTGGAATGCGAATTTAAGTGGACCTTAGGAAACATCACTACAAACAAAGCTAGTGGAGGTGATGGAACTCCAGTTGAGCTATTTCAAATCCTAAAAGATGATGCTGTGAAAGTGCTGCACTCAGTATGTCAGCAAATCTGAAAAACTCAGCAGTGGGCATAGGACTGGAAAAGATCAGTTTTCGTTCCAATCCCAAAGAAAGGCAATGCCAAAGAATGTTCAAATTACCACACAATTGCACTCATCTCACACTTGGCAAAGTAATGCTCAAAATTCTCCAAGCTAGACTCCAATAGCATGTTAACCGTGAACTTCCAGATGTTCAAGCTGGATTTAGAAAAGGCAGAGTAACCAGAGATCAAATTGCCAACATCTGTTGGGTCATCAAAAAAGCAAGAGAGTTCCAGAAAAACATCTACTTCTGCCTGATTGGCTACACCAAATCCTTTGACTGTGTGGATCACAACAAACTGTGGAAAATTCTGGAAGAGATGGGAATACCAGACCACCTTACCTGCTTCCTGAGAAACCTGTATGCAGATCAGGAAGCAACAGTTAGAACTGGACATGGAACAATAGACTGGTTTCAAATTGGGAAAGGAGTATTTCAAGGCTGTATATTGTCACCCTGCTTATTTAATTTATATGCGAAATGCCAGCCTGGACGAAGTACAAGTTGGAACGAAGATTGCCAGGAGAAGTATCAATAAACTCAGATATGCAGATGACTCTACCCTTATGGCAGAGAGTGAAGAACTAAAGAGCCTCTTGATGAAAGTGAAAGAGGAGAGTGAAAAAGTTGGCTTAAAACTCAACATTCAGAAAACTATGATCATGGCATCTGGTCCCTTCACTTCATGGCAAATAGGTGGGGAAACAATGGAAACAGTGACAGACTTTATTTTTTTGGGCTCCAAAATCACTGCAGATGGTGACTGCAGCCATGAAATTAAAAGATGCTTGCTCCTTGGAAAAAAAACTACAATCAACCTAGACAGCGTATTAAAAGCCTGAGACATTACTTTGCCGACTTAAGTCCGTCTAGTCAAAGCTGTGGTTTCTCCAGGAGTCATGTATGGATGTGAGAGTTGGGCCATAAAGAAAGTTGAGCACTGAAGAATTGATGCTTTTTAATCAATTTAAAAAGTTTGAGAAAGCTCCAGGAGTTGGTGGACAGGGAAGCCTGGCATGCTGCAGTCCATGGGGTTCCAAAGAACTGGACAGGACTGAGTGATTGAACTGAACTGAACTGAGCATCTGTAAAACAACTCAGGAAATGTGATTCAGATATTATTATTTAGGTACTTCAGAGAAGAGCTAAAGCAGGTGTTGGGGAGGGGTCTCTACTGGGGAGGTTCCATAGGGTCTTGCTCAGTTACATTTATTTAGGTGTGTGAGACGGTCTGTTTTTCTCCTTGGAGTACAGCCCCATGAGAAACTAGGTCTGTTTTGGCTCACATTTGGCAAGCACAGTCCTGGCATAGAGTAGGGACTCACTGAGTGTTTTTGAATGAAGGATTTAGAAGGCTCACATAATCTTCTCCAAACCAGCTGTGCTTCACACTTCAGTGCTGGGGCCATCTAAGGATGGACAAGTGCCAGTGTAAATCCCACTCATATGAAGTTGTATATTTGCTACCACAAAGACTAGGAGCCAAACCTTTACTGTGATGTCTGCAATTAAAAAAAATTCTGATCTTTGCTTAAACCTGGTACTCTTCATGTTTTAGTGTATGCTTGTTATGGCAGGTTAAAAGATATGGTACTTTGATTTTAAAAATTATTTTTCTTAATCAAGTCACTGAATTATGAGAAATGATAATCTTCAAATATTGTTATTAAAAACCAGTTTTTTTAAAAGACTCTTTTTGGGGGGGGAGAAGATCAAGCACTTTATTCACTTTTCCCCCTAAACACCCTCCCAATCTCATATGTTTCCTTGGACCCAAAATTTATCTCTTTACAGCATCAAGTATTTTGTAGGAAGAGCTGGAGAAAGAGTAGGATGGAAGTGAAGAGTGGAAATCTGTAGTTTGCTTACAAGAGGGAATGTAAACCTTCTCTTAATAAGTGCATTTCTTGGCTATTTTATGCTGGTCTGAGTTCAGGCTGGCCTACTTTAAGATGGACATTTTCTATTTTCATAGGAAACACATGGAATGTCTGGAATTCTGCTGAGAAAAAGGAATCTGCATCCTGCTGTGAAGCTGCCAAGTGCTTGCTTTTTGTTAGTTGTGGTCCCAGACTTCAATTCTAAAGGCATTCTAAAAATCGCACATGATTGACTGACGTCCAATACTGTGTCTTCAACTGAAAATGAGAGAGACTACATATATTTAGTTTGAAAAATTTGAAAATCTGTGTTTCATTCACTTTGATAATATAATTTAACTGGCCATTTTGCCTTTATCTTTTATTTTGAAGTCGTTTTCTTTATAAAACCTTCCATATGGATATTTATTTTCACTTTGAATAAATTAAAGCAATTGGTACTTTAATTGTTGCATCTTTGACATTCCAGTGGTCCCTATATATGAATGCCAGAACTAATGGACTAAAAAATAGTTCAGAACCATTCATGCAAAAAACAATATTGGAAACATAACAAGAATAACTATTTGGAACTTTTTCTTATCTTTTTAAAATTACTGTTAAACATCTTCTTGTAAATTGCAAGCTTCCAGATTTATAGTTAGTTGATGTTAGTCTCTGTAAGTCTTGGCCATGTCATTCTACCATACACGTTAATTGTACCAGGAACAGGGCTGGCTGAATTTTTTGGTCTCATTAATAATAGCTTTAATCTTATTTTATTTTTCAGTGCAGTCTGCCATTTTCACTTTGAGGAAACAGGAATTGATAGATCAATAGAGTTGATTAGCATGGAGTTTCTTGTTTCACTGTTTATTCCTTTCATGATTAACCAGAAGCTCCAAACTGCTGATAAATTATTTAATTTTGAAGTTTAATGAAGTTAATAAGTATGTGAGATTCTTCGAAGAGCATCAGTTTCTACCTTGTGAATGTAAACTCTCTTGGGAAACACAAGAATTCAAGAAAAAAAGGAACTTAGGTGTTTTTCTTGCATAATCATTATCTTGTAGGAATCCACACAGAAAAATAGCTATTGTGCTCCCAGGGAGTTTTTTAAAAGTGGCTTTTGTTTAGCTCTGTGTGGAATGGCCCAGAAAAAACTCTGGTTTGTTCTTATTAGTAGCTTCCCATTATGTAGTTTATTTAGTACAATTAATTAATTAAAACTTTACTCTGCCTTTGTTCATAGGCAAGATAAAATTATCCACTACCTCCATAAGAATAGAAATCTTGAAGTCTAAGGATGTGGATTGATGGAAAATGAAAGCTCTTTTTAGTGTTGGTGAGATAAGTGTAGTTAATTGACTTTGCTATGGAGTTAATCTTAGGGGGAAAAACATCAGTTTTTAGTTTTCTCATTACAGACTTAGACTATATTTTCATCAAAGTGATTCTCTGTGTGTCAACTTTATGTCTATATTTTTTGGTTATCCATAAAATATTTTATGGTACATATTTTTTGTGAAAAACTATGAGCTGGAACTTGGAAATTAATAAAGCAAATTTGGGCTTTTCTAACCAATTCAGCTAGTCCTTCCTGGAAAGTACAGGATTTTTAAAAAGTCTCTCCTTTGTTGTAGGAGGGATCCAAATGTATGGGAGCAATTAATTTTCCCTGGATGTAGCTGTGTTTGTGTGTGACTTATGCTTAGTCACTCAGTCGTATCCAACTCTCTGCGGCCCTGTGGACTTGTCGCCTGTCAGGCTCCTCTCTCCATGGGATTTCCCAGGCAAGAACACTGCAGTGGGTTGCCATTTCCTCCTCCAGGGGGTCTTCCTGACCCAGGGATCAAACCCGGTCTCTTGTGTCTCCTGCATTGGCAGGCGGATTCTTTACTACCAGAGCCACCTGGGAAACCTCCAGTAGTTGGGGGTATGCTACTTGATTGAGCGTGGTGGTAGAAGAGGTTGTGATTTTCCAAAAATATTCAAGGAATCCTTATTGCACATCTACTATATATGGGCACTCTTGTACATGTTAGAGAGCCATTGTGAACAAGACATCTGCTTTTAGGAGCTTCTCTTCTAGTGGGAAGAAATATTTTTGACAAATAGTATTCTCAAAGGTAGAGAGGAGGGAAGTTATTTCTGCATTTTCTCCTCTTGAATGGGTCATCGATGCTTTGTGGAAGGTCAAGAGTACATGCTTGGGGCTCAGCCTTGGTTGGAGGAGGGGCACCTCTCCTTGGTAATAGGAAGAAGAAAGGGAAAATGGGAATTGAGGCAGAGGTTTGTACCTTGATGGTGGTATTTTTAAGAACTCTTTAGTAGAGGCTTTTGTTTTGCCAACAGAGTTGAGTGATGTCATCAGGTGAAGCTGGTGTCAGGTGTCATTTTGAGGTGGTTAAAGGAGAGAGGAGCAGGTGTGAAATAGTTGTCCGCGGTGGGAGTGCACACTTAAGAGAAATATAGCAGCATTTCTGGGCAGCACTAAGGAGAGAAATCATAAATATAAAACAAAATCCATCTGCTTGATTTTCCGCTTTTAATAGTCTACTAATATTCAGCTCCTTGCCTACAGCTTGATGTCTGAGTTCATCTAGCTTGATGTTGAGGTGTTGACTGACTGCAATAAATTTGATGACTAGATGGATTCTTGACCAATTTTCATATAGGTCTGATGGAACCCAAAGGCTTATTTTAAAAATTCTTTAAAATGCGCTCATTTAGCCAAAATTCCAACAGATTCCTTAATTCTAATTCTTTTTGAGCATAAAGACTTTTGCAGATTAACATTTAAATATGCCTCACCCTTTTCAATTGCCATGTCAATTCATTAGCTTGCTTTTTTAGAGGGAGTAAATTTATCAGGCGAAACTGTTATTGTGGAATTTTTTTTTTAATTTTTGAAGAATAACATAATTTTAGTAACACGAAGACCCTTTCCTTCTCTCAGTGCTCTCTGATTGTGAAGACCTTTTCCCTGCCTCAAACCTTGCAGGTTATTTCATGACTGCACTTCTCTGCCTTTGTTTCTAACAGCCCTTTAATGTTTTCAATTCAAAAAGCTTTTAGTTACCGTTAGGAATGGATCCAAAATCAGTGACAGAAATTAATAGACAATGCCTTTGAACAATGCTTTGTTACATTCCATTGCACAATATCTGTTTCCATCAAATTCTTTTCTTGCCAGTGAAGTAGAGTTTAAATAGAGTGTAGGATCACTGAATAAAGCCTTAAGAAACATTCTTAAAACCTAGTTATCCCTTTAAGACTTCTGTCTATTTCCTTTTTCTCTTCCCCTGAACAATGTTTTATAGTGGAAATTAATTCTGCAACCCCTTTTGTTTCATAGCTTGTTTCTCTCAATACATTGCACATTGTTACTTCTGCTCAAGTTACCTTCAATGAAAATGGTTTAGTCCATTTTCATTCCTAATCTTATAAGGGTGTATTATGAGTGTGCCAAGTGCAGTTCCTGTTGTTTTAATTTGACTATAACTACTGCTACTATAGAGACCTAAGAGTGAATTTTCACTATCCTCTCCTTACTTTATATTAGAATTTAATTTGAACTGAATATTAAGTTGGATATAGTAATATTAGATTTGAGCACAAATAAACAGATAAATATAGAAATTACTAGTATCTATTGAGATACAAAATCAAATGTATATGTATATTTACTTATACCCTAGGGAGTAAATTTCTTCTGTTGCAATAGCAATTATTTGTGGTGTATTTAGAAATTCATTGTGTAATGTATATAAATAGATTTTGTTGCAAAACTCTGCACAGATGGATATAGTAGTGTGATCTATTTATTTTCAAGTGGTAGAGAGTTGTGTTAAATTTAGTCACCATTATATGGCTTCTAGGGGATTTGAGAACACTGGTGTAAACCTGTAAGGAATCTTTACATATCGTGAATCTTTCAAGTTTTCGGCAGAATTAATTTTATCAAAGCAAATTTTAACAAAAGAACTTGTTGAGTTTAGCAAGGATGTTATCTAAGATTTTGTTTTAAATATATCATTTTGTATTTTTGCTGGATAAAGGTTTTTCCAGTGAGAAAATGTACAGAGCACAAGAAACCGTAATCCTTTGGCTGTGTTTTGAATTATGGCCTCTTCTTTTGTCCCATTAACCAGATTTGCAATTAGCAGGGAATTGTTTAGCTTTCCTCAGCACTATTTAATAGCAGTTGCTTTATATTATCAATTAATAGGCTTTTTAAAAGAAAATCAATTAATACAAAACATTGATTGTATTATATTTTTCCTACAACATAATAGATTTTTCTTAACCTTACAGCCTAGTGCTGGATGTTAAGATAATTATCCCCATCTAACTGAGGAAGTCAATTTAATTTCCCTGTACTGTTCAGTATGAAAGACTGGAGAACACCTCACTGCCTATTAATGTATCCTCTTCATTATTCTTCTTTCAGTAATATTATGCAAGTTAATTGAGAAAGATTCACAGAGTGTATGACTACACATCTTTAAGTTCCACAACATCTGTTATTTCAGAACATCTTACCTGCTAAATCTTTCCTTTTTGGGTAGGTACTGGGCCTCTCACGGTAATTCATCTTCTAAAGGGCCTTTTAGGTCCTGGGTTTTCAACTTTTCTAAATTAAAAAAAAAATTGAAGTAGGGTTGATTGACTTTTATATTTATAGCTGATATTTTAAGGCAGTTAAATCTACTCTAGGCATAGCACATCTAGACTGTTGCTAACCAACATAACTTTATTAAAATTAAAAAATAATGCAACTTGCTGAAATATTTGCTTGAATGTATTTGAATAATGACCTTCACCCCTCCTCACAACCATTTTTCCCACCAATCCTCACTCCAGCTAGAATGAGAGATGAGCAGTTGCACATGAAATCAAAGACAGTCTTTTAATGTTATCATTAACTGTATTTCTGAAAACTGGATACCAGCCCTTCCAGTTAGTCCTCTGACTCATTCATTTGGGTTACAGTGTCCTTCAGGGGGCAATCTAATAATTTTTCAAAGACATCCTGGCCTGTCTTAAGAATATAACCTTGACAATGCTTCACTGTATTAGAAGGTGTTAATGGAATGAAGGAGAGCAGGCTTCTGAATGCCTGATTAAGTAATATTTTTATATCCTGAAGTAATGTTAAAGCCAGGCAATCTTAGTGGAAAAAAAGTGATTTCCAGCTGGGCAGAACTCTACTAGATATGACCTGAAAATTAATATTTGAGGTTAGAAAGTTATATTGCTTACAGAGTCAAATTTTCTCTGGTATGTGACTTGAGGGAAGGAATAAGGTAATAAGTTAATTAGTTCTGACGTCTGTAACCAAATCTATAGCACTCTGAGTCTAGATTGTCACATTTTCAGCAATTTGGGCCCAGTGAATTTTTACCAACAGTGCTTTAAAAAAAATATACCATCTTGAAGCTTATGGTGAATAAGCAAAATATATTTGGAATTGTCTTCTCATCTTCATATTATTCAGATTTTTCTCAGGGTAATCATGTAATTAGACCTGAGTATGAAAAATATCCAAGTAGTTAGATTGTACAAAATAATCTGGGATTGATTTAAGTGTGAAACTTTTACATTTGCAAAAACAGGCTCAGAAGTGTCAAAATTAGTAGCAGCAGCTCAGCTTCCCCATTATTTAGCCATCTCATGACTTTGATGTAACCTAACTAGAAGTTTACCCTTGTTCTATATGTTGAAAGAGAGTTGGTTTTGAAAATAAATGGGAGAAAAAATTCCACGGGGGATACTTAGTTCCTTAGTATTTTGAAGTTCCTAGTTTGCATACCAACAGTCTTGAATGTTTTTCACCAGAGAAGTCTTCATTTTCTCAGTGATTGCTTTTGGATTAAGGTTTCTATTTCACACAGGAAAATTCACTAAGATTTAGAATGCAGATGTTAAAAATTTATATAAGGTTAATTTCAACTTTCTTATAAATAAAATTTTTCTCTAAGTTAAGCAAATAATCTTTTGTTTTAAACCAGTAAGTTGTTACATACTGTATGTTTTAAAGACTTTACTCAGCCATTTTTCATTTAGATCAGTTATTTATTTTGTTAAAATATACCCAAAGTTACTTTCTGATGGAAGAAATCTAACTGTAGGATTCAGAATCAAGGAACAATCCACTGGTTTATATTCCATCTAAACTATTAAATTAATAATGTCATAAATACCCAATGATCTCTTCTCTCACTCTTTTTTTTTTTCTGATTAGTTTAAACTTTTTCAATGAGTTGAACTGCCATTTCTTGAAAGTTATTGAAAAGACCACAATAAGCTCCATTTGCACAGTGTCTGGGGTGAAGAAAATATAAAAATCGTTGACATTTATGAGCTCCTCCTTCTGTCTGGGAGCAGATTGCCCTTCCTGTATTCCATGCTTAGCAAAGGGAGGGAAACCAAGGACACGCTGTCCCTTTCACTCTCTCTGGTTTCCCCTGAGGAAGGTGGGGCTGCTCAACTGATTGGCCCAAGCTGAGGATAGAAGTGTTGCTGGTTTTTACTTGCTGCTACTTGATGCGAAGAATTGACACATCTGAAAAGACCCTGATGCTGGGAAAGGTTGAAAGTGGGAAGAGAAGGGGACGACAGAGGATGAGATGGTTGGATGGCATCACCGACTCAATGGACATGAATTTGGGTGAACTCCGGGAGTTGGTGATGGACCGGGAGGCCTGGTGAGCAGCAGTCCATGGGGTTGCAAAGAGTTGGACATGACTGAGCGACTGAACTGAACTGAACTGAACTGATGCTGTCAAGGCAGATGTGGGCTCCTCTTTCTCTCTTCCTCTCTTGATCCTGGGGCAGGCTGGCCATTCTTGCTCTTGCAGTTTGGAGTTGGCCATTTTTCTTTTCCCCATAGGTGGGTACAGACTCTGTGGGAATTGTGGGGAGGGATGGGAGGAGGAAGTCACAAACAGTTTGTGTTATTTTATGTTTTGAAATATTTTTTGGTCTCAGATACTGTATATTTAGAAAAGATTTCAGAATTATGACTAAACTGTTGCTATTGTAAGAGGACCCAATGACACTGAATTTTTTCACATTATAGCATTTCAATTTTGAATTTAAAAATTGCAGTAAAAATTCCAGAATCAGAATACTATAATGTTGCATGCACTGACAAAGTGTTCAGATTTATTCATGTAAATGGACTTCTGTTTATTATATACAAGGAAATAAACCAGTAACAAGAAAGAGCAAAAAGTGACAAATTTTAGAGAGCATTTGAAAGGCCATTAGTTTTTCTTTTTTCATTAACAGCTTTATTGAGTTGTAATTCACATAGTATAAAGTTCACTCTTTTAAAGTGAAAATTCAGTAGTTTTTTAGTATATTCACTGACTTGTGCATCATTCATTATTATCAAATACCAGAAGATTTCTCTAACCCTGTACACATTAACCATCACCAATCTCTTACCACTCCAAATCACTAAGCTTTCTCTATCTATGGATTTGCATAGTCTGGATATTTCTTTTTTTTTTTTTTTTGGTGGATATTTCATATAAATGGAATCATATGTGGTCTTTTATGTCTGGCTTCTTTCATTTGCATACTTTTGTGGTGCATCCATTCTGTAGCTTGTATCAGTTCATTTCTATTTATGGCCAAATAATATTTCAGTGTATGGAATATTTTTTTCATCAGTTGATGGACATTTGGATTGTTTCCATTTTTTGGCTATTGTGAGTAATGATGTTGTGAACATTCATATACAAATTTTTGTTCGGATTTACTTGCAATTCTCTAGGATGTATATTTAGAGATGGAATTTCTAGGTCATAGGGCAACTCTATGCTTGGCTTTTCGAGGAATCTATGACTTTTAATCAACTTCTGAATAGGAAGCAGTCAAATATAAGCAAGATTTTGGAATTAGATTATTTGGGATAAACTTGTATTGCTAAATCTAACTTAAAATCATACTTTAATGCACTGAATTATTTTGTAATTGTAAATAATTTAGGGAGACCTGTTTGGCTATATGAGTTATGTTGATTGAAGGAATAGATTATCATGTCTGCTGAAGCTAAAAGAAGAATCAAATTTCCTTGTAGAATATTGGTTAATTTGCATTGATATTTCGTTGTCTAAAATGGTAATCTGATAACTAATGTAGAGTCCTCTAAAAAGGATGGAGTAAAATGGCATAAAATAAATAATTTTATGTCAAAGTACATAGCCAATACTCTTTTGCTAAATTGCAAATTAATCAATGTCCCAGCCATTTTGTTCTACTAAATACACTGTTCTTGAATGAATGACCAAAATCCTAATTAGGCATTTCAGAATTTTTTGTTGCTAATATCTTTCCTATGAATTTTTACAGTCATCTCTTTTTATGATAACTTCCTTTTTGCCCACAAATAGTGATTTTTTTGTATCTTCTTTTACTCTTGGATGAAATTGCTTTACTGAATGTCTGCTGGCTCTGATTTTGTATTAATATTAATTTCATGGTCAGAAGGTAGAGACTTTGGTTGTCTTCATTTTTATGTCCCCTAGGATTGACACAGTACTGGCACATTGTGGGTGACCCCAAAGTGTTTGTTTTATCAGTAAAAGAAAGAATGAGTAGAATTTGACACTGAAATTTTATTTTCAAGAAGGAGGAATAGCAAAGTAAAAGCTTCAGTTCAGTTCAGTTCAGTCGATCAGTCGTGTCTGACTTCTTTGCGACCCCATGGACTGCAGCATGCCAGGCTTACCTGTCTATCACCAACTCTCGGAGCTTACTCAAACTCTTGTCCATAGAGTCGGTGATGCCATCCAACCATCGCATCCTCTATTGTCCCCTTCTACTCCTGCCTTCAATCTTTCCCAGCATCAGGGTCTTCCCCAGTGAGTCAGCTCTTTGCATCAGGTGGCCAAAGTATTGGAGTTCAGCTTTAGCATCAGTTCTTCCAATGAATATTCAGGACTGATTTCTTTTAGGATTAACTGGTGGATTTCTTTGCAGTCCAAGGGACTCTCACGAGTCTTCTCCACCACCGCAGTTCAAAAACATTAATTCTTTGGTGCTCAGCTTTCTTTAGAGTCCAACTCTCACATCCATACATGACTACTGGAAAAACCATAGCTTTGACTAGACGGACCTTTGTTGGTAAAGTAATGTCTCTGGTTTTTAATATGCTGTCTAGGTTGGTCACAGCTTTTCTTTCAAGGAGCAAGCATCTTTAAATTTCATGGCTACAGTCACCATCTGCAATGATTTTGGAACCCCCCAAAATAAAGTTTGTCACTGTTTCCATTGTTTCCCCATCTATTTGCCATGAAGTGAGGAGACTGGATGCCATGATCTTAGTTTTCTGAATGTTGAGTTTTAAGCCAACTTCTTCACTGTCCTCTTTTACTTTCATCAAGAGGCTCTTTAGTTCTTCACTTTCTGCCATAAGGGTGGTGCCATCTGCATATCTGAGGTTATTGTTATTTCTCCCAGCAGTCTTGATTCCAGCTTGTGCTTTATCCAGCCCAGCATTTTGCATGATGCACTCTGCATATAAGTTAAATAAGCAGGGTGACAACATACAGCCTTGACATACTCCTTTCCAGAGTTGGAACTAGTCCATTTTTCTATGTCCAGTTCTAACTGTTGCTTCCTGACCTGCATACAGATTTCTCAGGAGGCAGGTAAGGTGGTCTGGTATTCCCATCTCTTTAAGAATTTCCCATAGTTTGTTGTGATCCACACAGTCAAAGGCTTTGGCATAGTCAGTAAAGCAGATGTTTTTCTGGAACTCGCTTGCTTTCTCGATGATTCAACAGACGTTGGCAATTTGATCTCTGGTTACTCCACCTTTTATAAATCCAGCTTGAACATCTGGAAGTTCATGGTTCATGTACTGGTGAAGCCTGACTTGGAGAATTTTGATTATTACTTTGCTAGCATGTGAGATAAGTGCAATTGTGTGGTAGTTTGAACATTATTTGGCATTGCCTTTCTTTGAGATTGGAATGAAAACTGACCTTTTCCAGTCCTGTGGCCACTGCTGAGTTTTCCAAATTTGCTGGCATATTGAGTGCAGCATTTTCACAGCAGCATCTTTCAGGATTTGAAATATCTCAACTGGAATTCCATCACCTCCTCTAGCTTTGTTCATAGTGATGCTTCAAAGTCAAGCCCACTTGACTTTGCATTCCAGGATGTCTGGCTCTAGGTGAGTGATCACACCATCATGATTGTTTGGTCATGAAGATTTTTTTTTTGTATAGTTCTGTATATTTTTGCCACCTCTTTTTATCTTCTGTTTCTGTTAGGTCCATACCATTTCTGTCCTTTATTGTGCCCATCTTTGCTGAAATGTTCGCTTGGTATCTCTAATTTTCTTGAAGAGATCTCTAGACTTTCCCATTCTACTGTTTTTCTCTAGTTCTTTGCATTGATCACTGAGGAAGGCTTTCTTATCTCTCCTTGCTATTCTTTGGAACTCTGCATTTGGATGGGTATATCTTTTTTTTTCTCCTTTGCCTTTCACTTCTCTTCTTTTCTCAGCTATTTGTAAGGCCTGCTCAGACAACTATTTTGCCCTTTTGCATTTCTTTTTCTTGGGGATGATCTTGATCACTGCCTCCTGTACAATGTCACAAACCTCTGTCCATAGTTCTTCAGGCACTGTGTCTATCAGATCTAATCCCTTAAATCTGTTTGTCACTTCCACTGTATAATTGTAAGAGATTTGATTTAGGTCATACCTGAATGGTCTAGTGGTTTTTCCTATTTTCTTCAGTTTAAGTCTGAATTTTGCAATCAGGAGTTTGTGATCTGAGCCACAGTCCACTCCCGGTCTTGTTTTTGCTGACTGTATAGAGCTTCTCCTTCTTTGGTTGCAAAGAATATAATCAATCTGATTTCAGTATTGACCATCTGGTCATATCCACGTGTAGAGTCTTCTCTTGTGTTGTTGGAAGAGGGTGTTTGCTATGACCAGTGTGTTCTCTTGACAAAACTCTATTTAGCCTTTGCCCTGCTTCATTCTGTATGCCAAGGCCAAATTTGCCTGTTACTCCCCGTATTTCTTGACTTCTTACTTTTGCATTCCAGTCCCGTATAATGAAAGGGACATCTTTTTTGAGTGTTAATTCTAGAAGGTCTTGTACGTTATCATAGAACCGTTCAACTTCAGCTTCTTCAGCATCACTGGTCAGAGCATAGACTTGGGTTACTGTGATATTGAATGATTTGCCCTGGAAATGAACAGAGATTGTTCTGTCATTTTTGAGATTGTGTCCAAGTACTGCATTTCAGACTCTTGTTGACTCTGAGGGCTACTTTATTTCTTCTAAAGGATTCTTGCCCACAGTAGTAGATATAATGGTCATCTGAGTTAAATTCACCCATTCCAGTCCATTTTAGTTCACTGATTCCTAACATGTCGATGTTCACTCTTTGACCACTTCCAATCTACCTTGATTCATGGACCTAATATTCCAGGTTCCTATGCAATATTGTTTTTTTTTATAGCATCAGACTTAACTTCCATCAGTAGTCACATCCACAGCTGGGCATTGTTTTTGCTTTGGCTCCATCCCTTCATTCTTTCTGGAGTTATTTCTCCACTGTTCTCCAGTAGCATATTGGGCACCTACCGACCTGGGGAGTTCATCTTCAGTGTCATATCTTTTTGCCTTTTCATACTGTTCATGGGGTTCTCAAGGCAAGAATACTGAAGTGGTTTGCCATTCCCTTCTCCAGTGGACCACATTTTGTCAGAACTCTCCACCATGATCTGTCTTGGGTGGCCCTACAAGGCATGGCTCATAGTTTCACTGAGTTAGACAAGGCTGTGGTCCATGTGATCAGTTTGATTAGTTTTCTGTGATTGTGGTTTTCATTCTTTCTTCCCTCTGATGGATAAGGATAAGAGGCTTATGGAAGCTTCCTGATGAGAGAGACTGACTGAGGGGGAAACTGGGTTTTGTTCTGATGCTCAGTAAATCTTTTCTGTTGATGCATGTGGCTGTGTTCCCTCCCTGTTGTTTGACCTGAGTCCAAACTATGGTGGAGGTGATGAAGATAATGGCCCTCTTTCAAAAGGTCCTGTGCACGCACTGCCACGCTCAGTGCCCACAACCCTGCAGTAGGCCACCACCAACCCACGCCTCCGCCAGGGACTCCTGGACACCAACGGGCAAGTCTGGGTCAGTCTCCTGAGGGTCACTGCTCCTTTCTCCTGGGTCCTGGTGCACACAGGGTTTTGTTTGTGCCATCCAAGTGTCTGTTTCCCCAGTCCTGTGTAAGTTCTGGCTGCTCTTAATGGTGGGGTTAATGGCGACCTCCTCCAAGAGGGCTTGTGCCATACCCAGGTCTGCTGCATCCAGAGCCCCTGCCCCTGCAGCAGGCCACTGCTGACCCGTACCTCTGTAGGAGCCACTCAAACACTCAAAGGCAGGTCTAACACAGTCTCTGTGGGTTCTCCTGGTGTGCACAACGTTTTGTTTAAGCCCTCCGATAGTCTCTGGTGGGTATGGGGTTTGATTCTAAATGCTATTTTGCCCCTCCTACCATCTTGTTGGGGCTTCTCCTTTGCCCTTGGATGTGGGGTATCTTTTTTTGGTGGGATCCAACATCCTCCTGTCGATGGTTGTTCAGCAGCGAGTTGTAATTTTGGAGTTCTGCAGGAGAAGATGAGCGCACGTCCTTCTACTCTGCCATCTTGGATATGTCAAAAGCTTATTTGCTCTATTCATAAGCATAATTTGAGTCTCTCAAAACACAGGAAGTTCACTACTATATTAAAGGTGTGCCAGTTTTTCTCCAAGAACAGAAAAGGCAGGATAAAACTTTTTTGTTTAAGGTTACTACAATAGAAAGAAACATGTCATTTTTTGTTTGCCAATACTTTTTTTCTCATTATATCAATTGAACATAGTGGTGATGTGGATCAGTTGTGATCCACTTTTATAAGTTGTGCAACTTTGTCCCTGCTTTTATGTATGAACTCTTCTCCACGTTGAAGACATAAAATTCTGAGTATGAAACTGATTTACATAGAAGGCTTCTTGGTTGATTTTTTTCTTTAAAATAAATGTATTTATTTGGCCATGCCAGATCTTAGTTGCAGTATATGGGAATCATGATCTTCACTGTGGCATGCAGGATCTTTGCAGGACCTTAGTTGGGGCGTGTGGGATCTAGTTCCCTGACTAGGGATCAAACTCAGGCCCCCTGCATTGGGAGCATGTAGTCTTAGCCACTGGACCACCAAGGAAGTGCCTGTTGATTGATTCTTTTCGGTAATTCTTTTCATTGATCCTGATTCAGGTTACTGCTCCCCTTCTCTCCAGTTAAGAGGAGGTTCTGCATATCGTAAACATTTTGTAAACTTTTGGACCAAATCTGCATTTGAAAATCCAGATTTCTTACTTCTTGATGATTTCATTACTAAAGTTCTCTTTTGTTACTTTTCATCACAGGGGGAACTAGGGTAATGGTTTTGTTCTCTCAGTTATTTCTAACAAAATTCCATGGACAGAGGAGCCTGAGGGACTACAGTCCATGGGGTTGCAAAGAGTCGGACATGACCAAGCAACTGAGTGCGCGCACACACACACACACACAAACAGAGTAAAAGAATTCTTTAAATATATAATGAGGGCCTCTAGAGGCCTCTATAATTATAGAATTATATTCATGCACAACATTCATCCTTTCTAAAGGATACTGATTTTTCTGATATTTGCTGTTTGTACTTGATAGCTTTCCATTTATTCTACTTTTTCTGTGTGCTACGAAAGTCAAGAAAATGCACTTTGTGTTAAGCTCCTCCAATTTCCCACTTGTCTGATTTCAGCAGTCACAGAAACTACATTTTTTGTTTAGCAGATGCCCCTTATGCTCTTCTTCATATAGGATTGCAGAGAAACCGTTCTTGGATTTAGCAACCTTGTCAGTTATTGAGGTTCCGTGAGTTGCTGGAGTTTGTTACATGATCTTCCCCTGAGTAGATCTGAGAAGTTACTATAATAGCCACAGTGCTTGTTGAAGAAGAGAGTGGAGTCACTGGTGAACAGGAACAGCATGACCAATTCTGTTACTGTTCAAAACTCAAGCCACCTTGGCTCGAAGTACTGAGATCCCGGATGTGAGAGCTGTGGTGCATGTTTTTAGGTGCACAGCCAGTATTCTGAGGATCGGTGCTGATGGCTTTTCTCAGGGAGTGCCAGATGCATTTGGTCCTGCATCTGTGTGGTCTGTCGGAGCACAGCCAGCAAAGCGCAAAGCCCAAACCTCAGAAAGCAGATTTGGCTCTTTAAAAAAAGAAAAAAGCAGCAATATTTGTGTTTAGCCTTTTTTTTTAAAAAGAAAACAAAACAAACAAACAAACAAAAACAGTTCTTCAAAGATGACTTACAAGTGCAAAACTTACAAAAGGTCAATATTTTGAAAAACAAGTAAAACCTATACAATCTAGTAATTCATAGGATTCTGAAAGTACACAATTTCATTGGTGCTAATAACTCTGCTCTTAAAGGACTTCTCTTTGAAAAAGCGTAGAATAAAGCCTGTGTTTAAGGAGTTTTAAATATGACTCAGAGAAATTGTTCTGGAAAAGAGAATTATGGGGACTTGGGGGCATGTATGGGCTTCCCAGGTGGCACCGGTAGTAAAGAACCCGCCTGCCAAGGCAGGAGACACGAGACGCAGCTTTGATCCCTGGGTCAGGAAGATCCCTTGGAGGAGGGCATGGCAACCCACTCTAGTATTTTTGCCTGGAGAATTCTATGGACAGAGGAGCCTAGCAGGCTACAGACCATTGGGGCGCAGAGTTGGGCATGACTGAAGTGACTTAGCATGCATGCACAGGGGCACATATAGTTCATGCTGCCTGTCAGATCAGAATGGGAAAGACATGGGAAAGACATTCAGACCTGTTAGTTAGGATAGTTAGGATAGTGACCTTCTTCTGCATGATGTGTGGGGTGAAGAATTAGCTCTTACCCTGAGCACTAGTGAGGATCCTGAGGAGTGATGACCCTCCATCTTCCTTGGGAACTGTTGAATCTTCTTCGAGACCTACTTTAGCCCGTGTGTGGAAGGGGGAGTCATGGAAGGGTGCCCAGGTATGCTTTCCACAGAAGGTGTTACTTTTTATTTTTTCTTGGCATTAATGACGAGCCTTCTGGCTTATAATTGGGGAAAGGATCTGGGATCCAAGAAGTCTGAGCTCATTTGCCTTTGTCACCAACACAAGAGGGCCCTCAACCTGTATGCCTTTTCTGCTCTGTAAATGAGGGCACTAGATGGAGGAATACATGATCTCCTGAGTATAAGTAGTAAAAAATAAGTGATTACCTCTTTCTCAGAAAAATGGCTCAGAATTTCCAAAAATGTCACTTAATTCAGCAAATTTCAATTGTCTATTGCATATTAATACAAACCCACAAGATGGTGACAGTGAGAACTTCTTAGAAAATACATTATAGATAGTAGGGTACTTTCCACTTATCTCTTGATTTTCACAAAAACCATGTGAGGTAGGTTATTTTTGCTTACTTTATAGATGTAAAAATTGATGTTCACATAGATTAAGAATTTGCCCAAGTCTCCAGCAGATGGCAGAGTCAGGACTTGAACTCAGGTCTTCGGCTTCAGGCTCACACCCTCAGACAATTGTTCATTCCCCAGGAAGGATGCTGGACATCCTTGAGATATGTCCTGTAGCAGGAAAGGATGAGCTTTAGAACAGGACTCTCTATTGGTGACTTTGTTTTGGTTTTTAATTTCATACGAGCTATAGGTGTAAGGAATTTATATCCAATTCTGTGTTGTACGCATTGAAGTAACATTATGATAATGATAATTTAACTTGAAAAATCTTTACAAGCGGGCTGTGTACTATACTCAGGCATGAGAAGCATTGTGGTAAGGCACTGTGCTTTTGAAGCCTCTTGCATTTTTACATTCTCTTCTGAGCTGTTACAGCAGACTCTTCTCTGGCTCCCCAGCCTCCACATACTCCTTGGTCCAGTCTGGTCTAACAAAGGTGTCTTTTTAGGAGTTCAAACTTATTCATATCCTTCCTTCCTCTATGTACAGATGTTCTTGCCTGACTTTTAAAGTCCTTCAACTACACACAACTGTCCTTTCAGCCTCATCTGATCTCGTAAGTTTTATTCTGGACATGGAGTTCTCTACTGAATTTCTCCCGATACCCTCAGATAATTACTCAGTGTGTTTGGTGACATCCTCTGTCCCCCATTTCCTACTTCTGTTTGTTCAGTGCACCCCAATCTTTACAGCCAGGTCGAGATCCTTCTTCTATGTCAAGCCTTCCCATAAGACTCCAAGCAGAAGCAATCTCTTTCCCCTGTTTTTTTTTTTTTTTTTTAATGGTAATGAAACACATGTAACATAAAATTGATCATTTTAACCATTTTTTCAGCTTTGATGAGATATGATTGGTAAATAAAATTGTAAGATATATGAGGTGATGGATATAGTAATTTGCTAGATGGTGGGAATCCTTTCAAAATTTATCCATATATCAGATCACCATGATGTTCCCTTTCAATATCTTACATGTTAACCATTTTAAGTGCACAGTTCAGTGGTGTTAAGTACATTCATGTTTTCCTGTAACCATCATCTCCATTTATCTTCAAGACTTTTTCATCTTCCCAAACTGACACTTGTGTACTCATTAAACAATGACTCTCCAGTTCTCCCTCCTCCCAGACCCTGGCCGCTACCATTCTGCTTTCTGTCTCTATAAATATGACTACTCTAGGTACCCCATGTAAGTGGAAACATACAGTGTTTGTTCTTTTGTGTCTAACTTGTTTCACTTACCATCATGTGCTCAAGGTGATCCATGTTGTAGCATGTGTCAGAATTTCCTTTCTTTTTAAGCCTAAATCACATTCCATTGTGTGTGTGTGTGTGTGTGTGTGTTTATAAATATACTACAGTTTGTTCATCCATCCATCCTTTGGTGGACACTTGGTTTATTTCCACTTTTCAGCGATTATAAATAATCCTGCTATCAATATGGGTATATAAATGTCTGTTCAACTACTTTCAATTCTTTTGGGTATATACCTTAGAAGTGGAATTACCAGATTGTATGTTTAGTTTTTTGAGGAACTGATGTTTTCTGCAGTGGTTGCACTATTTTACATTTCCACAACCAGTACCCAAAGGTTGCAATCTCTGCATCCTCACCAAAACTTCTTTTCTTTTCTTTCTTAATAATAATCATCCTAATGGCGATGCAAATTGGTATCTCATTGTGGATTTGATTTGCATTTCCCCAGTGATTAGTGATGCTGTGCATCTTTTCATGTGCTTATTAGCCATTTGTATGCTATCATTGTAGCAGCACAAAAGAAGATTTGAAATGACCTGACATACTTCAATACTATCAGGAAAGTTTTGAATCAACTGTTTTTTCCAAGTCAATAAAAGCAGTTCTGTCTTTAAAATCACAGAAGTCCTTGCACAAGGCATTTCCAGTTTGGAGTATGCTGGTAGCAACAGGCCAAGGGTGACATAACCCTGCCTTCCATTCACTCCCACAATCAGCTACTGTTTTCAGAGGTTTCTTGGATTTAGGGGCAATCCTGTCATATTACACTTAATTTCTGCATCTTACAGTCTTCTTGACTAACTTCTAGAAACAAAGTGAGGGTTCATCCGAACACTGGCTGTGGTTGATGCCTTCAGCATTCTCTTCATCTCAGTTGCTGTGTAGACCTACATATATCCATATGCAATGGGAATGGGACACTCAGTGTCTCAGTGAGTGATCCTGTTCTTGGACTGGTGGAAGGATCCAGAGCAACCTGCCTGAGATTGTGAGTTGAATCCCAAACTAAAATACATCATAGTCTCCCTTTAGGTTGGTCCATGTACTTCCCCTCCCGGGGGATTGGATGACATCTGGGTAAGGAAGATGGTGTTTCTCTAGCTTGGCTTTTAAAAAGTGGTTACACACTAGCAACCAGTATTTTAGAGACAAAGACACTGACACTGAGAGTTCAAGAAATTTATTCAAGATTACACAGGTTTTGAGTTTCAGAGCCAAGATTTCTAGAGCATTATTATGACATGAGGGCTTCCCAGCTGGTGCCATGGTGAAGAATCCACCTGCCAATGCAGGAGGTGCAAGAGACATGGATTTGCTTCCCCGGTCAGAAAGATCCCCTGCAAAATGAAATGGCAGCACACCCCAGTATTCTTGCCCAGGGAATCCTGTGGATAGAGAAGCCTGGTGGGCTACAGTCCACGGGGTTGCAAAGAGCCAGACACGACGGAGTGACTAAGCACACATGCACACGCGCACACAGAGACACATTACAACATGGGTTTTGTGATAGGCATTCAATAAATGTTTGTTAAATGAATGGATGAATTAATAGATGGTCAGTCTGTTAATGTCAGCTGAAATGTCAGAGCAGCAGCAGAATTGGTTGATGATTGCAACTGAACAGAAGATATCCATTCTTAGGCTTGTTTCTCTGAAAAAAATTCTAGAATGGAGACATTCTTTTAATATAACAGGTCTCTAGTTCAATATGTTTGAGCCTAAATGGCAACTGTTGGTGGGGCAGGGAACGGGGGATCATCTATATCCATGAAGACCCTTAGAAAAAGATTTCCTATGTGTTTAAATTTCTTTTCCATAAGGACAAGTTCTTATATAATTTAGTTCATGACATGTCTTAAATCTCTTTATAGACAGTATCCCTTCTCACATTGCTAACAAGGAGAAAACAGGTGCTGGGAAAACTGTAGTTTGGGGAACCCAGATGACAGGGAATTTCCTTGGGATCTTTCTGTACTTGTTATATAAACTCTCAGACCCTGAAACATTTTGATTGGTGAAACTGATAAGATAGAGAGAATGCCAGCTTAAGCAATAGCACGTGATTATAAAGGTTTTGATGTTTTTCATGTATTACTGGAGAAGGCATCTTTTTATCAGCTAGTGTGTCTTTTTCCAGAACATGTGCAGTTCCATGATTCACCTTTAAGCCTTTAGGCAAACATCCTCCCTTTAAAGGAAAGGAATTTACATGGTCAGAATAGGCAACTATTTTCATTGTCATTCATCATTTACCATACTTGGGGGCTGTGGAATTTTGTTCCCTGTTCAGTCCATTAGTCATGAGAGCCGTTGGTCACACAGGTCGCCCTGACTGATGTGTCTTTGTAAACTAGCCCTAGTGAGCCTGCAGGCCTTGAGATTGGTGAAAAATGAATACACTTGCTATGTCTGAGAGAATATTCGCTCTTGCCTCCTCTTTTAAAACTTCCAAAGGGCTGTCTTTTTCTGACTGGGCAGACTGAATTGGACTTATTTTCTCTCAAAAGGCTCTAGCAATTTTTCTCTGTAGATGCTCTATTTAAAATTTCTCTTCAGTTGTAGTATTTCAGGCATCCAGTATTCTCATCTATTGTTCTTTTGAAATTTTCTACCTTTGTGGCAATAAATATGAGGTCATAATTTTCTAATCTAATAAATGACAAGACAAGTCCTTCTGATTAACTTTAAGAAATATGTCTTTCATGAAATTTATGTGACTTTGAGAACATTTCCTGGACACATGGACACATGAGAGGACAGCTTTTCCTCCATTATTAGGCACTCTAGAAGGTTTGCTTAAACACCTGATGTAGAACGGATGATCTTGTTATCTATTGCACTATTTAATTTAGTGATTTATACAATCTCTCCTCTAGTGAAAGAAACCTTTGTAATTAGCAAGACAATCTCTGGGCTTCCCTGGTGGTTCAAGTGGCAAAGGATCTACCTGCAATGCAGGAGACCTGGGTTTGATCCTTGGGTCAGGAAGATTCCCTGGAGAAGGGAATGGCTACCCACTCCAGTTCTCTTGCCTAGAATTCCATGGACAGAGGAGCCTAGCAGGCTATGGTCCATGGGGTGGTGAAGAGTTGGACACAATTGAGCGACTAACACTTTCAACCTCTTATGAATATGAAAGTAGTTTGTGGAACCCAGAGGAAAGAGAGAAAAAAGCAGTGAGAAACACATACCTTAAATTATTTATTGGTCATTAGGCACATTCATTTTTCACATTCCCAAAGGTATACTTGAACTTCTACAGAGTTTTTCAAGAAACTTGACGTGTTTTACACATGAGATCTTGCTAATCTATATATCCAAACTCAATTTGGAATGAGAGTAGAACAATTGGGAAAATGGAAATTGTTACACACTATGAAAGTAAGTGTTAGTCCCTGGTCTGTGATCGCTCTTCATGTATGATCCCATGGATTATATAGCCCCCCAGGCTCCTCTTATCTATGGAATTCTCCAGGCCAGAATACTGGAGTGGGTAGCCATTTCCTTCTCCAGGGGATCTTCCCGACCCAGGGATTGAACCCGGGTCTCTTGCATTGCAGGCAGACGCTTTACCACATGAACCACAAGGGAAGCCCACACACTATACACAGAGAAATAAAAATATACTATTAAAAAAGTACAAGTCTTCGTATCTAGAATCTGACATTTATAACCCTCTATTTTGTGAGCTTCCAGAGACCAGAAACTGTACTTTCAATTCTGTAATGTCCTTAGTAACCTCTAGCATGCTTCTTTTCATGTCAAGTTAAAGAGAATGGAATATTCTGAACTTCACTGCATTTCTCATCTACATCATCCAGGTTAATTATTGTAAATTGCTGTGGGTGGGGACTCTAAGTAGCCTTGTTCTCCCCAAAATAGCTAGCACAACATATAGTTAATGATTAATATATTCTTAGTTAGTTACGTTTGACTCAGTCCAAAGGAAGGTATTGTCTGCTTGAAGAGCTTCCATTAGTTAATAATTATTAAATGTTATAACAAATAAAATGTGCTGAAGTCTTAAAAAAAAATGTTTGAGCAATATCATAGCGTAAGTTTACTTTTCCTTTGGTTTCTTCCAGCAGAAAGAAACCCTTCTTAGATAAGTAGGATCCAAGATTAAGAGGGGAAAAATAGAAGGAAGTTCAGTTTAGTTCAGTTCAGTCACGCAGTCGTGTCCGACTCTTTGTGACCCCATGAACTGCAGCATGCCAGGCCTCCCTGTCCATTACCAACTCACGGAGTTTACTCAAACTCATGTCCATCGAGTCGGTGATGCCATCCAGCCATCTCATCCTCTGTCGTCCCTTTCTCCTCCTGCCCACAATCCCTTCCAGCATCAGGGTTTTCTCCAATGAGTCAACTCTTCACATGAGGTGGCCAAAGTACTGGAGTTTCAGCTTCAGCATCAGTCCTTCCAATGAACACCCAGACTGATCTCCTTTAGGATGGACTGGTAGGATCTCCTTGCAGTCCAAGGGACTCTCAAGAGTCTTCTTCAACACCACAGTTCAAAAGCATCAATTTTTCGGTGCTCAGCTTTCTTCACAGTCCAACTCTCACATCCATACATGACCACTGGAAAAACCATAGCCTGGACTAGATGGACCTTTGTTGGCAAAGTAATGTCTCTGCTTTTTAATATGCTGTCTAGGTTGGTCATAACTTTCCTTCCAAGGAATAAGTGTCTTTTAATTTCATGGCTGCAGTCACCATCTGCAGTGATTTTGGAGCCCCCCAAAATAAAATCTGATACTGTTTCCACTGTTTCCCCATCTGCAGTCACCATCTGCAGTGATTTTGGAGCCCCCCAAAATAAAATCTGACACTGTTTCCACTGTTTCCCCATATATTTCCCATGAAGTGATGGGACCAGATGCCATGATCTTAGTTTTCTGAATGTTAAGCTTTAAGCCAACGTTTTCACTCTCCTCTTTCACTTTCATCAAGAGGCTTTTTAGTTTCTCTTCACTTTCTGCCAGAAGGGTAGTGTCATCTGCACATCTGAGGTTATTGATATTTCTCCCGGCAATCTTGATTCCAGCTTGTGCTTCTTCCAGCCCAGCGTTTCTCATGATGTACTCTGCATATAAGTTAAGTAAGCAGGGTGACAATATATAGCCTTGATGTACTCCTTTTCCTATTTGGAACCAGTCTGTTGTTCTATGTCCAGTTCTAACTGTTGCTTTCTGACCTGCATATAGGTTTCTCAAGAGGCAGGTCAGGTGGTCTGGTATTCCCATCTCTTTCAGAATTTTCCACAGTTTATTGTGATCCACACAGTCAAAGCCTTTGGCATAGTCAATAAAGCAGAAACAGATGTTTTTTTGGAAATCTCTTGCTTTTTTGATGATCCAGCGGATGTTGGCAATTTGATCTATGGTTCCTCTGCCTTTTCTAAAACGCGCTTGAACATTTGGAAGTTCATGGTTCATGTATTGCTGAAGCCTGGCTTGGAGAATTTTGAGCATTACTTTATTAGTGTGTGAGATGAGTGCAATTGTGT
The DNA here is from genome assembly GCF_033118175.1 of Dama dama. Classification (NCBI taxonomy): domain Eukaryota; kingdom Metazoa; phylum Chordata; class Mammalia; order Artiodactyla; family Cervidae; genus Dama; species Dama dama. Next base: position 66,584,113 of record NC_083692.1, read on the forward strand.
GGTAGTTTGAGCATTCTTTGGGATTGCCTTTCTTTGGGATTGGAATGAAAACTGACCTTTTCCAGTCCTGTGGCCACTGCTGAATTTTCCAAATTTGCTGACATATTGAGTGCAGTACCTTCACAGCATCATCTTTCAGGATTTGAAATTCAGACTTAAATTGAAGAAAATAGGGAAAACCACTAGACCATTCAGGTATGACCTAAATCAAATCCCTTATGACTATATAGTGGAAGTGAGAAATAGATTTAAGGGACTAGATCTGATAGACAGAGTGCCTGATGAACTATGGACAGAGGTTCATAACATTGTACAGGAGACAGGGATCAAGACCATCCCCATGGAAAAGAAATGCAAAAAGGCAAAATGGTTGTCTGAGGAGGCCTTACAAATAGCTGTGAAAAGAAGAGACGCGAAAAGCAAAGGAGAAAAGGAAAGATATTCCCATTTGAATGTAGAGATCGGGATTGGGAATACATGTAAATCCATGGCTGATTCATATCAATGTATGACAAAACCCACTGGAAAAAAATAATAATAAAAAAAAAAAAAAAAAAAGAATTCATTTGAAAAAAAAAAAAAAAAACAAAAAAAAAACAAAGAATAGCAAGGAGAGATAAGAAAGCCTTCCTCAGCGATCAGTGCAAAGAAATAGAGGAAAACAACAGAATGGGAAAGACCAGAGATCTCTTCAAGAAAATTAGAGATACCATGGGAATATTCCATGCAAAGATGGGTTTGATAAAGGACAGAAATGGTATGGACCTAACAGAAGCAGAAGATATTAAGAAGAGGTGACAAGAATACACAGAAGAACTGTACAAAAAAGATCTTCATGACCCAGATAATCACGATGATGTAATCACTCACTGAGAGCCAGACATCCTGGAATGTGAAGTCAAGTGGGCCTTAGAAAGCATCACTACGAACAAAGCTAGTGGAGGGGATGAAATTCCAGTTGAGCTATTTCAAATAGAAGGAAAGGTTTAAGTAAATGAAATCTTTTCGTTGCTAATCTGCATGTGGAAAATTGACGACAATTTCTTTTTTTCAGCATCACTTAGTCCTATACAAGTAGCATTTGCTTCTGTTAAAGACATATGACTAAGTATGTATTGATACTAACTCTGAATGTAGCAAATATTTAGAAATTAACTTTTAACCCAAACATCAGTTCATGTTGTCTTAATCTGCACTGGAAGAATTTAAGTAAATGAGTTGAGGTTGTACTCCTCAAAATGGAGTTATGCTTCATTCTTGAATAGCACTGAGCTTCTTTTTAAAATAATAATATTTAGACTGATCTTCCCCTCCAGACTTATTTTCCAGAAAGCAACAGTGTGGCCTTTGAGGCTGACTTTGAGTTAGAAGGGAACCACCGAGGTCATCTAATCTAGTGGTTTCTCCACCTACTCACAGTGACACAGCTGTTTATTGACATAAGTTGGTTATGGGGGTACAAGTTGTGCTTTCTGCCTGGGGAGGATAAATCTGTTCTCTTTGCTCCTTAATTCATCCTCCAATCTGTGTGTCAAGAATTGAGCTGTTTCAATCCAATTTCATCCAATTTCATTTTACTTCTTTCCCTCAGTTAATTGCTTTAAGCTTCTTGGATGACATGAATTGGGGAAGACAGATGCTTAGTGATTGAGATGGGGGAACTGTTAAAGGCAAAAGAAATCACATGAAAAAGATTTTCTGGGTTTTTCCCACTTGGGATCTGGCTCTTTTTATAGGTTGATTTAGAGGAGTGCGAAAAAATTTTGGGTTTCAGATCAAAGTGATGTAATCTCCTCAAGAGGTTTCATAGAATCCTTTCTGTCATTTTAAGAAAGAACACTACTACTACTAATAACAAACAATGACAACAACCATAGTAAAACAACAGTAATAACAATAGCAACAATGACGTGTCAAGTGTTTTATTTGTTATTTTCTTGAACACTCATGACAACCCTATGAAGTAGATATTATTATAATGTAATCTCTACTTTGAGGAGGGGCAAATGAAGAAATGAGGAGGCATAGAGAAGTTAACTTGCCCCAAGTCACACACTTGAAAGCTTCTTGAAAAAAATAATGCAGTTTCCATAGCTTGAACTAAACATCCTTTTTAATAGATGGTTAGAAGAAAAAATATGAAAATTTGAGTTGCTTATCATTTTGCAATATATCAGGAGAAAACCAATTAATGTTGCAAAATTCATTAGAAGAATGGAATAGAGATTAACAGTCACCATTCTGGAATCTTGGATTTATGATAAGATTGTTTTTTTTCAAATGGATTCTTGAAGCATAAGAAATTTTGTATTTGTTAACCTAGAAATTCCTAAATTTTGAAATGCATTGTTTGTTTAGTTGTTAAACCATAGAACTAGAGCTATCACTAGACACGGGGACTTGCTTCAGTTGTTTATCAGAGGTTTATGCCCACCCTCCTCTTTAAACAAGTTTTCCTTACCATAGCCAGTGCCCTTTGAGACTCCATCTGACCTATGACCAGAGATATATATTGTGAATTAAAGAGCACTTGGAGTGTTGCTGTGACTATTATAGCTGAGAGGCATCCCATTCTCTGTCTTGTGAAACCTTGGTTAACTCAAATTCAAATCACAAGAAGCCTCAGTTAACAGGGATGTTTTTTATTCAAAGGAGGCAAATAAAAAGAAAATAAAATAACATTAGAATAATGAGAAAGCAGAGCACAAAGCACAGAGACTTCTCAAGAATGTTCTGGGAATGATGAGTTCAGTCTACTATATGATTGTTTTGTCCTTTCCTTTATGGGGCCGTACAGTGAATACTCATTTAAGGGATAATAATACTGAGATGCTGGAAGGCAGACTATCAGAACTGGGAGGTTCCCGTTATTATCTAGGTGAGGACACTGAGGCCCAGGGAGGTGGGGTCACTTTTAAGAGTGGTGCTATTTTATTATTTCATCCTGCCTTGACCATCAGAGATTTGTTCATTATACTGCTTACTAAGGCATGGATATAGATTAATGTGTCTTAAAAAACTTTTACCAAGGATTGAGATAAACAATATTTTCTGTTTTAATTGTTTGCTTTTAGTCATAAGGGTGGAAGGACTTAATAGTTTGGACATGTGAAAAGTGTTAAGATGCATAGAAAGGACAGAGGAATGATAGGATAATACCAGAGAGCCATAACATTAAGTGGTAAATCATGTACCAATTTTAAATTGGTACCAATTTTAAATACCAATGAACAACATTTCCCAAGCAGGATTTCCCTGGGAATATCGGTAGAAATGTAAAAAAGTTATCCTCCTTGTCCAAGTAAGTTTGTGAAATGCTGACTCCTTTATACCCTCTTAGGAATTCACAACTGATGTTAACTTTTTGAAGACTCTGAGAATTCCTATAGTGGAGAAACATATTCCACCTTGTTTAAACCAGAATTTCCAATGTTATTTGAGGAATGGAGTTCTTAACGGCACCTTTTGGTCGTTTTGAGTGTTCTTATTTATTTTTGGCCGTGCTGGGTCTTTGTTGCTGCATGTGGGCTTTCTCTAGTTGCAGAGTGAGGGCTACCCTTCCTTGTAGTATGCGGATCTCTCATTGTGATGGCCTCTCCCATTGCAGAGCATGGGCTCCAGAGCTCTGGCTCAGTAGTAGTTAAGGCACAGGGGCCTGGTTGCCTTGCAGCATGTGGGATCTTCCCGAAAAGTGAAAGTCGCTCAGTTGTGTCCAACACTTTGCGACTCCATGGACTGTTCTTCAGGCCAGAATACTGGAGTGGATAGCCTTTCCCTTCTCTAGGGGATCTTCCCAACCCAGGGACTGAAACCAGGTTTACTGCATTGCAGGCAGATTCTTTACCAGTTGAGCTATCAGGAAAGCCCAATTGACATTTAAACTAGCAGAGGGATCTTATCGGACCAGGGATCAAACCTGTGTTCCCTGCATTGGCAGGTAGATTCTTAACCACTGGACCACTAGGGAAGCCTGAGGGATGGAATTTTTTAGAGTGTTCTAGGACAGTGTTTTATAAATCCAGATTGAGAAATGTGTGATTTAGGGATCCTGAGGATAAGGGAGGCAGGTGGCAGGTGAGCAGAATTGAGAGCTTTGTGGAGGGTGGGGTGTTTGAGCCAGGCTTTAAAGAATGGGTGAGGTGTGAATATACAGAGGGGAACAAGGATGAGCAAAAGTGTGGGGCCAGGAATAAGCACCAGACCTAGCACTCAGCTGGTGCTCAATAAACATTAACTGAGTGAGTGTATGAGTGAAAATATGATTTCCATGGGAGGCAGTTTGAATATTGGCTGGATTGGAATGAAAAATTGAGAGATGGAAGATCCATGCCAAAGTTGAAGAGGCAGCATCATCAGACTCTTGAGGGTCAGGCTGAATATTCAGAACTTGATCCAACAGGGAACACTTGTTGGTTCATAGGCAGAGTGTGACAGCAGCAGTAAAGCGGTGTTTGGAAAGAATACCCCCAGGGAGGTGTGGAGCCAGGGAGGAATGAAGAAGACCAAAGCTACAGTGAAGAGCAAGCCTTAGAAAGTGATCTAAGCTCTGTGGTTAAAAAGTAGGTCACATACTGATTTTTATACATACCTGAGTAATAGCAAAAACAGGAGACCTTTTTAAATATAAGAAGTAAGCTAGACTGTTCCATCACAACCATCATTCATATCTTGAAGAACACAGGGATAGTGAAGTATTATCATAATAGGTAGGAAAAATGTCCCTGGAGATAGGAAACTTGTGGTAGGTATATATGATATACTATCTATATATCTATTACTAACACATATTTGTCCTTCATTATGCTAGCAAGGTGTGAAATTCAGGATAAAATATTGTCAGGAAATGTCACCAGCCAGAGTTCCTGAAGTGGGTTAGACACTGGCTTTCCAATTGTTTTTTGTGTCCCCATATTGCAAAATTGTGTATATGAAGAGGCCAGTAATTTCTTTTTATGCATCTTATGAAAACTTTTAGGACTCTCAACATAATTCCTTTTCCCTTTCTTAAAGAAAGAAAACAAAGTCTTCAGTGAAATGCTTATGTGCCTGTTTGTCTTCATTTTGCTGTTGAGTTATTGGTTATTTTCTGTTTGCTTTGCTTAATTCTCTTTCATTTGCTCTTAGGCTAGACAAAGAGTTCAGTTCTCTTTGGGGTGAAATATTTTCCAGAATCAACCAAAATAAAAAACTTTACACACACACACACACAGACACACACAGACACACACAGATACACACACACAGGTCTTAAATAGCATTCCTTTCTAATCAATGATATAAAGATAAGTCACATCACAGCCATTATTGCTTGGTGGCTTGAATGCTCAAATAGTTTTAAGGGGTGGTCTTGAAATGCCTACTCCTTCATTTCATATTCAGTGACTCTATTGGCTTTTATACTTTTATTTATAGTGTACCTTTTCTAAGAAGTACCCCCAACCCTGCACCATTGACCCTAAACCACCTACTACATCATACATCTGTGTTTTCCAATTTACTTTTACTTTTGTGCACAGAACTAGTATTTTATTTACATAATTAGCAATTTCTATTTGTGTGCTTATTTCTTCTAGGTTCTTAATCATTGCATCTGTCTTTTCCTAAGGAGTCAGGTCTTGGAGATCATTGCTCTGCCCCAGTGGTTATCAACCATTAAAGTTAAGAATCACTTGGAGAGCTTTCTAAGCATTCTGATGCTTAGGTCTCACCCTCTGAGATCATAAATAATTTGTAGAACCCCCTATCTATATCAAACCCAAATCATAAAACTATATTGTAGTGAGTAGGTGCTAGGAAAATCTATTAACATATGATAAATGCTTTATATTAAGGTAATGAAAATTGTTTAGAAAATTTCAAGCTGCTTTTTTTTTTGGTAACAATTTTCTAAAGATCACTAGTGATGAGCATCTTTTAATTAACTCAAGGGTAAAATCTAGTGATGATAAATTCACTTTTGGATTCAGACTTTATGATCCTGGTTTTAAAAAAAATCAACATACTAATGCAATGTACTATATGTCCTATTTAGCAGATACTGTTGGAACACTTAAACATGCATTTTCTTTTGGAAATTAGAAATTAAAAAAAGAAGTCTTTTAAGAAATATTTTGTTGTTGTTGTTCAGTTGCTAAGTTGTGTCAGACTCTGTGACCCCTGGACTGCAGCACGCCAGGCTCCTCTGTCCTCTACTGTCTCCTAGAGTTTGCTCAAATTTATGTCCATTGAGTCAGTGATACTATCTACCCATATCATCCTCTGCTGCCTGCTTCTCCTTTTGCCTTCAGTCCTTCCCAGCATCCCCCCATTCTTGGTGTATGTGTGTTTTCAGTCTTTGAGGGATAATTTTTGGAATGACTGTTCTTAAATTTTACCCATAAATTATTGTCCCATGGCCCAAGTGTGTTAGAGAACACCCAAATCAGTGTGTAACAACACCCTGTGAGAGACTTGGGGGTGCGGGTAGGATGGTGTGGAAAGAGCAAAGGTGTGGTGTGCCCAGGGCAGGAAGGGGTGGGATCAACACCTGAGCCCCGCTTACCTCTAGACATATTCAACATTTGGGAATAAACCCCAAATTATGCATCCTCAGAGCATTTGTTCTCATGCCTCTTCCTGGCCACTTTGCTCTGAAAACCTTTTTTCCGTATAACTGCCTGATGATTATTCATCTCATCAATGATTGGATGAGAAATGGAATTATACAATTTTACACGAGCAATTTGAAAGCTTGAATTAAATAATTTTCTAAATTTTTGAGAGCAGCAGATCTTGAGAAAGGAGTTACTTGAACAAATAGAAACTAACTATAAAATAGTTGTACCTTTAGTTATGTACTTAAATCATCCTTTCTGCTAAGTTTAGTTTTTCAGTGCTTATAAATCACAGTGCATTCCAGAGAGGTTTTGAACATCATGCATCCAGATGCTGCTTTTCAGCTCTAGTGGAAATACTTTTCCCAACTTCTGAATTTGAAACTGCTTTGCAAAATTCTCTTGAGTTCTTAGAGGCTATAAAGCAAGTCATGGGCAATTAAACGGAGGCCTCTCTTGTTTGTGTCTCAGATGCACACCAGAAAAGAATCATTTTGGCAGGTTTGACTGATAAATGAACACTGGTGGGGGATGCATGGTGTGCAATCAGGACATCTTGACGGGTGGCAATGACAGAGGGTCTGGGGTGACCTGTCCCCAGGGACACAAAAGGGTCGCAAATTTCCAGTCATTAATCACCTCTGGAACAGCTGTTTTAAATGTTCAAACCTAACTGATAGGAACGTGGCACAGCCAGACGGCTGGAGGTTAATGTACTTTCCTGTAGGGAGGGGAAGTGTTTGGATACCCACAGGCAGTCAGCTGTGATGGGCATGAAATTCCAGGAGAAGGTGCACTTGAAGAGGTCAAGTGTATGGAGGGAATTTCAGAAATTGAGTTTTTAAAGTAACAGAAGCCTTATGAAACATCTAAAGATGCAGAAGGATGTCTCACAGATTATTTTGACTAATAGTTTCAGCTGAGGAAAATGACTGTCACCACGGTTTGCTATTCATACACTTCATGACATTAGATCCTTTGTCGGCTTGTAAGCTGGGCTTCCCTGGTGGCTCAGCAGTAGAGAATCTGTCTACAATCCAGGAGCCACAGGAGACGTGGGTTTGATCCCTGGGTCAGGAAGATCCCCTGGAGGAGGGCATGGCTACCCACTTCAGTATTCTTGCCTGGAGAATTCCATGGTCAGAGGAGCCTGGCGGGCTACAGCCCTTCAGGGTCACAAAGAGTTGGACATGGCTGAAGCAACTTAGCCTGGCATGGCAGGCTTGTGAATCATGTAGCCACGTGGCCGCCCCTTCAGACCTCGTTTCAATTCATGGTTGGCACACTGCAGAATTTTCCTATCATACCTCACTGGAAGGTTGACAGATATGACATTGATTGTTGAAGCTTAGATCCAATTTAAATAGCTTGCTTTTGAAAGAATATTTATGTTGAGTAAATTGCAAAGGCAGTTTGTAAAGTATGCACCCAATTGCAGGCACATCCAGAAATAAGGACCAGACTTAATGATACCACTTGTTTTAGGTAACAATCATTGTTTATTACTAAAGTTGAAGCACATCATCTAGATTTTTCCAGATATATCCAGAAGTCCCAGAATAAATACAAACAAATTTGAGACTTACAGGTATTAAGGACTTTCTCATGGGTGTGGGCAAGCTTGTTTCTGATCAGAAAACAGGCTATGTTGTTCATCTTTTCATCTTTTTCCACATCTTTTTGTATCAGTGTTTCTCAGATCTTTCCTTCCAGGTCCCTCAGGATTTGATAAGACCCAAATTAGCCTACTTAGGCAGTTCCACATAGGAGCATTGTTCAGAACAGGCCCAGTTAGGATTTGTATGGGCAAATATTTTCCAGAATTACTCTCAACACCTAAGAACTCAGTTTTAACTTTCTCTAATGACTTCAGTTTGAAATCCATAAAAAGAAAACAAAAATTTTGTGATTTCACTGTTATTACTTGTCTTTTAAATATTTTTTCATACCTGTAATTACTGTTCTAATAAAATAAAAGTCACTTTATGTATTGGATCTCTCTTTTTTTTTTTCTTCTTCTTTTCTCTTTCCCACTTTATAATCAAACTTTCCTCTACCAGTACCTAAAATGGTGCCATTTTTCTGCCACACTTCTGACCTCAGGTCCAAAGGACTAATTACACTGCCACAAGATTCTCTCCAAAGGCCAAGTCTGAATATGAATTTGTTGATTCAGTATTATGACCTAAAAATGAACTGCTTTCAAGGATGAAATCAATTGTGTAAAGAATTTCTCCATTAGAGAAATTTTATTTTCTCACTAAAACTCCTGGGAGAAAATCACAGTACAAAGTTATTTTAGAGATATGTTCCATGAAGGTCGACAAGTACAATGATAATAAACATCCAATGTATTCACTTTCCCAAAGGAATTAATTTACATGTTATTTTAAATTTTATTTAATCATATTCATTTTTTATCTTAGATTTCATTAGATGGACCTTCATGGTTGTCATTTCATGACCTGTACCATTACTGAGACAAACTGAACTCATTTTGAAAGTTTATCCTACATCTCCTTTCAAAAAAAAAAGCTTTGGATTTTCTTAAATTTTCTTACTTTTACTGAGATGGTTTCCTCCAAGAAATGAAAAATGATTTTATAACTTTGAACTTGCCAGCTGAGTCACAGCAGGCCTGAATATAAAATAGCTGAAAACACGTGTGTGCATTCCTACCCGAAGCAGCATTCTTTCTTCCATAGATCACTGTCACTAAAGAATTCAGTTAAATGCAAAGACCCTCAGGTAGAAATGGGTTGTTGAGAGCCACCCTGAGTCTCTGAGTCTGTGAGAGAGCTGCAGAAAGCTAGTCATATGTGTAAGCCCTGCTGGAAAGGTCATTAGTAAATGTCTATCACTCCAGTGGTTTCTTGGATCCCAAGCAGGTTAAAAATAAATAAAATATAAGGGTGGGGGAAGGAAGCTTACATTGAAACTATTCTGTCTTATCAAAATTAGCAAGAATGCTCAGTGCTTTATTCATTATAATAAAGGATCAGCAGATAAGGTACTTTGTCCTGTAGTATTCTGCTTCTGCACCATGAATACTTAGAGTATTATATAAAGATGATATTATAATATTGAATGATATAATAATAGCTGTAATAATGGAATCATGGATATTGTCTGTTATTCATTTCAGTTTCACTAACTCTGACAAATATAACATTAAAATTGGAGGCTTTGTAGCAGAATATTACATGTGAGGTCAAAAAATGAAGGTTGAGGGAGGAGCCAAGATGGCGGAGGAGTAGGACGGGGAGACCACTTTCTCTCCTACAAATTCATCAAAAGAATAACTGAACACAGAGCAAACTTCACAAAACAACTTCTAATCGCTAGCTGAGGTCATCAGGCGCCCAGAAAAGCAGCCCATTGTCTTCGAAAGGAGGTAGGACAAAATATAAAAGATAAAAAGTGAGACAAAAGAGCTAAGGACGGAGATCCATCCCGGGAAGGGAGTCTTAGGCGGCATTGCCTGGGGTAGGGTCCGGGCCTGAGTGCCCTGAGGACAATCGGAGGGAGCGTCTGTGAGTGGCCAACTTGGACTGTGGGAGATCAAAAGAGAGAGAGAAAATTAACCGGCCCAAACACATTGCTGGCCGTTTGCAGAACAAAGGGACCGAAAAAGTCCAGAGAAGAGCTCACAGGCTGCGGACCAGCCCAGCCCCGCCAGAGGCAGGAGGCAGGGGGGAGGGGAAGGTCGCAGTGAGACACAGGGCGCAGGCACCCGACCGGCGCGGCGGGGACTGGGGCTGGGGACGCAGAGGGCAGAAGGCGCAGGCACCCGACTGGCGCCAGAGGAAACTGAAACTGGGTCCGTGGAAGGGAGTGGGCGCGCCACACCTGGGGAGAGTGCGCCCACCAAGCCCCTGGCTGCCTGGACCGCTCTGACGGGGAAGGCACAGAGAGCAGGCGCAGCTTTTCTTTCCGCGCTTTTGTGGAACACCCGAGGGCTGGAAGCTTGCTGCAGCGCGGGGCGCGCTCCATATAGAGCAGTCGGGAGCCTGAGCAGCGCAGACGGAGAAAGCAGCGTCAGCCCCTCCCGGCAGCGCCAGCCCGTCCCCGCAGTGCCAGCCCGTCCCTACAGCGCCAGCCCCTCCCCGCAGCGCCAGCCCCTCCCCGCAGCGCCAGGCCCTCCCTGCAGCGCCAGCCTCTCCCCACAGAGCGACGGAACTAGCTACCTGAATAAGAGTCCACCTCTGCCCGCCTGTGTCAGGGCGGAAATGAGGCTCTGAAGAGACCGGCAAACAGAAGCCAAGTAAAGAAAGGGAACCGCTTCAGAAGGGACTGGTGCAACAGATTAAAATCCCTGTAGAAAATACCGACTACACCAGAAGGGGCCTGTAGATATCGAGAAGTGTAAGCTGGAACGAGGAGCTATCTGAAACTGAGCCAAACCCACACTGACCGCAACAGCTCCAGAGAAATTCCTAGATATATTTTTACGTTTTTTTTTTTAAGTAAGAAAAAAAATTTTTTTTTAAATTTTTTCTTTTTTATTTTTTCTCTTTTATTTTCCTTTAAAATTCTCTATTACTCCCCCATTACTCCTTAACTTTCATTTAAATAGATTTTTACGATTTTTTTAATTAGGGAAAAAAAATTTTTTTTTGTTTTTTTTTTCTTTTTTCTTCTTTTTTTTCTTTCCTTTTCTTCTTCTTTTTTCTATTTTTCTTTTTCTCTTATTTCTTTTAAAGTCCTCTAGTACTCCTCTATTACTCCTTAATTTTCATTTTCAATACACTATAACCTTACAAAAAAAAAAAAAAAGAGAAGCCCTATTTTTAAACTGAAGATTATTCTCTCCAAATCTTGACTCTCTGTTTTCTACCTCAGAACACCTCTATGTCCTCCTTTCCCCTTTTCTTCCCAATCCAATTCTGTGAATCTTTGTAGGTGACTGGGCTACGGAGAACACTCTGGGAACAGACAGCTGCGTAGATCTGTCTCTCTCCTCTTGAGTCCCCCTTTTTTCTCCTCCTGCTCATCTCTATCTCCCTCCTCCCTCTCCTCTTCTTCATGTAACTCTGTGAACCTCTCTGGGTGTCCCTAATGGGGGAGAATCTTTTCGCTATTAACCTAGAAGTTTTATTATCAGTGCTGTATAGTTGGAGAAGTCCTGAGACTACAGGAAGAATAAAACTGAAATCCAGAGGCAGGAGACTTAAGCCCCAAACCTGAGAACACCAGAAAACTCCTGACTACATGGAACCTTAAGTAATAAGTGACTGTCCAAAAGCCTCCATACCTACACTGAAACCAACCACCACCCAAGAGCCAATAAGTTTTAGAGCAAGACATACCACGCAAATTCTCCAGCAACGCAGGAACATAGCCCTGAACGTCAACATACAGGCTGCCCAAGGTCACACCTAACACATGGACCCATCTCAAAACTCATTACTGGGCACTCCATTGCTCTCCAAAGAGAAGAAATCAAATTCCACGCACCAGAACACTGACGCAAGCTTCCCTAACCAGGAAACCTTGACAAGCCAATCGTCTAACCCCACCCACTTGGGTAAATCCTCCACAATAAAAAGGAACCACAGACCTCTAGAATACAGAAAGCCCAGTCCAGACACAGCAATCTAAAAAAGATGAAAAGGCAAAGAAATATCCAACAGAAACATCAAATACATTCTTTGGGTTGATAAGTCAGACATAAAATACTGTGCATTGGGCACATGTCTCCTCTTGAGTTGCTAATTGTAGAGACCCTGGACAGACCAGGAAACACCGACCCCGCCAACCTCTCTGCCAGAGGTTAGGACTTCTGCATCTTGTCCACACAAACCCACCGGGATTGACTCAAGTCAGAAGAGCAAAATGCAGACTATGTCACTGCATAGCTAGTTTCCAGAATAACAAAGTCTAATTCTTAGAACACTCACATGGCTTGATCTCTGCCGCAATACTGCCTTAAGCTGTGCTTGCCAAGGTCTCTGTGAAACCTGAGCAGCAGCTATTAGCAAAGAGCCATTGCCACGTGAGTCTTGCACTGTACAGCATGTGGCTTAATGGGAGCTGGGTTTATTACCAGAAACAGAAACAAACTTCTGCTTAAAAATAAAGAAAAAAGATCTTTTTAACATTAAAAAAAAAAAAAAGAAAAAAAAGAAATACCCAACAGGTAAAGGAACATGAAAAATGCCCACCAAGTCAAACAAAAGAGGAGGAGATAGGGAATCTACCTGAAAAAGAATTTAGAATAATGATAATAAAAATGATCCAAAATCTTGAAAACAAAATGGAGTTACAGATAAATAGCCTGGAGACAAAGATTGAAAAGATACAATAAATGTTTAATAAAGACCTAGAAGAAATAAAAAAGAGTCAATTAAAAATGAATAATGCAATGAATGAGATCAAAAACACTTTGGAGGGAACCAAGAGTAGAATAATGGAGGCAGAAGATAGGATAAGTGAGGTAGAAGATAAAATGGTGGAAATAAATGAAGGAGAGAGGAAAAAAGAAAAAAGGATCAAAACAAATGAGGACAACCTCAGGGACCTCTGGGACAATGTGAAACGCCCCAACATTCGAATCATAGGAGTCCCAGAAGAAGAAGACAAAAAGAAAGGCCATGAGAAAATACTCGAGGAGATAATAGCTGAAAACTTCCCTAAAATGGGGAAGGAAATAGCCACCCAAGTCCAAGAAACCCAGAGAGTCCCAAACAGGATAAACCCAAGGCAAAACACCCTAAGACATATATTAATCAAATTAACAAAGATCAAACACAAAGAACAAATATTAAAAGCAGCAAGGGAGAAACAACAAATAACACACAAAGGGATTCCCATAAGGATAACAGCTGATCTAGCAATAGAAACCCTCCAGGCCAGAAGGGAATGGCAGGACGTACTGAAAGTAATGAAAGAGAATAACCTACAATCTAGATTACTGTATCCAGCAAAGATCTCATTCAGATATGAAGGAGAATTCAAAAGCTTTACAGATAAGCAAAAGCTGAGAGAATTCAGCACCACCAAACCAGCTCTTCAAGAAATGCTAAAGGATCTTCTCTAGACAGGAAATGCAGAAAGGTTGTATAAACGTGAACCCAAAACAACAAAGTAAATGGCAACGGGACCACACCTATCAATAATTACCTTAAATGTAAATGGGTTGAATGCCCCAACCAAAAGACAAAGATTGGCTGAATGGATACAAAAACAAGACCCCTATATATGCTGTCTACAAGAGACCCACCTCAAAAGAAGAGACACATACAGACTAAAAGTGAGGGGCTGGAAAAAAATATTTCACGCAAACGGAGACCAAAACAAAGCAGGAGTCGCAATACTCATATCAGATAAAATAGACTTTCAAATAAAGGATGTGAAAAGAGACAAAGAAGGACACTACATAATGATCAAAGGATCAATCCAAGAAGAAGATATAACAATTATAAATATATATGCACCCAACATAGGAGCACCACAATATGTACAGCAAACGCTAACGAGTATGAAAGAGGAAATTAATAGTAACACAATAATAGTGGGAGACTTTAATACCCCACTCACAACTATAGATAGATCAACTAAACAGAAAATTAACAAGGAAACACAAACCTTAAATGACACAATGGACCAGCTAGACCTAATTGATATCTGTAGGACATTTCACCCAAAAACAATCAACTTCACCTTTTTCTCAAGTGCACACGGAACCTTCTCCAGAATAGATCACATCCTGGGCCATAAATCTGGTCTTGGAAAATTCAAAAAAATTGAAATCATTCCAGTCATCTTTTCTGACCACAGTGCAGTAAGATTAGATCTCAATTACAGGAAAAAAATTGTTAAAAATTCAAACATATGGAGGCTAAATAACACGCTTCTGAATAACCAACAAATCATAGAAGAAATCAAAAAAGAAATAAAAATATGTATAGAAATGAATGAAAATGAAAACACAACAACCCAAAACCCTATGGGACACTGTAAAAGCAGTGCTAAGGGGAAGGTTCATAGCATTACAGGCTTACATCAAGAAACAAGAAAAAAGCCAAATAAATAACCTAACTCTACACCTAAAGCAATTAGAGAAGGAAGAAATGAAGAACTCCAGGGTTAGCAGAAGGAAAGAAATCTTAAAAATCAGGGCAGAAATAAATGCAATAGAAATTAAAGAGACCATAGCAAAAATCAACAAAGCTAAAAGCTGGTTTTTTGAAAAAATAAACAAAATTGACAAACCATTAGCAAGACTCATTAAGAAACAAAGAGAGAAGAACCAAATCAACAAAATTAGAAATGAAAATGGAGAGATCACGACAGACAACACTGAAATACAAAGGATCATAAGAGACTACTACCAGCAGCTCTATGCCAATAAAATGGACAACTTGGATGAAATGGACAAATTCTTAGAAAAGTATAACTTTCCAAAACTGAACCAGGAAGAAATAGAAGATCTTAACAGAGCCATCACAAGCAAGGAAATCGAAACTGTCATCAAAAATCTTCCAGCAAACAAAAACCCAGGACCAGATGGCTTCACAGCTGAATTCTACCAAAAACTTAGAGAAGAGCTAACACCTATCTTACTCAAACTCTTCCAGAAAATTGCAGATGAAGGTAAGCTTCCAAACTCATTCTATGAGGCCACCATCACCCTAATTCCAAAACCAGACAAAGATGCCACAAAAAAAGAAAACTACAGGCCAATATCACTGATGAACATAGATGCAAAACTCCTTAACAAAATTCTAGCAAACAGAATCCAACAACATATTAAAAAAATCATACACCATGACCAAGTGGGCTTTATCCCAGGGATGCAAGGATTCTTTAATATCCGCAAATCAATCAATGTAATACACCACATTAACAAATTGAAAGATAAAAACCATATGGTTATCTCAATAGATGCAGAGAAAGCCTTTGACAAAATTCACCACTCATTTATGATTAAAACTCTCCAAAAAGCAGGAATAGAAGGAACATACCTCAACATAATAAAAGCTATATATGACAAACCCACAGCAAGCATCACCCTCAATGGTGAAAAATTGAAAGCATTTCCCCTGAAATCAGGAACAAGACAAGGGTGCCCACTCTCACCACTACTATTCAACATAGTGTTGGAAGTTTTGGCCACAGCAATCAGAGCAGAAAAAGAAGTAAAAGGAATCCAGATAGGAAAAGAAGAAGTGAAGCTCTCACTGTTTGCAGATGACATGATCCTCTACATAGAAAACCCTAAAGACTCTACCAGAAAATTACTGGAGCTAATCAATGAATATAGTAAAGTTGCAGGATATAAAATTAACACACAGAAATCCCTTGCATTCCTATACACTAACAATGAAAAAACAGAAAGAGAAATTAAGGAAACAATACCATTCAC
Organism: Dama dama; assembly: GCF_033118175.1. NCBI lineage: Eukaryota > Metazoa > Chordata > Mammalia > Artiodactyla > Cervidae > Dama > Dama dama. Next base: position 66,600,073 of record NC_083692.1, read on the forward strand.
CATTGCAATGAAAAGAATAAAATACTTAGGAGTATATCTACCCAAAGAAACAAAAGACCTATACATAGAAAACTATAAAACACTGATGAAAGAAATCAAAGAGGACACAAACAGATGGAGAAACATACCGTGTTCATGGATTGGAAGAATCAATATTGTCAAAATGGCTATTCTACCCAAAGCAATCTATAGATTCAATGCAATCCCTATCAAGCTACCAACGGTATTTTTCACAGAACTAGACCAAAGAATTTCACAATATGTATGGAAATACAAAAACCCTCGAATAGCCAAAGTAATCTTGAGAAAGACGAATGGAACTGGAGGAATCAACCTGCCTGACTTCAGACTCTACTACAAAGCCACAGTCATCAAGACAGTATGGTACTGGCACAAAGACAGAAATATAGATCAATGGAACAGAATAGAAAGCCCAGAGATAAATCCACGAACCTATGGACACCTTATCTTTGACATATACAATGGAATAAAGACAACCTCTTTAACAAGTGGTGCTGGAAAAACTGGTCAACCACTTGTAAAAGAATGAAACTAGAACACTTTCTAACACCATACACAAAAAAAACCTCAAAATGGATTAAAGATCTAAATGTAAGACCAGAAACTATAAAACTCCTAGAGGAGAACATAGGCAAAACACTCTCCGACATAAATCACAGCAAGATCCTCTATGACCCACCTCCCAGAATATTGGAAATAAAAGCAAAACTAAACAAATGGGACCTAATGAAACTTAAAAGCTTTTGCACTACAAAGGAAACTATAAGTAAGGTGAAAAGACAGCCCTCAGATTGGGAGAAAATAATAGCAAATGAAGAAACAGACAAAGGATTAATCTCAAAAATATACAAGCAACTCCTGCAGCCCAATTCCAGAAAAATAAATGACCCAATCAAAAAATGGGCTGAAGAACTAAACAGACATTTCTCCAAAGAAGACATACAGATGGCTAACAAACACATGAAAAGATGCTCAACATCACTCATTATCAGAGAAATGCAAATCAAAACCACAATGAGGTACCATTACACGCCAGTCAGGATGGCTGCTATCCAAAAGTCTACAAGCAATAAATGCTGGAGAGGGTGTGGAGAAAAGGGAACCCTCTTACACTGTTGGTGGGAATGCAAACTAGTACAGCCACTATGGAGAACAGTGTGGAGATTTCTTAAAAAACTGGAAATAGAACTGCCATATGACCCAGCAATCCCACTTCTGGGCATACACACTGAGGAAACCAGATCTGAAAGAGACACGTGCACCCCAAATGTTCATCACAGCACTGTTTATAATAGCCAGGACATGGAAGCAACCTAGATGCCCATCAGCAGACGAATGGATAAGGAAGCTGTGGTACATATACACCATGGAATATTACTCAGCCATTAAAAAGAATTCATTTGAATCTCCTAATGAGATGGATGAAACTGAAGTCCATTATACACAGTGAAGTAAGCCAGAAAGATAAAGAACATTACAGCATACTAACACATATATATGGAATTTAGAAAGATGGTAACGATAACCCTATATGCAAAACAGAAAAAGAGACAGAAATACAGAACAGAGTTTTGAACTCTGTGGGAGAAGGTGAGGGTGGGATGTTTCAAAAGAACAGCATGTATACTATCTATGGTGAAACAGATCACCAGCCCAGGTGGGATGCATGAGACAAGTGCTCGGGCCTGGTGCACTGGGAAGACCCAGAGGAATTGGGTGGAGAGGGAGATGGGAGAGGGGATCGGGATGGGGAATATGTGTAAATCTATGGCTGATTCATATCAATGTATGACAAAACCCACTGAAATGTTGTGCAGTAATTAGCCTCCAACTAATAAAAAAAAAATAATAAAAAATAAATGAAGGTTGATTTCAAGGGTCCCAATCCACATCCTATTTTTATGACTAGAATTTGCATTTTTATAGCACCTTTTATTCAAGGACTGCTCAATAATTTTGTGAACATTATTAAGCCTTACAGGCTGCTATACATTTACACTTGCAGCTAGGTGATCTATTCAGAGTTTTGGATTTTTTCCTGTTTTACATCTGACGGTTGATGCAAATGTCCTAGAACATGGGTGGTGGACTTGTGTTTTAATGCTGTGTAATTTTGTTATAACATAGGAAGGAGAGCAGATTTTGGCTTTAAATCATGTAAATGGCAAAGTGGCAAATAGAAACTGGGGGCATGACTCATAGTTCTTCCACTGTATCTCCAAAACAACATTTCATCAGGGAAACCAGGAAAATTACATTCACTGGAAAGTCAAATAGAACACCACATTGGTTTAATATCATTTTTATATGTCATATTTTATAGTATTAGTCATAGTGCTTATTTGATTTCAAATACCATAAACCCTGTTAATTATAGTCAATAAGCACTTTTGAGGATTTTTTTGCTTCCTTATAAAACTGGTTACTACGTATCATGTGAAGAGAGGAAAAACGACAGGCATCCAGGGGAGTTGTATGCATTTATTTACCCATTGGTCCAATTGACATTTGCCAGCCACCCGTGTTGATTATAAAAATGAGGGCCTGAATTTGTTCTTGTGCCCAAGTGGTAGGTAATGTGGTGGTACCACATCTCTTAGACTGAAGAGATGTGTACTGTAGAGAGAAACTCCTGCTTCCCTCTCTCTTGAGAGTAATGGGAATTAAAAATAATTTCAGTTTGAATTAGAAATGGAAAAAATTTGTATATGTAACTTGTATATCTTCCTTACTCATATCCTTCTGTGGCTATATGAGGCATCTTTGTCTCCAGAGATTTTCAAGCATCTAATAGATCTTACATGTAGTAATGGATCGTTTCTGTTCATGAGCTTTTTTTGGATTAAAATGTTCGAAAAAAATCTGTACCATTTAGTCTTTTTTGCAGTACCTTGGTGGATGCCATCCCTCATAGTTCTGTTGTATCAGGTGAGAAGAGGAACGTGGGAGAATTGTGTTTCACACATAGGCTCTCCCACCTTTATTGTTCTCGTGTAGCCTTCATTTGGGGGGCTCCCCTAGTGGCTTGGTGGCAAAGAACTGCCTGCCAGTGCAGGAGACTTTAGAGACGTGAATTCGATCCCTGGGTTGGCAAGATCCCTTGGAGGAGGGCATGGCAATCCATTCCAGTATTCTTGACTGGAGAATCCCATGGACAGAGGAGCCAGGCAGGTTACAGACCATGCAGTCACAAAGAGTTGGGCACGACTGAAGTGACAGCATGCATGCGCGCGCGCGCATACACACACACACACACACACACACACACACACACACACAGCCTTCATTTGGACCACTTTTTGAGACTCCCCCTGAGGATCCAGTGAAGGAGTTAAGCACCTATCCTTTTTTTAAGCATTTGAGTCCTGTTACTACCAGTTGGATTTAGAAGTCCTGGTGTCGTTATCAAGACAGTTTAATACATTTGCCTATTTACATTTATCCTGACTGTAGGTTAAAAGCCAGAGGTAGGGTGGGAAAAGGCCTAACTTGTGAGTGGGAAATGAGAGCCTAGAAATCTAAATATTTGCTCTAGAGCTGTTTTCACCCATCCTGTGTGCATCCTGATGCCACAGTGGAACTCAGTCAGGCCGCGAGTTTTGTAGAGAATGACTGTGTCACATTGCTATTAGAATGGAAGTAGAAGCAGTTCAAACCTACAAGTGGCTTGAAAGGTCTTGAATTCCTGATGAATGGTTAAAACTCTGGTGAACACAAGCTAACAAATATCTTGACTGTGTCAGACTTTAGGACTCTGAAGGATGGAGGTTCAGGTTTTCACACTGCTGCCAGGGACCTGGGCCAAGGTACTCAGAGCCTCTGGGAAGTTCCTCATTTGTGAATTACTGAGGTTGAAATAGATGGTTCGTGTGTTTCCTCCCAGCTCTAAGATTCCTTGATTCTATGACATGACAACAGATCCCCAACATAATTGTACAGCCAGATGAGACTTCATTTTATGTTATTAGGTGTAATGGTGTGTGTGTGGGGGGATCATTAATTATGCCTGGAACAGTATTATCTCTTTGGTGGCTCCTTGAGCTATTCCATTTGAAGAGCTCTATTAGTTAAAGGATGAGAGTTTTCAAGGTGCCATAATCAATGGATTGACTGCCAATAGGATTTTACAAAAGCAAGTGATGTTTTTCTCTATTTGTTTTTGCTTCTCATTCTTTCATTTTCTCACATTTCCCACCTCTGCTTCTTTCTTTTTTTTAAATATATTTATGTATTTATTTGTCTGTGCCGGTACCTTGTTGCAGCATGTGAACTGTTAGTTGGAGCATGTAGGATCTAGCTCCCTGACCAAGGTCAAACCTGGGCCCCTGCACTGGGAGCACAGAGAGTTTCAGCCACCGGACTGCCAGGGAAGACAGTCCCTTTGCTTATTTCTTAGTTGACATTATTTGGGGACTAAGTATATTTTAGTAGATACACGAAGTTAACACAAATATTCATTGAATTATTCTCCTATATATTGAATATTCACTTATTTATTCAGATATATGTTTTGAGCATCTTCTCTATATCAGGTACCCTATTAAATGTCAGCATTACAACAGTGAAAAGAGGAAATTTACCCTTGCCAAATGGTACTTGTAGTCCAGTGGAAATAAAGTATGATTTCTTGTTTCAATTTTGAGAGGAATTTGAAACTACTGCTTTTATAACTTGATTAAATTGCTTGTTACTTATTTGTGAACCTTTTCTTTTCCTTTCATGGATTAGTGAGAAAATATATGAAATAATAATTTTATCTCTTCTATATCACACTCTTGGGTATCCTGAGGCTTCAACTGAATATTCAAACTTTTACAGTGTGTTCTTGTTAGCATTTGTGATTCAAACAGGAAAGATGGCCTCTATATATTGCTGTATTTTGTGGGGATAGTCAAAGGATTACTTGGAGTACAAAAAAAAAAAAAAAAATCTGACAACCATAGGACTCATGAAAAAAACTTCACATATTCACTTATGTCACAAAGTTCCAATATGAAATAGAGTTTGTCCATTTCCTGACTACAGCCATTTCAAGAACATAATTGTAGAGTCTTGTATACTAACTTGTAATTCTTTTTTGTTTTTACAGCTTTTATTGCCTTTAACTGAGATTGTTTGTTTAATTACAGACTAAGTTTGTGGTTTCCTAGCTTTCTTTTCACAAGTTGGTAAGGACTTTCAAGGAGACCTAGGAGAACTATGTTAAAAACACTTAAATGTTGCCAGACTAATAAGAAAAAATACTTTCCCTGCCTCATCACCTCCAGCGCTCAGTCATTCTTCTTAAATGTCTCTGGATCCCCCGCAGACCCTCCAACTTTGGCCATGACTGCTATGGCTTAGCTTCAGAAGAAAGGAAGGTGGTGAACTTTGGCCTTAGGTATCACTTGGGGACTAAGAGAATTTGGTAAATTTTTAAGCTCATATTTTGAAGCTATCTGCTCTTTTTTTCTTTTCTTTTATTCTTTCCCCAGTATTACTTGTGATTTCACAATATCCCTCTGACTTCATAAACTACTTTTAAAATCTGAGGATACACCTTTATATTTTCCTCATCATATAGCATTGGGTCTTGACCTGACATTAACTTTTTTCCCCTAGTTTTATTGAAATATAATTGACGTATAACATGTATAAGTTTAAGATGTACAGTGTGAAGATTTGATATAGGTCTGTATTATATGATGGTTACCATGACTTATAAGGTCAGTTAACTTATAAGTTAACTTAATTAACTTAATTAATTATCTTAATTAATTAACTTAATTAAAATCCATCACCTCAGTTAATTACTTTTTTTTGGTGGTGAGAAATTTAAGATCCTCTTTCTTAGCAAGTTTCAGGTATATAATATGGTATTTTAAATACAGTCACCAGGCTGTACATTAGATCCCCAGAACTTATTCATCTTACAACTGAAAGTTTATACCTGTTGACCAACATCTCCCCATTTTCCCCACCCTCCCCAACCCTTGGCAGCCACCATTCTCCTTTGTTTCTGAGTTTAGATCTTTTAGATTTCACATGAAAGTGAGATCATAGAGTATTTATTTTTTTCTGTCTGACTTATTTCACTTAGCATAATGCCTTCAAGGTCCATCCATTTTGTAACAAGTTGCAGGATTTCTTTCTCAGGCTGAATAATACTCCATTGATGGTAGTGGTGGTGGTGGTGGTGATGTGTGTATATTTGCCACTGATCTAGCCAATGACTCTTCGCTTCCTGTCCATGTCTTAACTTTTGTTAATAGCTGGCACTAAGTATTATTTCTAATACTTAGAAATAATAAAAACAGAATTGTGAAGTTTAAAAGTGAAGTGAAGTGAAAGTCGCTCAGTCGTGTCCAACTCTTTGCAACCCCATGGACTAAACAGTTCATTGAATTCTCCAGGCCAGAATACTGGTGTGGGTAACCTTTCCCTTCTCGAGGGGATCTTCCCAACCCAGGGATGGAACCCAAGTCTCCCACATTGAAGGTGGATTCTTTACCAGCTGAGCCACAAGAGAAGCCCTTATACTTAGAAATAATAAAAACAGAATTGTGAAGTTTAAAGTTTCTATTAAAATGGAGCAAATTTGCTAGTCAAAGCCACACACATACACACAGATATAAAACACACATAGGGAATAGTAAAATAGAATAGTCACTTTCATCTTTGTCTCCTTCTTGCTGTTTCCCTTTCCCTCTTTTCTCTCTTTAACTCTTCCTGTGGTCCACCTAGCTACATTTTTATGAAGTATTTTGTCTTCTTGATGTCTATCATGAAAATACACATAGTGAGATCTATGTAACACTCATGCTAACAAGAGGCTAAATTACTTAAATAATGTTCAGGTGATTTACAGCTAGAGGGAGGGACAAATCCTTGTTTAAGATGAGAGATCACTGTGTACTTCTGCAGCTTCTATATTTTCTGTTTTCTTAATATGGAGAAACAAATGCCCTGCTCTTGGCCAATGGCAAAATTTCTAGTCACCATGCACTCGCTAATTCCTTTGCCAAGTCACACCTTACCTGCCCTTCTGCTTCCAGTTAGACTTCTGGTTCTCCATTGTTGCTCTGTTGCCTTGTGTTATTCCTCCTCTTAGTTGTTCTTGTTGAAAGGCAGATGTCTTTAACATGCTGTTCCATAATGTGCTTTAAGCACACTTAAAGGAAAGAATGGAATCAAGTTAGAAGAATTTTTTCTCTTCTTTGATGCTTGTATCCATTCAGATTGGTAGCAAATGTTCTCCTGTAGGTCCTTGTGGAATTTTAAAACATTCTTGAGAAAATATTAGCAGATATTTTAAATACCTTTTCATTAATTGGGCTTAAGTGAGAACTGAAAAAAGGGTAAGGGAAGAGTATTATTTCCAGATTCTCTAATTTACATGGATAAACTCAAGGGAACTTTTACTATGTACCAGCTTCCTTTTTTTCATTATAAGCTACAAGTTTGGGGAGGAATGGATACATGTATATGTATGGCTGAGTCCCTTTGTTGCCCACCTGAGACTGTCACAACATTGTTAATTGGCTATACTCCAATATAAAATAAGAAGCTTTAAAAAAAGATATTCCTCTCCTTCACAGATGCCAAATACCCACAGATAAGGGAAACTTTTGCAACACTTTGTTTTCCCCTTAGCGTTGAAAATTTCCAACTTTGGCTCACATAAAAATCTTATTTTCCTGTCTTTTTCTGCTGTAATGATGCTTCCCAATAATATAAAGGAGATACCTGTATGAGATGTCCTTCCCTTCCCTCCTTTCCTTTCATTTTCTTTTTCTGACTGCCCAGCGTATGATTCTTCTTCCCTTGTTTGAGAAAGTCCCCAGTTTATGAATCTTAGGATTCAGATCTGACCGTCTGAATTACTATAGCATCTAGGAAGTCTCACTATTTAGTTTCATAGTGGCTTTTGCCACAGGGCTTACATAAGACCTAGCCTATCCATCAGTCCAACTCTTAACTAGTGGTTGGGGCAGAAAGAGTGGAGAATCCACTCCATGTCACCACTGGGGATAGAAATGTCAGTTTCCTGAGGTAAAGTGTAGCACCGGTGGTGTGATACGGGTCAGTAGCTCAGCTAACTTGGTGAATGGTCCAGTGGAAGTGGCAGCCTTGAACTCTAGCGTGATTCTGGTGGCGGTTGTTAGCCTCCTATTGTTACTGATTGTTTTCCAAAACCCTTCTTAAACCTTCTCAGTGATTGTGTGATAATATCCAACTTTGTTTCAATCAATTATTTCTACTTAAAACAGCCAGTCTCAGTTTTGCTGTTTCTGTTATTTGCAACTAAGAACCCTGAGGTATGAAATTTGGTAACTGAAATGGTTGCAAAAAATGGAACCGCAGAGAAATTGGATGGTGGTGGGGGCTCTGGGATTGGTTGTCTGGTTTCAGTTCAGTTCAGTTCAGTTCAGTTCAGTCGCTCAGTCGTGTCCGACTCTTTGCAACCCCATGAATAGTTGGAGCTAAAGGTAATATAAAGTCCAGCTGCATAAGGATTGAAACCCTGGCATACGATAACATTCAGGGGCAAGTCAGCAGATAGAGCATTTGTGAACTTCTAAAATTAACTAGTCGTTGAAGGAAAAGGTCTCTGGGAACCAAGAAGGAACTTCTATAAAATAATGAGATAGGATGAGGATTTGAAGGACTGGGGTGGTACGGTAGCTGCTTCTAACAGTGCTGGACAGCTTAAATAAAGAGAATTTGAGCTCAAATTCCAAAATGTTTTTCTCTAAGCATGGATTAAAAACTAGGCACTTTCCATGACTACGGTAAAAGAATCTCTTTTCTTTGTAATTCTTGGTGGCAAAGGTCAAAAGCCAAATGCAATCATGCAGGTTGCCGAATTAGTGTCAGTTGAATTCACAGCTAGGTCTCTTATGTTAAAGCTGGGGCTTTGAGAGAGAAAGGGTGGCTCTGAGAATTAGAACAGGGGATATGGCAAGATTCGGTGAACTTAGGGTACCTTGAATCCTTAGAGTCGTCAAGCCACCCTTCCTAGCTGAAGTACCACCTGTTTTCCTGTTTGATGAGGCTGTTCCTCTTTTGATTGAATTTTCTGACACCTGAAGGAGTTGCATTATCAAGTCAGTTCTCCCTGTGTGCCTATGACCAATTCACAGATGTACAGCTAAACCTGGATCCCAGCATACCTCAGAATGCCAATAATAATGTTAGGAGGAAATAGGTTAGGGTGCTAAAAATTGTAAAATTTTGCCAGTTAATATTGAATAAAACAGGAAATGTGAAAACAGATTTTGAAGGTTCTATGTCCAAGAAGAAAAAATCAGTGGGAGCACTTAATCAGAGGTTCTGGATTCAATGTGCTTGTCTGAATAGGCGGCATTAGTTCTAATTGTTTCATTGACTGGTTGACCAAAACTGGGGTGTGACCCCACTGAGATGCTAGAAATTCCTTTAAAGAATGTAGGAGTAAGGAATCTAAACACTTAGGGAGGTAAGATCATTAGTGGGGCTATATTACTGGTATTGAATCTTTTGAGGGTGTCCTGATGAAACTCTTCAGTGAAAGCTTGAGAGATACAGTGAAGAAGGGCCTACTCACATCTTTGGGAGAAAAATTAGCGGTCATTCTGTGTAGGCCAGTGATGCTAGTGGAAGATGCTGAAGCTGAAATGGGACTCCCTGATGTTACTAGGGATATTAAGATCCTGACATAATGGAGCTTCTGGAGAAGGGAAAGGCAATCCACTCCAGTATTCTTGCCTGGAGAATTATATAGACAGAGGATCCTGGTGGGCTACAGTCCATGGGATCGCAAATGGTCGGACACAACTGGGCAACTAACACACACACATAATGGAGCAGCGCTTTACCATTAGAAGGCAAGGTGGAAAACATGGTTACTATAACAGGCAGCAGGATGGGCATTTTGAATGGAACAACAATCAGGGATCTTTGGGAATAGCTACTGATGATGGGATCCCTGTGACTGAAATAGACACTTAGCTGTGCTCCTTGGTTCTTACAACCAAAATCTCAGCACCTTGGGCAAACAGAGGCTTCTTTGACTTTTCTTATTACAGGAGGACGGTTTTGGCTCTCCCCTAATTCCTAGGCAGATATCTGTTCATAAGCCCAACATCCTTTCAATGGAAGCAAGGTCAAGAACTTCCTACAAAAGAGACCTGAGCATATTTATTAGAACCTCTTTATTGGAGCAACCAAACTCATACTTTGATATTTGTTGTGCATTTATTTACCTGGCAAATGCTTTTTCCTCTAGGTAAATAAGCAGAGCATACTCTAGAAAACAGTGCTTCTATCTAGTGAGAGAAGCAGAATAATGTCACTGCCTTGCCTCAGGGTAGGTGATATCTCCTTTAGCACTGTGTCACCATTTTGTCCACAAAGTTATTGATCATCACACAGGATATCATGTTAGTCCAGTGCATTTTGACATGCTAATAGGACCTGGAGAGTAGGATACAGCGGGTACCATTGATATCTTGGTATAAGATACATGTGTAGTAGTAGAAAGTAAACAGTCTAGGCAGCCTGCTGCCATCCATACAACAGTGAAGCTCCTTTCTCTGTCCCTTACCACTGACAAAGTAATTCTCACCATGTTATGGATACTTTATTTTGCTGTGAGAAATAATCCTGAAAGGATCATATACTGGTGTGGTGATGGAAATGAGTAAAGGAAAAAGTAGTTTGAGGAAGTTATAGTTCTTGGTCAAAAAATGGAATTGTTGGTTAAATTAATGTATAAAGTTACATTTAGAAATGGCACTAGTTTATGAAATCTATAATATGCTCTATGTAGGTACTGCTAAATGTTCTTCCTTCCAAGAGTAAGAAGGTTACTTAAATGTATGGATGAGGGTAAGACAGTATAGAGAAGGGTGTTCTGGCAGACTAGAGAATATACACATGCTTACATTCTTCTTGAAGGCATTTAAATAAAAAAAAAAAGATTTAAAACACTAGACTGTCCAAAAGAAACTTATTGGTTACAGAAGTAAGAAAAAGTGATTTGTCAAATTATTCTAGCAAAGATTCCAAATAATGCCAGTATCATTCATCAAGTAGGGGGTCAAATTTTACTGGAGGATAAAAACAGATGCTTAAGTCATGACATGAGCACATACAGGTGCAGCACGTACCTTTCAAAGAAAAAGTATTTCATTCATTAGCCAAATTTTGTTAAGCTCCTACTATGTCAAAATACTTTTCTAGGGATAGAGTCATGAAATGATCAGTCAACATCTCTGTCCCCTTTGAGCTTGCATTCCAGTGGAAGGAAGCAGGCAACAACAACAAAAAATTATAGTAAATACAAGAAGGGGAAGTCCTGTGTATGGAGAGAAATAAGGCAGGGAAGGGACACCAGGAGTGCAAGTACAGAGGAAGCTGTTTTATTTTTATGTAGAGTGGTCAGGGAGGGGTTCCGTGAGAAGGTGACATTTGAAAGACATGGGAGAAGAAGTTGTGAAGGTATCTGGGAGATGGCCATTTCAGGAAGATGGACAGCAAGAGCAACATCCCTATGACAGGAGCATGCACCTTCATGTTCAAGCAACAGAAAGGTAGTTAGTATGACTGGAGGAACTGAATTGAGAGGAAAGTAGGAGATAAAAATACAATGGTGATAAGGGAACCAAACTCCTAGGAGTTTGACTTTTATGTTGAGGTAGCTGTGGACCATTGGAGGATTCTAAGTAGAAAAGGACCCAGTTGTTTAACTTACATTTCTGATAGGACTCTTGGGGTTGAGAATGCTCAGTAGGGCAGTCAAGGGAAGCAGAGAGAGCAGTCTGGAGGACAAGCAGCAATCTGGTGGGAAATGATGATACGTTAGTGTGATAGCATGGAGAAAGTGAGAATAAGCTAGATTCTGGATATATTTTGAGGTAGAACAAATAAGATTTCCAGATATATTCTAGACATGGTGTGAGAGAAAGAATGGAACCAGGGATGTCTCCATGGTTTCTCACCTGAGCATCTGGAAAGCTGGAGTTGCTATAACTGACATGAAGACTGTGGGAGGAGCAGGATTAAGGGTGAGATCAGGAATTTGGCTTTGGATATGTTAAACTTCAGGTGCATCAGTTCAGTTCAGTTTCTCAGTCATGTCCAACTCTTTGTAACCCCACAGACTGCAGCATGCCAGGCTGCCCTGTCCATCACCAACTCCCAGAGCTTGCTCAAACACATGTCCATCAACTCGGTGATGCCATCCAACCATCTCATCCTCTGTCATCTTCTTCTGCTCTTGCCTTCAATCTTTCCCAGCATCAGGGTCTTTTCCAAGGAGTCAGTTCTTTACATCAGGTGGCCAAAGTATTGGAGTTACAGCTTCAGCATCAGTTCTTCCAATGAATATTCAGGACTGATTTCCTTTAGGATTGATTGGTTTGATCTCCTTGCTGTCCAAGGGATTCTCAAGAGTCTTCTCCAACACCACAGTTCAAAAGCATCAATTCTTCAGCATTCAGCTTTCTTTGTAGTCCAATTCTCACATCCATACATAACTACTGGAAAAACCATAGCCTTGACTAGATGGACCTTTGTCAGCAAAGTAATGTCTCTGCTTTTTAATATGCTGTCTAGGTTGGTCATAACTTTTCTTCCAAGGAGCAAGTGTCTTTTAATTTCATGGCTGCACTCACCATCTGCAATGATTTTAGAGCTGCCAAAAAGCCTGTTACTGTTTCCATTGTTTCCCCATCTATTTGCCATGAAGTGATGGGACTGGATGCCATCATCTTACTTTTTTGAATGTTGAGTTTTAAGCCAGCTTTTTCACTGTCCTCTTTCACTTTCATAAAGAGGCTCTTCAGTTCCTTTTCAGTTTCTGCCATATCTGAGGTTATTGAGATATCTGTGTATCTGAGGTTATTGATATTTATCCTGGCAATCTTGGTTCCAGCTTGTGCTTTATCCAGGCCATCATTTCCCATGATGTACTCTGCATATAAGTTAAATAAGCAGCGTGACAATATATACAGCCTTCATGAACTCCTTTCCCAATTTGGAACAAGTCTGTTGTTCCATGTCTGGTTCTAACTGTTGCTTCTTGACCTGCATACAGATTTCTCAGGAGGCAGGTAAGGTGGTCTGGTATTCGCATCTCCTGAAGAATATTCCACAGTTTATTGTGATCTATTGCGTATCTAAGTGGAGATGTTCAATAGAAAGTGGGGCAGAAGAATTTAAAGTTCGAGGAGTGCTCCAAGCAAGAGGTATAGATTTGAGAGTCAGCCTTGTACGGATGCATGTGGTCACCAAAGAGGTGAGATTAGTAGAAAAGAGGATTGATCCAAGGGCTGAGCACTGGGGCATTCGCCATGGTAAAGAGATTGGGAAATACAGGAAAAACTGGCCAACCAGCCAATGAGGAGGAGCAACCAGTGAAGAAGGTGGAAAATCATGAGAGCAGTGATCTGGAAGCCAAGTGAAGAGTCATCAGCTGTCTCACACTGCTGAGAGGTCTGGTTAGATAGTTCAGTTCAGTTCAGTCACTCCGTTGTGTCCGACTCTTTATGACCCCATGAATTGCAGCACACCAGGTCTCCCTGTCCATCACAAACTCCCGGAGTTTACTCACACTCATGCCCATTGAGTCGGTGATGCCATCCAGCCATCTTTTCCTCTGTCATCCCCTTCTCCTCCTGCCCTCAATCTCTCCCAGCATCAGGGTCTTCTCCAATGAGTCAACTCTTTGCATGAGGTGGCCAAAGTATTGGAGTTTCAGCTTCAGCATCAGTCCTTCCAATGAACACCCAGTACTGATCTCCTTTAGGATGGACTGGTTGGATCTCCTTGCAGTCCAAGGGACTCTCAAGAGTCTTCTCCAACACCATCGTTCAAAAGCATCAATTTTTTGGCACTCAGCTTTCTTCACAGTCCAACTCTCACATCCATACATGACCACTGGAAAAACCATAGCCTTGACCAGACAGACCTGTGTTGGCAAAGTAATGTCTCTGCTTTTTAATATGCTATCTAGGTTGGTCATAACTTTCCTTCCAAGGAATAAGCGTCTTTTAATTTCATGGCTGCAGTCACCATCTGCAGTGATTTTGGAGCCCCCAAAAATAAAGTCTGACACCATTTCCACTGTCTCCCCATCTATTTCCCATGAGGTGATGGGACCAGATGCCATGATCTTAGTTTTCTGAATGTTAAGCTTTAAGCCAACTTTTTCACTCTCTTTCACTTTCATCAAGAGGCTTTTTAGTTCCTCTTCACTTTCTGCCATAAGGGTGGTGTCATCTGCATATCTGAGGTTATTGATATTTCTCCTGGCAATCTTGATTCCAGCTTGTGCTTCTTCCAGCCCATCGTTTCTCATGATGTACTCTGCATGTAAGTTAAATAAGCAGGGTGACAATATACAGCCTTGACGTACTCCTTTTCCTATTTGGAACCAGTCTGTTGTTCCATGTCCAGTTCTAACTATTGCTTCCTGACCTGCATACAGGTTTTTCAAGAGGCAGGTCAGGTGGTGTGGTTTTCCCGTCTCTTTCAGAATTTTCCATAGTTAATTGTGATCCACACAGTAGAAGGCTTTGGCGTAGTCAATAAAGCAGAAATAGATGTTTTTCTGGAAGTCTCTTGCTTTTTCTATGATCCAGCAGATGTTGGCAATTTGATCTCTGGTTCCTCTGCCTTTTCTAAAACCAGCTTGAACATCTGGAAGTTCTCAGTTCACGTATTGCTGAAGCCTGGCTTGGAGAATTTTGAGCATTACTTTACTAGCATGTGAGATGAATGCAATTGTGCGGTAGTTTGAGCTTCTTTGGGATTGCGTTTCTTAGGAATTGGAGTGAAAACTGACCTTTTCCAGTCCTGTGGCCACTGCTGAGTTTTCCAAATTTGCTGGCATTTTGAGTGCAGCATTTTCACAGCATCATCTTTCAGGATTTGAAATAGCTCAATTGGAATTCCATCACATCCACTAGCTTTGTTCATAGTGATGCTTTCTAAGGCCCACTTGACTTCACAGTCCAGGATGTCTGGCTCTAGGTGAGTGACACACCATTGTGATTATCTGGGTCATGAAGATCTTTGTTGTACAGTTCTTCTGTGTATTCTTGCCACCTCTTCTTAATATCTTCTGCTTCTGTTATGTCCATGCCATTTCTGTCCTTTATTGAGCCCATTTTTCCATGAAATGTTCCCTTGGTATCTCTAATTTTCTTGACGAGATCTCTAGTCTTTCCCATTCTGTTGTTTTCCTCTATTTCTTTGCATTGATCACTGAGGAAGGTTTTCTTATCTCTCCTGGCTATTCTTTGGAACTCTGCATTCAAATGGGAATATCTTTCCTTTTTTCCTTTGTTTTTCACTTCTCTTCATTTTACAGCTATTTGTAAGGCCTCCTCAGACAACCATTTTGTCTTTTTGCATTTCTTTTCCATGGGGATGGTCTTGATCCCTGTCTCCTGTACGATGTCCTGAACCTCTGTCCATAGTTCATCAGGCACTCTATCAGATCTAGTCCCTTAAATCTATTTCTCACTTCCACTGGATAATCATAAGGGACTTGATTTAGGTAATACCTGAATGGTCTTGTGGTTTTCCCTACTTTCTTCAGTTTAAGTCTGAATTTGGCAGTAAGGAGTTCATGATCTGAGCCACAGTCAGCTCCCAGTCTTGTTTTTGCTGACTGTATAGAGATTCTCCATCTTTGGCTGCAAAGAATATAATCAATCTGATTTCGGTGTTGACCATCTGATGATATCCATGTGTAGAGTCTTCTCTTGTGTTGTTGGAAGAGGGTGTTTGCTATGACCAGTGTGTTCTGTTGGGAAAACTCTATTAGCCTTTGCCCTCCTTCATTCTGTACTCCAAGGCCAAATTTTCCTATTACTCCAGCTGTTTCTTGACTTCCTACTTTTGCATTCCAGTCCCCTATAATGAAAAGGACATCTTTTTGGGGTGTTAGTTCTAAAAGGTCTTGTAGCTCTTCATAGAACCGTTCAACTTCAGTTTCTTCAGTGTTACTGGTCGGGGCATAGGCTTGGATTACCGTGATATTGAATGGTTTGCCTTGGAAACGAACAGAGATCATTCTGTTGTTTTTGAGATTGCATCCAAGTACTGCATTTTGGACTCTTTTGTTGACTATGATGGCTATTCCATTTCTTCTAAGGGATTCCTGCCCACAGTAGTAGATATAATGGTCATCTGAGTTAAATTCACCCATTCCAGTCCATTTTAGTTCGCTGATTCCTAGAACGTTGACATTCACTCTTGCCATCTCCTATTTGAGCACTTCCAATTTGCCTTGATTCATGAACCTAACATTCCAGGTTCCTGTGCAATATTGCTCTTTACAGCATTGGACCTTGCTTCTATCACCAGTCCCATCCACAACTGGGTATTGTTTTTGCTTTGGCTCCATCCCTTCATTCTTTCTGGAGTTATTTCTCCACTGATCTCCAGTAGCATATTGGTCACCTAGCGACCTGGGGAGTTCCTCTTTCAGTATCCTATCATTTTGCCGTTTCCTACTGTTCATGGGGTTCTCAAGGCAAGAATATTGAAGTGGTTTGCCATTCCCTTCTCCAGTGGACCACATTCTGTCAGACCTGTCCACCATGACCCGACCGTCTTGGGTGGCCCCACACGGCATGGCTTAGTTTCATTGAGTTAGACAAGACTGTGATCCTGTGATCAGATTGGCTAGTTTTCTGTGATTATGGTTTTAGTGTGTCTCCCCTCTGATGCCCTCTTGCAACACCCACCGTCTTACTTGGGTTTCTCTTACCTCGGACATGGGGTGTCTCTTCATGGCTGCTCCAGCAAAGCGCAGCTGCTTCTCCTTACCTTGGACGAGCAGTATCATCTCACGCCGCCCCTCCTGACCTTGAATGTGGAGTAGCTCCTCTCAGCCCTCCTGCACCCATGCAGCAGCCACTCCTTGGAGGTGGAGTAGAGACCTATTGGTTATGTCTTCCATAACCAATGTAGAGGACATCGATTCCATGGCAATTCCAAGAGCAATTTAGATGGAGTGGTGGACTAAATCCTATTTGGAAGGGGCTTAAGAGACATTAGAGGGAGAGGAATTTGATGACAGTAAGAGCATTTAAAGAAATTTCATTGTAAAGAAAATGAGAGAAATGGAGTGTTGGGTGGAGACAGATATGGGTTCAAAGTTGGGTGTTTTCTTATTTATTTTATTTTCTTATTTCTTTAGTTATTTTGGGGGGCTAATTACTTTTAGCCCCAATACAATATTGTATTGATTTTGCGATACATTGACATGAATCTGCCATGGGTGTACATGTGTTCCCCCTCCTGAATCCCCCTTACACCTCCCTCCCAATCCCATCCCTCTGGGTCATCCCAGTGCACCAGCCCCGGGCACCCTGTCTCATGCATTGAACCTGGACTGGCGATCCATTTCACATATGATAATATGCATGTTTCAATGCCATTCTCCCAAGCCATCCCACCCTTGCCCTCCCCAGCAGAGTCCAAAAGACTGTTCTATACATCTGTGTCTCTTTTGCTGTCTTGCATATAGGGTTATCGTTACCATCTTTCTAAATTCCATATATATACATTCGTATACTGTATTGGTGTTCCTCTTTCTGGCTTACTTCACTCTGTATAATAGGCTCCAGTTTCATCCACCTCAGTAGAACTGATTCAAATGTATTCTTTTTAATGGCTGAGTAATATTCCATTGTGTATATGTACCACATCTTTCTTATCCATTCATCTGCTGATAGACATCTAGATTGCTTCCATGTCCTGGCTATTGTAAACAGTGCTGTGATGAACATTGGGGTACATGTGTCTCTTTCAATTCTGGTTTCCTCGGTGTGTATGCCAAGCAGTGGGATTGCTGGGTCATATGGCAGTTCTATTTCCAGTTTTTAAGGAATCTCCACACTGTTCTCATAGTGGCTGTACTAGTTTGCATTCCCACCAACAGTGTAAGAGGGTTCCCTTTTCTCCACACCCTCTCCAGAATTTATTGCTTGTAGACTTTTGGATAGCAGCCATTCTGACTGGCGTGTAATGGTACCTCCTTGTGGTTTTGATTTGCATTTCTCTAATAATGAGTGAAGTTGAGCATCTTTTCATGTGTTTGTTAGCCATCTGTATGTCTTCTTTGGAGAAATGTCTGTTTAGTTCTTTGGCCCATTTTTTGATTGGGTCATTTATTTTTCTGGAATTGATCTTCAGGAGTTGCTTGTATATTTTTGAGATTAATTCTTTGTCTGTTACTTCATTTGCTATTATTTTCTCCCAATCTGAGGGCTGTCTTTTCACCTTGCTTATAGTTTCCTTTGTTGTGAAAAAACTTTTGATTTTAATTAGGTCCCATTTGTTTAGTTTTGCTTTTATTTCCAATATTCTAGAAGGTGGGTCATAGAGGATCCTGCTGTGATTTATGTCAGAGAGTGTTTTGCCTATGGTTTTCTCTAGGAGTTTTATAGTTTCTGGTCTTACGTTTAGATCTTCAATACATTTTGAGTTTATTTTTGTGTATGGTATTAGAAAGTGTTCTAATTTCATTTATTTTTACAAGTCATTGACCAGTTTTCCCAGCACCACTTGTTAAAGAGATTGTCCTTTCTCCATTGTATATTCTTGCCTCCTTTGTCGAAGATAAGGTGTCCATAGGTGTGTGGATTTATCTCTGGGCTTTCTATTCTGTTCCATTGATCTATATTTCTGTCTTTGTGCCACTACTATACTGTCTTGATGACTGTGGCTTTGCAGTGGAGCCTGAAGTCAGTCAGGTTGATTCCTCCAGTTCCATTTTTCTTTCTCAAGATTGCTTTGGCTATTCGAGGTTTTTTGTATTTCCATACAAATTGTGAAATTATTTGTTCTAGTTCTCTGAGAAATACCATTGGTAACTTGATACGGATTGCATTGAAACTATAGATTGCTTTGGGTAGTATACTCATCTTCACTATATTGATTCTTCCAACCCATGAACATGGTATATTTCTCCACCTATTTGTGTCCTCTTTGATTTCTTTCACCAGTGTTTTATAGTTTTCTATATATAGGTCTTTTGTTTCTTTAGGTAGATTTATTCCTAAGTATTTTATTCTTTTTGTTGCAATGGTGAATGGAATTATTTCCTTAATTTCTCTTTCTGTTTCCTCATTGTTAGTGTATAGGAATGCAAGGGATTTCTGTGTTAATTTTATTCCTGCAACTTTGCTATGTCCATTAATTAGCTCTAGTAATTTTCTGGTAGAGTCTTTAGGGTTTTCTATGTATAGGATCATGTCATCTGCAAACAGTGAGAGTTGTACCTCTTCTTTTCCAATCTGGATTCCTTTTATTTCTTTTTCTGCTCTGATTTATTTGTTTTTCTGCTCAGTTTTGCTGTGGCCAAAACTTCCAACACTATGTTGAATAATAGTGGTCAGAATGGGCACCCTTGTCTTGTTCCTCTCTTTAGGGGAGATGCTTTCAATTTTTCATCATTGAGGATAATGTTTGCTGAGGGTTTGTCATATGTAGCTTTTATTATGTTGAGGTATGTTCCTATTATTCCTGCTTTCTGGAGGGTTTTTTGTCATAAGTGGATGTTGAATTTTGTCAAAGGCTTTCTCTGCATCTATTGAGATAATCATATGGTTTTTATTTTTCAATTTGTTAATGTGTGTTACGTTGATTGATTTGCAGATATTGAAGATTCCTTGCATCCCTGGGATAAAGCCCACTTGGTCATGATGTAGGATCTTTTTAATATGTTGTTGGATTCTGTTTGCTAGAATTTTGTTAAGGATTTTTGCATCTATGTTCATCAGTGATATTGGCCTGTAGTTTTCTTTTTTGGTGGCATCTTTACCAGGTTTTGATGATGGCCTCATAGAATGAGTTTGGGAGTTTACCTTCCTGTGCAATTTTCTGGAAGAGTTTGAGTACAATAGGTGTTAGCTCGTCTTTAAATTTTTGGTAGAATTCAGCTGTGAAGTCATCTGGTATTGGGCTTTTGTTGTTGGAAGATTTCTGATTACAGTTTCAATTTCCATGCTTGTGATGTTTCTGTTAAGATTTTCTGTTTCTTCCTGGTTCAGTTTTGGAAAGTTATACTTTTCTAAGAATTTGTCCATTTCTTCCAAGTTGTCCATTTTATTGGCATATAGTTGCTGGTGGTAGTCTCTTATGATCTTTTGTATTTCTGTGATGTCTGTGTTGTCTCCATTTTCATTTCTAATTTTGTTGATTTGATTTTTCTCCCTCTGTTTCTTGATGAATCTGGCTAATGCTTTGTCAGTTTTATTTAACTTCTCAAAGAACCAGCTTTTAGCTTTGTTGATTTTTGCTATAGTCTCTTTTGTTTCTTTTGCATTTATTTCTGCCCTAATTTTTAAGATTTATTTCCTTCTACTAGCCATGGGGCTCTTCATTTCTTCCTTTTCTAGTTGCTTTAGGTGTAGAGTTAGGTTATTTATTTGACTTTTTCCTTGTTTCTTGAGGTAAGCCTGTATTGCTATGAACATTCCCCTTAGCACTGCTTTTACAGTGTCCCATAGGTTTTGGGTTGTTGTGTTTTCATTTTCATTCATTTCTATGCATATTTTGATTTCTTTTTTGATTTCTTCTGTGATTTGTTGGTTATTCAGCAGCATGTTGTTCAGTCTCCATATGTTGGAATTTTTAATAGTTTTTCTTCTGTAACTGACATCTAATCTTACTGCATTGTGGTCAGAAAAAATGCTTGGAATGATTTCAATTTTTTTGAATTTACCAAGGCTAGATTTATGGCCCAGGATGTGATCTATCCTGGAGAAGTTTCCATGTGCTGTTGAAAAAAAGGTGAAATTCGTTGTTTTGGGGTGAAATGTCCTATAGGTATCAATTATGTCTAACTGGTCTATTGCATCATTTAAAGTTTGTGTTTCCTTGTTAATTTTCTGTTTAGTTGATCTATCCATAGTTGTGAGTGGGGTATTAAAGTCTCCCACTATTATTGTGTTATTATTAATTTCCCCTTTCATACTTGTTAGCATTTGTCTTACATATTGTGGTGTTCCTATGTTGGGTGCATATATATTTATAATTGTTATATCTTCTTCTTGGATTGATCCTTTGGTCATTATGTAGTGTCCTTCTTTGTCTCTTTTCACATCCTTTGTTTTAAAGTCTATTTTGTTTGATATGAGTATTGCTACTCCTGCTTTCTTTTGGTCTCTATTTGCGTGGAATATCTTTTTCCAGCCCTTCACTTTCAGTCTGTATGTGTCCCTTGCTTCAAGGTGAGTCTCTTGTAGACAACATATATAGGGGTCTTGTTTTTGTATCCATTCAGCCAGTCTTTGTCTTTTGGTTGGGGCATTCAACCCATTTACATTTAAGGTAATTATTGATAAGTATGATCCCGTTGCCATTTACTTTATTGTTTTGGGTTTGAGTTTATACACCCTTTCTGTGTTTCCTGTCTAGAGAAGACCCTTTAGCATTTCTTGAAGAGCTGGTTTGGTGGTGCTGAATTCTCTCAGGTTTTGCTTGTCTGTAAAGCTTTTGATTTCTCCTTCATATTTGAATGAGATCCTTGCTGGATACAGTAATCTGGGCTGTAGGTTATTTTCTTTCATCACTTTAAGTATGTCTTGCCATTCCTTTCTGGCCTGAAGAGTTTATATTGAAAGATCAGCTGTTATCCTCATGGGAATCCTTATGTGTTTTTTGTTGTTTTTCCCTTGCTGCTTTTAATATTTGTTCTTTGTGTTTGATCTTTGTTAATTTGATTAATATGTGTCTTAGGGTGTTTCGCCTTGGGTTTATCCTGTTTGGGACTCCCCGGGTTTCTTGGACTTGGGTGACTATTTCCTTCCCCATTTTAGGGAAGTTTTCAACTATTATCTCCTCAAGTAGTTTCTCCTGGCCTTTCTTTTTGTCTTCTTCTGGGACTCCTATGATTCGAATGTTGGTGCATTTAACATTGTTCCAGAGGTCTCTGAGGTTGTCCTCATTTCTTTTCATTCTTTTTTCTTTTTTCCTCTCTGTTTCATTTATTTCTACCACTCTATCTTCTACCTCACTAATCCTATCTTCTGCTTCCGTTATTCTACTGTTGGTTCCCTGCAGAGTGCTTTTGATCTCATTTATTGCATTATTCATTATATATTGACTCTGGTCCTTGTTAAACATTTCTTGCATTTTCTCGATCCTTGTCTCCAGGCTATTTATCTGTAACCTCATTTTGTTTTCAGGATTTTGGATCATTTTCACTATCATTATTTGGGATTCTTTATCAGGTAGATTCCCTATCCCTTCCTCTTTTGTTTGGTTTGGTGGGCATTTATCCTGTTCCTTTACCTGCTGGGTATTTCTCTGCGTTTTCATCTTGTTTAGATTTTTGTGTTTGGGGTGGCCTTTCTGTATTCTAGCGGTTTGTGATTCCTGTTTATTGTGGAGGTTCCTTGCTTTGGGTGGGGTTGGACGTGTGGTTTGTCAAGGTTTCCTGGTTAGGGAAACTTGTGTTGGTGTTTTGGTGGGTGGAGCTGGATTTCTTCTCTCTGGAGTGCACTGAAGTGTCCAGTAATGAGTTTTGAGATGTCAGTTGGTTTGGTGTGACTTTGGGCAGCTTGTATATTGAAGCTCAGGGCTATGTTCCTGTGTTGCTGGAGAATTTGCGTGGTATGTCTTGCTCTGGAACTTGTTGGCCTTTGGGTGGTGCTTGGTTTCAGTGTAGGTATGGAGGTGTTTGATGAGCTCCTATTGATTAATGTTCCCTGGAGTCAGGAGTTCTCTGGTGTTCTGAGGATTTGGACTTAAGCCTCCTGCCTCTGGTTTTCAGTCTTATTCTTACAGTAGCCTCAAGACTTCTCCATCTCCTTTTGAAGACAATGGGCTGCCTTTCTGGGTGTCTGAAGTCCTCTGCCAGCATTCAGAAGTTGTTTTGTGGAATTTGCACAACGTTCAAATGTTCTTTCGATGAATTTGTGGGGGAGAAAGTGGTCTCCCCGTCCTATTCCTCTGCCATCTTAGGACCACCCTCGGTGTTTTCTTAAGGTGAAGAGCAACAGACTTTTTGTATGCTCATAGGAATAATTCAGGAGGGAGAGGGGAACATGGTGATGCAGAAGAGGATGGGGAGAATTGTCAAAACAGTGACTTTGAGTAGGCAAGAGGGGGTCATCTCTTTGTACAAGTGAAGGGGTTAGCTACAGAGAAAAGCGTGGAGAGTTCATCCAGTGATGATGAGGGCCAGCAGGGCATGAGGTGGAGATTCTGGTAGATGGGGTGGTGGAGCTTGTGGATAAACTGAGGGGAAAGCCAGGAACTCATATGTTTTATGTGTGTTTATGTATTTGTGTTTTTTGCAGATTTGGGGTCATGAGAGTCTCAGGTTGGGGCAAAGAATCCGGCAGCAAAGAATCCGGCTGCAATGTGGGAGACACAAGTTCGATCCCTGGGTTGGGAAGATCCCCTGGAGGAGGAAATGGCAGCCTACTCCAATATTCTTGCCAGGAGAATTCCATAGACAGTAGAACCTGGGGGCTATAGTTCATAGGATTGCAAAGAGTCAGACACAGCTGAGGTGACTAAGCACGCACATGTGAGAGTCTCAGATCATTTAGGAATAACAGTAGTTTACTTTGCTGTTGCTTTTTTTTCACTTTTTGTACAGTACACATGGAAACCAACTGTAGTGTTACAGATTACATGCAGCTGGAGATGATGCAGCTGACATCTAATCTTTTAATACCTAGCTCTTAAATATGAAATATATTTGAAATAAATTAGATTGATAATGTGCAGTGGCTTCAGTTTAGATACAGACTATTAAAATCCCTGATGAATCTTCAATGTCATGTATTTATTAAAATAATTAACTACATCTAAAGATTTTCATTTCCACTAGCTTTATAGTTATGTATTATTAATTTTAATATGGTATGTTAGTTATGACATGCTAATTATACTATGGGTTGACAGATTTATAATTTATCAACACAAAATTAATTTTAACAAGTTAGTCATGAAAAAGTCACTGACTTAATTAGTGAATTCAGATAAAAATGCATTTTAATAATTAAAAAACTGGACTTATTAAGTTAATTGTTTTGGCATTTTATAAGGATGGTCTCTGTGGGAAAAATTTTGGACTTTAAAAAATGATAATTATGGATGCATGAGACAAGTGCTCAGGGCTGGTGCACTGGGAAGACCCAGAGGGATGGGATGAAGAGGGAGGTGGGAGGGGGGATTGGGATGGGGAACACATGTAAATCCATGGCTGATTCATGTCAATGTATGGCAAAAACCTCTACAATATTGTAAAGTAATTAGCCTCCAACTAATGAAAATAAATGGAAAAAAGAAAAGATAATTATAGTAAGGGAATTTACATCCAACAAATGGAAGTGCTTATTTGAATCTACCTCCCTTTTAAAAAAAATTTTTACTTTAAAAAAAAAATTATTTTTTTAATTGAAGGATAATTGCTTTACATAATTTTGTTGTTTTCTGTCAATCCTCAACATAAATCAGCCACAGGTATACATATGTCCCCTCCCTTTTGAACCTCCCTCCCATCTCCCTCCCCATCCCACCCCTCTAGGTTGATACAGAGCCCCGGTTTGAGTTTTCTGAGCCATACAGTAAATTCCCCTTGGCTGTCTATTTTACATATGGTAATATAAGTTTCCATGTTACTCTTTCCATATATCTCACTCTCTCCTCCCTTCTCCACATGTCTATAAGTCTATTCTCTATGTCTGTTTCTCCATTGCTGCCCTGTAAATAAATTCTTCAATACCATTTTTCTAGTGAAACTTCCCTTTGTTTCTATTTTTTTCCAAATGCATTTTGTATTTAGCCTGTCATCCTAAAATTAATTATTATTAGCTGCTTTAGGGGAACTTGTGTTTTTACCATGCATTCTTGAAGTTAAAACATTAATTAGAAATTTGATTAAAAGGAGATAAAAGCTGTTCATTATTTTGTCTGATTTGACAGTATTTTCTGTATCATAAAATCAGAAAATACAAAGGTTAAAGCTTTTATTCCTTTTTTCCCTATTTTTTTCAGGAAGTTATTTTAACACATTCAATTAGGTGATGTTTCCAACACCACCATGTTGAGCATGGATTGTACTTATTTGTCTTGATACCCTGCATATTTCATTCTAAACAAGTGACTCAGCACCCCCCACCTGGAGTTGGGGCTGTAGCTAATCCTTGCTCATCACTGAAATTAAAAAGAGAGAATGTTAACATAGCATGATTAGAAAATATATCCTGTGAAAGGTGGGGTGGGGACCCTATTTTGTCTTGTTTATTTGAAATATTTATTTCCTAATAAACAACCTTTTTAGAAGGCTCTTTTCCTATAAATACTTATGAAAAGAAATGGTTTTCTGCTGTGCATGTGAGGCTTTCTATATAAATACATGAGCAGATTTCCATAATTAAACCTAACCACAATCAAAGACTGTGATTATTATTCAGTTCTATTTTCATGGCAGACCAAATTAATCCTCTATGTCAAACATGCAGTGAATATCACAGTGATAGGCTGCAAATATAGGCTTTTTATTGCACTTGGAAATTTTTGTGAATCTGAAACATTTTTCCTTGGTCAGTGGGTATGGAGTTGGTGGAATTGAGGGGGCATCCATAGACGGGGTGAGTCATTGCCTGTGGAGGGTGATATAGAGAATACCAGAAGTATCTTCTCCCTTCAGCCACTTTGTCTGCCTGTCTGCTGTTGGCGGCATCTGAAATGTTGGGGATTCTTTAGGAGTTAAAGCTTTGTTATCTGGTTTTCTCAAATAGTTAAGTGAAGTTTCATTAATCCATTTAAACCCTTACCTTCCAAAGCCAAATGAAGAGAGCAGGGTCCAGAGGCAACAGGGCACAGGGGTGAGAAAGGCCTGGGCCATATCCTGGGGGGACAGGCTAAGCCACTGAGTTTAGTTTAGAGTGAGTGCTACCGTCGAAGGTGAAGGAGCACCCAAAGAAGGTCTCATGTGACCAGTAAAACTTTGCCATGTGTCTGTTTTCTGCCACAGACGTGGGAACACGGAGATGGGAAGAATCTAGTCCCAGTCTTGAGAAACTTAACATCTATCAGGAAGGGCAGATGAAGGGGGTGCTGTGCTGATATAACCTGGCGCTCCAGGTTTGGGGGAAGAAGGGAGCAACTGTCAGACACCAGAAGGAGGTTCTTGATCATACTTCTGCTTCAGGTTTGTGAAGGGGAAGGGGCGCTCCTAGGCTGTTCTGTTGTATAATGTTTTCAGATGTAGAGTGTGGAGGGGACATGCCATGGTACCATACTACTGCCAGAGTGCTTCCCCTGGAAAATGGAGCTTAAACAACTCTTCTGAGCATCTCTGTGAAGACAGTGAAAGTGAAAGTCACTCAGTAATGTCAGACTCGTTGCGACCGCATGGACTATACAGTCCATGGAAGTCTCCAAGCCAGAATACTGGAGTGGGTAGCCTTTCCCTTCTCCAGGGGATCTTCCCAACCCAGGGATCGAACCCAGGTCTCCTGCGTTGCAGGGGGATTTTTTACCAGCTGAGCCACAAGGGAAGTCCAGTAAGATTATGAAAATTTCTCGGTTTACATTCTGACTTCATTTTTTTTATTTCATCTGGACCTTGGACCAAGACACTTAATTTCTCTGAGCCTTAATTTCCTTATCTGTTCAATGTGAAGAATGATTTCCTAGTTCCCTCATTGGGTATTTGGGAGAATGGAATGGAATAATTATGTCAGCATTCTTGGTACATACCAATGGTAGTCTTTGACTTCATATAAACTCTAACCATACTCCAACTCCACACCCCAACCCTAGTGCAACTAACTAATGACCAGGGCTGGAATGGTTACCTGCCTGATGTAGGACTCGATGGCCAGAGAGGTGGAAAGAGTTATCCCTTTAATATGGCTTCTTGCTCTGTGTAGAGGGACAATTAAATTCATCATTTAAGAGAGAATATGCATCAAGCAATTTAGATTCTTATGAATTTGGATCCAATTTACTTTGTTTACTTTCTGGAGAATTTAGCTCCCACAATTTGGGTCATAGCAAAACTTAGCAGTTATTGTTCCCAGCATATTATCCTAAGTCTCAGTGGTAGCATGATTTCACTTTCAGATTGGCAAATGTAAAAGGACAGTTCACTGAGCAGCAATATTAATGGGGAGCTTCATGTTTATGTAATGATGTCGGGCTTTGTGTACCATGCAGAATGTATGGGGTAATTAGATGTTTCAGATACATGTCTAGACAGGGTAAAGCCTCAGGAGCACTGTTGAAACCCTGGGAAAAGCTACAGGTCACCCACTTGTGACCAGAAAATCTCTCCTTGATTATCAAGTTAAACATGGAGTTAACTCTCTGGCCCTAGATTTACACATAAGAGGAAAATCAGATCTGATGAGATGAGACAGGACTGACCACTTTATAGGTAGACTAGGCCTCACTGTGTGACTTCTTTGAGGCTGCTAAAAATGGGATCTCTCAAATATCTGCTACTGTCCGGTTGTGGGGCCTGGATTCCCATTCTTAGAATTGCCTCTTTGGACTAAGTCATTCTATTTGAAGAGCTTGTTCCGTGCGAAGGTTATCCATAGACCTAGATTGCTTTGTCTGAGGGGGAGTAATGAGGACACATCTCAGCACAGGTAAGTTTTGATGGGAGGGCAGCGAGACATTTAAAAAGGTTTGGAGTTGAATGTACTTTTTGAGAAGCACGCGCTCAGGGGAGAGGGTTGAGGAGACAGCCCTGGGTCTCCAGATGCCTTAGGGAAGGGAGCAGAGCAAGGAGGGGACATTGGTGAGAGGGAAACATGTCCTCTGCATGAAAAAGCCCATTTCACCTACATTCCTGTGCTTCACAAAATTCATCCTGAGTCCTGACATTGATTATTTTGAGCACTGATAAAAGTGTCTTGAAACCATTCCCTCTCTTGTCATTTTTGGTTACTGCGGTGCTTTCTGGTACAAGACTTTAGAGCATCTGCCTGAAGTGTCAGCTTTGGCAGGGGTGATAGAGATTCACTTTCAACCTGTTGCTTGCGTGTGTCCTCTCCCGGCATCTGATGGTTGCCATAGCCCCATATGAAGTCATTAGAGGACAGTTCACTCTTTGCAAACTACCGTGACATAGTCTGAAAAGCTCTACTCCTGGTACTCCAGACAGACTCTCAAGGGGTAGGGGCCACTGGAAGCTGGGATGTGCAGATTTCAGTAGGCAACTTCATAAGTGGGTCATCTAGCCCCTGCTTTTCAAATCAAGTTTAGTGTTCCTCCTGGTGTTCTGACATTGATTGGCTTTTCAAGTCAAGTTTAGTGTTCCTTCTGATATTCCGACATTGATTGAAGTCCTTCTTTGCATCAGGTGGAGTGCCAGCAGCCTCACACCTGTATCTCATTCTCATTGCCTATTATTGGTTGTTAGTACTCCTCATGAGCAGTTGTTAGGAGTCAGTGAGTTGTTAATGTTTCACTTTTACAGTTTAGACATGTGAGGCTTTGAGAAATCGAGTACTCTGCCCAATATGAAATGGAACAACTGGGAATGAGAGAGCTGGGGTTTAAACTCAGAAACGGCAGCCTCAGCCCTCCTACTCTTGTTGTTAAAGGTGTTTTTTTCTCCTCTTGGGGATTTCTGTTGCTTTTTTTTTTTCCCCCACAGAATGATAGCATGCAGCCTAAGAACACTTAACTTGGGGCACTATACCAAATGGAATGTCAACAGCTGTGGGAAAAGGATGCTGGAGATGCATTTAAGAAGAGGACAAATGCCATGTATTTGCACAACTTGCCCAGCACTTCGTTTTGATCCATCAGTAACTGCTGACAAGGAGGGGTCTGCTCCTGTTTAACTCTCTTTCGAGCCTGGTCTTGAACTCTGCCCACCCAGAATGAAGGCAGACCTCCCCTGTCTTGGCAGTGAATGTGACTTTGTACGGAACACCATACCATGGCCACTTTTACAGCTTGTGTTGGTCATTTTCTGTTTATCTTGACACTCAAACCTCAGCTGTCTCCCCTTGGCTCCAGTTCATATTCTCCCTCCAGCTCTGCTATCTCTGACCTCCCTGGGCGAATGTCCTCCCAGGACTCCAAGGGCTTTTCTCCTTTGAGCCAATCCCTTGGGCAGTGCTCTGCTGTGGCAGTAGGAACCAGCTTTGAGCCATGAACCCCAAGGGTCCCAAAGCATTACTTTGCCTCTTATGACCTTGACAGTGCTGGCCATAGCTCTGCAGTGTCTG